>NC_091688.1:25877500-26502500 GCF_041296265.1 Equus caballus | reverse complement strand
ATATATAATATATGAACCTTACAACTAAATACTTCCATTTCTCCCTTCTATTCTTTGTGGCATTGTTGCCATGCATTTTACTTCTATATATGATTTAAACTATCAGTACATGATTAGCGTTTTTACTTTAAACAGTAAATTATCTTTTTAAAAAATAAACGTTCTATTTTTTGAATAATTTTAGATTTACAGGAAAGTTACAATGATAGTATAGAGAATTCCCATGTAATACTTTACCCAATTTCCCCTAATGTTAGCATCTTACAAAATCATAGTACTTGTCACAACTAAGAATTAACATTGGTGAATTACTATGAACTAAATATAGACATTATTCATATCATACAAATTTTCCACTGTTTTTTAAAGGCAATTATCTTTTTTAGTTAAATTTTTTGAAATAATTAGATTCACATGCAGTTGTAAGAAATAGTAAAGAGAGATCCCATGTACCCTTTACCTGGTTTTTCTCAATGGTAACATTTTGTGAAACTGTAGTACAATATCACAACCAGGATACTAACATTGATGCAGTCAAGAGACAGAACTTTTCCCTCATCACAAGGATCCCTCATGTTGCCCTTTTACATCCATGTCACTTGTTTCTTATCTCCCCCATTTTGCCGCCCCCTCAATGCCTGGTCCTTTACCTCTGGCAACCACTAATGTGTTCTCCATTTCTACAATTTCTTTTCTTTCTTTTTTTTTTGTGTGAGGAAGATTGGCCCTGAGCTACCACATCTTGCTAATCTTCCTCTGTTTTGCTTGTGGATGACTGTTGCTGATCTAACATCTGTGCCAATCTTCCCCTATTTTATGTGGGAGGCCACCATAGCATGGTTTGATGAGCAGTGCTGGGTCTGCACCTGGGATCCAAACCTGCAAACCCTGGGCTGCCGAAGTGGAACACACAGACTTAACCACTATACCACCAGGCCAGCCCCCATTTCTATAATTTATTATTTGAAGATTGTTATATAAATGAAATCCTACAGTTACAATCTTTGGGGATTGGCTTTTTTAAGTATAATTCTCTGGAGAGTCATCCAAATTGTTGAATGTATTCATATTTTGTTCTTTTTTATTGCTGTGTAGTATTTTGTGGTGTGGATAGATGTACTGGTTTGTTTAATTGCTCATCTGTTGGAGGATATCCGGGATATTTCCAGTCTTAAGTATTTATGAATAAAGCTAGTATAAACATTCATGTACAAGTTTTGATGAGAATATAAATTTCATGTCTCTGGAATAAACACCCAGGAATGCAATTGTTGGGCATATGGAAATTACATGCTTAGTTTTTAAAGAAACTGCTGAATTGTTTTCCAGAGTGGCTATACTGTTTTACATTTCCACCAGCAATATATGCGTGATCTGATCCAGTTTCTCTGCATCCTTAGCGGTATTTGGTGTTGCCAGTATTTTAGCTTTGCCATTTTGATAGGTATGTTGTGATATCTCATTTTGGTTTTAATTTACATTTTCTGATGTCTAATGATAGCGAACATCTTTTTACATTCTTATTTACCACCCATATATTCCTTTTAGTGAAATTTCTTATCTTTTGCCCATTTTCTAATTAGATTGTTTGGGCTTTTTTTTTCTGTTCAATTTTGACAGTTTTCTATATCCTGAATACTAGTCCTTTAATGGATAGATGGTTTGAAAATATTTTCTTCCAGTATACAATTTGTCTTTTCATCCTACTAACAAGATCTGCAGAGCAAAAGTTTATAATTTTCAAGAAGTACAATTTATCATTTTTTCCTTTATGGATCAGGCTTTTGTTACCAAGTCTAAGAATTTCTTGCCTGGCTCTACATCCCAAATATTTTCTCTTACATGTGTTCCCAAAATTTTTACAGTTTTATGTTTAACTTTTACATCTGTAACATATTTTGACATAATTTTTGTCTAAGGTGTGAGGTTTAGGTCAAGAGTTTGTATTTTTTTGGTCTGTGTCCAATTTCTTCAAGACTATTTGTTGAAAGGGCTGTCTTTCCTGATTGAACTGCTGTTACACTTTTTCAAAAATCAGTTGGTCATATTTATCTGTTTGGGCGTTTTCTATTCTGTTCCACTGATCTATGAGTCTATCCCTCCACCAGTCTCTTGATTATTTTAACTAGAAATCAGGTAGACTCATTCCTTCTACTTTACTGTCTATTTTCAAAATTGTTTTTAGCTATCATAGTTTTTTGGTTTTTTTTTTTTTTTTTTTACTTTTCATATAAATTTTAGAATAATCTTATATCTACAAAACACGCTGCTGGAATTTTGATAGGAATTGTGTTAAACCTGTATGCCAGTTTGGGGAGAATTTGCATCTTTAATATATTGAGCCTTCCAGTCCATGAATATGTTATGTTTCCCCATTTCTTTAGACCTTTATTTCTTTCATCAGCATATTGTAATTTTCAGCACGCCAGTCCTCTACATGTTTTGTTATATTTACACCAATGTTTTCGTTTTGTTTTGTTTACATATTTATCTTGTATCCTACAAGTTTACTGAGCTCATTATTAATTCTAGGATGTTTGGAGATTCCTTGGGATGTCCTATGTAGGCGACCATGCCATCTGCAAATAAAGTTTTCTTTCTTTCTAATGTTTAAGCCTTTTCTTTTCCTTTTTCTGCCTTTCTCTGTGTTACTTGAACAATATCTTAGAATTCCATTTTGATTTATCTATAGTTTTGGGGTTTTTAAAAATTTATCTCTTTGTTTTTAGTGGTTCTTAGGGTATTATGTTACATATAAATAACATCACAGTTCACTGGTGTTGAAATTTTACCAGTTTGAGTAAAGTGTAGAAATCTTATTTCTCTTCATGTCTCTACATTCCCCAAATAAAATGTCTTAAGTATTTCCTCTACATTTATTTAGAACTACCTCAGACTGTTAAATATCTGCTTAAACTGTTAAATATTATTTAGAAAACTCAAGGGAAGGAAAATGTACCATATTTACCTGTGTTTTTACTCTTTTTGTTAGTCTTTCTTTCTGATATTCCAAGATTTCTTTTATCTTTTCCTTTCTGTTTAGAGAACTTCCTTTTTCATTCTCTTAGAATAGGCCTATTGGTGAAAAATTCTCTTACTTTTCCTTTATCTGAGAATGTCTGATTTTTTCTGGAAGGATATTTTTACTGGATGTAGAATTTTGGGTTGGCAGTTATTTTCTTTTCACACTTGAAAAATGTTATGCTAATTCCTTCTGACCTCCATGCTTTCTGATGAGAAATCCACTGTCACTCAAATTGCTTTTCCCTCCCAGGTAAGGTGTCACTTCTCTTTTGCTCCTCTCAATATTTTTTAGTTTGTATTTGGCTTTTAGAAGTTTGAGTATGATGTATTTGAGTTATCTTTTCAGCTTATCCTATTGAGATTCAGTCAACTTCTTGATTCTGTTGTTTTAGTCTTTTGCCAAATTAGGGAAGTGTTCAACTGTTATTTATTCCATTATTTTTTCAGCTCCTCTCTCTTTCTCCTCTCTTTCAAGGATTGTGATGACACCAATGTTAGAGCTTTTGTTATATTTCCACAGGCCCCAGAGGTTCTATTTATTACTCTTTTTTTCAGTCTATTTTCTCTCTGTTATTCGGATTGGACAATTTCTATTATCCTGTCTTTACATTCACTTATTCTTTCCTCTGTCCCCTCCATTCTGCTGTTGAGTCCGTGAACTGAGGTTTTGTTTTTGTTTTTGTCTTTGTTTTGGATATCTTATTTTTTAGAGTGCTGATCTTAATTACATTTTGAGATCCCTCTGGATGTTGCAATGTGAAAAGACAAAGTAGAAGCGGGAAAGGATGATGGTTCAGACCTGGGCGATAGCAGTGGACATGGTATAAAGGGAGAGGGTTTGAGATAAATTGTAAAGGTAAACCTGACAGGATTTTCAGATGGATTAGATATGTAGTGTAAGAGGAAAGGAGGAATCAAAGATAATTCCCAGATGCTTAGCCTGAGCCACTTATGAGTAGCGATGCAATGTTGAGAGGAATTAGTTTGGGAATGAAAACAGGGAATCCAGAGTACCCTATGGATATCTTAATTTTAAGATATTTACTAGACATCCAAGTGGAGATATTGAGAAGGTAGCTAAATATATACATCTGATGCACAGGAGAAGGTTGACTTGGGAAATTTTAAATATGGGAATTATCAGTGTGTTCTCTATTTCATCAAATCTAAGTCAACATCAATTATAAGACGGACTCTTAAGAAAAACCCCTACCAATTACACTACGACATAATGCTTTAATAGTAGTCCTGTATGATGCATGAATTGGTCACACTTCTAAACTGCTTTGATTATTTTTTCCAAAGTATTCAACAAATTCTCCTGCCGCTACCCACATTAAGGATGTGATAGGTTACCTTTTGCAGATAACTCTGTAACAAAATATAAAAGAGCTGCTTTTTAAGCTATCTTACTCTCTAAAGATTCATAAAGCATTTGGTTATTGCTTTGAAAGGAAAAATTGCAGTTCTGTTGTTCTGTATCCCTTCACATTGCTCTATTTCCATGCTTTTCTGCATGGAGTATTATTTTAAGATCTCTTTATAGCTTAATTATTTCCTAGTATAGCCCTCTCTTGCTTTCAGCTTTGAACTCTGTTCTCCCTACAGCGAAGGTTATTTAACCTTCACCTGCAGGCTCCATGCTGCTCTCCTGAGATCAACTCTGACAGTAGAGAAGAAGGACTTCAGGGGCCTTTGGCTGGATGTTTAGCTCTGACCCTGTGCCCTGTTTATGCAAACTGAGTGGGCATCTGCCTTTTTCTCTTGTGCTCAAGAGTCCCTGTTTCTCAGAAATTGTTGCCTCTCTGGTTGTTCTTATGTCTGCTTCTCTTTCTCTTTCTCTTTCCTGACTGTATATAATCTGGGCTTGCCTTGCTGTGCTTCCAAGATTGCAAACTTTGCTTAGCTTCATACTCGACTTTGGAATGGGCATTAAGCTCCCAAGTTTCCCCTATAATTAATGTTCATAATTAGTGTAAATACGCTGCAGAGATTTGCAGCACAATATGCCACATGTGGACATAATTGGGACCAAAGGACTAGTAGCCCTAATTCTAAGGCCTTTAGGATAAGGGAATTAGAGGCATCTAAAGGGTTCTAAGAGGGCTAATAAGGCGCAGAGGATTAGGTTATTAATGGATCCAATGCCGTCCTAGAAAATGTTATAAAAGGGCCTCTCACCAGTCCTGTTCCTCTGAAGGCAAACTTCTTGATGTGAGATGATTCTTTATTCCTTTCCAATTGGTGGGAGTTTCCCTCTTGGGGGACATCCAGGGAGAGTGTAGCTTTGCTTTGCGTTTCCTCATGCCTGTGGCCTTGGAAGATAATTAAAGCTTTATCAGCAAGGTGGCGTGGAGTGGAGTATTGCAGCAATTATCTGGATAATCCACATTAAGGAAGAAGGAAATCTTCATTTGTTGGCTTAGATTATTCTGCATGGCTTTATTTTTGTGAATCAGTCAGTCAGGCAATCATGCAGAGGGTATAAGCCACATAATACGAATTCATTAAGTATTTGCCGGATGGATGAATCTTTTATTCAAAATATCAATTCATATTAATGGTTCTAATAATTCTGGTTTGCACCTGAATTTCACATGCGCTCTCATCTCTTGGCTTGGTGAGTTAATGAACAGAGCTAAGAAGGCCAAGTTCCAGTCCCCAGATGGAACTTCGTTTACCCAGCTGTGGAATAGAATTGGCTCTTACTGGATGGTTTCTTGTAAAACTCTTTTTTTTTATGATTTACCAGACAATGTTGCCCCCTACTCATTTTTTACCTGAGCAGTTTAAACCTGACACCACAATGGCCTTTGAATTTGGTGAAAAAAAAAATCAGTTAAGCCACTAGTTTGCCTCTGTGTCGATGAATTAGCATGTTGATTGCTTGGCTCCTTTCGCTCATGTAATGGTATTGTGAAGGATTGAGTCCAGATCCTTTGTGCTTTGGGGCAGCACACTGCTTCCACGTCCTATACTTTCTGTATTTCCTGACACTGGGGACTCCGAAGTGTATTTGCTATCGCAACACCCTCAGTCCTTGACCAGTAACTTCCACAGCTTGGAAGCTAGAGATTTCCAAACCAAGAGTGAAAATAGGAAAGAAGAAAAAAAGAAAATGGTGATGGCCACCCAAGGGTCTGAATTTACAGTTTATCTTTTTTTTTCATTTCCTATTTTTCTTGGGGAAAAAATGATAAAAGATTCAGAAACTAGAAGCCTGGGTTAATTTGCTTTGTGACTTTAGCTACTTCCGCCCCCTTAGCTACCCTGTGCCTTGTTTGGCCCCCTTGGAAAAAGGGAATGATTATCTCAACTCACAGGATATTTGTGAGAATCATGTGAAATGCACCCGAAAGGTTTTTAAAATTACTAACCCGCATACAAATATAAGTGTAATGTCAGAAATATCTGCGACATGAAGGAATCTTGATTTTCACCTCGTGGGGATATCCCACAAGCAGAAACTTAGAAAATTAATTCTGTCAAAGAACTTACTATGGCAATATCTGTGCCTTAACTTACAGATGAACCAGTAAGAAAGAGGATAGGATCCTGTGTTAAAATGAATTCTGTATCAGGCAGGCCCGGGCCCTCGTCCTGGATTAGCCTACAGTGCACTAAAACAAAGGAACGGAAAAAGCATTTTACAAAATCAGGAAACTATATTTCACAACAGGTAAAGGATAATTGGCTCTCTCTTTTACCCCAATACCACCTGCCATTGCACTCCGTGGACTAGTGGAGCCCTGGCCGGTTAACCCCCTTCAAGCTGTGGGAGTGCTCACAGTTTCTTCCTCAAAGGGCTGACATAAGGAGTGCTAGATTCGAGATGACTCTCTGTTGAGGACCATTCCTCTATACACAGCTTAAATCTCCAGCCCACCCAGTTTTTGCAAGGTCCCCTGCAGTAATAGAAACAGCTTATGTACTTGAAAGGAAAAGGACTAGTTAGAAGATATCAGCTCTGCTTCTTACTAGCAGTGTGACCTTGAATAAATCGCGTAACCTTTCTGAATCTTAATTCCCTATATTTCTCTAAGATTTTCTCTAAATATGAAAATAAAGCCTACCTCATGGGGTTGCCGTGAGATACTTAGATCATGGTGGGGTTTAGTACCTGTTGGCTGCCTTCACAGTTCTCTTCCCTGTTTGTTGGCTAAGGAGAGCTGAATGAGTTAACCCTTTGCACAACTACTGATGTTTTCCCATTTCCCTTCTAGATGGCAGAATTAGACATCCAAGCAAATGTCCCCTAGTTATCCCACTGCCTCAGCCCTTCTGATTTTGTTCTCAGTGAGCAATCACATCCGCTGGTACTCTCTGAGAGCTCAGGAACAGTTCAGACTCCCTGTCCCAGGCCAAACAAGGCTTGAAAGAAAAGAGAGTGAAAGAGTGTGCACAAACAGCCAAACGTTTAGTTTGTCTGGAAGGAGCCGGGAACAGAGAGAAGCTGGGAAGGAAGCCTGAATTACAGAGAGCCTAAGGGTGGTAGGAGAGGCAGGCAGAAAACAATTGAGCTCAGCATCTTTATTCTAGCAAAGCAAGCCTCTATTGGACAGTCAACAAACTCTCACTGGGTACTAGGTGCTGGGGTACAAAGATGCGTGACACTCATTCTAATCCAATTCTGTCCAATAGCGTGTTCTGTGATCATGGAAATGTGCTATTCTGCCTCTGTCCAGTATGGGAACTGCTAGTCACTTGTAGCTATTGAGCACTTGGAATGTGGCTTGTACGTCAGAAGAACTGAATTCTTAATTTTATTTAAATTGATTTAAATGTAAATAGCCACATGAAGCTAGTGGCTGCAGTACTGATAATCTGTCGTCATTAATATTAATAGTAATTGATAGTTGTTGGAGACATGGGTTTCTAAGTGCTGGAATAGGTAACGGGAGAGACTTTAATCTACATACTCTCTTTTCTGGTACCAAAGCTGTTGCTGCTATGCAACTGGATTGTGCAGAGTGGGAGAAGTGTGGAGATGTACTTGATGTGTCCAAATCCAGCCAAATGGAGAATACACCAAACAGACCCCCATTTATAACTGCCTGTCAAGGGCACTGACTAGGTTTCATTTGGAAATGGTATATCAGCCTCTGTCTTAAGAATGGCTGTCTAGATTGTGTCTTCCAGTTGTCACTTGAGAAGCAGGCATAGAGGAAATTTCTGCTGAAGTGGTGGTAAAAACAATCCATAAACCTGCTGCTGATCCTTAGCCTTGTGCATCCTTTGTAGGAAGATTCCTTGCAAAGAGAGAGTCGATCTTCCAATATCTTTTTTTTTTTTTTTTTTTTTGGTGAGGAAGATTGTCCCTGAACTAACGTCTGTGCCTATCTTCCTCTATTTCATATGTGGGATGCCACTACAGCATGGTTGATGAACGGTCTGTAGGTCTGCTCTGAGGACCCAAACCTGTGAGCCCCAGGCCACCAAAGTGAATTGTGCGAACTTAGCCACTATACCAGCAGGCCGGCCCCAATATCTCTTTTTTGGTCTTTTGAGACACATTAACAACTATTTAACTCTGACCCTATCATTTCCAGAACCCAAGAAAAAAGTAGTTCAGAGTTAAAGTAAGATTGTAAAGACAACAGAGATTTACTTGAGTGCATACTTTATTCTCACTGTGATGTTAGTTATTGTGAGGTATATGCTCAAATAAGATTATAGTCTATGTTAAAGGATGAGGTACCTACATTTAGGAAAATAAATAAAACAAATACAGAAAGTGTACGTGGCAGCTTTGGCAAATGCCATTCAGTACTGCCTTCTTCAGTCCTGTGTCTAGATTGTTCACCCTTGATTTCCATCCTCATGAGTCTGACTATAACACCATTGACCAGGCAGAGACTTCCTTGGGAACCTCTACTCCGCCCTCAGTTCGGCTCTGTAATGAATCTTATGGCCATAGATCCAGCATCCAGGGTGCTTGGTATCTGCTTTGGAGAGAGCTCTCTAGGCTGCTGTTCTCCCAACTCTAGTTGTACTGGTTTCTTCTGCAAAAACAAATTTCAGTAGTCTAGTTTCCTCTAAGAATCCCAAATTCTTTGGCCAGCCATCTTCCATCCCCCTTAGTTCTTGTCCACATCCTCCCCTGGTAGTCTGAACTTTGTTTCTTTTCCCCTCAGCTGAGAGCTGGTATTTTTCTCCAAACCAAGCCACAATGTTACCATGTATTTGACTTAAAATTTCCCCACATTCTGGCCACTCTCACTGTAGCCTCCTTGGACGTAGACTGTGGCAGAAGCTAAAACAAAGTCTCACTTTTCCAGTCCCCTCTCCAGCTTCCCCTCACCCCCATGACCGCCCACTGTCACACACCATCTCTAGCTTAGAATTGGCTCCTCCTCCACGTAAGGCTTTCTCCGCCTCCCACCAGCACTTACCACCCCAATCCTAACCTTCCCCATGGCAAACCTGCTTGATTCACGACTAACCCCCAAGTGTAAGGATTGCAGGGATTCCGGGAGCCCACTTCGAGTTGTGCTAATGCTTGACATTTGGTGGTTTGGCACACTTTACAGTTGGCTACAAAAAGCCCCAATTTCTTATCCCAGGGACTGCCCAATGCTGAAAACTTCAGCACTTGGAGCGTCTGTGACATTGAATCGGTAAAGGTCACTGGTAGAGACAAAATGAATCATCCCCCGGGCCTTTAAGACACACTTTCCAGCTCATTATGATAAGATGCCTGTTAAATTTTTTGTCCCCCTCCATGGGGATTAGGCCTCATGTGTGTTATCTGTACTAATGAACCGCTTGCTCTTGTATCTTTTTTCTAGACGGTTTGTCACCAGGGCTGTCCTGTCCTGTAAAGCCCCGGTGACAGTGAGCTGTTGACAGAGTATTAGAAAGAGCTCAGATCTTTAAAGCCAGGGATGTGACAGAGAATTTTTACAGTTTCCCTATCGCCGCAGCCTCTGTGCTTTAACACGATTCCATTAAATCATAAAGATTAGAGCTTGTCAGACCCTTAGCATCCTTCCTCTGATTTGCAAAAACGAGTGGAGGATTTGTTATTAATTCTTGTTGTTGCAGCCACAGAACAGGCACCATTAACTATAGCTAAGCCATTAACCTGATTGGTGTTAATCAGAAGTGTCCCATGAGTCATATTGGTTGGAGAGTCCTGGGTGTTTTTCAGGAAAGGGGCTTTGTGGAATCAAATGAGAATTGATCGATGATCCCACAGTACACGTATCCAACTGAAGAACCAGTCACATTCTGGGTAACTCACTTTAATGAAAGCACGGTCCTCTCTGCATGCAGAGAAGGAGAGTCAGTTTAACTGACCCATCACAAAGACAGTCCATGCTTTGAGTGACTTCTCCACAGTGGGATTGGACAGACAGAGAGAGAGAGACTGAGAGGGAGAGAGAAATGAATTGGTCCATGGAAAGTAAATAAGTGATAACTTTGATATCCTGTGCACTCCAAAGGCGTATTCTTCAGAAGACTTTAGCCCAGAGATGCTACTGAGCGCTGGCCGTTACAGACTGTCTCCTGTGGCTCCCGTAGACTGCATGGCCCACATGTTTGAGTTAGGTATCTAGGAGCATAGTCTTGAACCAAAGCACTGAAACAAAGTCAAGGAGTCCACTAGGGGACTAAGATCATGACCTTGGTGTCATCAGCCCTAGGCTCTAATTAACTGAGCTAAGCAGACACAGATGCTCTGGACAGCTGAACTAACTCTATAGAAAATGGACAAAACAAAAATGCATTCCTCACAGTTTTCAAATTCTGTTATCTCCTAGGCAACCTTCTTAAAGATTTTTGCTGAAAGGTTGCCCTCAAAAACTACTGCCGTGTCTATGCCATCAAAAGAGCTTAGATATTTGGGCAACTACCCAGATTATTAAGTAGCATTTCCATTGAATAGTATAAGGAATATTTTCAGTTGGAAAAAATGGAATTATGTCAGCAAAGGGTTTCCGAGTAACTTACTTACAATTAATTTGTCATTTCTCATACTGCCAAAGTATAGATGGTAGAGATCCAGAGGGGACCAAGGCAAAATACGGTTATAAAGGGGCTGGCCCCGTGGCTAAGTGGTTAAGTTCGTGCGCTCCGCTGCAGGTGGCCCAGTGTTTTGCTGGTTTGAATCCTGGGCGTGGACATGGCACTGCTCATCAAGCCACGCTGAGGCAGCGTCTCACATGCCACAACTAGAAGGACCCACAATGAAGAATATACAACTATGTACTGGGGAGCTTTTGGGAGAAAAGGAAAAAGAAATAAAAAAATCTTAATAAAGAAAAAAATATGGTTATAAGGCCTCCTCTGGCCCTGCCTTCCTGCAGTGAATTCTCCCTCTTGTGAACTCCAAAAGACAGAGTTTAGTTTTTTCTGGTTGGTTATATCCTACTTTTAAAAAGGACTTGAGGAAACTTAGGGAAATACATTATATAATATATGGAAATGTATACCCAATACTACAATGTGAAAACATAAATAACTGTGGAAAATCAATGGAGTAACAATAAGAATAGGAAAATAAAATAAAATCAGGAGCAGAGTTAGTGTGCATAACACAAATCAGGAGGTCCTGCAGAGTTGCCAAAGGTGTTTTAAAAAGCTGGTCATTCAGTTGAATTAAGAATCACAATATTCATAAAACACAAACACTTGTTCCCCAGAAGCTGCATAGTGGTTCCTGACATCAAGACCTGAAATAAAGGTATGCCAAGGTTTCTACTAAAGGGAATGGGCACCTTGTAAATGAGTAGACAAAGTCTTCACCCATGACATCCCTGGGGAGATGTGATAATGAATGCCTTGTGGCTATTGCTTTTAGTGTTGATGATACAGGTCATATAACCCCTATGTTTATTCCGCTTACTAACACTTGACATGCACTACTTGGATTGTAGATTAAGTTTTCTTGTGCCCAGGTCTTGCCTTTTTATCTAAACTCTCTCTCTCTTTAAAACAAAATTTAAATGATATCTCTTTGTATTACCTGAAACACATAGAACAGACCATTGAGCAGAGGAGTTTTCTCAAAAATGTTTGATTAATCAAGTTATTGACCAATGAACAAAGATATGAGACATCTATCATTTTGTCTTTTCAATACCTGCCTATTTTTTATTCAATACCTTCTAATATTCAATGCTACAGTTTCTTATCCGGGGCGTGGTGGAGGGTAGCCATGTTCACACGTTGAGACCCCATACCCTTGACTATATCCAAAGATGATTTGTAGGAGGGTACTAATCTAAGCTGTGCAAACCAGAATCCTTACCTTTGGAAATTTGGAATTAAAACTAAACTAGTCTAGTTAATCTGACTTAAGTCTTCAATGATCAGTTGTAATATCAGCACTTTTGATATTATTGAGAATATTGTTATGCTCTGAAGATACGTAAACTGGTCAACTCTGTGGTAACAAGAGAAGAAAGACTCACAAATGCAAGAAAAAGGAAGAAATGAGAGACAGAGAGAGAAACTTTGTTGTTTCTGCTCAAAGCTTCATTCTCTGAATAAAGTCCCTCGGTTCCTTAGACACTTGTGTATACATATGATAAATGTCATGGTTTTGTTTAAGCTAGTTTAGTGGGTTTCTGCTATTCTCAACCAGCAGAGTTAACTAATATAGTGAAACATTGTGATCTTATTTGCTAATCATTTGCTCATTCCATAAATATTTATTGAGCACATACTATGTGTCAGGCACTATTCTAGGAGTTTGAGATGACTCATGGAACAAAATAGACAAAGATTTCTGCCCTCTTCTATGGCATACTATCTCTCCCTATGCTTTGCCCAAAGAAATGGGTGATTTACCAAGAAGACGGTAATCAGATGTATTAGTATAATTGTTTTCAAATACTTCAAAGCTGAACAGAGGAAAAACGGAATTGACCTTAAACAATCAGGGAGGAAGAAGCTACCAAAACAATTAGAGTTTTGTTACTGAACACAAACACAGGTTCATTTAGCCATCACACAGGAGGGGGACCAATAACTGGAACGCCAGGCTTGTGGCAAGGAAAGAGGTTTATTTCAGGCGATGTCAGCTGGGAGACGGGAGTAAGTACTCAGATCCATCTCCCCAAAAGACAGGAGGCAAGGGGTTTTAAAAGTTGTGAGGAATGTGACTACTGCATGGAGAGGGGTGGCAAGATAAAGGAACCTGCAGGTGAGTGTCCTTGGTTGTTTACTTCCATGATGGATGGTGGATTCTGGCACCATGAAGTCAAGGAGCTGGGGTCTGGGAAACTTTAGCTTCTTGATATTTTCTGGCATCTGTTTCCCTGCAATAAAATTTAAGGACCTGTCATTTGCCAAGACTTGAGTGTGAGGCCACCTGGATTTTAACAATTTGTAACTTCTACGTGCCTTATGCAAGAGGTAGGTCAGTGCTCTAATCTCAACACTAGTTTCATGCATCTGTGAAGGTCAGAGATAGGAAGGTTAAAGAAACTGATATTTACACATGAATGTAACTGAATAAGCAGGGAAAGGGGATGGGTGCTTTTGGTTTTAACCCCATGTATGCTGGGGTTAATGTAGGGGAACAGATATCGGGGCCCATATCAGTCTGATAGAAAGAATATTCAGAGTTTCTCAAATTTTGGTATGTATTACAGTCACCTGTAGAACTTGTTAAAACACAGCCTGACCCACTCCCTGAGATTCTCTTTCAATATATCTGGGGTGGGGCTTAAGAATTTGCATTTCTAATAGTCTCCTAGGTGATGGGAGATGCTACTGATCCACTCTTCAAGCATTAGTGGTCTAAAGAATACATGTGCCTGGCTTTACTCATGAATTCTACCAAATGCTTAAAGAATTAACACCAGTCCTTCGGAAATGCTTCCCAAAAGTAGAAGAGGAATGAACATCTAAATGTCCATCAATTGATGAACAGATAAACAAAAGGTGGTATACCCATACAATGGAATATTATTCAACCTTAAGAAAGAAAATACTGATACATGCTACTACATGGAAGAACCTTGAAAACATTATGCTAAGTGAAAGAAACCGGTCACAAAAGGCTACATATTGTATGATTCCACTTCTATAAGTTTTCCAAAATAGGCAAATCCATAGAGACAGAAAGCAGATTAGCGGTTGTCAGGGTCTGGCGAGAGCAAAGAACAGGGAGATACAGCTAATGGGTTTCTTTTGGGGTGATAAAAATGTCCTGAAGTTAGATAGTCATGATGGTTGCATAATTCTGTGAATATATTAAAATCCACTACATTATATACTTTAAAAGAGTTTGTGAATCATATCTCAATAAAGCTATTATTAAAATTTAAAAAATGGAATTCATGAGCCACCTTGGGATTGATTACGGACTATTTCCAGTCAACTTACAGTTACTAGAGCGGCCTAAACCTAGTTGGAGAATCCTTGGGACGGATGTCGAAGAACAATACAATCTAGAATCTTACCTTCTAAAATTCCTTTTAATTCTGAGTAAATAGATCAATAAAAAGACTGATTTTAAGATTACACTTGTGCTACATTATCATAGACAACCAACACATGCCATCTGTTTATCTCATGAATTCTTCTGGTGACAGGAACTAGCATTGTTCTACACTTACCATTACTTTTAGGCAGCTCATGACCCCCTAATATGTACAAGATGAAAATATAAATAATGCTTTTTATGTGGATCCCAGCGAGTTAAACTTCTAACATAATACGTTATCTTCAGTGCCTCATGTATAAATCAATACCTAGAAAGGGATCGTAGACACATAGCATGTTTAGATGCCTGTAGACTAAGAAGCAAAATCCTGTATCATAGAGAAGTGCTGATGTGAAGAAAATAGCACAGCCCACCAGTTAAAATTACAGACTCTGGAGCCAGACTCCCCGCATGTCAAACGTGGCTCTGCCACTTATGTGCTGTGTGATCTTTTCAATTTACTTCACCTATTAGCTCCTTAGTTCTCTCATCTGCAAAATGGGAATAATAATAATATCTACCTAACTACAGTTTAGTCTTGTTATGATGACTAAATGACCTAACATTTGTAAAGCACTATGAGTAGATGCCCGACACATAATAAGCACCATATAAGGGTTTGTTAAGTAAATTCTTGGAGTCCAATTTGAATAATTTTTACATAAGGATGACTATTTGGGAAATAGATGCTTGTGAAAATGGGGTGACCCTTCTAAATTGCCCCCTTTTCTTAGATGATTTCTATTTTACTAAGTATATAGACAAACCCTTAATTAGGCTAGTCTCTATTTAAGACTACAGAAAAGTGGGTATGAAAAATTGACTTTGATACATAGGAATATTATCGTTGGTACATTGGCCTCAGTATAAAATATATCGAACACTGTGTTCCATCTCTTAAAGAGCCAATAAGAGATATAAAGGACTTGTCTTTACTCTGATGTAACTTCAAAATTTTTTCTTTCCATAAAAACATGCCTCAAGATTTATGTGTACTAAACTCCAACTCATTTAATCCTCAAATAGGCACTATAATCTTCATTTTACAGATGAGGAAGCCTAGTCTCAAAGGATTTAAGTGACTTCTGCAAGGCCACACAGCTAGCAAAGAGGAGTAGAGACAGGATTTAAATCTACAGCAGTATAACTTTAATATGAATGCTCTTTCCTTCCAGTTACATTGCCTACTGCACCTGCAGTGATCTATCATACACACAGTTTTATCTTTTAAATTTATTTATATTTTTATGCTGTACAAATTCTGGGTTGTGAGTTCCTGAAAATGTGAAGTATTTCATTGGTTTTCCTCCTCTAAGCTACAGAAAGAAAAAACCATAGGAGAGATGCTGAAAAGTCATGTCCAAGAATTATCCACTTCCATGGGCTAGGAAAAGAGAGAAGATAATTAGTGATTCCCAGGGTTGTCTTCTGAAGCTTTTGCAAGTCAACCAGCGAGAGTCCCTGCCTAGATGCTCACTTCTCTTCACTGTTTTGGGGGACCAGCTGGATCCTTGTCAAGCCTGAATGATTGACCCCAGGTCATTCATTTGCCTCTCTTCAAGGATGCAAAGCCCCTTTTGCCTTATCCAGAGACATTAAAGAAGGCTGCTTGACGTTGGACATCAAATTGATTTCATGCCAAGATTTCAGTCAACCACGGGTGACAACCATTGACGTGTCAAAGCCTTACAAGAAAAATAAACATGTCTGATGCAAAGAGTCCTCTGTTTTTGATGCCAGGTTGAATTACGTACCTTCTCTCAGATCTTACACTGGCTGTGACTGTTTGCTAGGAGGCAGAGTGGAGGCATGTAGGGTCTCAAATTGGAATGTCAGAGAAGGGCAAAGGACAGCTGATTCAAAGGTGGCTGCAAATTTAGAGCTGGAGGAGAACCCTCTTTCTTTCTGTATCCCTCATCTTCCTTTTCTCATTCAGCTCTATGGAACCCTATGGAACACAACTCGTCCTTCTCTTGCTCCTGCTTCTGAAGGCTTGAAGTCACTTATCTGTCTGTCCTCTCCTAAGAGCAAACCTGCTGCTTAGAAAGGACTTAAAACTGCAGCAATATTCCTCTCTTCAGTCCTGTCTGCTCAAGGTGACATATGTCTTTGGACAAGCATTCCTAACAGGCATGCCAGCTGTGCGGGCTTGACTGCAAGTGGAAGCTGCCCACCATTAGTGCCTTTGTCTGTAGCTATTTCCTCTCCTCCTGCCTAGCCTGAGGGATGCATAATCACTTCTCTGATGAGTTTCCTAGCTTCCTAGTTTCCCTGAAATCTTTTCATCCAGCTGTGTTTACTCTTTCTATTTTTTTGTACTCTGTCTGAAGAAGACTGATAATTTGCATAATTAAGAATGACCTGGGCAATCTCTGCTAATGCCTCCACTAAAACCTCTGACTATCCCTGTTAACTAATTACATCTATCATTGTGTCAGACAGGTAAAAGACTCCTTCAGTCTGTTGAGACAACATTATTCACCTGGGATTATCAAAGGTTTCAATTCTGGCCATTAGCTGAAATTGCTTGGGTCATTCATTTATGGCAAATTCTGCATCCTTTCCAGACAAAGCAAAGTAAATGCAGAATTAGGAATAGGTTAACCAGCCATGCATCGGGGGCCTAATTCAGGACCTCAGCCCCTTCTTTTCCTTAGACCCAACGGATGCAAAATGAGTAGAAAAACCTTGTGTTTTTCTCTTTTTAAAGCAGTGAATATGCAAATTTTTGCTTCAAAAAGTTGGAAGTGATTATCATTTCCCCGATTTTATTCAGCCTTTTAAATATATGGTTTAACAAAGCATTAAAGAAAAAATAAATCCTGAGATTTGAAATTAAATCCCAAAGTGGGCTGCCATCCTAACCCCTCATTCTCAAGTTCTCACCCTCCCCCCATTAACCATAGATGGTGGATGGTGCCTTGAATCACTCTTGGGGCAGGCATGGGTAGGGCATAGGCAGTCTTCCAGTTAAAATTACTCCACTTGAACTGAAAACAGAACAAGGGGAGGCAGATGAAAGATTAAACCTAGACATAAGCAAGGAGTGGGAGATGATGAAAACATCTCTGGAGGACTTGAAATATACACCTAATTGTTATTGGGTTGAGTAGTTGTAGCAAAATCAGGCAGTATATCCAATTCCTTCTGTAGATGCCTTTCGTTTACTGGCACATGGATTCATCTGTCCTGTCCTCACAGAATTCAGCATCCTTGTCACCAGTCAATGAATATATTTTTATATTGATTCAGGGTCCATTATGCGCAAAAACTACTATGGGCTTGGTAAAAGGATGTCAAGTAATACACTAAAATATAAGCAGTTCATGTTCACATTGGAAAGACAAGTCATACAATAATAGAGATAACTAGCAATTAACGTTAGCTAACAATATTGTTCATTAATAGTATGATAGTATGACTTCTTTAAAAAACTCACCATCCCATCATAATATCCAATGTATCTTTTTTAGACATATTTGCATGTAATGCGCATGAGCACCGTGCTCATTAAATGTGTGCTTGCTTTGCAGAAAGAGTGAGCTGAGAGATCATAGACCAAATCATTAGGGAACCCAGAACACTGGTTAATGGAAACATCTATATAAGTGACTAAAATTTATTTTTCCTTCAGTTTATGAAAATCTGAGATGAGGTCTATTTTTTTTTCTATTGCTCAAAGAAGTTTCCAGTCAGAAGGAGAAAGAAGATGCAAATTTGAGGTGAGCAGGATGCTTCCTGATAGTCATTCACTAACAGGTATGTATTTGTTTTGAATTCCTATTCCTAACAGGAATTTGAATTCTGATTATGTATCAGGAAGTGAACAACATGTTAGGGGTGTATCAGTGGACAAAACAGATAATCCCTACCCTGTGGAACTTATTTTTTATTGTGGAGAGACAGATGGAAAACCCTAAACATAATAAATTAGGAAAATAATATAGTACATTGGAAGTGGTGAATCCTCTGGAAGCAATTGTGGAGAGTTCGGGGGTTTGGGAGGACTCGGGGGTTGCAAATAGATACAGTTGTGAGGTAAGGCCTCAATCAGATGACAACAATTGGACAAAGACTTGAATGAAGATGATGAAGTGCACCATGTGGATATCTGGAGGAAGAATATTTCTGGCAGAGGGAGCAACCAGGAACAAAAGTCCTTAGGTGGAGATGTGTCTGGCCTATTCAAGAGCTGGCTTATAGGCCTATACAGTCAAAGATAACGGCAGGAGGGGAAGAGCTGTAGTAATACATAAAGCGAAGAGATAACTGGGAAAGTTAGATCATAGGGGGCCGTTTAAGCCATTGTAATAACTTTGGTTTTTATTCTGAGCAAAACATGAAGACAATGATAAGTTTTGAGCAAAGGAGTAAATGCACTGATTTTCATCATCAAAGACGTACTCTGGCTCTCTCCTGAGAGTAGCCTGTGTGGGGGAAACAGAGGCAAGAAGAAGACTAAAGAGCCCACTGTGGAGAGTATTGCAGTATTGCAGTATTGCAGGTGAGATCTGACTGTCATTTGAATCAAGATGGTAGTATAGCAGAGGGTAGTATAGCAGAAAAGCAGTAGTTGGGTCATGGATACTTTCTGAAGATAGTGTCAAAAGATTTGCTTACAGATTGAATGAAGAATAAGACAAAAAGGGAGAAGCCAAAGATGACTCTAAAAGTTTTGTCTTGAGCAACTGGAAGCATGGAGATGTCATTAACTGAGGCAGGAAAAGCCATAGGTAGAACTGATTTGGGAGGAAAATCGCAAGTTTGGTTTGGGGTCTGTTAAACTTGAGTTTCTATTAGAGATCCAAGTGAAGCCGTTGAGTAGGCATTTGGATATTCTAGTCTAAAGTTCTAGACTGAAGATAAAACTGTCAGTGTATAGATGTTATTTAAAGCTGTCATACTGGATGAGATCACCAAAAGAAGTGAGTGTTGACAGAGAAGAGAAGAAGGCAAAGATTGAGGCTTTGGGCATTTCGATTTTAAGAGATGATGGAGAAGAAAATAAATCCCCAAAGAAGACTAAGAAATCTAATGAGTGGAGAGTTATAATAGCCCAGTGAGCAATGTACTTTAAGCAGGAGGGAGTGAGTAACTGTGCAAAAGTTGGGCAGATAAGATGAAGCCTGAGACTTGGCCAAGAGTTTAGCATCTGGGGGCAACTAATGACTGACAAGAGCAGTTCCAGCGAAGTGGTAGGGTTGAAAGTTGATTTGAGTTAGTATAGTAGAGAATGGGCATTGTGGAATTATAGATATAAAGAACAGACACCTTTTATTATAAAATGAAAGATGGATAAAGAAACTCTACAAAAATAAATGTATGGCTTAATGAGTTGTTATAAGGTGAACACCATTTTAAGCACAACCCAGAGCAAGACATAGAACTTTGCCACCCATCCCAGAAGCCTCTCCACTTGTCACATCCCTATTGCAATCCTGATCCAACACCCAGCATCCTGATTTTTGTGGGAATCACCTCCTTATGTTTGTTTATGGTTTTATTAGTTTATGAGATTATAGAAAGTATATATATTGGTCTCTGCCTCTGGTTCCCAGCACAGGGCTCCTAAAACCCTTGTAAATTCCTAAGTGATAAGAGCACTAGAAGAATCTTTTGTTCTAATGAGGTGACTCTGGATGGGCTCTTGCCTGACTCCTGGATGGATGCTGCTCACCAGAAGCAGCAAGCCATGATTTGAAGCTTAGAATTTTGAGCCAAACTCCCTCTGCCCCCCGACACACACTTCTCCAGAGAAGGGAGGGGCCTGAAAATTGAGTCAATTGGTCATGCCTACTTGAGGAAGCCTCCGTAATATCTCAATAAGTATGGATAGTCATGTGTACCTTATAACCTTTATTGACAGCAAAGTTCTTTCAACCTAAATTCTCTCAGTGTTTTTCACAGATCGGGTCTTCATGGAGTACCACCTCTTATCTGTCCTCTGTTTTCACATTAGAGCTCACCACTGTATCAAGTCATTCTATTTGATGTGTATCACTTAGGACTGGCTATGGAGGCTTTGTATTGTGTCAGATTACCTACACTGGAACAACAATTCCCAGAATTCCCTTCCCTGTATGGTTCCTGGTTAGTGTTAGCCATGGAGAATCATGAGATTTGGAAGGCGGAAATGGAGGAGTGATCATTTTTACTCTCTGAAGTTCAATGCACGGCGTCAAGCACTGTGGTGGCTCTTCCATGTTGTTGCTGATCAGCTGGCTCACCTTCTTGACGTGGGACAGCTGCTGGACCTGCGGCTCCTCCAGAAGCAGCCAGATCTCCTTCTTTGGTGTCTCCAATTGTTGAGCCGAGTGTGTACACATCTCCTTGATGAAGGGTACAGGCGTCTCCTGTTGGTCAGCCATGGCTTCAAGTCTGGAGGTAGTGAGAAGCAGACAGCGATTCCAGTTTGTCCTTATGACTTCCAACTTATCCTTGTGGGTTTCAGTTTGTTCCTGCTCTCAGCCATGTCCAGCTTTCCTTCCTGGCCTGGTCTAGCTGACCTTGAGCAACTTCAGGCCCAGCAGCAGTCCAGAGCAGCAGACTTCTCTGCCACCTCCTCTGATAGCATAAAATTGGATCCCTATCATAGCCCCCTTATTCTATATCACTCAGCATTTTGCTTTTCTGATCAAACCCTGACTGACACACTGGCTGTTGCCTGTTCTTTCAAGTCAGCTTTCTTTACAGTGTACCAGCTCTGCTGGCCTCCAATAAGGTTATCCTAGTCCAAATGTTTGGGGCTCCTTATTGCAGCCAGCAAAATGTGAGAGACAGCTGGTCTTTCCAGTCCTCTCATTCTGTGACAGCAAGAGGCCAAGGCCTTTGTCCCTGCGGATGTTTCTTTCCTCGGGTGAATCAAACTTGCAATTCCTAATATCAGAATAATGTGCTTGCCATGCTGGAGCCTGAGATGAAATGCTTTTTATAAAAGCTAATCAGATTCTACATTAATGAGAGAAATATGAAGCTAATCAACACCACAGAAGGTCTCTAGGCTCAGGCCTATTAAACTTCATAAAAAATTAATGACTGAAAGAGCAGACTCTTTTGTAAGGGGTCTCTTGTGGTTGGATAAAGGCCTGAAGTCCCATTCACCTCTCATTACATTGAATTAGCCTCACTTCCCAACCCAAAATATAATCCATCAAGTGGCATTTTCCATTGGGTGTTAGACGGCCAGTGTTTGAAAACACTTGTAAAATATTTATTATTTTTTTTCCTTCCTTTTCTTCCCTTCATCCCCCTCCTCCTTCCCCCTCAGCCAACCCTCTCTCACCTCACTCACTATGGCTTTTCCCATTTTAATTAAAGAGATTTGTACTCCTAATGCCTTCTGGGAAATATCTTCGATGATTGTGGTTTGTAGATGCCTCTGGAGCTGCTTGGCAGGAAACCACTAGCCCTTTGCTCAAAGCAGCTTCAGCATCTTCTTGCAGAAGCCAAGAAGGGTGAGGTGAGGATTTAGACCAACTGGGTTGAAGAATAATCCTACCACGCCCCTTCCTGAACTCAGGTGCACTTTTTTTTTGCGTGTGAATGTGGGCTGAGTAAAAGATATTTATCTACAAAGCTGATGACCTCAACTCCAATTAAATCCAAATGCCCACCTCTCTCTCCTACCACCTTTGCCCCCAACTATAATTCACTTTAGTCTGGTGGTTGTTTGAGGTGAGAGAACAAACTCCATTATTCACCCAGCAGAATACAACAGGCAGCACTTGGCCTGGGAGTGAGCAATTAGGTAAATATATGTAATGGGTGAGGAAGGGGACTTCTCTGTGGGAACTAACCAGGAAAGTCACTCCTTTAAATATTGAAATCTTTCCACCTTGAAGGGACTCCCGTAAAAATGGCACAGCCATTGAGAGACATCCCACCTTAAAGAGTTATTAGGTAACACCACTCGGTGCTGTTCCTGAAGTGCTCCCTGAGGACAGAGTCCTAGGGAAATGGACCACAGACTGGAAACCCTGGGAAGAAGTGTGTTGGCCATGGGCACTGGAAGGGGACTGTAGAAGAACAAAGCAAAAAAATGGAAGTGAATTAAAGACAATCTTCTGACACATTCTGTCTGGAAAGCCAGCCCTGGTTCCACAGCTTCCTAAAGACCTCCTCCATTTATTCACCTCCCTCCTAACCCAGCAACCTCCAGGCCATATCAACGTGGCAAGGCTACCCAGCACCCCCTATATGTTTTTTCATCTTGTTTCTTCTTCTGAAGATTCCAAACTTGGATGCAGCTCTGGAGATTCTTGTAATACAAGCTATTAACAGGTCCCTGCAGCATGTGTCAAAAGAAGTGTGAAAAGGGGGGTCAGGTTACACTGGCAGAAGTTTTGTCAGGATGTGTGTTTCCCTGGTTGTGGTGTTGGCTCATATTTCCATTTCTCTGCTGTCACGTGCAGGGGGTCAGAAGCAAGAGTAGTTCAACACTTTGGTTCGTAGCGTAATCTAGGAAATGCTGGCTCACGCTAAAGTTCAGGATGTTGCTCAAAGCGGCTCTGGGATTCAACTGAATATATCAGCGTGGGGAACACATAATCTGAGAAGACAGTCCCTAACGCTATGCTTGACTGTTTTATTTGCCATGTGAGTTGTTTTACAATCAAGCTTTATTCATGAAGTACAAAAATGCCCTTTTAACCCAATGGTCAACCTACTAGGAATCAAAATGATCAGAATATAACTGTTAACCTGGACATAACAGAAAACACAGAGAAAGGTGTCATAAAGACCATATACTTTACTTTATGGAAGAGATATTGGGCTCCCTTCAGAGGATTAACTTAAAAATCTTGTATCGAGCTTTTACAATCTGATATCCTCCAACAATATTTAATTCCTTCTAAGTTAAAGTCTACGACAGACGTGAAGTAGTTAGGCATGGAGAGTAGGGGGCTCCTAGAAGCCAATACATTGTGAAACAACATCTGAAAAGAGCAAGGGAGGCTCTGGAAGAATTGCCAAGCTTTGGACGTACAAGTGAGAAGGAGAAGGATAAGCTACACCCTCAATCGCTACAATAATTCTAAGAGATCTTTATACTGAAGCAAAGTACATTAACCAGTGTGTGTGTTCTCCACCCACTCTCAGTAAGAAAAGTTTAGATTGCTTTATTCCTACTCTGTTCTGTTCAGTAAAACAAAGGATTTTGTTACAGTTATCCATAATCACACGTGCACGTGCACGCACACACACACACACATACACAGTGACATTTCGAAATCATAGTCATGTGTGTAAATACTATGGAACTTCTGGTCCACTCTCGATAAAGCGTTTAATTTCTGTTTATCTCTTTTGGTTGCCTAGTATTCTCTGTCATAATCTTCAACTTGACTTTACCCCCTCAATGTATGTCCATGATGATTGCTGTGCATAAGTGATGTGTACAAGTTATACCATTTTTGAGTATAGTTCTGTCACATTTAAGTTTCTAACCAAATTATAATGACTTAAGCAAGCTTCTGCTAACTTTTAGGGTTCCCCTTTCTCTGGTGTCTCTGAGAGAGTTCACCAGGCAGTGGTAACACACTCACTGTGCAGCAGTGTCTGTTACTGCTTCTGTCTTGGCCAGATAGGTCCCTCAACTTCAGGACCGCTATTCTTTCTTGGGCTGTGGCTGATACTATCTTGCTGGCCTCAGAAATGAAGGCGGGAGTACTATGCTCTCCGAAAGAGATAGATCTTTCTCTTAAATCCACAGCAAAGCAGAGAACAAACTACACCTTTAATGAAACTCTTAAAGACTTGGGAGATGTTGGAAGGAAAGTACGGCACAATATAAAGACTGAGTTACTTGCTACTTGACTACTGGCTACTAGACTTGAAGGGTCTCAGTGCCCGGAGATTCATGCTAGCCTTACAGGTTGTCCAACTTCCTGGATGCCTCCAACTGGCAGAGGACTTCCTTCTTCCTCTACTGCTAGGATTGCCATTGTCCTAACACGATGGCCTGCCTTCTCTTTAGGAGAATTCCAATTGTCATCCACAGAAACACAACTCCGCCTGTTTGCTCAAGAGCACAATGGTCCCAAACCAGTGAATTTCTCCAAATCTAAGTCACAGCCCCTATTTTATGTCAACTGTCCATACTAAGTTGAATTTGTGAACACAGAACTTCAGGCTATTCCTAAAATCCTTCTATCTCAGCATATGTCTTATAAACGGTATTTTTTAAGCTATCATTTGTAGAGCATATATAAAAGGGCCCATCATTGGACCGAGTATTTAAAATACATTATCATTTAATCCTCACAATAACCACATGAACTATATAGTTTATATTGTGATTTTTTATTGATTGGGATAATAACACTTTTGGGGATTAAATGAAGTCACATCATATCCAAGGTCACATTTTTAAAAGTAGTAAGTTGTACTACTTTAAAAAGTGAAAGTAGTAAGTAGTAAGTTTAAAAGCTATAAGACTATCTCACATCTTATTACTTCACAAAATTGGGCAATTAACCTTAACAACATCTTGAAGTTTACAGGCCAGTGTAGTATCAAATTCACATAGAAAAATAAAGCTTTTTTTCTCTCTTATTCTTTTTTTTTGCCTTTTTAAAACTTGAGATATAGTTGACATATAACATTATATTAGTTTCAGATGTATAGCAACGATTCGCTATTTCTCTATATTGCAAAATGATCACCACAATAAGTCTAGTTAACATTCATCACCACACATAGTTACAAATTGTTTTTCTTGTGATAAAAACTAGATCTCTTAACAACTTTTCAAATGTACAATACAATATTACGAACTATAGTCACCAAGCTGTACATTGCATCCCCTTTCACTCTTTTTAAAGCAGCAATAGACATGTCTCTGAGTATGTTACACAAGATGTTTTCTGTCACTGTGGTAGCTGTTCCCTAAAGATGCCTCAATGAACCAAACCCCTGAGAGTCAAGTCCTAGCATAGGCCCCTCTCTTGCTGAATCAGGGGTGGCCTTTTGCCTCACTGTAACCAGCAGAATGCAGAGCCAAGGGCCGTGGAACCACTCGCATGGAGCAGGACTGGACCCTAACCAAGGAACCAGCAACATGTGTCCAGCTGTGTATCAAGAACTACAAAGTGCTGCTTGCCTCTCCCCACTTTTTGATAGCAGGTGTCTCTTGTGCTTACCTAATCCTTGTCTCACCAGTGGATGTGGGTGGAGCGGCAGCGCAAATAACTAGTTTCTTTAGTATATAGGTTGTCAGATCAAGAGAAACCTTATTCAAGGAGTAGCAGCTCATCAACACCTGCACTTGATTTAGAGGATAAGATTCTGGACCCCAAGTCAGAACCTGAAGCCATATGCCAAACAATGCGACTTAGCAGGTATTGAAAAGGGGAAAGTGTATTTTGTACGTGAGAGGAATGTAAATCATTGGGAGCCAGAGATCTCTAAGGATGACTCCCAGTGAGCTACCAGGACTTGTTTTCCAGACAGTGCTGAACTCTAAATTTGTCTCCTCTGCTCTGCTTTTCAGGGGGTTTCAGTGTAACTTTTTAGCATAAAGCCTTGCATGGCTTCAAAATTTGGGAAATGTCTTGAGGAGAAACCTGGCCAAGTATCTTAGGCCCCTCAAATCTTCAACTTAGTTGCCCTATCTCTTCACAACCACCAAAATATCTGTCCCACAACAGTGACTTTATGTCTGGGATAATACCAGTCACTTGCCCTTCCCCACGTTCAGCCAAAACCCTGTCTAGTTTTCCCCTCTCTGGAAATTTAGCCACTCTGGTCTGAATGCCCCAGTATTTCCATGATACCATTACACAGATGAAAGTGGGGCCGGTCCTCTTTGTGTCTATTTGTGAAGCACAGGTCTTCTGCCACTGATAAGTCCCACCCCCTCCACAGGTCCACACATACCATCAACACAGTCCTGGACCATGCACACTTCCTAACCCCCTGGAGTGTACCCAGTCACCCCACTATAGAGGCCCCCACCTCTCCACCAGTGCTCCCCACAGTTCATCTGGTCCTCACACAGGCCTCGCCCCACAGAGGCAGACACTCTCACCTGCCCATAGAGGATCAAGGCACCCAATCTGTGCAGGTCGGCAAATAGCCTGAGGGCTTGCGGTTGGGTGGGGCTGGTTTCTAGGGCAGGCTGCTGCCCTGGCTGAACTGGATTAAATCTGCCCTCTAGTGGGTGTGGCAGACCCCTAGCTAACAGGCCAGGGGAAGACCTTCAGTGGTGTCTGCCATCATCTGTGTCAGCATGCCCGTAATAGGTCACAACAATGGTCACTACCAATGTCTTAGTCTCTGCAGAGGTCTCACCTCTCACCAAGTTGCAGCCAGAGCCTACCATGTGAGTCTCTTGTCACCAAAGGCCTGTGTAGCTTTCTTTCTCATGACTTTAGGTTTCTCTTTGAGATGGGTAAATTTGTACATGAGCCCTTTAAGAATCGGGTTTTGTCAGCTTTTGGCCGATAGCTTTTCTGGGGGTATTTCTCTGTTGCAGGTAGTAGCCAGTGAAGCCAGATAGTAGGGCACTCATCTCTGTTGTACTGAGTCTGAAAAATGCTTATCACAGTAACGGGCCCCCCACTCAGGTCCTCACTCCTTCAGGGAGGGTTGTGTACCTTAGGGTGGCTCCCGCCTGGCTGGGTGTGAAGTTCCACTGCTGGAGAAGGTGGCTTTTTTTCTCTCCAGAAGTAATTTTTGCCTCTTCTGCCTCAGTCAGGACTGTCCCTTGTTGTGGGGGTTCTTTTTATCCAGTTTCAGTTTTCTCTCTGGGATAATTTTTCCAGGAGTAGTTGTAACCTGGTTGTGTTCATGGGCAGAGGTGAGTTCAGAGTCTGCCTATGCCACCATCTTGACGAGATCACTCTGTTTTCCCATTTTTGTCTCTCTTCCCACCATAATGTAGCTCTTTCTATATATTTTTTAAAAAATACATCTTGTCTTTTTCCTGAACTGCTGAATATTCAGATAGAAAGAGAACCTGGTCCATAATAGATTCTCAATAAATATTTATTTAATGAACGAATGTTGAAGGAAAGAAACACAGAGCCCTCAATTCAAGAGCTCTGTTTTTCCATTGGTTTGGATTCTACCTATGGCTTAAAATAAAGTTCTGCACCCACAGAGCTATAAAATTCATTTAAAATAATTTTTGTCTGAAGGAATTATAAACAAGGGTAATTGTACCCAGCAAGAGCTAATTCTTCTTAACTGGATATTCAACTTATCCAACAATTTGTCTTGGAGTCAAATAGCATTGTTTCATATCTTCTTTTTTAGATTTTCCTTGTGTTGTTGTCGTGTGATCTCATTCCCACTGAGAAAAAAACTTCAAAAAAGCAGCCTTATCTGTGTCAAGCTCTGACTAGTTCTAGCTCAGTTCTATTTTCGTCCAAAAAGTTTGGAAATCTAATGACTTTCTTTTGTTTTATTTTTATTTATTAATTTTTAAATAAAAATTATATATATTTAAGGCACACAACATGATGATTTGATGTACATATACATAGCGAAATGATTATTATGGTCAAGCTAACTAATTTTTTTTTTTTAAGATTTTATTTTTTTCCTTTTTCTCCCCAAAGCCCCCTGGTACATAGTTGTATATTCTTCGTTATGGGTCCTTCTAGTTGTGGCATGTGGGACGCTGCCTCAGCATGGCTTGATCAGCAGTTCCATGTCCGCGCCCAGGATTCGAACCAACAAAACACTGGGCCGCCTGCAGCAGAGCGCATGAACTTAACCACTTGGCCATGGGGCCAGCCCTGGTCAAGCTAACTAATTTATCTTCTCCTTACATAGTTATCTTTTTTCTTTCCAGTGATAATAACACCTGAAATCTACTCTTTTAGCAAATTTCCAGTTTTCAATACTGTTTAACTATTGTCATCATACTGTACATTAGATCTCTAGATTTATTCATCCTACGTAACTGCAGGAAATCTAATGATTTTGGAACTCTTCTATCTACCTAAGTTCTCCTTTCTATGTTACCTGTGCTCACAGAATTCTCTGCTAGCCCTTCTTGGTTTCATCCATCATGAGTAATATCCCCAACTGATCATCAATAATATTATAAAGAGAAACCAGAATCACCACTATGATGGATGAAACAACCCCTGCAAACTGAAGTCACTGTTAGTCAGCCCTCTGTCATTTTTCAGATGACCAAAGAAGCTACAACGGTGAGAGGATGGTTTGCAAGACATTTGGAGTCCCAATGACCATGACTTTCTCCCTTCATTTAAAGATCAATAATCGACTTGCAATGAATTCTGTCTTTTGATCTCAATTTCACATGGCATTCAAGTTTAAGAATTATCATTTGCTACGTTGAAAATAAGAGGGCTTGTTGCAGACTGCTGGCCACAAGTTTCCCGGCTATAATACAAAGACAATAAAACAAATCACTACATGATATTGCAGCATTTCTGTGGAGAAGAGCTTAAGCTTTGCATCTCTACTCTAGCTTCTCCAAGAACAATCTCTTACGGAAATCCCATAGACCTAAGTCTGGCTCATTTAATATCCTAGTGAGCCGGGATACTATAGAGTGAATACAGGATTTCACTTTAACTCTTCTTAAAAAATTAATTTTATTAGTTGCTGAACAGTGGAGGCCAATAAACAGTCTTTGCCTCCAACCAGGTCCATATCATTTGAATTGAGAAATGGTTTCTTCTTTTGGTGAAGCTCCATAATCATCAATAGAAGCCATCCCCAGGGTCCAAGGTGTCAAGACAAGGAAGAGGGAATAGTTGAGGAGCCATCAGTTGGAGATGTAAACTGATGATCTCATTCTAGTCTCCGAAACAGGCTCTGCTTCCGGAAAAATGTATTTAACTTTCTCTCCCTCACAATTCATGCCTGAGATCAGGAGCCCCCTGGGAAACAGTTCCACTGCACTGCAAAGAAGTTTACCTTAATAGAGGTGCCAGGATGAGTTTTAGCATTAGGAATATGGGTGACAGCTTCCTGTGGTTAGGTCATTTCTAAAAGGAAAAATGTCGGCCTCTGCTGATCAAATGTCAGGATTTTTAAAAATTAGTACATATTTCACTGGTATATGTCTCACATTTCAAGAAAGTTGGAGTCCTACCAATGAGATTGAAAGGGCCTGTTAATAATCTGCCACATTTCTTTTAACAGAATACTAATGCCTTGAGAAGAATGATGATCCATCTTTAGTATGGGTACCAGTGGCCTAAAATACAGCCTGCATCCAAAGGCAGAAATATTTACATTTAACTCCTGATGTTCTTGAGTATTGTAGTAGACGATCATTGCAGATCCACAGTCTAGCAAATGTGCCGATATTGGGAGTTGGTAGTGACAGTGAGTGGAGGACACCACTTCTGGGTGATGGGCAGGAGAGTCAGCTGGGCCTGGTCATTAGCTGTAGTGACTCAATCCTGCTTATTAGTCTGTAGCACGATACATATTGGTGACTTAGCAAAATTAAAAATTTCTACATAAAATGGAATTTGCAGATCACTTGCAAACAGTCCAAACAGAGATTTAAAAATATAGAAAGCCAAGGGTCTATTGCAACTTTGAGTTGAATATGCTAAGGAAAATTATGTTAATTGGCATTGTATAAACAAGGGAGGGATTAAAATAAGCTTGGGGAATTCTGTATTAAGCAAATACAAAGGCTTCCATGAGACATCTTGTATCTTTAATCTACTGAAATATCTAATGAATTTTCAACTTTACAGAGAAAATGACTGAAAATAAATACATGTATATTGATATAATATATATTATTGATATATATTATGTATGTATATATTATATATACATACTATATATATTTATATATTATATATGTTTGTATATATATATACACATATACTATAAATATTTATATTTATGCAAATCTTAGTGAATTATGAATATTTTTTACAGAAGAGTAGTGTAGCATTTTACAAAAGTTTGGAATCCTAGAGAAGAATCACTTGTTAGAGCTTCTAGAAGTCCTCTTGGCAATTTTCCAATTTCTCCTTTTTATATACAAAAAAAAGCTGCCAGCCCCATGTCCTAGTGGTTAACTTCGCCGTGCTCCGCTTCAGCAGCCCAGGTTCATGGGTTCAGATCCCAGGTGTGGACTTACGCCACACGTCAAACATGCTGTGGTGGTGACCCACATACAAAATAGAGGAAGAGTGGCACAGATGTTAGCTCAGGGACAATCTTCCTCAGCAAAAAAATCCTCTGAAATTAAATGATTTATCCAAAGATTCTCAGCTACTTGGTAGCTCAGCCAAGACTCAGGTTTTCCTATATCCTACTGATTTTTAAATTATATTCAAAATTCAATTCAGTTTAGTATTTGTTCAGTAGCTAATATGTGCCTGATAAGATATAAGAGAAATCTGTGTCATAGTCATTAAGTTTAAGATGTTTACATCTCCTTTTTTAAGAGAAGACTGGCTCCCAGAAACAATGAGGCTGGCAGAGTTTAAGCAACTTGATTATACATTTTCAAAGTCAGAATCAGGGTCAAAGTTAGAATTCAAGTCCAGTTCACTCATTTCATTACTCTGCATAGAGGTGTAAGTGGTCAGGATTCCGCCTTATTTATCCTTGTGTTTGGAACAACTAGAACCACAACAAGCACCTCACTGGAGCTCAGTTAATATTTGATGAATAAATGCAATGAATCTCAGACAGGGCTTTGATAATGGGTAGAATGTGACTAGAGGAAGAAGTGAGACGACTATTCCATGCTTGGGATCTTGAGTAGTAGGCTGGGGATCTGTGGGGCAGAAAAAAGGAAGAGGAGTACAAAGATGACCTCCAGATGAACTCCCCAGTTCTACGTTTTCTCCAAGGATTGTGAGCCTCTGCATTCTGCAATGCCTTCCCTCTGAGACTAGCCTGCAGGACCCCTCAGCCCCACCAGCTTCTTGTGGATAAAGAAAGAGGATGGGACAGTGCATGTGACACTTTCCAATCTTCCCTTGGAGTAGGCGGTCTGACAGTGGGTCTGGCACGGATGCATTGAGGAAGTGTTGGTGAGAACACACAAGAACTGGTGGTGATAAGAACAAAGGGGTTAAGGCAACTTTAACAGGACTCTTTAGCTCATTTCCACTAATTTATTATGTGGTCTCTCTTCTCACAGAGCATGTGCCTGTGGCAAAGGGCACCACAATTTTTTCAAGAAATGAAGGGGAAGAGATGTGCCAAAGAGATGAAGCACATCGCCTTATCTAGATATCACCTAAGTGCTGAGTAGAATGCTTAGCTTTATGTGGGCAACACACACACACAACCCATGTGTGCAGACAAGCCATCCAGCTGAGCCATGAAAATAACACTGACCCTGAATCTGGAAGAAATCGCGTGTCAAGCCTAAAAGAAATGGAATGTTCTTTCCTTTCCTTTCTACTTGACTTGTGTTTGATTTCCATAGGAAGCTACAACTGGGTGGTGGATGGAAACTTTTCTCTCTTACCTGATCCTGTTCAGCTGAATTGGCTGAAAAAGTTTATATTCAATATTATATGAAAGAAAGTCACTGCTGTTTGCCTAAGTAATAGAAGCAACATCTATTGAATTTTTTTCCGGTAAAACTGGATATTTAGAAAATTATATACCACAGTGATAAATACGCATACAAATCATTTGAAAATATTGTTAAAATGCAGCTTCTGATTCAAGACATCTGGGGTGGGGCCTGAGATTCTGCATTTGTAACAAGCTCCCAGGTGATGCTGAGGCTGCTGATTTGTGGACCACATTTTGAGTAAAAAGAGTACACAAGAGCTTCCTTCTGGACAAACACGTGTTATATGTTCTGAAGAGAGAGAGACAAGAATCATAGCTGCCAAATGGTTTCTGACATCTGAAAAGATGGTTGAATAGGAATCCATTGACTGGCTCAGGAGGGGGCCTCTCTCGCTATTTAGGGGGCTCATTCTGTGAAAACCATCCTAACAAAGGCACTCCTTTGAGGATTCCTCCACCTTTTTTTTCCTCCTCAGGTGACACGGATGTATCTAATGGCAGCTTGTGCTTCATTGCCCATTACTGACAGGCTGTGAGCTTGTCACTGCCCAGAGTGACAACTGATTGGTCCCTCCATTCAACCTTGCTATGAACAACCAGATTAAATTTATATACTCCTTCACCCTGTGGAGGAGTGTCCTGACATCCAGGGAAAATTGAGGGTAAGGAGGTCACTGCAGCTTTATTTGAGGCCCAAAGTCTTTTCTCGATGCTGTTTGACATTATCCCAGATACATTTTTAAATCTGTAACAGGAGTGAAGAGTTGTAATTGGTTTAAGGTGCCCAGAGACTTCTGGGCAGGCAGGATCTAAGTAATTGCCCCTGTAAATTACCAACAGCTGAAGTACGGAGACTAGAAATTGGAGCTCTCTACGCTGGCCCGTGGAAGCAGCTTCTGCCACTGAGGGATATCCAGGCTCCCAATTCCAGCCACCACCTTGAACAAGATAATTCTTGCCTTCCATGCACACCAAATCTGCTGACACCCAAAGGACCCCATCTCCTCTCCTTTTAATCGTCTGCAGTATCCCCTTGCTCTACTGAAGGAAATAATCTGCAAAATCACCCTCTCCATCCTTCCTTTGTAGTAAAAGGAGCTTCTTCTCTGTGGCATGAAGAGTCTGGAGCCCAAGCTGTGCTAAGTTCAGCAGGTTTCCAGTACATGCTGCAGTAAAGCATTTAGCTCCTTCCCAGCCTGGCTGCCCTTCAGCTTGAAAAGTCTGTTTTCTCTCAGTGTTCTCAGTCACCCATAAGTTAGCCACAACCTCTTTGCTCAAAGGTTTTCTCACAACCCTCTCCTTTCGGAAAATAATAACTTTTGTGGGATGCTTTTTTGGTACCAGGCAACAAGTTATCTAAAACCTTCCAAAAGATCGTTCTTCCTTACTCTAGACCCTGAAATCTCCAGAACCTCTTTCCTAAAGGCTGCATTATATTGGCAACCTGTCCTTCTTCAAATCTTTCCTTTGTCTTAAAATACTCATTCCTTCCAGTTCTTAAGTATTTTTCTCATAGATTTCTTTATTCCTTCTCTCTCTCTTGCCCTCCTCCTCTCCCTCCCTGCTTACACATACACACACACAAACACACACATTCCACATCCTTTCCTTTACCCTCTGCTGTGGAAGAGAAAGATACTATAAAGATGCCAAGGATGGTTCGAACTTGCCATCAGGACAATGGACAAGTGCTACCTTGAACCCAGGAGCTATATAATCAATAAAACACATTAAATGAAATGCTTTTGATTTCCTTCTTTCTATGAGAAAAATCTGAATTCCTCAGCAGCACTGGCCCAGCAGTTGGTCTTTCAGCAAAGAGTTGGGAGTAGGCAGAAAAAGAGATTTAGTTTCTCAGAGGCTATAATCTCTCAGGACCTCCACTGTCTGCCTCCTTCTGCCTTTGCTCTAGTTCCTCCTCATCTATCTCTGACCCATGACAAATTAGTTTTTAAAAGTATCTATAGTCACCATTAATACACACATGAGAATTCTTGTCTGGAATAAAGAGAGTAGGGTCTATGTCATGGCTGTTCCCAGGCCGCATAAGTGGATCATTTGAAAGTGGACCTTTGTCATCCTATTGTGATGTGTGACCTTAGACCTTAGCCACCTGCTCCAACCCCCTTCTGAACCAATATTCCATCCCATTCCCCATACTCCTGATTTCTGGCATCATATGTGTCATTGTCAGAACCAACACCCAGTTCCAAATTTTTAGATGCAACATTGGCTCTTCACCTTGACTATGGTTTGCATTTTTCCTCTAGATAACTGGACTATGTAGCCATTCACAGATAACTACCAGAATTGTTTAAGCTCGTCCTCATAGAAGTCGCTGCTACGGTGCTCATCCTGTGTACATTAATGTGAACCAGACACATAGTGTTTACATAATTATGTTTTGAGTTTTACAAATACAGGCAGATTTTATATACAATCTACTTTGGATTTATAAACGATTGCTTGCTTACTCATGGTGATGCATTCCCCAAATCAGGTATCTTGTTCAGTTTAGTTCTACAGTCTGGGTATTTTTACTGCCTCTTACCAAAGCCAGCCTTCCAAGAGCTGTAGGGAATGCCCGAGGGAGATTTCTTCAAGGACACTGCTATGAAAGACGATACAAATGACAGAGAGAGAGAAAAAGCAGAATCCCCCATGAGGAGCCAATGCTTTTTAGCTGATGGCTTCATAGTTATATTCCCATTTAATTTTGAATTTCCATAAAGATGCTGTAAGTGATTTGGACTTGCCTTCAAGAGAACGGACACGTGGTGTCTTGAACCCATGGAGTAAATGTGCCATTCAATCAATAAAACACATTAAATGAATTGCTTCTACTTCCCCCCCTCATGAGAAAGTCTTAATTCCTTTTGCTCCACACTGCACAATCCCAGCTGTTGGTATTAAAGGAGGGGAAATAGGGAGAAAAGAAAATGGAATTGGTTACTAAAAGATTAACACAGACTAGACCTCTATTCACCAAGTTCTATAAATTAGGGATGTTTCTCCCCTGTTTGAGCAGAATAAGATGCTTTACGCGTGTGGACTGTGTACCTCATGTTTACCGAGTGCACATCAGAGGTAATGATTAAAACCCCCGGGCAGTTAAGCGTCTTCTCTCTTACAAAGGGTAGCTGTGACCTGCCCAATTGCTCAGGTCGGGAGTTAGAGCATCCCAGGGTAGTGAGGGGTGGGGAGGCAGTGTGTAGAGGAGGGTTCCCCCAATAGAAAAACACTTTACTACATAATCATCAGAGAACAATGAGATCTCATAGAACTTCATGATAAAGGAGCCCAGAGGGACAAGGACTCAAGGGGCTGAGTAGAGATGAGCAGCTGCCAAACTACTGGCAGGTAACTGGTTTCACCAGTAGAAGGGGCACATTGCAGATGTTGGGTAGCCAAAAATAACATTAAATATCATAATTTTAATATTAAAAGCTATCCTGTGTTAAACCTTAACTAATTAACATGCATTAATTAATTAATCTTGTCAGGCTGGTACTTTTATTTACTGGTCCATTTTACAGATAAGAAAACAGAGGCACAGAAAGTAGATTTCCCTCTGCCACATGGCTGACTCAGTGGCAAATAAAGATTTGAACCAAGGCAATTGTCCTCCAGACTCTATTTTCATAAACCCTACATGATATTGGAACTAACGGAAAAGGCTACCTTCCTTGTTTTCCTTGAACTTCAATCTTTTTTAGCATATGATTACAAGGTGGTCTGGAATTCCATGAATGTCGAATGATGTAGACAGATATTCTGTTTGGTGGGATTTCCCAAATAAGTGCACGTCCCCAAGAGAAAGAAACCAAGGAGAATATAGTGAGGATACAAGAGGAGGGTCAGAGGCTGAGGTCACACCCTACCCCCACACCTCAGAGGAGAATGAGGAGAGTTGTAAGTCAAAAGACCCTTTGATTCCTTTTGACATTGATGGAAGGATGCCAGTTAGTCTGAGACTGACATGTTCTAAACAGAAGGCTCTGAAAATGCCATTAATGCAGACAGGCAGGGGGTAGGGAGCAGAGAGAGGGAGCTGATTGCTGGAATTCCATAATTAATTGTTTGGCATTTGAAGTAGTGTGACATGAAGTTTCCATTCAGCCCTCACTCTCCAGGGAGATGTCATTGCTTAGAGTTCATAGAATGCAAGAGTTGAAGAACTGTAAAGATCATCTAGTTCACACCCCCTAATTAACAGGTGAGGAAATGGAGACCCCCAAGAGGGGACATGACAAATCCAAGGCTGCAGAGCTAGTTAGTGGCAGAGCTGGGCTAGACCTCAGAATGTGTGATTTATCTTCCAGTGCCGTTTCCACTCCACCTCCATATTGCACCAGCACGAAGGGGAATTCACCAGAAGCCTAGCCACCAAATAGCAGTACAGAGTTTCATTAAAGCAGTGGAAAGCAGAGGTCAAAAGAATAAAAACAACATCCCACTCAATTATTTTAATGAGGAAAATGTCTAAACAACAGGGGGGCGGGGAACTCATCTGCTAAACTAAGATTAGAAGAGCCGTCATTAATGGGATTGCCAACTTTGCTATTTCACAGACATGGAGACTCCTGACGTTTTAAGACCGTTGTCAGAGTTAGAAGTTGTGTTTGGAGATCATTGAAACCAATCCTCTCATGTGTTGATGATGAACCTGAGTTCCAGGGAAGGAGCGATTATCCAAATAACTCAGCCAATCAATGGTAGAGCTGGGCAGAGGAACTCAAGCTTCGGGCTTCCACTCAAGTGTCTTCTTACCTACACCACAATTTCTCTGCATGAGCTGGGGGTGCTGACGGTGGGAAGGAGACTGGGGGTGGTCAATGAGAGATCATCCAGCCAAGCCCCATATCTTTTCTTTAAAAAAAACGACTTGAGGGACTGGCCTGGTGGCATAGTGGTTGGGTTCACATGTTCTGCTTTGATGGCCCAGGTTCATAGTTTCGGATCCCGGGCAAGGACCAACACATCATTCATCAAGCCATGATGTGGTAGTATCCCACATACAAAATAGAGGAGGATTGGCACAAATGTTAGCTCAGGGACGATATTCCTCAAGTAAAAAGAGGAAGATTGGAAACAGATGTTAGCTCAGGGCCAATCTTCCTCACCAAAACAAACGAACAAACAAACAAAGAAATTATCCTTTCTCCAAGTAGTTTCTGAAGGGTAAAGTGCAAAGTGAAAATTCCAAACTTGAACTTCCATAAATGAAAGACCTTCTCAATTGTGACCTAAGAGCCAGGGCAGAATGGACTCTATGTGAACTCTCCTTGGCAGGAGCACCCTTTCAGATGGCAACCTGGAAATGTTCCTGAGAGAAATAGAGATGCCGTCAATTTTGTTAAGTGCCTGTACACAAGATATTGTGTTAGGCCTGTAGATATAAGAACCCTAAACAGCATCTTGAAGCAGCTCACAGTCCATTTAGCCATGGGGAGGCAGGCCTTTGAGGCAGGCGTAATGGACTCAATCTGGAAGAGCCAGGGAAGATGTGACAGAGGAAGTGATGTTTGAGCAGAAGTTTGATCAATAGATATGGAGAAAGGGGCATTCCAGACAGAAGCAACATGTAGAAGCACTGAAAGCACCCTAAATTCATGTCATGTTCAAAACTGTCCTCAATAAATCCACCTAGGAGGTAAAAAGATGCAAATCACCACCCCTTATTTCAACAAAAAACCCAACGTTTCACCCGGGCCAGTGAAACTGGTATCTGTGATTGGCTTGGTGAGCCAAATCCATAACACGTTTGCCTGGCATTTTAACCTTTCCCCGAGGCCATCGTCAATTGTTCTGCAATACAAGTTGCTGTTAGCATCAGAGGAGGCTGCATCTTAGTCTTATAAATCTCGTCAAAGTCATGGTGGAAATTCTAGTCCCAAAGAGCCGATTCTTTAATGCCAGGATCATGTTTTAGCATCAGCCTGCTCCACTTGCACATGACACTGCTCCCTCCATTCATATCAAATGTAATGTGACTCTGAGGAGCTGCTGTTTAAAGAAAGTAAGCAAAAGTTTTGAGTCCAAAATTGTTTTACGAGTCACCCACCCTACACTAACCAATCCTTTTGATCCTAATCCAACCATATAGCAGCACTTTGATCTTTCTAGGGTCCTCGGCCTGCTGAGTATCCCCAAAATCAAGAATATGAGTTGCAGGCAAGCCCAGTGGCACAGTGGTTAAGTTCACACTTTCCACTTCTGTGACCTGGAGTTCACCAGTTCGCATCCCAGGTGCAGACATGGTGCCGCTTGGCAAGCCATGCTGTGGTAGGCGTCCCACATATAAGTAGAGGAAGATGGGCATGGATTTTAGCTCAGCAAAAAGAGGAGGATTGGCAGCAGATGTTAGCTGAGAGCTAATCTTCCTCAGAAAGAACATGGGTTGCTACTGGATTCTTCTCTCTCAGTTCTCCTTAGCGTAACATCTTATGCTGAAACAACCACCAACATGAAAGGAATTTGAACGAGGGAGTTATTTTATTTTTTTCTGAGGAAAATATATGAAAAAAAATTGAAACAGACAGAGAAATCTAATGAAGGACACAGCTCATCTCCATTTGCAACTTGCCATCTTTCCATAGCGAATGAATGTGTTGCAAGGGGCATAATTCAAAAAAGTTGAGTGAAATCACAAAGGAAACCCTTTCCAAGGCCAGGACCACAGCCATGTTGTGACTGCCTTCCTCCTCCTCCTGCATCTTACCACCAATCCCCTCTTGTGGCAAATTTACTTGAATTTGCAAACAGAGTTACCACTCTGGCTCCTTAGTGATTTCTTAGCATGCAGTGAGTCTCAGCGTTTATACTTAAGAGAGAAACCAAGGGCCAGAATATGACATCTGAACTGAGAGGCCTGAAGAGGAAACGGGAATCAGAGAGTTAATGTGTGTTCTAGACCCTAATTCTGGTCCCGGTCTGAGCCTTCAGGCAAGTTCTTTTTTCCCCTCTATTTACCCAGATCAGAACGGATTTCCACACTACCCTTTATGGCCCTGGGGTGTTTCTCAGGCTAAAGAAAGATCTAAGAGAAAGCTATAGAAATACCAATTGTATCTTCACATTTTTTGCATCAAATGAACAGCCTGGAGGAATATGGAGTAGCTCAGACCCCGACACATCTCATGCCAGCTTTGGAGAAGACAAGCAGGGTCAAAAACGTGCAAGGTCAATTTCATGGGTCAATGGGTAAAGTATTTGATAAGAGGAGGAAATGCTTCTGATGATAAAAGATGCAGTGATTTATTCGTGAAGAGCATGTCTTTTGGAGGTGGAAATAGACCCAAACCAGGAAGTCTTAGGATCATTTGGGTCAAAAGTCCCCATGGGGCATTTGCAAGACGGCTGTATCATGCTTCTTAATATTAACAAGAAACAGAGAAAAAGTACAAGTACTATATGGCTGATGTGTGGTTGAGAAGAAACGGACAGGTTTGTTCACCAGTTGACTTCTAAAAAGGACAAAAAAATGAGAAGACAGCCCTACCTTAACCATTGGAAAACTTTCCTAGAGTCTATTGCTTTGTTCCTGATGGAAAACAATTTATTGAATAAAGATCATTGGAAGGAGCTTAAAATGCATGAAGAGAACCACGTGTACAATATTTACAAGCATTATCCCTTATGCACATAATGGATGCTCAAATGCTTGTTTCCTCTCCTCCATTTCTTTCTGCACTTTCTTATCCTCTATTTCTTCCCTGAAATATGTTCACCCAATGGGATTGAAACAGAAGCCATAATTTGCAGATCTATACCATGATTCATGAAACAGATTGACTGCACTAAACCATAATATGGAAGAAAACCATGTAAGACCAAACTCTTTTTTTTTTTTTAACACCAACTCATCCTGACCCATATACTCTATATGGGTACAGAAAAGCTGACTTTACACTAACCCTGCATGGATTCAGGTGTTCTAAAGATAAGACCACTGAGCAAGCAACTCTGTAATTTATGAATTCTAATCAATCTCTACTAAGTTCATTGTATGGATAACTCTAACCTCCCCAAATCTGTAAGAATCCTTCCCCACTGTTCCCTTTTGAGATATCCTACAGCTCTCCAATGATGTCTGTTCTCCCTTGCTGCAGCAAGCCAATCAATTGAACTTTGACTACAGGTGTGTCCTGGTGCACTGGCTGGTGGATTTTAACACTGATTGCTCTGTTAACTGACTGACTTAAGGGCTGCTCTTCACAGGAGGTGGAAGGTCCCAATCTGTTCCCTTTTCCTTTTCTCTCTTTCTCTCAGACTATCTTCACAGCTGGACTGTGTCCTAGTAAGAGAAGTTTCTAGCAGAGAAGTGGCTAATTTTCTTTGACCCAACCAAGTTCTTCTGCCAATTATTCCTTAGCTGAAGTCAAGAAGGGTTTACTACCTGCCTAATTTACTGACCTGAGGGCACATTCACCTATTTCAGTTTTAATTCAATCCTTTCTTTTTTTCTGGAGGAATCGCTGATATTTGCAAAAGAAAAAAAAAAGGGAGGACAGCACCTGTGGCCTAGTGATTAAGTTCAGTGTGCTCTGTTTCAGCAGCCTGAGTTCAGTTCCCAGGCATGGACCCATTCAAATGTTAACAGATACTTGTCATGATCTCTCACGACATCCTTGCACCCCACCCCAACCCCCACCCAGGCGGAGAGGGCCATTCTCACCCTTGCTTCTTTTGCCTGTCTTTCTTTGTTCTCTGGACTGACCTGTCTTCTACGCCTACCTCCTTTCTCCAAACAAGCTAAAACAGATTATATTCTATGTCAGTTTACTAAACTGTCATCACATCCCTTCCTGCTCCCTTAAGATTACAGCCAGATCACCTGGATTTGCTTCACACTGTTCTCAAAGTCATTAGTCACACAGTTACACAGTCTCTTGGTTTATTCCCACAAATAGTTCATCTTACACCTAGCATGCTGATTTGTTAGTTTAGACGACTGGTTTACATTCTACCTTGGCTTGCTTGCTTCTCTTAGAACAGGCATGCTCCTACCTCAAGTTCTTTGCATTTGCTGTTCCCTCTGTCCAGAGACCCTTGCCCTACCTGCTTCAAGTCTTAATGCAATGTCATCTTCTCCTGAGGCGCCCTTGGAAACCCTGCAATATTGCAATACCTCCCCCCGCATAAGTGATCTCTCCCTTCCTTCTTTTAATTTTCCCCTTAGCACTTATCACCCATTTATACACCATGAATGCTATTTACTTATTTATCTTGTTTGTTGTGAGTCAAAATCCACTGACATGGGAGCTCTGTGAAGGCAGGGGTTTTTCTCTGATTTGTTCGTTGCTATATCCTAGGCTCTACAGTAGTGCGTATCACGTAAGAGGTGATGAGTATATGTTTATGAAAGCAATGAATGAATGGTTCTCAACCCTAACTGACGTTAGTGTCATCTGGGGAGCTGTGGAGATAGCTTCACCCCACCTCCCAGAGACATTAATTTAACTGGTCTGAGATGGGGTTCAGGCATCGGCATTTTTTAAAACTCATGAGATGAATCCCATGTGTAGCAGAGTTGAAAACCATTAATTTAAACTCACAGAGTACAAATTTACCTCCAATTTTTGCAGGAAGCGCACTCCATTACCCCACTGTGCCAATGACACTGAACCACACCCAGTATCTTCCGACTTCTCTTCGTGCCTGACCTTACAAAGAACGTATTGCAAAATCAGGGGAAGGTATAGATTTTATTCTAAGAGGTACCCACTCATATGATGTAAGTGAAGTAACACCATGGAAAAGATGGAAATTGTCCAGAAATCTTTGATGCTGTTAAGAATCATCAACACTTACACACAGGAAATTTCAAAAAAAAAGGAAATAAAATTCCCTAGGGCTCAAAATGTTTCTAATTGTTGAGACTCTACGTGGAGATACACGAGTTTGTAAAAAAATAATAAAGCTGCATTTGCAGGCTGGGTAAACAATTGGAATTTTATAATCTCTTATTTCTGAAATGGAGGCCTCCTACTGGTCCCCCCAGAGTACCCTCCTAGCAGTGCTAATTGGTGCAAAACTCATTTAGCCATAATTGCTGTGTAGCTAGGTGCTTGAGAAGGTGGTTGAATATGCACCAGGAAGTAATTCTGAGCCTTACCAGTGCTCCCCTCTGGATGGAGAAAATCATTTTTTGGCCACCCCATGCTGAGCAGAATCCATGAGCTAAAATTAGGGTTAAAGGAGCCAACATGTGGCATCATCCTTTCGTTCATCAGTTATTTGCTCTCAGAGATCTGACAATGTCATCAGAGCAATTTTGTTTTTGGCACATTTAAGAGGCAAAAGAGGGCACGGGGGACTCTACCAAGGTAGTAATTTTCTAGGTAATCATCCTAATGTCTTCATCCTGAGCGCATTTGTATGAGTAAGTTAATTAGGGAAGTTAATTTTCACAAATAGCACAAAAATGCCCATTTGCTGGCAATGCTGCCTTGTGCCAATGCCCGGCTCAAAGTAACCAGAAAAGATAAGATGATGTTCTGCATCCATTACTGAAGCTCAGCTTGGACCAGGAGGAAGAACATCTGCCAGCGTGGCGGACGTCAACAGAGTTTGGAGTTTTTTAAAGGTTGTGGGTGAGGATCTCTAACTCTGCCATCAGAAACTGAACAACACAGTGAACTCGTTTTGGGTATCTGTCCAGACAGCAGCTTCTGAGGCTCAACTTAAGAAGAACAAGATGGGACTGGCCTGGTGGTGCAGTGGTTAAGTTCACACGTTCTGCTTCGGCAGCCTGGGGTTTGCCAGTACAGATCCCAGGTGTGGACTTACGCACTGCTTGTCAAGCCATGCTGTGGGGGCAGGCATCCCACATATAAAATGGAGGAAGATGGGCCCAGATGTTAGCTCAGGGGCAATCTTCCTCAAAAAAAAAAAAAAAAGAAGTGGCTCCATGGGCGTGTGACCCCGACAGAGAAGGTCTGCACGTCGCTAAGCTAGTCTGACTGTCTAGATTCTTTCCTGAGCAGCAATTTCCTCTCTTGGGTGCCCTGTGGCCATGATGATAGGAGCCACACATGACAGCAAATGGAATCCTTGGGAGCTCTAGCTTTTCATTCCTACAATATGGTGCCTCTGGAATCGGATCAGATGATGACAAAGCTATCTTTCCTCTCCAGCAGAAATTATAGTTTTCTCATGCGGAGGTAGAGGAGAAAAAGAAGAAATGGAAAAGCTCACTGTTAGTGAACTGTGGGTACAATGTAGGTACAACTCATCTCTCAGGAAGGAGGAGGAAGAGGCTGGTGAGGAGGTACCCATTCTCAGGGGCAGAACGAGGCCCATCAGCTACAGGGGAGAGAGAAAGCCAGAACTCACACCTGACTTTAAACATCTGTTTGAGGTTTTCTCTGTGGATCTTCCGATCCATCCCACTCTGAAAGGGAGCATCATATAGTCAGAAAAGAGCGATCTGAGATCCTGTCTTGATCCCTCATGTAAATTCCCATCTTGCTGAGTCACTTTCTTAGTTTTAGAAATGAAAGTATTAACGTCTTCCTCAGAGGACCAGTGAGCAGATGACATCAAATAGTTTATGCTCAGCCCCTTGCATGCAGTAGGCATCAATAAACATCATTTCCCTTCTGCGGCACCTGAGCTGAATACATTTTATCCTTCCCAAAGTGCATGTTATGTGTTTTCATCCTAATGAATTATTAGAATGAAGGATCTCCAGCCTCTCCCGAGATTTTGATAGATTTTGCTTTTATGAAGTAACATTTTACTTCTGCCATATCTAAAATTCTAATTGTCTTGATTTTGAAACAAAAAAGAAGGTGGATAAGTCTATTTGTTATTAGCATTAACTGGCAGAGATCTGGCAGGATAGATTTTCCTGAGACTGCCAACAAGTTTTATGAAGGGAGAATAATCCATTCCACCTTCATGCAGGAAAAAGATATCTACACTAGGGGCCAGCCCAGTGGCACAGCAGTTAAGTTTGCACATTCTGCTTCATTGGCCCAGGGTTCCCTGGTTCGGATCCCAGATGCGGACCTTTGCACCGTTTGTCAAGCCATACTGTGGCAGTCGTCCCACATATAAAGTAGAGGAAGATGGGCACGGATGTTAGCTCAGGGTCAGTCTTTCTCAGCAAAAAGAGGAGGATTGGTGGCAGATGTCAGCTCAGGGCTAAGCTTCCTGAAAAAAAAAAAAAAATGTCTACACTAGAACACATGACTGGCAACTGTCTGAAAACACATTGGAGGACAGGAGGGAAACCTGGCAGAGTTAATTAGAAGCCAGATGTATCTTGTCAAGCACTGCTTTCCCAAACACTCTGATACTCTGCGAAGTGTTTGAAATAGCAGGTTCCCACAGCTCCAGCGCCCGCACTCTAATCTTCCTACTGGTCCAAAGTTTTCTGTTCTTCTTCCATGGTTTGGGGACTCACCAACTTCAAAAAGCCAAACAGAGAAACGTTGTGTTTAGAATAGATGCCCTGGAAACACGTATGTTTATATCCTGTGACGAGATAAACTGTGAAAGAGGGACAAAGGCAGGAAGCAAAATCTACCTGCTCATGCCAAAGATTCTCGAAAGAATTCCAAGCAAGATGAGAAAAGGTGGTTTTCTTTGCCTTACCTTAACTCTCTGAGCCATATTGCCCTAACTATCTTCCCCCTTAGAATTAGGGGCGTGGAAAATGATTCCACACTTGTAGGTGCTTTAACACGGATTGCTTTAAAAAGCCTCCAGAAATTCTTGACACAAAAATCATGAAATGTCACACCAGGGGAGTTTTCTTTAGAGTTAAGCATTGTTCTCTCTCTGGATCGGCTTTAAAAATGCCAATACTCCTAGAAAAATGCAATGAATGTCTGAAGAAAAAGAAAATGCAAGGAGGATCTATTCCACGTCTTTTCTGTTCTAGAGACTTTGTATATGTTATTTATTTCACCTTTATGACAATCTTGGGGAGGATACTGTTTTCTCCATTTTATACAGGAGGATGTTTAGGTGAAGAAAGATTTGCTACCTTGCCCAACATTGCCCAGCGCATAAGCGGTGGAGGCAGCATTCAAACGCAGATCTGTTCAACTCAAAAAAGTAGACTTTTTCTCATTATTCAACTGAAGCTCCCAAGGGGGTTCCAGGTGCTTGATCACAGGCAAGAGATGAGGGAGGGAGTCCAGCAGAAAGGCAACAAAGACAAGTTCTGCCTACAGCAGTCTCTCAGATGCTGCCCAGCTCCTTGATGTGATTATTCCTAAGAACGTAACAGCCTCAGTGAGGAACTTCAGAGGATCATGTTTACGCTCAAGTCCCAGAGAACACAGACACTTACAGTTAAGAATTGTACTTGCTTCATTCTTCATAAATTTTCCTAGTGACAGCAAATAGTCTACCTCAAATTGTGCCTTCCATTTTTCTGGGAGCAAAAGTTGCTATAATCTCTATATAGTCACAAATTTATTCAACAGTTATTGTGTACACCTTCTTTTCCAGGCACTGTACTAGGAGCCATGAATGATTCAAAGATGAATTAGATATGAACCCAATCCTCAAGGAAATAAATTTATCAGAAAATGTTTCTTCTGGAGACATGCATATAAAATTACAATTATAGGTGTAAAAAGAATGACCATCATGGGAAAATAATGCACTGAATGCCACGTAGCCCAGGAAGTGGGGGGATTATTATTAGTTATAACGATCAGAGATGGCTTCATGGAGGAGATGCCATTTTATCTTGGACTTGAAACAATATATAAAAGTCATACACATAATGATGGGGTACAGTGAAACTGTCTAGGTAATTAATCATTCTATTCTCTGTCTGGATTATTTCTAAGGTCTAATATCAAGGATCTTTAGTCCTAACTCAAGAATGCCCTTCTAATAGTCTTCTTTCTTCCTCTTGAAGAAAGCTTGAAAAATAGGGGCATATTTTGGGTTAAGCAGATAAAGATATCAGGTGACAAAACACACACACACACAAACAAGAAGTAGACACATAAATTCTGCATTCCGTGAATGCAGGACACCTGTAACTCACAAGCAGAATACATGAAAGTGAGAAATGAATGAATAACTAGTAATAAATTTGAAACTCAATTGAACCGAGACAGGGATACCAATGAGAGGCAAGCCACCTCACTCAACAGAAACCCAGAAAAGCTCAGAATAGTAGACAACAAACAAAATGAACTAGAAAAAGATATGAGGTATAAATCAGTGGAATTGGTTGAAATTCTGTTTTCATGCTAGGTTCCCATCCTGACCCTGCCCAGACAATCAACTACTTCTGCTTCACACACGGCAGAAGGTTAGAAGAACCTTCTTTGGAGTAAATCTACAGACCCAGAATGAAAACCTCCAGTACTAATATTTGATGTTCCTTAATATAGGTTCCCCTAGAGTACAGCCAATCACAAATGTACATAGCATTCTTTGGCAATCTTAGAAAAATCTATCATCTTATATTTTTTAGTGCTGCAATCATAAATAGAAATAGACAGCCACATATCATCTAACATGAAAGATGTGAAACAAGCAGGGAAAATGGAGCTCAGTAGAAAGAAAGATAACACAGGAAACACTTAAAATAAATTATAATTAATATTTCCAGCGAGGTAAAGAAAGATACTGTGTCCATGAAAGAAAAACAGATGGTATAACGAAGAAGGAGAAGAGAAGAGGAGGAGAGAGAGGGGAAGGGAGAGAAGGAGAAAGAGAAAGAAAAACAGGAAACTCATAGAATAAGAAATGTTCCTGGATATTAATAAAATAATTGTTAATTAAAAATAAAAATGGAAGGATTGGAGGATAGAGTTGAAATAATCTACAAGAAAGTTGGACAATAACACAAAAGTATAGTCAGGAATGATAAAACAAAAAAAAAGGATTAATGAGGTAAAGCTAACGTTTGATAAACAGAACTCTAGAAAGAAAGAACAGAGGAAATAAGAAATGAATAATAAGGAAATTAGGAAATAAATAATACAATAAATCCCAGAATTGAGGGATTTTTTATTTAGATTGAAATATATACTGAGGCCAATGAATGAAAGATCTTAACAAGCTATATCATCATAACATTTTTCAACACAGGGAAAAAGAGGACCCTATAAACTTCCAGAGATCGAGAAAAACGTCACATCCAAAGTACCCAGGATCTGGATGACATTGGGCATTTCAATTGCAACATCAGAAATCATAAAGAAAACTGAGCAGTGCCTTTAAAATTCTGAGAGATGATGTGTTTCCACTCAAAATTCTCAATGTGGCTAAGTGAGGAATCAAGAGTGATGGTGGAATTATGACATTTGCAAGCATGTAGGGTCTCAAAAAATTTACTTCTCATGCATCCTTTCTCCTCGGAAGATTCTAGAAGATAAGCTCTTTCAAAACAAGAAAGAAAACCAAGAAAGATGGACAGAAGCCAGAAATAGGGCTCTAACATAGGATAGAGGTGAAGGGAAGTCCCAGGAAGAAAGTGAACAGAATTTCTGGATGGCCGTTGGATAACAGATTTGAAGACTAACTAGTCCAAACTGGAGCAGGAGTCTAGAGTGATCCAGAAGGGATATTTTCAGAAAAACAAAATAATACAAAAGAAACTTACAGATCATCTCATACATTTGACTATGCAGAAAATTGTATTCAGAGGCTGTTGGAGGTCGTGGGAAGAGAGTCAACATATAAAGAAAAGCAAATGGAAATTAAAAATGAGACAATTAAGTGTTGTGATCTAACTATGCTGGCAAACTGGGAGAACCAGAGGGGTTGCAAGAACGCTATACTTTCTATTGCCTAAATGTACAAGGAAAAGGAGAAAGAAGAGAGGAGGTGGAGGAGGAAGGAGAGGGAGAAGTGAAAGGGTGGGAGAAAGAAAGAGGAAAAGGAAGGGAAGAAAAGAAAAAGAAATGCCTAAAAAAAAAAAGAAGAGTTTGAAGTTGATGCCTCTGGAGAGCAGAACAGGATGGTGAGGAGACATTCCTCCTCCCACCAAAAAACAACTTTTAGCAGTATTTATTATTATTATTAGATTTTATTTTATTATTTTAATATTTTATTATAATAATGTTTTATTTTATTTTTAAAATAAAATTAACTTAATTCTATTATAATATTTTATTATAATAATAATTATTAGAGCATATAAACTCTAATTATGTGCATGTATTACTTTGATAAAATAAATTAAAATTTTCAAAGACTGGCTAACATACTTAGGCCTACAAAAGTGCAAAGATTTGTGGTTATTCTAAAAACTGCATTTCCCCCTCTTCCCCTCCAAATAAATAGCTAAAACAGAATTTTTTTTGAGGAAGATTAGCTCTGAGCTAACATCTGCCACCAATCCTCCACTTTTTTTGCTGGGGAAGACTGGCCCTGAGCTAACATGTGTGCCCATCTTCCTCTCCTTTATATGTGGGATGCCTGCCACAGCATGGCTTGATAAGTGGTGCATAGGTCCGAACCCAGGATCCGAACCGGAGAACCCTGGGCCGCTGAAGTGCAATGTGTGAACTTAACCACTGCACCATTGGGCTGGCCCCAAAAACAGAGTTTTTAAAGTACCTAATGAAGTGCTACCTACCCACTAGAAGCAACAATTTCTCTTTTAGAATAACTGGATGGAGGCTTCTTAATTTAGGACACATATTTCAAAATGTTACTCTTTATTTTATACTAGCTCATTTTCATGTGTACTTATAGCTGAAAAGCACCTATTAGTTTTGGGAAAAACTTAAAATTTGATTGAATGCTAAGCAAATACGTATAATTGAACATTATGTGAAACTAAATACTTATCTAGTGAATGAAATCAACACTTACAGCAATGTTAAACTGAGCACATTGAGATTTCTGTATTCTTCTTAGATTGTTTAGTAAAATAGAAATAAAAATGTTTCCTAGTAAGGATGTGATGGAAGATTTAGGTCCAAGAATGTTGTTCTCGGAACTATTTACAATAGTTAAAGATGGAAAACTACCTAGAAGGCTGTCAATGGGATATTGGTTGAAAAATGTGATACATTTTTATAACGGAGTATACCCATCTGATACTCACAAAGATTATTGGTACTGAAACGAAAAGATGTTTAAAGCAGGGAAAATAAGTGATCCTATATTTGATTTCATTTGTTTTATCTATACGTTGTTATATTTTGCCTCAGTTAGAACCCTGCTCTACAACTTACTAATTATGTGTTTGAAAGTTAGCTAAACTCTTTAGGCCTGAGTTCACTATCTGTAAGAAATACTAATAGTACCTATACCATAAGGTTGTTGTGCAGAGCGAATGAATTAACGTGTGTAAAATGCTTTGAACATAAGCTGTGTTAAAAAAAAAACAGCAGGGGCCAGGCCCCATGGCTGAGTGGTTGAGTTCACATGCTCAGCTTCAACAGCCCAGGGTTTCACTGGTTTGGATCCTGGGCACAGACATGGCAAAACTTATCAGGCCATGCTGAGGCATCATCCCACATAGCAAAACTAGGGGCACCTACAACTAGAATATACAACTATGTACTGGGAGCCTTTGGAGAGAAGAAGAATAAAAAATAAAGATTGGCCACAGATGTCAGCTCAGGTGCCAATCTTTAAAAAAAAAAAAAAAAAGAAACAGGCCCAACATGGAGTCGCTTGTGCTAAGCTCCACGTCAGCAAACTTAGATGTAATATCTGGCTTAACTGCAGTTTCAACCTTTCCCAGAAATGGAATCTCAACCAGTCAGTCTGGAATATCCTGGTCAGCACCAGTGAGGTAATCTGCCCTAATGGACCCTTTTGTCCCCCTTGCCCAAAATAACCCTTTTCTCTATTTGTTTGTTTATGACTTCCTCCTCTCACGCCATCTCTGCCTTTGAAAACCTTTCCTTTCCTGTAGCACTTTGGAGCTCCTTTCTATTTGCCAGATGGGATTCTGCCAGATTCATGAATTGTTTAATAAAGCCAATTAGATCTTCAAATTTACTCAGCTGAAATTTTGCTCTAGCTAGCATGTGGTAATCAATATGTGTCTGTTGCTGATGTTGTCGATATTAGTAGCGACAGAAGGAGACATATGACTATCAAATGGACTATCAATAGTTATCTCTGGAAGGTGGAATTCTGGGAGCCTATTTTCTTTTCTAGAAGAAACATAAAAGTGACTTTTAGATTTTCTATGATAAATGCATTGTTTTTATGTAAGAAAAAATGAAATTTTAGTAATAATTTTAAAATAATAAATTTAGTAACAGAAAAAAATAAGATGATGCATCTCTGGCCGGTAGCCATCCATGGAAGTGGAAGAAGAACTATTCCGTTTTTTTCTGCTTTAAATAATTCTTCTCCCATTAGCATATTGGTGGTGTTACTCAACCAGGAATCTACAGATAGATTCTTTTTTTTTTTTACTTTTGATGTAGCAGTTTTATTTATTTATTTACTTTAAATGATTTTTATTGAGGTCACGTTGGTTTATAACATTCTGTAAATTTCAGGTGTACATCATTCTATTTCAGCTTCTGCATAGACTGCATCATGTTCACCACCAAGTCTAGTTTCCATAGGTCAGCATACACATGTGCCACTTTACCCCCTTGCCATCCCCCTACTCCTTTCCCTTCTTGTAACCACCAGTCTATTCTCCTTATACAGATAGAGTCCTAATAGTCCAAAAGTTTTCTTATAGAATATTTTAATTTAGATTTCTAATTTCAAAGATAATCCTAAACATTAAATCTGGATCTTCTGGATGACCATATAAAGCCAAATATTGCCAAATAATTTCAGTGCATCATGACTCTGTCTCAGGTAGGAAGGAAAGAACCGCCTTAACAATAATGATGCCATTTTGCTAAATAAGACCCCAATGACCTGACACTATACTGCAATAATGAAGATTTTGCTGTATTGGATAAGGAACAGAGCAGAGTGGTGTGAGAAATGAATCATGCTGAGCTCAGAAACTCCAGAGAACTTGGGTCATGGGGGTTCCACATCTGCAATGTGGTTTGGTTCTGACAAACATCACAATAAACTTATACTGTTAATTTGAAATTTATAGTGTTTATACCATTATTTATATTTAATTTTATAAATTCATTTCAATTTGATAGTGATTTAAGAAACAAACTTTTATTGGGACTTTAAACTTAGTTTTATGTTTATATGCTTAAGTGATATAAAAATAAACATTGGGTGTTTATGGGAAATTTTTTTCTCTACAAAGGATTTATACATTCAAGATTGATAAACAAATAATGTATAAGCTCTGACTAGAACAGAATTTTAACTTAATTTAATTCAAATATTTTTAAAGCCTTAGTATATTCCTAATACCAGGCTAGCACTCTGGGTAATAGAGAAAGCATTTACTATGTGATCTTGGTCCTTGATGGGTTTACAATGTTTAAGACGTTACCCAGGAAAGTATTAAGCAGCAAAATAAGATGGAATGTGATTACATGCCTAGAGTTATTCAGACAGTAAATGCCTAGTGGTTTTGCTCAGGGGGAAAGCCCCAGAGGGCTGGAATGGCCAGGGAAAGCTGCCAGGGGGAGTTGAGACTTGAACTTCTGGTCTTGAAGGAGGGGCAGAGAGGGATTCCAGCCGGAGGAGTCCACTAGAGGAAGACGAGGAGGTGGAAATGAAGACTCACGTCTTCCTGAGTTTGTGAAGGGGTGGAATAGGCGTGGCCTTGGGGCAGGAGACAGAGAGCCATTACAGTTCATTATCAGGATAGTGATATAATAAAAGTGGTATTTTGAAAAGACTCTTCTGACAGAAGCATTGAATAAGCTCTCACTACATGCCAAGCACTGTGCTAAACATAAATAAGTTACCTCAATGCAGGATGAACTTAGCACGGGGGCAGAGAGACCCCAGCTGGGACAACGATCCCCATTTTGGAATCCGGACTAGCTCAGATTGCCTGTCCCACTTTTGTTGCCCAAAACAAACAAAAAACATGGGAAAAAAGGAACAACCAAAGTCATAGCTGTCAGTTGAATAATTCCTTGGTTGGGTCATATCATCACAATATGCCTGGTGCCCTGCACTTCTTTAGGAGAGAAGAGTCAGAGGGGGGCAATGAATATGTAAATGTGAGCCTGATTGTTGGGTAATTTCCTCAGTATGGGCAAGACTGAAACAATAGGAGGGCAGGGTGTGTGAGTGTGTGTATGTGAGTGTGTGCATATGTGTGAGACAGAGAGAGAAAGAGTGTGTCTGTGCATGTGCGTGTGTGTGTGTGTGTGTGTGTGTGCGCGCGCGCGTGCGTCTGGGGGAGTTGGCGATACTATTTTTCCAGCTTGTCCTTAGAGTTCGGCCACCATCCTGGACAATTTGCTCTTCTTCTTAGCAGGCTTACCCAGGCCATATGTTGTGCTGGCAAAGTCTTGCAGTCCAAACTGGATGAATCTGAGTTTAGATCTCAGCCCTGCCTTTTATTAGCTCTATGATCTTAGCCAAGTCACTTAACCTCTTTCTACCTCAGTTTTCCAAGTTGTAAAATGCAGATCATAATCCTTCACAGAACTGGTGAGAGGAGGAAGTGAGGAATATCTGGTGGACGCATTACGTGTGCATCCTTTACCCTCCCGCTGATGTTCTATCACAGCTGAGGGTGGCGGGCAGGAGTGAGGCAGGCACTAATCCTAGGCTGGCAGGGTGGAGGCACTGGAGCAAGGAGGACAGCTGCTGTAGGATTCCTGCCCTGAACCCCTGAGAGCAACACTCCGGGGTTATGTGAGAGCCCCCGGGGTAACAACTGGGCTGTAAACAGGGCCCACCAGCTGTCACTCATGGCTCAGTCCCAGCACAGAGGTGAAGGTGACAAGACTGCTCAGACTCACTTAGAAAATGGGAAGGGCCTGGAATAGGAGTGGGTGTGAAGGAGCAGGCTTGGAGCAGCCACACAGGGAAGCCGTTCTGAGCTCTCACCCTTGGATACGACAGCTCTATCCCTCAGTTCCCTTTCTCACAAGCGACTGGGCTGAGAAAAGCACAAACACGACAGTCTGAGATCTGGAGGGAGACAGTAGGGCTACGTTGTGTGATATTTGCCCACAGAGAAGATGAGGATAAAGCAAGAGCTCGCAGGTTGCCCAGAGAAATGCGCTCATACGTGTGTGCTGAGCCCACATCAATCTCTCTGAGGCTGGGCATAGAAGTGCCCTGATGTGGCGAATCTATTTCCTTTACACTCACCCATGCTTTTCTCTTCTATAAGCAGCTACTCGGGGCAGACATATTCCTTTTGCAGGGCTCACAGCCTCTCGTCCTCCTGACTGCCTGTCTGTGAAAGGTCATTGATTTTATATTCCGTGGTCCTTCAGTTGACCCTTGAATTAGCCTGATAAAAGACTAATTTTCTAGTACCAAAGATAGAGCTTAGAGCAGCTTCTTCTATTTAGAGATAACTGGACTTTTACACACACACTCTTGGACTCAGAATATAATTAAAACATAAGGGAGATTTAATGCCCACTCCAGTTCTCCTGGAAGCGCATTGGAGAAGAAACAGATAAGACTTCCAACCATGGAAGCAAGTTGGGAGTTTCTCACTGCTCCAGTAGGCCAGTTTTTTTTCTTTGTTACCACCTCTTCTCATTCACTATCCTTCCCAAGCATAGGTTGAGAAGTCTATCATCCTGAATGGGACCACAAGTATGGAGTTTAGAGTTGTCCAGGGCGGGGCCTCCTCAGCAAAGTATCTCACCAATCCTGAGAGTAAATCACACCCTTAGATTTCAAATATAACTTTGGCACCTGAATTCAAACTACTGGATTATGAGAAAGTGGTGTCAGCCAGCTTTGTAACAGATCGACGGGCTCTAACTATACAGAAGGCACACTCGTGACTAGATAAAAAATTAACCTCTTTATCAAGTGGGTTTAACTTAGAAAACCCTACGTCCCCCAAGGAAGATGGTTACACACAGTGTTTAATTCAACCAACATTAATTGGACATGGCCTGGTGCCTGAGCAGCACTAAGCTATGCATTACTGTCTAACAGTAACGTAGTTCCATGGTTAGTATAAGGTAAACTTAAATCATCTCCTCCAGCTGAGTTTAACCAATTGTCCTAAATCCCTTTTAACACACTTTCCTTATCAAATACTGGAGTCGTTAAACCAGCTCTTCACTGCACAGGACAGATCCCTCCATTCTTCCTGTCTAGAGGAGAGATAAATAAATGGTTGTCCCTGAGTTCGAGTACTACATCATCCTATTTGCATAACAATCTTCTAGAAGAATGGGCACGAACTTCAACATATATATGTCTGAGAGGCTTATCCATTTCCTCAATACCCACATGATCCACGTTCTTGCCTCCCCTACACTGTCTGAGCCAGAAAAAGAAGACATAAGTCCTTACCTCCATTTTTGTAGGCCTGAATGGGCTGGGGAGAGTAAGTGACACACTTAAGAAGAAACAAATTGGGGGCCAGACCCGTGGCGGAGTGGTTAAGTTCACGCTCTCCATATCAGCAGCCCAGGATTTCGGATCCCTGGAGCAGACATGGCGCCGCTCATCAGGCTGTGCTGAGGCAGCGTCCCACATGGCACACCTAGAGGCACTCACAACTGGAATATACAACTGTGTACTTGGGGGCTTTGGGGAGAAGAAGGAAAAAGAAAAGGAAGACCAGCAACAGATGTTAGCTCAGGTGCCAATCATTAAAAAAAAAAAGAAACAGTGAATCCCATCTCCACTCCGTCTTCCTTCAGAGAGTGGCATCTGCTGACATATCCTCCATCTTTGCTAGATCCAGTGGAAGGCAACTGGTGAGAACTGTTGCTTACGCAGGAGTGCTGGGAGAGCCAAAACTCCACAGGATGCTTCCCCATCTCTGTTACACTTGGTTGTGCTGGCTCCTAGTCAGCACTGCTTCTAAACCCCTTAGCCTAGCCGTCTGCTGCCTACGTTTCTTAGAGAAGTAGCTCTGGGGTACAGAGGAGGAATGAGCCTGGAGGGAGGCAACAAAGCTGTTTAAAAGTGTGACTTTGGATGTATTAAACCAGGTCTTTCTTTATGGAAGAAATCTGAAGTGGGGAGAGGGTGTTTGTTGGCCTGGGGGAAGGGTTGTAGAGCAAACCACACGGGCCATGCACTCTGGAAGATGTGCGCTCTAATTTAGCTGGAAGACCTAATGATTTTAATGATTTGTTGTGATCTCAAAACAACAGTTAAGAGATAAATTCACGTCATTAAGACTATTATGGTGTTTTGCTTCATTTAACAAATGGTGGTGGGTTGAGGGGCTTGGGTTGGATTTTTGAGGCAGTTTTGCTTGAAGACCCCCCACATTTAACTAATAAAAATGGGCTCCTGGGGCCCAGGAGCAATTGGCTCCCAAATCCTTTGCAGGCAGAAGTGGAAAGATGTCCAACACTTAACCCAAAAGTTTGCTGAAATGCCTTTTCTGTGTATTCTGGGAAGAAAGCAAACAAGCACAGAAAATTGAAAGTTGATTGTTTTTCATCTTGGTTTGAGGCTCCAGTCCAGGGGAAAAGACAAGGTTCCCAGTGCCTTGAAGCTCTGGGGAAAAGTCTGCCCTTGCTTCTAGCATGAAAAGCGAAAGACCATTCCCATTGCTATGTAGAGAGAGCATCTGGTGTTTACATTGTTCTTTAACTGACAAGGGTCCAGAACTGGCAAAATAATAAAACAGTAAACCTAGCTATTTGGAGTTCTCTGTTAACTGCCACATAAGCATATCGACAATATAATGACCAACAAAATTTAAACAAAGTTTCCAAGGTGGTAAATCTATTCTCAAATGCTTCTGGAGTCATCAGCAAAAGCCTCTATACACTCCATCTCTTCTTTCTCTTGTTTTTCACTTTTTACCGGCTCTTGCCTGAAGATACCACCTTCCCTGCAGCCCTCTCAAATGGTTTAACTTATAAAATTCTAGGAAACTCTAGACCCCCATACAACTGCCTATAGACAGGCTATCTGTGATCCATTCTTCTTTTTGTCACTTCCAGACTTTTAGCCCTTCCCCCTACCTAACTCCCTCTTCCTTCTTGCCAGCGTTGATGCTCATGCCATCAAATTTATCATTCTCTACCCCTATTTTTCATCTATAGATCCCAGGATGGATTAGCCCTCCTCATTCCTTGATGGTTTTAGTCCCTGGCTTACTGTTACTCTCACCAATACAATTCTTGTCACAATTCTTCATGATTTTAATGTGCCTGAAGATGATCTTTCTCAGTTCCATGACTTATTCTCCCCCAACATCTCAGCCACCCAATCCCATGGTCTTCCCTAGACCCTGTCATTACCGATAACTGTGCCTCCTTGTTAATAACAATTTTAAGCATCCTATTGTCCTACCAGCACCTCTTGTCTTTCTGACCCACTCTAAGTGACGCAACTCCAACTATTCTACCTTCCAAATTTGACAAATTTCGCCTAAAAATCTATTGCTCCCACAACCTTTTCAATGTCTCTCATCCGTCTCATATCATCACTTCCCTTACCTGGGAGTAAATTTGATGATGAATAATTATAATCATTCCCTTGTATACAATCTCAACACACTTGACTTTCTTTAATCATTTTTTCCCTTGACCACAATCATCCAGCAAAATTTCCATCTAAGCATTTAAATGCTTCTAGAGAAAAACACAATTTTGCTGAATAAATTCATAGCCTCAAGTAAGCCCTTGGCTTTGCCAGACAATATTTCCCAAAACCTTTCATTCTCCCATTTCCCCAGTGACCACTTCATAATTTTTCTGCTGTCCTCAAACTTCCCACTTACCACCTTCAACTGAAGGCCTTGTTTTCCATTTAACTAAGATGGTATGAATAGTCAGAAATGCTTTCCCACCACCTCCCTCCATCTGTCACTGAATGCTTAGCCTGCTTTTCTTTTTTGATGGGTGGATTGTCTGTGTGCTCGCTAAGCTTCCCTTCATGCATTAGACCCCATCCCCTCTCATCTACTCAATGACGTATCGCCAGCAATTCTCTGATCTCCCTCTTATATCATTAAATTTTCTCTCATTACTGAATGATTCCTATAATTGCACAATCATCCTATAATTGCCAATCACTTTGGCTCAGGCCAAAAAGCTTAGAGTCATCTTTGACTCTGCTCATTTTTTAATATCCCACCTCTGACCCATTGATAAATATAGTAAGCTATATTTTCAGCATATACTAAAAACCCAATAACTTTTCGCCACCTCCACGGCTACCACCCTGCTCCAAGCTACTCTACCTCTTGCTGGGATTATTATAATAGCTTATTAAGTAATTTCCCTGCCCCTGCCCTATGCCTTTTGGTTTATTCTCAACAGAGCATTGAGAAGGATTCTTTTAAAATATGTTAGTCAAAGCATTCTTGTGTATAAAACCTCCAATGGCTTCCCACTTCCCCACAAATAAAATACAAAGTTCCTTCAATGGTCTCATGTCTGTTTCCCCCCTACCTCATTGACTTTATCTCCTAATCCTCTCCACCTTGCTTATTCCACTCTAACCATAATAGCTTCCAGGATTTTCCTTGGACTCAAGAAGCATATTTCTGCTTAAGGACCATGCATTTGTCACTCCATCTGCCTGAAACACTCTTTTCCACAAATAACCTCGTAACTTGCACTTGCAGCTTTTCAAGGCTCTCCTCATATGTCATCAATGTGCTCTTTTAATGCTGTATTTAAAATAGCAGCCCCCCTTCCCAACCACTTCCTATTACTTTAACTCCAATTTCTTCTTAGCACTTATCAGCATTTGATATACTATATATTCACTTATCTATTTATTTATTGGCTGCCTCCCTCCAGTGGAATGTAAACTCCATGAGAGCAGAGAGTCAAGTTCTTTTTTAAATGCTACTTCTCTGGTACATAGGAGGATACCTGGTGCTTGGTCGGTGCACAATTATTTGCTGAATCAATTAAGTATTTACTAAGAACTGATGATGTGCCCGGAACTCTGCTATGTTCTATGGCAAAAACAGAGATATTTGCTTCCAATTCTGTAAGGAACACATATTCTAGTTAGGTAACAAGATTACCACCAAACTGTATGTCATGATCCTTTAGACCACAGGGCTGTGATGGAGTTTAGCCCATAGCAATGCCCTGAAACTTCAGTAGACATGCTATGTAGGAGAATCTTTTTCAGCTGGGATTTAAGAAACAAATCACTCTTCTCACTAAAGGGAGCAAAATAAAACTTTCACTTTCCCTCTAGAGTGCCAGGGAAGTTACCGAGAATATGGAAGTTGTGGCAGGAGACCACAGTGTGCAAATAAAAATGTACATAGATGACAGAAAGAGAGAGAGAGAGAGCTCATTCCTAGGGGCCTGTACAGCGCAGGCAGCAGCACTATTCAGAGCTTCCTGGGGAAATATAAAGCTTCCACAAAAATTTATGTAAACCCACTATGTAAGCCGACACAGACAGGACTTTGTAAGAAGGGCCCTCAAAAGAAGGCGCCAGCCATCACAATCCCAGATATACAGAACTATTCTCATCGGGACGTAAAGAGAAAAAGATTAAAAAAAAAAAAAATACACGCACCTATCCAGGACAGAACAAGAAGAAGCATCAAACCTGTCCGAATCCAAGACTCCTCTCTTGGCCACATCAGTGAAAGATTCTCAAGTTAATTTGCTTAATGAGAAGGGACTAGGAGTTATTATTAAAATTGCACACTATAGCTTATAGTTTTTAAAAATTTATATGTAAGTTAACTACATAAAAAACTCTATGTGATTTTATCCTAGAGTATAGTAGACTACAGGTTCAGCCATTCTTAACTGGCACTTGGGCCTGTTTTTTCTTTCCTTTATTTATCCATTCATTTAAGAACTATTCATTGAGTAGCTGTGTTCCCAGGAACTATTCCTGTCTCTCCTCTCATGGGGCTTGCATTCTAATGGGAGGAGACGGACTGCAAATAAATCACCCAGCATGTATAAGGTATACCAGAAAATGATGAGCACTGTGGAGGAAATCGGAGAAGAGAGAGTGCCAGTGAAAGCTAGACGGTTATTAGGCTAAAGAGCTTGGTTTGCGAAGGTCTCACATGGTGACAGCACAAACTCCAAAGGAGTGGTTATTTGGAAATTGGGGGGGTGGGGGGGTGGGCAGCATTCAAAGCAAAAGGACCAGATAAGACAGACACTCTGAGGGGGCAGAAGTCTTTCTTTAGTTGAGGAAGAGCAGAGATGCTCCCAAGCCAGGAGTGGGAGGGAGTCGGAGGGGGGATGAAGTCAGAAAGATAACAATGAGCTCAATCCTATAAGGTCTTAGCCATTGAAAGAACTTTCCTTTTACTCTGAGTGACAGGAGGAACCAACAGAGGCTTTTGAAGAGAGGAGTGCCATGATCTGACATATATTCTAAATTTCTTTCTGAGAATTGTGTTGAGAGTATGCTGTGATTAGGTCCAGAGGACAAGGGTAGAATTGGGGAGACCAGTTAGGAGGCAATTATAATCCCAAATAACAATCCCAAATGATAATGGTAGCTGCAAAGCTGATGAAAAGTGATTGCATTCTAGATATAGAAGGTTGAGCCCAAAGGATTTACGAGTAGATTGGATGTGGTTGGGAGAGAAAGAGAGGAGGAAAGGGTGAGCCCAAAGCTTTTAGCCAGAGTTACTAGATGGATGAAGTTGCCATTTACCAAGATAAGGAAGATTACATGAAGGGCATGTTTGGGAGGAAAAAGCACTTCAGTTTTGGACATAATGTGTTGAAGATGCCAAGTAGACATCTGAGTAGAGATATACAAGTCTGGAGTTCCGAGATGAAGATGAAGAAACAAATCCCCTTGCTTTGTTTTTATTAATAATGTACAAAAATTGGCTCAGTTGACTCTTTCTCTCTATCACAGTCAAGATTCTGAATTCTAGATTGGGCAAAACTAGAGAAACTGTACTTCTTAGAATATTTTCTCTTAAGGTTTATTTCTGCCAGGGTATGATACATATTGCAATGACTAAGTGCTAAACTGTGCGACACCAACGCTACATGCTCTAAATGCCAAACAAGTATAGAGTGGAGGAAAGTCAATAGAAATTAGAGTCACCAAGAGAAGTTGCAAGGGGGTGTGGTACAATACGATCTCTGTGAAGAACAGCTGGTTTGGAAAGCATTATCAAAGGCATGGTTGGAATTTCCTAACAGGAGGACCAACAGAAGAAAAAAGGTTGGGAAGAGAAAGAACATGATGCAAGGGTAGATATGAAGAAATGCTCCAGTGGAGGAAGGGCTTTCTTCCAGTCCAGCATTCTGCAGCCATGCAAAATGCTGTGGGGCTCCAGGATATGACTTGCTGTGCCAGTGAATTCTTCAGGCCGTTCCCAGAGAAATGGGAACTCCAAGGAGGAAAAGATAATCATGGCCTTCCAAGAAAGCATATTTAATGAGGTTCTATTTTTATATTTATGAGATGGATGCATTTTAATACTATTCTCAAAGTATTTTCCCCTTGCAAATTTCTACCTCTAAAACTATTCTGAGATTATGATCACATGAGAGGAGAGGATGGGAATCTGAACGCATGAGCAAAACAAAGCTTGAAAATGTGGTGTTTTAAGTTCAAGGATCAAAAGAGACCCAAAAATTATTCATAAGAGTAGTCCAGGCAAGAAGATAAGTGTCTGTGAGGATGAAAGGGTGGTATATCTGTATATTAGAGTGAATGCATTCTGGCTATTTAATTTAAAGAATTATTAAAGAATATTAGATAGTTCATGGAATTTCAATAAAAGCCAGAGAATCAAGCTCAGAAACATCATCTTCAGGAACAATTTTTAAAATATACCACCAGAATGTTCATAAGAGTGAGCCCACTGCCACAGAGCAGAAAGACTGGGTGTGTGCACCTAAGACCTCTGTGAGCTCAGTGTCCGTCTGCTGTGCTCCCCAATCCTCCCCAGGAAACACATGGCAGAGGGCACCTTCTTCTCCACACTCTTTCTCCCAAATCCAGGTCTCATATGGTGGTGCGTCTGATCACAAGCTTAGGTCATAAGCCTACCTACCGTGGGGAGACTGGAAAACCAATGATGTTCTGGCTTCCATTGTGCAGAAGGTGGGTAGGAAATATAGAGAAACAAAAAATTCTGTGCAGGGATGTTGAGCATCCATAAAAGGTATAACTATCTAAAGAAGGGAACAAAGTCAACTCCATCAGTCCTCTGAACGTGGGAGGACGGGGGAAGGAGAAGGAAGGAGGAAGCAGGATGACCATGTGCATCTCTCATGCTTCTGCTCTCTGAATTCAGGCTTAGAATGAACAGATACACCAGATCATGAGGATAAGGTGGGGAGAGGGGACATCGGGGACCTCCGCCCAATTCCCTGTTTCCCTTAATCTGCTCCTGTAAGGACGAAGATCACAGCCAATCCAACAGCGGGGAAAGTTTTGTCCCGGAGCTGCAGGCTCAAGATTTTGCTTTCCTAGGCCACTTTCAGTTCAGATAGACTGAATAAAATTAATTTTTCTTCCTGTTCTGCAAATTGGAGGCTTGAGAGGAACACTGCAGGTGTTATAGACAAAATAAAGAAGATTAATTTTTCCAAGTTGTCATGAGAGTTGATTTTATGGCTCTATCAGCACAACTAAAGAAGGAGATTTGTGCATATTACTTTCAGAAATCATAACAAAGAAATAATCGTAGAAAGGATAGGGAAGTTATGGATCAGAGAGCACGCCACTAAAAAATTCTCTCTGGCTCCTTAGTTTTCTGTGAGAGGGTGATGTCCCTAAAACATGAGAGGAACGGAGGCTGAGTCTCCGGAAACGGCAAAGTGAAAAGAAAGAAATGGAAAGAAAGCCGCTCAGGTCTGAGAGGTGGTTCTGGGGCACTGGAATGAACTAGGTCCCGTGGGACAGGAGAAAAAGTACTCTGCAAAGAGGAGAAGGGATATTAGGTGAGCAGGGGAGCCAGAGTGTGGTCAGATTGGGAAAAGGCTGAGCTGGAGGGGTTGCAGAGATCCTTAAATGCAGGGAGAGGAAATGAGACTTGATGCAAGAGGAAACAGAGACTGACCTGAGTTTTTATATCAGAAGAGAACCAGGCTAGAATGCACGGATGGAGTCCAGAATGGAGTACAGCATAAACGTGCAGACCACTGTGGTCCCCAGACATGCTGGCTTACGGATTCAGTAGTATCCTCCTTCCGCCAAGCTCACCAGGCTCCCTGTGGCATTTTTTCCCTCCTTTCTTCCTTGTGGAATTATTTATGCATAGGAACCTGGCAGAATTATTAAAACAGTTTAAACACATGAAGATCTAGATGCTCAGAAAACTTCAGTTATTTGCCCCAAATCACACAGAGAATCTGGGGTGGGTGGAGATCACGACTAAAGTTCCTTGACCTTCCATTGCATGTTCAGAAGATCACTTAGTGATCAACAAAATATATTATCTGCACAGTAGGAAGAGACTTGGAGAGAAAAGCGTTCTTTTGGTCCCTTTCTGTGTGGATGGAGTGCTTCTGAGCAGAACTGGAGTCACAGCTAAAAAGAGGAGCCCCCGAACGGGGCAAATCTAGGTCAATGAGGCATGGGTTTAATTGTCTGTACTTTGTCAGTCCCTCATTTTGCCTCTGTAGATGCTCAGTTGCTCACTGGATTAAGGGATAGAGCATCCGAATCTCTGTTCCCTGATACGTCACACGGTCATCACCCTCTGCTACACGATAGTCCTCTGAAGGGTCAGGATGACATTCACTTGCCTTTTGGCTGCCATTCAGCCCTGAAGAGAGATTCCAACTTTGTCGTGAACACAAAGCCATCTGTGTGAGGTAGTCAGCTGGCTCAGTTGACCCAGCATCAATGCTACATACATTCCCAGTTAGCCTGGGAAATGTGCCATTGTAAGTACTCAACAAATTTTTTTTTAACTGAAGAAGAGGGTCCTGTGGGGGAGGTATTGGGCTGAGCGTGTTATACACATTATCTTGTGGAATATTCCTAAGAACAAGGTGGGTATTAGTTTCAAAATGTTTCAGATGAGGAGATCAAGACCCAGAAGGATTGCCTAACTTTCCCGTGGTCCTATTCCTAAATAAGCTGAAATTTGTCTACCTGTAAAGATACCACCTTTCTGCCACCCCAAGTCGTCCCTCAGGCTGTTGGTCAGGTTGTCCTTCAACAAATGAATGTAGATGAAAGTGTCTTGATGCTTTCTTTTCTTGGTGGAGGTTTCGAAAAGATGCAGGTCTGGGCTCGAAAATACCCTGGTGGACAAACAGGAAAAAATGCAACATGGCCCTGTAACTGATCCAAACCGGCGCTTGTCATGTAATAATTGCCTTTGAAAACCTGCAGATTCTCGTATTTGAACCAAGAGTTGTTTGACACCTGGGGGATGAACTCCTAAACAGCAGTTGGCCTAACTACAAGGTGAAGATTGATGCAAAATCATCCAAACATCATGATCCTGGATCTTTCTAATTTAATCTTGAGATTTCCAAGTTGAGAAGAAAAAAATGAAACTTTACATCCATTAGTCAAGATTATCTGAAACAAATATTAGGGAGGTGCTTTGAAGGAAGAACCTGTCAGGTCTTATGATTCAATTCTCAGTAGGCTCCTCAAGATCTTTCCTTTAAAAGTTATTTTAAAGTCATATATGTAGCATTATAACACTAAAGACACTTTACACAAAAGAAAGCTAAAAAACACAAAATCCAACCACTTCAGTAAATACAGCTATTTTCATTTATTTCTGTTCAGAACTTACCCGTTCGAAAACATAATTTTAAATAATTTAAACCATGGCACAGGCACAATTTCATCACTTAAGTGAAAATTATATAATAAATATTTTCTATGTTGAAAAATAAGCCCCACATGTAATCATTTTAATCACTGCATAATACAGTATGATATTGCATGATGTTGTCATTATTTAACCATCCCCATACTGTTTCAAATTGTTTCCAGTTTCTCCCTGTTGTAAATAATGCTACAATGACTTATCTTCATGTATATAATGTTTTCATTCTTTAAGATTATTTACTTAGGTTACATTCCCAGAAGTAGGATTACAGAGTCAATTTGGTATATATATTTTGGAGTTTTTGATTCACCCTGAGGTATTACTTTCTAAAAGTATCCTACTAATGGAACATTACTGTCATTTGAATGTATGTGATAATTTCACCAAGATTTCATCATTGCTGACACCGTAATTTCTTTTTTCAAATCTAGTTGGCATAAAATATCATTAATTTTTTTCACCCTTTGACCCATCCATTTGAACTTTAACTCTGACCACATATCTCCCTGTGACTTCTGGCTTATTTCTCTTTACCCTCCTAATCTGTAATTTTGTTTGAGCTCCTATAATGTGGAAGGCATTTTACTAGGTGCATAGTAATAGAATAGCAGAGAAAATAGGTTTTCTGCTCTCAAGTGCCTTTCAGTCTAGGTGGGGAATCAAATAATTTTTTTAAAAGGGAAATTATAATACCACATGAACAGGCTTTATTGGAAATAAGTTCAGGGCCTAAGGGAGCACAATGAGGGAGGGGCCAAACCAAATACCGAAAAGGGAGAGAAGTCTTCCTGTAAGAGGTAACATAAAACTTAAAAGGTGAAGAACAAGCTGGAGTTAGAAGTATGAAGGAGTGTGGAGGGAGATGGGGTGTAATGGGGGACTAAACAGAGTGTTCCAAGTAGAGGCAAATACAATGGGCACGGGCTCAGACATAAAGAGAGCAAGACTAAGCACAGAAACGAGTAGCCAGAGCTCCCAGGCAGCAAATATGGATGAGATGACCCCCATATCCTTTCCCTCACCTCCCACCTCACCCTCGTGAATGCTGTCTCTATCCTCAGTGGCCCGTGTGCACCACTGTTCATTTTCTCCCCACACAGCAGCCCCTGCCAACTTTCAATTGTGCTCACAAATGGGGAAATTGAAAACCTGTGTTGCTCCTGGGTTGATAGGGAGTGATAAGCTGGGGAATGTCTGGCTGGGCATGTTTTTCTTTATGTGTTGGAACAGAAAAGAATATGCATAGATAAGCAGCACATAAAAAATCGCAAACCCAGCAGTGACTGTAAAAGCATGAGCTGTCTTGTGTCTCCACCCCAGGCAAGCCCCTCAATTCACTTCTTCAACATCACTCAGAAACTGCCAGAGTGGTTTCCCACTGTCAGACAGCCTTGTATGTCTCTTCACTACAAAGGGGGAGATGAGACAGAGACAAAGAGAGGAACGAATTCACTGTGCTGGGGAAATTAAGCACACACTGGGTTGGAATTTCATTTCCACTGAATTAGAAGCTCTGGCTCAGCACGGACGGCATGGCAATGCTCCTTTAATAACACAAAGTAAATAAAACACGAGAAGGTGTTCCCGCTTGCTTTGGGGGACTTTCACACACACCTGCTCTGCCTCTCTGCTGTCTACGAACATTGACCCCTCTTTTATTACTTTGTAGCACCTCAAAGCTGCAAGGATTGACCTTACCATTAAATAAAGTCATAAAGTGGTTGAATCTCTTGGGGACCAGTCCCTGAAGCCTCCACAAATCCACACTTTCATCAAGTCTCAAGACCAGGGGAGAGCAGACAACACACCAAGCTTATGGCAACTTGGGTCAGATAACACCTGGGGTACCATCTGCTAAGTGGGACTAAAGATGTACCTTAATACAGTGTAAGTCTTGGCAGCTGGCATTCTCCTACTGGCCCTTTACAGCTTCCAGAGCTTCTACACAAGTCAAGGGTTGTCACGACTGTGTGGCCTGGCACATTGTAATTTCTCATGTTGCACTTTGCTTGCTGTGGCGCTAGAGCAGTAACTATTTTGCAGATGCTGTCAACCCATCTCAAGCTCATTCTCCAACAAGCAAAGGGGTTTTGAAAGGCACAGGAGCATACAAGGCTTTCCAGTTTTTGTTTATTTTTTCTAACCTACGATGTGTTAAGTATATATGTTACCAGTAAAAGAATATTTTATGTAAGTTATGTCTCAAAAATGCAAAATCCAACAACTTCCACCAACCTAATCTAATCTACATCTAATCTATTAACCTTAAGACTCACCTCCTTTTCTGAAACTTTTCCTGACCTCCTCATTTTCTCTAGATATAATTGATGAGGTGTTTTACCGTACTCAACACATTCTTCTATGAAAGCACTATAACTTTTCTTGCATTGACTTCTTTCCATATCTAACTTCCCTACTGAGCTAATATAAGCTACCTGTTGGATTTTCTAAGATGGCCACAAAAATGTCTCCCATCATACAAGTTCTTGTACAGTGTGACCTTGACACACCTTTCATCAAGAAATGGGGTCTATGTTCACGTCTCAAGAATCTATTTGGGCTTGCAACTTGTTTGTAATCAATAGAACGCAGAGGAAGTGATGCTGCCTGACTTCTATGAAAAGGTCAGAAAAGGTGACATATATAGCCTGCTTATAGCCAGGACATTCTCTTTTGAAGTCATATTAGAAGTCCAACTACCATGAGAATACCAAGGAGTGAGAAAGCCCAAGCACATAAAAAGGCCACATAAACACTGGCCGACAGCCCCAGCTGAGATCCCAGCCAACAGACAGAATCTACTGCCAGACACGTGACTGCTAAAAACAACTTCAGGTGATGTCAGCCTTCAGTCATCTGGCCACCCCTGGTCTTGAGTTTTGTCAGCTGAGGCCACAGACATTAGAGTAGAGTCAAGCCATCCCTCCTTGCCCTCTGAATGTCTGATCCATAGCATCTGTGAGCAAAGTAGAAAACAGCACAAAGCTTTGGAGTCATTCATTACGAAGCAATAGTTAACTGGAATACTACTAAGGATAGGAACTATACCATTCGTGTTTATATTCTCAAAGTAAGTTTTCAATATATGTTGATTGTATACACGAAAGCATATGGTTTTTTAAAAGTACATCTCATCATGAACTGAGAGGTGACGTGTACCAAGAGTGAACCTCCCAACACAGAACAGCTCCTAAGACACTGAGCCCCAGGAAAAATGGGAATGAAAGCTAAAATTTTATCAGAAGTTATCAAATAAATCTATCTTCTGCTGGTGAAAAATGGGCCTTGCCTGGGGCTGGGCCTATGGCCTAGTGGTTAAGTTTGGTGCACCTGACTTTGGGGACCAGGTTTGGTTCCTGGGTGCAGACCTACACTACTCATCTACAGCCATGCTATGATGGTGATCCACACACAAAATAGAGGAAGATTGGCACAGATGTTAGCTCAGGGCAAATAGCTCAGGTTGAATCTTCCTCACGAAAAAAAAAGAAAAAAATGAGCCCTGCTTTAAGATGATATGTATATGCAAGCCGGATAAAAATGTTAGTTGTTGGGGCCGGCCTGGTGGTATCATGGTTAAGTTCGTGTGCTCCACTTCAGCAGCCCAGGGTTCATGGGTTCGGATCCCAGGCATGGGCCTACATACCGCTCATCATGCCATGCTGTGGCAGCATCCCACATATAAAATAGAAGACGATTGCCATAGATGGTAGCTCAGGGACAATCTTCCTCACAAAAAAGAAAAAAAATGTTAGTTGTTGATATTTAACAATTTATAGATTCCTTACTTTGCAACTTATTGCATGATTTCTTTAATTTGGGTTGGGAATGCAAAGGAGCAGAGTGAAGATCAGGTATGGTACATTTCTCATCTCCTTGGATAGGTTCCCAGAGGTTCAAATTGAGATGGCTCAAGGTCTTCCTCTATGTAAAAATTTTTGAAACAGATGGCTAAATATTTGGCATCCTCTGATTAAACAACAAGAATATAGATTTTTCTTTTAAAAGAAAGAAAGAGACAGAGAGAAAAAGAAAAGAAGAAAAACAAGAGGAAGGAGATCCAGTTAATTATATTAGTTTCTGAATACAACCCTGTGAAATGATGGGGATTGAGAACAAAGAAGAAAAAAGAAGACGAAAAAAAATCAGCAGCCACAAGTATTTTTAGGACTACAGTTTTGTTTTTGTTTTTATTTTTTTCCTTATTCCTCCCTGGGCTAATTAGACACTGGAGTGTATCTAGGGGGAATAAGCCAGAAGACACTGTCGTGCCTTAGATTCTGAATTGGACCACTGCTCTCATGTAAACCTTTGTAACTGGGCCTGTCAATTCTGTGATGTTGGGGAATTATCCCTCTAGGTAGTACAAATGTTGTTTAATTTGCTGCATGGAAGTTTCATTAAATAAATCATACATTCATAGAGGCAGAAAAAATTAACAAGAAACTTTGCCTGGGAGGCTAGACATATTGTACAGGACTTCAAATAACCTGGACTGACTTTGCAATTCAGAAGATGTATATATGCCTGGATGTGTGAAGGCAACACTATTTTATTTATACATACATACATATATATATATATATATATATATATGCACAGTGGTAGCTGTATACAGATATTTGTGTGCATATATGTATGAATACAAATTTAATCTTTATATCTATATACACTTTTTCCTTTTCTACAGTGAAGAGCCAAAAGAAAAGTCTGTACTTCAGTGAATGCTCACAGCACACATATCTGTGAATCATCTTTATTCATTGAAACAATCATCTGAGTGAGTGATGGCAGTTGTGCTAGGTGCTAGAAGAGCAAGAAAAATAAAATGTGGTTCTTCTCAAGCAACTCAACTCTAATTGGGGAATGGAGAAAATCCAAGCTGTCCTTAAGACAGACTATATCTATGCAATATACCTCGTGGTCTCAGAGTTGCATTCAACTCAACAAGTATTTATTGGGCATCTATTATGCACCAGTCCCTGTGTTCAGTGTTGCGGTTACAAAAAGGAGTAAGGTACCCTCCCTTCAAGAGATTATAATATAAAAGAGGGAGATAGACATGCAAACAAATAATTGTAATCTAGTGGTAAATGTGCAAGAATAGAAGTGTGTATAAAGTGGGGAGGCAGCACACTGGAGGGAGTGATAAACTTAGACTGGAGTGTGAAAGAGGAAAAGGAAAGGGTTGAAGGCATAGAAAAGCCTCACATAGACGGTGACATTAAAGCTGGATTTTGAAGAATAAATAAGAGTTCCCACGGGGATATGATTAGTGAAACATTCCATGTGGAAGGAACAGGATAGGAAATGACATAGTGATATAAAATAGCTCAGTTGGCTTAGGGAACTCCAAATAGCTTATTGTTGTTTAAGCGAAAACAATGTGTGACTATGACAAAGGGCGAAGACCAAAGAAAGGATAGGGGCAATGGGGAAAAGGCTGGAGCGGTAGTGAGAATGAAGTCATGGTACCCTTCTGGTTGTAACTAGCCTACTGGTTTAAGCAGCGTTAAGTCTGAGGAGCGTTGACAGTGATCACCATGAACAGTCTCTCTCCCCCACCTTCCTGTAGTGAGCAGCTGGAACACATTCAGGGTGGCAGCTCTAGAGACCAACCAAGTGAGTGAAAAGCAGGAAAACAAAGCAACTCCAGAAGAGTTGGAAGAACTGACAGCGTTTATCCGGAAGAAGAAAGGATTTAGTTTAACAGGAAGAGCTGTCTTCAAATATTTGCAGAAGAGCAGTCAGACTTCCTTTGCACACCTTTAGAGGGCTGGGCTAGGAGTAATGAGTGGGATGTCAAGGCAGAATTTTCCGAGAATCAGAGTTGTCCAAAAATTAGCTGGGCGGTGTCGAGAATTGGTCAGCTTCCTAAGCTGAGGGGTTCCCGCAGAGGTGCCTCATACTTGCCAGGGGTGCCGTTGAGGGAATTATTACATTAAGGGCTGGGTAACCTTCTCCAAGGTCCCTTCCAAGTCAAAGATTCTATGATAAGGATCACAAATGCAAATACATTAAAAGGCCATGTAGGTAACATCAATGAATAAAATGCTTGCATAAGAAAATAAGGAGTCAGAGGGGTTGTGGCTAACTATACAAATAGTTTGTAATAATGTTCACATTTCTTTAAAAGATAAATAAATAAATGACATATGGGTCAAACAAAACCTGTCTGTGGACCTAATTTGGCCTGCTGGTCTCCAATCTGTGTCTCAATTTGTTTTCTAAGTCCTGAGGTCTAGGTTCTCATCAAAGTTCTATGACTTATTAGCTATGTATACATTGCCTGCACGCACTGGTTCTTCCATTGTGGGTCTCGGTTTCCTCACCTGTTCTCTGAGGGGATTAGATCACCACCCAGTCCTGCTTCAGGTCCAGTTTACCTCCCACTGCTGGCAAGAGCAGGACCCGGGAGGATAGAACACAAGCTTGGTAGACGGGAAGCATTATTCTTGTCTTCTTTATTACTTAGAAGGGTATAGCTTACTTACAGAACTCTGTGCCAGGATGAATAGAGATGAGTTCTTTGCGAGCAAGGAATATATCTTAATCAACTTCCTTGTTCTTTTTTCCCCCCAATTTTTAATATTAAAAGCATACAGAAAAGTACAGCGACTAATTGACGAAAAGCCCATGTACCCAACACCAGAATTAATAGATTTTGTATGTGCATCATATCTTTTTATGATAAAATAGTAAAGATGTGACTAAATCTGCCCTGTATGCCTCTCTAATCCCAATCACCTCCCTTCCTCTCCAGAAGCAGCCACTATCATGAAGTCAGTTTGAACTCTGCCCTTCATGTACTTATGCTTTGAATACATATGTGTGTACCATAAACAACACGCAGTATTTTTATGTCCTAAAAACTTTCATAAATGGTGTTATATTCTACATATTTAAATGTGAGACATAGTACCTCTTTCACTCAACAGTGCAATCTTAGAGATTCATCCAAGTTGATACAAATTTAATTCATTAATTTCAATTGCTAAATGGCATTACACCCTATTAATATACCACAATTTATTTTTCGCTTAATTTAAACTCTTTCCAGTTGCTTGTTTATTTAAAAAATGCATTGAACATCATTACGTATGTTTTCTCTATATGTGTCTATACCTGGAAGTGAAATTGCGAGTCAGCAGGTATCTCTAGTGTCAGTTTAACTAGATATTGCCAGCTTGCTCTCCAAAGTTTGTGTGCCGGTTCACACTCTCCAGCAGGATGTATGAATTTCTGTTTTGTCAAATCTGGTCATCATTTGGTATTCTCAGACTTTTAAAAATTGTTCCAACCTAACGGGTGAGAAACATCATTAAGGTTTTGAATTGCGTTTTTCTGATTAGTGAAGCTGGGTATATTTTCATCTTTATTGTCAATTCCAGCTCCTCTTCCATGAATAACCTGTTCATATCTTTTGCTTGCTGTTCAGCTGGATTATTTTTCTTTCTTTTTCTTCTTTTTTTCTTTTTGTGGAGGAGGAAGGACGCAATTCTACATGCTGGTTAGCAGCAAGCTCTCTGGAGCTGATCAGTGTGAGTTTCACTTCCGAACTTGTCACTAAAAGTTCTTTGTACTTGAGTGTGTTTCTTAACCTCTCCGTGGCTCAGTTTCTTCATCTGTAAAATGGAGATAAAAATAGTATTTCATAGAATTATTATAGTGGTTAAGATAGTTAATAAATGCTAACCAGTCAGAACAGATCCTGGCATATAGTTAACTGCTTAATAAATGCTAGCTATTATCTTTCAGGTGGGAAGATGTTCTTTATATAGTCTGGATAGATTCTTTGTCTATTATGTATGTTGCAAAAATCTTTGTCTTTTGGCTTTATGAAGTTTTGTCATTCATGTATTTCAAATTTTAATGTTGATTTATCAATTTTCTTTACAGTTTGTGCTTTTTTTCCATGTAGATAAATTTATTTTCCTTCTCAGGATCATAAAGTTGTCCTCTAATATTATATTTTAAAACTATTTTTAACAAATTTAGTCCCTTAATCTACCTGGATTTATTTTTATACAAAGATAATGATCTAATTCCCTTTCTTTCCATACAGAAAGCCAATTATTCCAGTAAGTTCTGATTCTTGAAGCTACCTCTATCATAAATCAAGTTCCCTTATAAGCCAAGGTCTATTTCTAGGCTCTCAAGTCTGTCTAATTAATCTACTTTTAACCCTGCAAAATACTACATTTTCCAATTACTATAGCTTTAAAATAATTCTTGATATCCAGAGGAGCAAATTCTCCTAGTTCTTCTTGTAATTATCCTGCCTATTCCTGAACATTTACTCATACACGGGAATTTTAAAATACGTTTATCAAATTTCATGAAGGAACATCTATTGGGATTTTTATTGGAATTGCATTAAATTTGCAGGTCAATTTGGGGAATAATTTACAGTATATGTTCATAATGTTGAGCTTGTATATGCATAAACAAAATATTTTTTGACCTTGTATGGTTTTATAATTTTCTTCTATGAGAGTATTAAATACTATTAGATTTTGGGGGTGGGGGGTACCATGTAAATTTGAATGCAACTGTAAATGTAATCTTTTATTTTTTTATGAGGAAGATTTGCCCTGAGCTAACATCTATGCCAGTCTTCCTCTAGTTTGTACGTAGGTCGCCGCCACAGCATGGCCACTGATGAGTGATGTAGGTCCATGCCCTGGAACTGAATCAAGGCCGCTGAAGTAGAGTGTGCTGCACTTAATCACTAGGCCACAGGGCTGGCCCCAGAATGGAATCTTTTTAAAATAATATTTTCTAACTTCCAATTACTGTTAAACAAAATCTCACATTATAATCATTTTTGTATGTTGTTCTTATTTCCAACAAACTTCCCAAACTTTTTTATTCCGAATGGTTTGTCTGTGGATTCTTTTGTGTTTTGTGTACAAACAATGATATCATCTGCAAATGACAATTGTGCCTTTTCCTTTCCAATAATTATATCTTTTAATTCCTTTTATTACATCTTTGAATTGGCTAGCACTTCCAGTAATTGCTCTATAAATGTGGTTTTAGTGAATAGTTTCTTGTCTTGAGTTTAATGTGAATGCTTCTAAAATCTGACCCTAAAAGATGACATTTGCTATGGGTTAAGTTAAGGAAGTTTCCATTGTTAATGTACTGTTATTTTTCCTTAATTTATGAACAATTATTGCTTTTACAGAATTTTTTCTATATCCATTAAGACGCTTAGATATTTTTCCTTTTTTCTGTTAATGTGTTGAATTACATGAAGAGATTTTCTATTTATTTATTTGCCTATTTTATTTATTTCTAACATCAATGCTTCTTTTTATTCTTGGAATAAACTCTGTTTTATCATGACACAGTCTAAGTACAATTCTGGACTTGCTAATATGTTAACATGATTTGTTGATCTGCACCGTAGTGAAGGTGGACAATAAATACCATTTTGATGTTTGATAAACATCAAAAATTTGATATAGTTTGGGGTCTCTTGGAAGAAGGCACTCAGATAGCAATTAACATGCAAGATGTTTATTAGGGATGACTCTTGGAATCAAAACTTGCAGATGAGAGAGGAGGAAACAGATTGGGCAGGAGATGCTGAGCTGTAGATGCAGTCTCAACAGTGATCTAGGATGACCCCATGAAGAGCTCCAGAGCTGGGAGGGCCCTTCAGAGTGGACCCTAGTTAAGGCAAGGGTGCCAGAACTTTATTCCCTCTGTCTGATCAAGCCTGGTTGGATTCAGTCTTCCCTGGAAAGATGTGTGCTTTGGGGTGAGGCAGGTTTTTCAGAGATGTAATCCCCCAGTAGAGGCTTGTAGCTGAAAAGTGTCTTCCACCAGCACGTCTAGAAGTTTGGGGAGCAAGTCCTTCATTACTAAACAGAGATCTGGGCAGAACACTACAGAATTCACCACAATCCACCCCTTGCTCTGCTCAGATCCACTATTTCATATAGATTCGAGGAGCAGCTCTTCTAGCATTCCAGAGGGCCTCTATTCCTGGGGAAAACATAGAAAAAGAATTAGTCCGGTAAACTATAGTCCCCACAATTGGAGCTGATCTCAGGGTCATAACTAATCCTAATTATCTGCTTTCTCTACTGTCTATTATAAATTCTCCTCATTCTCAGCTAGCATCACATCTCTGGCAGTCTTGGAGACTTACCTGAAGATGTGAACCAGACCTTCATTCTTCTGGGGTCTAATTCCTTCCCTGGTTACCATGACCTTCTTGGACCAGAGCTATTGCACTTGTCCATTAACTGTCAAAATTTGGTATAGGGGTATTAAAGATACCCAAATTTATCACCTGCTTGCCAAATATCTTCCTCCTTCTCTCATTGTGTAACAGCATCCTTATCTACTCCTGCCAAGATGGTGAATCATTTTCTTACCTGCTGGTCCCTTGTCATGAGCTGTTCAAAGCGCGCAAGCAGCAGCCTAAGCTAGAACCCATTCAAAGCTGGCAGCCTTTCACAGCATCTGGCATATGGACCAGACTGGACTTCCCAGATAGAGTCCCCAGGTATAGAATCTGCTGCCTCTAGAGCCCAAGGATGCACACCAGGCATTTTGCTTCCTTTTCCATGCTGAGAAGTACAAGTTTCAATAATTTGCTCTTTATTGGAGGAGGAGGGGTGATTCTCATCACACCATTTTTACTGCTGTGGTAGATGCAGAACCTTCACAGAGTTTATCTCTAACTCTCTGGAGCACATGCTTCTTAACAAAGCCTCCAACTAGTGTCTGCTTTTTGCTCATCTGGTTCCATTAGCATGATGTTATTGGTGTCATGAACAAATGTCATAATCTGTGTGGATATCCAGATAGTCTACATCCCTTCAGACTCCATTTTGACAGAAGGCAGAAGTGTTAACATAGCCTTAGAGCAAACCTGTAATGTATCTAGTTGTCCTTTTTAAGTAAATAAAAACTCTTTCTCTTTTTTTTGCTGAGGAAGATCCACCTAAGCTAACATCTGCTGCCAATCGTCCTCTTTTTGTACGTGAGCCACTGCCATGGCATGACCATTGACAGACAAGTGGTGTAGGTCCGTACTTGGGAACTGAACTCAGGTCACTGAAGCAGAACACACTGAAGTTAACTACCAGACCACTGGGGCTAGCCCAAGACCAACTCTTTCTTTTCCTCTCTTCCTGAGGATGGAAAAGAATGTGTTTGCCAGATCAATGGCTGAATATCATCTATCTGATGCTGTATTAATCTGTTCTAGCAAAGATACCACATCTGCCGTTGGGTCTAACACCTGGCTGCGTTTGCAGTAATCCACAGTAATACTTCAGGATATGTATTGTTTTTGCAGTGTCCAGATTGCAGAATTAAATGGAGACCAATGGGAATCATCATTCTTGCATCTTTTAATGGATTTTAAAGGTGGTACTGATTTCAACTATTCATATTAGGCTATGATTTCTTTTTTAATTTACTATCTTGAAAAAGAGATGGGAGATGAGAGAGTTTCATAGGCTTCCATTTGGCCTTTCCCACTAGAAAGCTCCTATCCTATAGACCAAGGGCCCAATGTGGGGGTTGGGCCAACTCCCAAGAATGTCTATTACAGCTATAAATTCAGATCTGGCAAAACGACTGCTGACTGGGTCCACAGACGCAGTGGACCCACTGTGAGCTTACCTTGGCTATCACATGTCCCCACTCTAACAGAGCTCATGATGGCACTTTGGCATGAATATCAACTTAGACTCTATATCCAACAATCCTCAAAATGCTTGTTCCCGAGTTACCCAGTAAATGGCAGGAAGTCTCTGGGAATGGTCGGAGGAAGCCATTGCCATGTATATTTGCCATGATATTGCAGGGGGCTTCCTCTGAACCAGTCATTTCTTTAGTCAGTCAGTCTGGGTCTGAAAACTGGACACTGGATGGAGGAATATAATTTTTGTTGGAATGATTGCCCTGAGCCTTCTGATCATCAACCTCGATTTCTTTTTATTTTACACATAGAATAGCACTCACATTGGTGCCCATATATTTTGCCCCTAGGGATACTGCATTCTTTTAACCATCTCCATAACTTTCTGAAATCAGCCTCCCTGGCTGCTCTTCCAGCTGTGCCAGTTATTGTAACAATTGTGCTCATCTGCCTTCTGAGTATAGAATACTGCCACCTGGCCTCCATTGTTTGCAGTCAGAGTGTCCTAGGATCTCCTTTGCTGTGTATTAATGAGCCCACCTCTGTGATGACTTCTACCATCAGCCCTGACTTGTAGAAGAGAATCACTACCGATCTTACTGACTCTGGTGCTTCTCCCACCAGTACATTCCTTGTTGTCCTGGTGAGTGATACATCCTCTCTGCCCTCCTATAAGATAGTCATCTAGTAGGTTTTCTGATCTTACATTGCATATTCACTTTAATTTGTCCACTTCTCTGAGCCTTTTAGTTTCTTTTTTTCCATCTCCTGTCATGATCATTCTGGCTTTTATTCTTCATTAATGTAGCGCCTTGCTTTTTTCCATGTTTCTAGGAGCCATCACATCTGCTTATTCACAGCGTCTCCTGAGGTTCTGGCTAGGATGTTAACACTTGCATCCCTGTGATGCAGTCCCATGTTGATAAAGTCTCTTTATTCCAAATTTATGTTCCTTTTTCTCAGGCTAGTAGCCTCAGAATGCAGTCCCAAGTGTACCTTCCCAGCTCCTGCTGGTACGTGCCAGCAGGTCCCGAAGTTCCTTTGGGGGTTACTCCCTTTCCCCTCCCTAGCAGCTCAGGTACACCATAACCTAGTATGGCCAGGTTATGTTTGACTTAATCCTGGTTATTGGCCTACTGACCTGGAGCGAAGATAGGGCTAGAAACTGGGGATAGAGTGGAGGCTGTGTATATTGTCTCTGCATCATATTCAAGCAAGCCGGCGGTGGGCGGGCAGCGGGGGGGGGGGGGGGGGGGGGGGGGGGGGGGGTGGGGGGGGCCATGCTAGCTCTTTATAGGGAAGAGCCACTCTGAAGGCTTATCTTGTTTGGGTGTGTCTGGGGATTCAAGATTTTTGGCTGCATCAGCCTGGGTGCCCCCATGTCATATGTCCCAACTAGAGTCCTGACCTTGGCAGAGCAGACCTACTTGGGTCAAGAGTTTGACCTTCTTTAGAGCTTGACTACCTGTACACTTAAGTCCTGGGCCTGGTCCTGAATTTTTTCCAAACCCCATACATCCCACCAACTAATGCATCCAACATTGTTATTTCTTTTGAGTAGCATTTGCCTGTATATCTTTTCCTGACTTTTTAAGTTTTTATTTTTTATGTTGTCACATTTTAGGAATTTCTGCATATAGCAAGAATTTTTTATTTACAGTTTCCAATCTGCTACTTCATAGGGGAATATAATTCATTCAGATTTACAGTAATTTCTGATATATGTGTACCTGGGTATACCATCTTATTTGGCATTCTCTAGATACTAGGCTTTGTCTTATTGGATTGGCCACGTTTTCCTTGTTTCCTTTTTTCCTCTCTCTACTGGTTTTGAGGTTATACATTCCATTTCCTTTTTTCCTTTTTTCTTATTTACTTTTGCAGTTTTAATGCACAAAGTTAAACAAATCTAAGACTAATCCATATGTCTATCATACTACTGAACAAAATGAAGAACATAGAGTGATTTAACTCTGGATTTTGCCGTCGTATCTTCCTTTATGGTTGTGGCACAGTTGGGTTCTACTTTTGTTTGATCCCCACTCCCCCTTAGGTGCATATTGGGTTCATTTATCCCCACAGGCATATGTCCGTCTAACACTCCGGCTCTGATTTCCTTTTCATTTCTAGGACTTTGTGATTTTTTCCTTTTCTTACTTTCAATTTCAGCTATGTACTTTAAAGGAAAATTTGTGTTCCATCTTATTCAGCATTTCTCCGTGTTTGGAGCAGAATAAAGTTTCCCATTTCTGCTTAGTCCACCATATTGACTAGAAGCTTCCTTTTATTAATCTTAACCACTTTTCAATCCTTGAAAACTATCCTTCATGTAGGAGATCATCAAGGCCATTCATTCATTCAATATTTATTTATTGAGCACCTCCTGAGGGCTGATGCTAAACTGTGCCATTAGGAAAACTTGCTTCGTATCTGGAAAATATTTATTCTGTGGTTGAAAGAGGTGATGAGAGGGCGTGCTTTTCCCAGGGGGCTCTTGTAGTCATCTCTTCTAGTTAAACATTCTCGGGGACAAATGCTCTCCTAAAAGGAGGTAGACTGATGAACTGAAAATTTCCACTCTGTTAGAAATGACAGCAGAGTTTGATTCTCTGAAGTCACAGGCCTCAGGGAAAGCCTCTGTAATTGAAATTCACCAAGAAATTGAGCATTTGTTTCAGCCAAGAGATTCCACCTCCCTTTTCACCCACCCTTCCCTCTCCCCTACCTTCTAAGGCACCAAGGCTTTCAGCAGAGTTCTCTCTCTCCGATAGCTCTAGGGAACAGAGAGATGATTAGGAAGTGGCAGTGGTGGAGAAGCTCAGGGTTCTGGATGGTCCACATGACACCCAATGATCAGACAGTCTTTGAAAACACTTGTCCCTCTACAGCTTTGATGTGCCCCCACATACTCCTCAGGCACCTGCACTGATCTGGTACGAAGTCAGCTCAGGTGTTGTTTTATTTTCATTTTATATCTCTCATTGTTCACAGTGTTTGTTTCTCTCTCCCTCCCGGAGGACTTCGACCGCTGAGGAAGAACATGCAGGAAATCAATGTGGCCTGAGTAATACGCTTAGCCTCTCTGGGGGGAGCAGCAACGCAACAGAAAAACAAGTAGAGTCAGTCTCATAAGGTTTCTTCTCTTCACTCTTTCCTCCAGAAACACTTGGCCTTCATCAGACTCCTGGAGCTGGCCCTCTGGTTCTCTGGAGATCCCTGGCAGGTCCCAGATGGTGAATAGCATCCGCTTCTCGTTAGAGTTCCGCTCCGTCTGAGCAGGTTTTGGAAACAGCCTCTGAGAGCTTGTTTTCCATCAGCTCTCTGACACTCCTGTCTCCTTCACAGAGACCCAGTAATTGGGGCCTCCCGGGTCCTCAGCTGCAAACACCTCCTCTCTCACTCTACAAAGATTTTCTTTGTTCTTTTACAAAACACAGGTTTGTGGCTGAACTGTTCCTTTCCCACACCCAAGACAGGCATAAAAACTCATCTAATTTTCCTTCCAGTCTTTGGTTCCAAAGTAAAAGTCCTTATTTTTGAGTGTCTCTGCCTCAGGGGGTCTAAAGAGCTTGGTAAAGGTTTACCAAGCGAATTAGTCCCTCGTGCCTCGTTGTTTGGAAAAAGACTAGACTTTTAAGACTATAAAATAAAATGTCATTGTAACTCTTCTTCCACGCTTTAATTTGTTTGAAATTGTGATTAATGATGATGATGATGATGAAGATGTATTAACAATGGGATAATAATAGCTAAACATTAACTATATGTGTACCTGGCACTTGCAAAGTGCTTCACTAGCGTTGTCTACTTTCAGCCTCACAACAATCATATGAAGTAATTACTATTTATTTCACTTTTCTAAAGATGTGGAAAATGAGGCTTAGAGAGATAACTTGTCTTACCACAGGTCATACAGGTGGTAGATAGTGACACTGAAATTTGAACCCCATAGCCTGACTTGTAACCACCATGTTGAACTACCTTCTGAATATCCAGCAAGTATTTCTTTAGGCCAGGCTCTGTACAAGACTATAAGACATTGATGAAAGAAATTGAAGAAAACACAAATAAATGGAAAGATAGCCCATGTTCTTGGATTAGAAGAATTAATATTGTGGAAATATCCATACTATCCAAAGTGATCTATAGATTTAATGCAATTCCTATCAAAATCCCAATGATATTCTACACAGAAATAGAAAAATCTATCTTAAGTTTTGTATGGAACCACCAAAGACCCAAATATCCAAAGTAATCTTGAGAAAGAAGAAAAAACCCAAAAACCAAAGGCGTGCTTCCTGATTCCAAACTATATTCCAAACTCTTGTAATCAAAACGGTATGGTACTGGCATAGAAACAAACACGTAGACTAGCTGAATAGAATAGAGAGACCAGATATAAATCCATGCTTATACAGTCAATTAATTTTTGACAAGAGTGTCAAGAATATAGTGGGGAAAGGATAGTCTCTTCAATAAATGGTGTTGGGAAAACTTGATATTCACATGAACAAAAATGGAAACTAGACCCCTATCTTACACCACTCACAAAAATTAACTCAAAATGATTTAGACTTAAATGTAATACCTGAAATCATAAAACGCCTAGAAGAAAATAGAGAAAAAATTCTTTGACATTAGTCTTGGCAATGAATTTTTTTTAATAAGACACCAAAAGCCCAGGCAACAAAAGCAAAATTGAACAATAGAGACTATATCAAACTAAATAACTTCTGCACAGCAAAAGAAATAATCAATAAATTGAAAAGGCAATGTACAGAAAGCACTTCTACAGAATGCAGAGAACAATATAGTAGTTCCCGAAAAGATTAAAAATTGAACTACCATATGATCTATCAATCCCATTGCTGGGCATACATCCAAAGAAAATGAAAACAGTGTATCAAAGAGATATTCACACTCCTGTGTTTATTGCAGTATTGTTAACAATAGCCAAGATACAGAAATAATCTAAATGTCCCTTGAAAGATGAATGAATAAACAAAATGTGATATATATAAATTGATCAACTACAAAGAAGGAAATCCTGCCATTTGTGACAAGATGGATGAACCTAGAGGGCATTATGCTAAATGAAATAAGCCAGATAGGGAAAGACAAATACTGTATGGTATTACTTATACATGAAATCTAAAACAAAACAAAAAAAAGGTTGATTTCATAGAAACATAATAGAATGATAATTTCCAGGGGCTGGTGGAAGGGAAATGGGGAGATGTAGCTCAAAGGAACAAACTTTCAGTTATAAATAAAAAAGTTCTGAGGGTCTAATGTACAGCATGGGAACTACATTTAAAAATTCAGTATCGTATACCTGAAAGTTGCTGAGAGTAGATCTTAAACATTCTCACCACACACACAAAAAAGGACTTAACTGTGTGAGATGATGGATGTGTCAATTATCTTGTCTTTGGTAATCATTCTGCAATGCATATGTATATTAAATTGTAAATATATACAATTATATTTGTCAATTATTCCTCAATAAAGTTGGGAAAAATAAATCAATAGGAGCATTCTGGGAACTACAGGGAATTCAGTGCTGTGTGATTGGACATTTGCATGGAGGGATGGATAAGAGCAACACAATGAAGGGCCTTGCATGCCATGTTGGTCCTCTGGGAGTCTTTGAATATAATTGAGGTATAAGAATCATCCTGATTTGCTCTCTAGAGAAGAAGGAGTGTAGACGATTCAGGAGTGAATGCAGCTAAGTCCTAATACGCTTCTGCTATTCCTGAAATAGCTCTAATTTCTGTGGCAGAGAAGTGCAAAGCCTTACCCTGAGACTGTGCACCACCCTCTTGGAGGCTGGAAGACTGTTGATGGCTCCTTGTCTTTTATGGGATATAAAATGACAATAAAGGAGCCTACCCTGTGGCCAAGTGGTTAAAGTTCCATGCTCTCCACTTCGGCAGCCCGGGGTTCGTGGGTTTGGATACTGCGTGCAGATCTACTCTGCTCATCAGCCATGCTATGGAGGCATCCCACATGCAAAGTAGAGGAAGATTGGCACAGATACTAACTCAGGACTAATCATCAAGCCACAAAACAGGAGGATTGGCAATGAATGTTAGCTCAGAGCAGAGCAAATCTTCCTCACAAAAAAACAATAAAATGACAATAAGAGCAGAGTTCTAGACTGGAGCCAAAATAGAAGGACTTTTCATATCAATAATTTTTTTTTTTTTTTTAGTGTGGTTACAGTGTGTTGTGCCCTAATGACAGTTGCTCAGGATACGAAGTCAAATAAGAATGAAAGCTACCATTCAAGCACTTGAAAGATTAATAGAAGATGCAAATGTATAGAAGAAAAAATAGACCACCATGTGATATGTTCAGTAAGAAGTAAGCATAAATAGTATACAAGCTCAGAGGAAGGATACAGTGGAGATCTGGCAGGGGAAGCTCCATAATGGGTTCAAGTTCTGACTCTGTCTCTAATTATTAGCTCTATGACTTTAGGCAAGAAACGTAATTTCTTGGGACCTTATTTCCCCCATTAGCAAAATGAGAACATTGGATGATGTCCAAGTAAGCTCTCAGTTTTAAAATATAGGTGACTAAAAATGCAATCATTTTATGACACCAATGACTTTAAAATACTTGATTTATAAAATTTAGCACATAGAAATGTGAGTTAAGCATCAATGTCTTCTCCCCATACACATTCCCTCTGAGGTCAACTTCCTTAAGTATATTTGAGGAAAATGCTATCAAAAGATGTTTTGTAATTTGAGGGTTTGGGTCTCAAAATTCTAAGTTGCAGAATCCTAGGTTAGCCCATAGTAGTATAATGCAATGCTTTTAAGCTTAAACTCTAGAGACCAACTAGTTTTGTGACCATGGGGAAATGACTTAACCTTCCTGTGCTTCAATTTCTTTACCTGCAAAATGGGAATAACAATTGGATACACTTTTCAGTATTGCTAAAAACAATAAATTAGTTAATACATGTACAGTGTTTAGAATAATAGCTAGCATATGATAGACATGCAATAAATATAAGTTAAATCAGCCTATAATGAAACTCTGTGGTTTTCCATCTTTTCTTTTTAGATGTGGGCTACTTTCTACAAAAAAAGTTTATGCAATTAGAGTTGTGTATTGAAAAGCCCCAGGGTAACCACTAAAAACATTTTAAGAGTGGTGTAAATAATAAGTCAACTGAGGAAATAAAATGGAATCATAAAAATGCTCAATTAACCTAAGAGAAAGCAGATAAAGAAGGAAAAAGAAATAAAGAACAGATGGAAGAAATAGAAAACAGCCATCAAGATGGTAGATTTTAATCCAACCATATCAATAATCACATTAAATATGAATGCCTGAATGCACCAGTTAAAAAAGATTAGATCAAAAAGCAAGCCTCAAGTATATGATCTCCTCAAGAAAACAACTTTAAATATAAATATATATAAATTATCATAATTATAAATATTATGTAAATTAAAAGTAAAAGAGAAAATACACTATGCAAACAATAGCCCAAAAGAAGGCTGAAATAGCTATTTTGATATCAAACAAAATAGACTTCAGGAAAAGGCATATCATCAGGGATAAAGAGAGACACTACATAAAAATAAAGGAATCAATTTTCCAAGAAGACGTAACAATCCTAAACACATACGCCCATAACATCAGAGCTTCAAAATACATGAAACAAAACCAAATAGAACTGAAAGGAAATACAGACAGATCTATAATTGTAGCTAAGGACTTCATCATTTCTTTTAAAATAACTGTTAGAGAGAACATGTAAGAGAGAAAAGCAGTAACAATATAGGAGTTCTGAACAACATTATCAACCAATTAGACCTAATTGACAGTTATGGAACTCTTCACCCAACAACAGCAAATACACTTTCTTTTTCAAGTGTACATGAAACATTCACCAAGATAAACTATATTCAGCTCACAAAATAAGTCTCAACAAATTGAAGTGAATAGAAATCACACAAAATATGTTCTCAAACCATAAAAGAATTAAACTAGAGATAAATAACAAGCTATTTAAGAAATCTCCAAATATTTGGAAATTAAGCCACACAATCCTGAACAACCTGTGGATCAAAAAAGTAGTCCCAAAGAAAGTTAAAAAATATTCAAAGGTGAATGAAAGTGAATATACAACAGTATAAAATGTGTGGAATGTAACCAAAACAGTGATTACATGGAAATATAGAGCATAAAATGGCTATAACATAAACTTTTTATAATGTATAGCATAAAGTGGCTAAACAAAAAGAAGAAAGGTTTCAAATCAACAATCTAAGCTCTTAAGAAAAAGAAGAGTAAACTAAACCCCAAACAAGCAGACAAAATTTAAATAATAAAAATAAGATCAGGGGCCAGCCTGATGGCACAGCAGTTGAGTGCTCACATTCTGCTGTGGTGGCCAGGGGTTCACCGGTTCAGATCCTAGGTGCAGACATGGCACTACTTGGCAAGCCATGCTGTGGTAGCATCCCACGTATAAAGTAGAGGAGGATGGGGACAGATGTTAGCTCAGGGCCACTCTTCCTCAGCAAAAAGAGGAGGATTGGCAGCAGTTAGCTCAGGGCTAATCTTCATCAAAAATAAAATAAAAAATAAAACAAATAAAAATAAGATCAGAAATCAATGAAATTGAAAAGACGAAAAACCGTATGATCATCAATAGATGCAGAAAAATCATTTGATAAAATTCAACCATTTATGGCAAAAACTCTCAGCAAACTAGAAATAAAAGAGAAATTTCTTAACCTGACAAAGTGTACATGGAACCTTCAGCAAGCTACAGCAATATTATACTGAATGATGAAAGACTGAATTGTTTTCCTCTATCACAAAAAGCAAAGCAAATATGTCTGCTCTCTCAACATCACACTAGAAGTCCCATCTAGTGCAAAAAGGCAAGAAAAAGATATAAAAGGCTTACACTTCAATAAAGAAGAAATAAAACTGTATTTACAAATGATATGACTGTTTATGTTAAAGAAAATCACAAAACAACTCTACAAAAATGATTCTAAAACTAATAAAAAGAATTAGCAAGGTCACGGGGTACAAAGTTAACAATTGGAATTCAATGTTAAAAAATAATACTATTTACTATAACACCAAAAATAATTTAGATATGAGTCTAAAAAATTATGTGTAGAATTTGTAAGCTAAAGACTACAAAACAGTGATGAAAGAAATTAAAGAAATCCTAAATAAGTTTAAAATCACACCACATTAATGGATTTGACTCAATATTGCTAAGATGTCCATCTATAGATTCAACAAAATCCCAGCAAGTTCTTTAAAGCTTTAGAATCACCAGTAAGGTGATTCAAAAATTCATATGGAAAGATAAAGGAACTAGAATAGCCAAAATAATCATGAAAGAGAAGAGCAAAGTCAGAGGACTCACTTTCCTCTATTTCAAGATGTATTGGCAAATAAGCCTCCAAAAAGATGTTCAATGCCATTAATCATAGGGAAGTGCAAATTAAAACTGCCGTGAGATACCAACACACGCCTACTAAAATGGTTAAAATTTCTTTTTAAGTGGCAGCACCAAGTACCAACAAGGATACCAAACAACTGAAACTTTATTACATAGCTGGTGGGAATACAAAATATTACAGCCTCTTTGGGAAAGAGTTTGGCAATTCTTAAAAAGTTAAACATACACCTATCAAATGATCCATCAATTCCAAACCTACATATCAACCCAAAAGAAATGAAAATTTATGTACCTGCAAAAAACATCTATGTGAAAATTTATAGCAGCTTTATTCATGTTCATCAAATATTGGAAACAATCCAGATGCCCAGCAAACAAATGGATAAACAAGCTGTGGCACATTCATACAATGGAATACTCTACAGCAATCAGAGAGAACAGGCTATTGATTCACAAACAACATGGATGAATCTTAAATGCATTTTGCTAAGTAAAAAAAGCTAAACTCAGAACACTGTATGTTGTGTGATTCCTTTTATATGCTACTCTGGGCACGGGGTAATTCTAAGGAAGGAAAATGGAACAGTGGTTTCCACAGGTTATATGGCAGGAATGGTTGGCTATAGAAGGGCAGCATGAGGAAATTTAGGGGCTGACAGAAATACTCTGTATGCAGCTGCAGTGGTGGATACATGTGTAGGGGAGGAAGACATTTCCTCTACCCTCTCTGGGTTCTTCTGGCCGGAGAATGAAGTAAATTCACATGAGACAGAATAACAGGAGAAAATTAAACAAAGCTTTATAACATGTATGCATGGGAGAGGCTCAGGCAAGCTGAGCAACTTGCCAAAATGACTGAAGCCACCACCTTAAATATCATCTTCAGCTAAAGACAAAAGAGGGTGTTGGGGGTCGGGGGAGTCAGTTACAGGAGGTTACCAGACAAGTACAGTAAATAAGAACAAGGTTATTAAGCAGATTTAAGTCCTTGCCTTCTGCATTGATAAGAGTTTCTAGAGGTAAGGTCATCCCCCTTCTTCCTGGTACAGAGAGGGAGTCACCTTTGCAGATGGAGATTTCCTTTACAATGTAAATGTCTCCTAACAAAGGGCAAGCAAATTCCACTCCTCAGTTGCTTTCCTGTCTGCAGTGTATTAAAAGTAACCAGCCCCAAACAATCCTCATGCCAAAGAGACATATCTTGGAGTGGCCAATTCCAGTCCCCCACACACGGATCTGTACATTTGTCAAAACCCATAAAGCTGTTCACCAAAAAGAATAAATTTTAAGTTATTAGTTTTTCTTTTTTTAAACCATCAAGTTGTTAGGAAGGGAGGATGGATTCCAGGTCATGACAGATGAATTTAAGTTATTACAAATAACTCACACGACCTCACTGAAGGAAAAGGGGGAGAAAGGAGATGACCTAAGTAACTTAGAAAAAGAGTGTTTTCACTGGATACCTAACAGCTAAAGATGAAAGAACTATGTGGAAAATTATACACTAGTTGGTAAATTTGTTTCTTAGAGGGTTATGAGTTAATAGTTCTGAAAATACTTTATTAGTAGACTAGGGTTGAACAAATAAGTAAATATATTTTATGCTAGTCAGAGTTGGGTTTCTCACTGTTAGGAAAGAAGTTACAAGTAAGGAAAAGGTAAAGGCTAAAATGAACTCTGTGTTCCTGGATTAGAGTCAAAGGTATCAATATAAACTCATACATTTTTAAAATTAGATAATCTAGCTAGCTAGCTAAAAAAACAGATGCTTGCACGGATTAGTTAGTATTTATACATCTATTTCCTAGTTCTATCCACTAGACAAGAAGCTGTGATTCTCAATAGTGGTCAGCACACCTAGATCCCAGATCTTCATTTCTGAATACCATTCTCTAACAAAAGGAATTGGGACTCCTTAGAGAACTGGTTGATTCCAGGTCTGAAACAGGGAAAATACAAGATAGACCAAAATATTCCTGTGGTGTCACAAAGAAAAAAAATTGCTTGAAGAAAAAGAAAAAATGAGGAGCCTAGAAAATCACCATGAGAACACCACAGCAATAATTGCTCCAGGCAAGATCCATCTAGATGCTAAAATTAGCAGGCAAACGTTTAGGAAGCCACAGGATATTTGCATAGTGTCAAAGTATCATCTCACAAATTTTTAGTATACTACAAAGGGAAAAATAGCACTTTTCCAGTGGAGAATCATGTAGATACCACCTTAACCAAGTGGTCAAGGTTAACGTCACCAGTAATAAGGCATATTGACATCATATACCCCTGATATAATGCAGTAAGAAGAATACATCTTCTCTGTGATATCCGTCCCTATAAGGCATAACTTCAACTTAGGAGAAAATGTCAAACAAACCCAAACTGAGGGCATTTACACAAAATAACTTGCCAGTGCTCTTCAAATGTGTCAAGGCCATGAAAGACAAGGAAAGACAGAGGGACTATCACAAATGGAAGACGTTAAGAAGACCTAAATGCAAAGTGATATCCTAGGTTGCCTCCTGAAGCAGAGAAAGGATATTGGTAGAAAAACTGGTTATATGTGTATTCTACTGTTTCTGCTTTTCTGATTGAACACAGACAGATACAAAAGGTAAAAATAGAGCTGCTCCTAAATGATCCATCTGACAGGTGCTTCTCTGTATCACCTGTTCTCCTCCTCACTTGGTTCCACAGCGCTCCCCCTCTGACTGTTATTTCCATGCTATAATCTCTCTCAAAATGATACTCCCACCCCACACAGGTCTCAGCAGAAAGTGGGATGTGGGGCACGTCACGCTTCTGTGTGTTTCTCTTTATTCCCCATAGTGCTGTATATAAGATGATGGTATTGTATCCAATTTCAGGAACAACTTCAGGTAGGAAGTAACGAAAGTGAATTGCAATATAAGAGAGAGAAAAAATTTTCTGTTTCCATAGTCCAAGGGAAAAGCACAAAAGTGTTTAATCGAAGGTCTACACATGTTCCACCCCCACCCACAGTCTTTCTTCCCTTATCCTCAAGTCTGCCTTCCTGTCAAAAATACCTCCTTCTTATCGGTGGTTACCAGGGAAAAGGGGGGGTGGGGGGAGGGCACAGGGGGGAAGTGGTGTACCCACAACATGACTAACAAAAATGTACAACTGAAATCTCACAAGGTTGTAATCTATCATAACATTAATAAAAAAAAAAAAAACCTCCTTCTTCAATTAACTACAGTGCAAATTGCCATCATTCTTCTAAGATGAACCCCCCAGGCATTGATCTGACCCAAGGACCCATTTCATTATCTTTTTAGGTTGAGGTCACTCATAAAAATACAATTCCCTAATCTAGATTAACTCTATGAAAAGGGAGTGTTAGTTCTGTCTACCTAGATATTATTTCCCTAAATACAACATAATTTACAAACACCCGTGTTTAAGTAGGGATTGTGTTTTAAATCACATTAAAGCATAATAGTGCCATTTGTCCCTTGAACAACCCTGACCCACAGTTGCCACCCAGTAACCGCCTTTTATGCACAATTTATTTATTTTCTGCTTCTATAGCTCGCCCCCAAGTCTTTGGAAACATAAGAAAAAGGCCCCATTAGTGAGCCTGTTTCAAGACACCCCGGAGTTTCTGCCTCCTGGAAACTGCCCAGTAAAAGTGTCAGAATCACCTTTTTCTATAGCTTGATCTGTGGTGCATTCTTAGTGGAAGGAAGGAAGGAAGGACCTGAGTTTACTTCCTTACACAAGACATTCCAGGGGTGGGAAATGGGGATTAGGAGGCAGCCATTGTCTGTTCTTGATGTAATAGCTGAAATCTCTTATATTGCTCTCCTGGAAATTTGGGGAGTGGAAATAGGGTTAAAGAACCATGTGTTAGATCAGATTCAGATTCAGAAGTAAAGTGCCAATAATAGCAACTTAAGGAAAATGATTCCCTGACAAACCTCACATATGGTGTTAAACCCACCCAGATTTCATCCCAACAGCTTGAAATACCTTACTTCCACTAGTGGGGCTGACTAGAATTCCATACATTAGACGTCCGTTTACAAAACACACTAGTGGCATTCCACAGTCATCCCTCTCTTGATGAAACTTTGTTTAGTAAGATGCTTCACACTGTCCTGTGCCAGTGACTCCCTTGTGCTCAGCAATGAGAGTGACATTTGAAGAGCGCATTGAACATAGGGGAAGGGTAGCATAGAACAGGAAAAACGAAGTAATTCTAGGACTCCAAGACACTAAGAATACAGCTGAGACTGAGGGAAAGTAGCGTGAGCGTAGGGTTTGTTTAGACCCAAAGCAGTAGGAATTAAAAAGAAAATGTCCACAAATGGTACCAGGACGATGCCTGAATTAATGTTATCTTTTTCAAAGTTGTAGTTTGAACTAGCTCTGAGCTCCAAAGAACATGGAATGAATGCTGTCTTTGTTTTATAGGAAGATCTCTTATTCTCCTTCTATTCCCAGGGGAGTACTAGTGGTTCAAATAATCAGGAATTTTCAGACTGTATCTGCAGACCCTTGCAGGCCAGGCTTCCACCTCCACTCTCCTGCCCCATCGCTATAGCAACAACTGTATCCACTTTCGACAAAAGGCTAAAAAAGAGTTTGTTTAAAAGAGTTCTACTGGAAGCAAATATTATATCTATAGCTATCTATATAGATAAACAGATCCAGAGAGAGAGATACGGATGGAAATGTACGTGTAGATAGATAGACATCTAGACAGAAGGAGAGGGAAAGACAGAGGGATACACAGTAGGACTTTTCTAAAATGACTCCCAATGATCCATGCCCCCTGCTATTCATACCCTTAGGTAACCCCTTCCACTGTGTGTGGACTGAAACTAGTCTTCCTTCCAAAAACTGGAATATAGAAAGATTAATGAGATATCATTTTCCAGATTCCATCTTGCTCATACTCTGTGTCTGACTTTTCTCACTTGCTTACTCTGATGAAGTCAGTTGCTATCTTTGAAGATATCCAGTGGAGAGCCCCACAAGGCAAGGAACTGAGGGAGGCCTCCAGCCAACAGCCACCAAAGAACTGAGGGCCTCAGTGCAACAACCCATAGGAACTGAATCTTGCCAACAACTGCATGAGTGAGCATGGAAGCAGATCACTCCCCAGTCAAGCCCACAGGTGAGACCATAGCCCAGCTGACACCTTGATTGCAAGCTTACCAGAGAGCTTGAGCTAAGCTGTGCCCAGATTCCTGACCCACAGAAACTGTGAGACAATACGTGCTTGTTTTAAGCCACTAAGTTTTGGGGTAATTTGTTATACAGCATTAGATAATAAAATAACCTATAAATTATATGACCTAAAATATGTGTATTTATATTACATATATATACACATATATATGTTTCTAAATAATATATATACATTATATATAATAAATATATATGTATGCATATAAATATATATATATATTTAAATCAACTATTACAGGTTGGCCTGGGAACTTGGAATCCTATCAAAATGTTGCTCCTATGGGAAAGTATGGAAGTATGCTCTGAATTTTACAAACTTTTCCTTACAAACTATTGAAACATTTGAAAATCAATGCATTTATTAGTCGAGGACTTTCTTTTTTTTTTTTTTTTTAAGATTGGCACCTGTGCTAACAACTATTGCCAATCTTTTTTTTTTTTTCTCTGCCTTATCTCCCCAAACCCCCCGCCCCCGTACACAAATGTACATCCTAGTTGCACATCACTCTAGTTGTAGGATGTGGGACACCGCCTCAACGTGGCCTGACAAGCGGTGCCATGTCCGCGCCCAGGATCCGAACCCTGGGCTGCCGCAGCGGAGCGCGCGAATTTAACCACTCGGCTATGGAGCCGGCCCCAGTTGAGGACTTTCTATATTTAAAGGATACTCTTTTAAAATTTGTAATTGATATTTTCGTGAATCTTCATAGACTCTAAGTTGAAGGATTATGTGTTTGTGCCATTTTTGTATTTTTTTCCTGCATTTTCCAAATTTTCCTCAATAAATAAACTCTACTTTTTTTTCCTAGTAAATTCATACTAATTATTTAAAGACCAACCCAATATTATTACTCCACATGAGGCTCTCCCTCTTCCAAGGCAGGATTTACATGGCCCGTTCCAGTTACTCCCTTCTCTTTGATAGTCCCTCTCTCCCAGCACTGATCAAAGTTTATCACAATTTATCTTTTTAACCTGTCTTCCCTGCTGGACTGTGTGTATTCTAATCATCTTCATGGGCTCTGGGTCTAGGAAAATGTTCTCGCACAGAGAAGGTACTCAATAATAGCTGATCAAAGAATGAATAAATAAGCAGAAGAACTTGTGAAAGAACTTTGTTCACATCGGGAAATACTATCGTTGATAACTGGTTATTTAAAAGGCTGACTATTGGTGTGATGGAGACTGAATTAAAAGAGGCAGAATGATTTCTTAAAAAGAAAATCTGATACGTCATCCTTGCCTAAACCCTTTCAGTACTTCTCATTGTTCACAGGAAAAGGATCGAAATTTTTATGGACCGGCTCTAAGTCTCTAGGATTTCATCTCTTCCAAATTTCCGCCCCCCTTTCTGCCTGCACTCCACCCCACTGACCATCTTCCACTTACTTGCCATATTCCTTCCCATCATCTTGCACATGGTGCTCTTTTGACCAGGAATGGCATTTCCCCAATCTTCTGTAATTTTACTTTGTAATATTCATCACAGTTGTACTTTTGCCCTTATTTGTGTGATCTTTCATTGGGCTATCTGCTATAAGGCAGAAAACTTCATGAGAGAAGAAGGCGGCCTGTTTTCGCAAACCAACAATCATGAGTGAATGGAGGTCTTTCAACCACAGGATTCCGCCTCTTAAATATATTCTCCAGTTGTATAGGAAAAGGCTCAGTTCTCCATTGCAGGAGTTAACGTGTAGGTAAGCTGGCAGGAAGGGTATTTAAGGACCAGAAGATGTGATATGAAGTTAAATTTGATTAAGCCAATTAGGGTCACCTAGGAGGAGTAAAGTCCTGAAAGCTGCACCTGTCATGCCCCACCATCATCTCAAGGCTCTTGCTTTTCTAATTCTGGGGAAGACGAAAGAAGACATGCTGACTGATAGATGAATGTACCCTAGATGCCTTTGTAAAATAATTATGAATCATATTAGTTAAACATACGGAGTACTAAGCACTCTTTCAAGCTGGCTACATGCATTATTTCAATCCTCCCCACAACCTTTTGAGGCAGTAACTGTTACCTGCATTTTACAGATAAGATGGAGGCACACAAAAGTCAAGGTCACACAACTAGAAAGGGTAGACCAGGAATTCAGACTCAAGCAGTCCAGTTTAGTGTGCCTACTCTTAAGCATTGCAAGACACTACTTCGCTTCTTCTGTTGGAAGTGAAAGAGCTTGAGGGTCCAGCAAGGATTTCTTCCAAGAACTGGAGTCACTAGGTGTCTAAGACTAAGAAAGACTCTCCATCCAGTTTCCCATCTGAACCCCCACACCCATCTGAACCCACTCCCCTCTGCTACCCATGTATCTCTAGATCTATATTTTATGTTCATTGTCATATTACAGAACACTCGGCATGAATTCTGGGGCTAAATCACCTAAGTTAGATTTCAGCTCTATCACTTACAAGCTGTGCGAACTTGAGAAAGTTATTTGAACTCTCTGAGCCTCAGTTACCTGTCTGGAAAATGGAATCAATCTCTGTGCTAGGTCGTTGGGAGTATTGAGTTAATTAATGCATATAAAGGTTTTCGTGCAGCACCTGCCCCATAACAGGCACTGATTTAACTGCAGCTATGATTGTTGGAAACAGATTTAGTTAGCATTTTTCAATGGCATTTTTTTTCATCCTATAAACCCACTTGTCAGGTTTATAACACAAGATTTTGGCAACATCACATTGTGGGAGGTGTATCTCCTTCGTGATCATAAGAATCACTGTGAAGGAATACATGTAGGTTTAATAACAGAAATAATTTTCACGTTAAGTTATTCTGTTCACATGCCCTTTGGTCAATTGGATTGCTGAGGGACAGAAGGAGTTCAGCGTGTGCCACTCTGGCATAAGGATTATTTTGAGATGAAAACTATTGAGAAAAAGTAGACACAGGATGAACTCTCTACCAGGAAGACAACATGGTTCTTAATCACTGGAGTCAGCTCTAGACTCACCAGCCCGGAGGAGGTACCAAGAGACATCTATGCAACAAATCTTACTAAAACAGCCCTAACCCTCCATAAGTTCCCCTACACGTTACCTTTCCACAGTTTGCCACCTCTGAAGCCTAAACCCCTGTTCCTTTGTTTTGTCACTTCTCCATGCATTTATTGTTCTTTGTTAAGACGCTATATGAGCCCCTAGTGCTAATCACTCCTTTGAGTTATTCATCCCTAAATTTTTCCCATACGTGCGTGCACTGCAAGTGTTAATAAACTTCTGTTTGTTTTTCTCTTGTTAATCTGTCTTTTGTCAGTCTAATTTGCAGGGCCTCAGGCAGACAACACAGGAGAGTAGAGGAAAAGCTTTCTTTTCCCTCCCTCGTGGAACAAATCACGATGCCCATCTCCCTGAAATTTTTTATTTCTATTTTTAGAAGTACGTCTGTGGTTTTGAAGTACCATGATTTTGCTGATCCTCAGTGTTGAGTGCTGCAGTCCAGACTTCTGAATTCTCATTTCTCCACCACTGCCGGCTGAGGAGGTTGTCTGGACCAGTCTCTTTCAGTCCATCATTCCTGTGTTCTGACACAGCGAACCCTTCATGGAGTTGGGAAGCAGCATCAAAGAAAGGTTGTGGAGCTTATTACTGTGTGTAAAGTACCTCTCAATCCCTGTCTAAAAGAAGCTATAGAAATGCAGAAAATTCCGTGTGATTTTATCTGCGGAGTAAGTTCAGGTCAGACCATCAGGCTGGATTTAAGCTATCTCTCTTGCTTCCTTTGCTATTGGGGATTAAAGTCAGTCCATTTTAATGTTCCTAAAATGTAATTTTTTTTCTGGAGATAGCTAGACATGCAAGGCTGAGAAGGATTTAATTCATTGTGTTGTCACGGGGATGATGATGTTGGCTCAATTTTGGATGTTAGGAGAAAGCCATAGGATGCTAAACTCTCCCACTGTTGCAATTCTCACAATACAATATAATTAAGGGGAAGCAGGAGGGTACCTAAGCAAAATGTTAGGATGCTGGACAGTTTGAGAGTAGGGTCAGGGAAGGTTGAACTCGGCAGTATGGCTCCCTGGTGTGGGGCGTTATCAGGCCAGAATGGATGAGGGAAAAAAGAGAGATGCAATTAGCCAGAGGATTGAGGAGTGCAGTTAACTGCTGGAGGGCAATTCTGAACAAACCACAAAATATTTAAAAAAAAAAAAAGTCACCCTGGGATTAATTGTTATTCCACTGGCCTGGGAGGCAACTGATACCAAATATAATTGAATTACTTTGTAATTATTTCTTTTGGAGTCTTTAACCTAAGCTAGGCTTTGGAGATGAATTTTCTCTCTCTCTCTCTCTCTCGCTTTGCCCTGAAAATTGTTTTGCATTACGGATATTTTTCTGCTTTACTGTATTATCTTGTGCAAACTACTCTGGTTTGTTTTCCCCCCTCTTCCTTGCCAATGGGGTTGTTTACTTATCGGAATTAAAGTCAGAAGTAAACGTCTCTTGCCAGCAGGACAGAATTTCTAATAAATATGTAAATAACGCCTCTCTCTGCTGTGGCTGCAGGTGCTGCTCTCACGTGGCCCACTCGGGCCACAGTCTGGGGCTGGGCTCAGGCAGCTTTGGAGAAGATGAGAGATTTTCATCAATCTGCAGATCAGAAAGAAATAAAATTAAATCCGACCTGAGAGGGCAAAGGAACAAAGGTGAGGTGGTAGGAAAGGGTGTCTGTCCTTGTGGTTGTAGAGACAGGTCATTTTCCTTGGCCTGTGGGTGAAAGTGTCTGAAGGTTGACACAACCCGTCATAAGAAAGGGATGTGGGGGGCTGGCCCCGTGGCCGAGTGGTTAAGTTCGCGCGCTCCGCTGCAGGCGGCCCAGTGTTTCGTTGGTTCGAATCCTGGGCGCGGACATGGCTCTGCTCGTCAGACCACGCTGAGGCAGCGTCCCGCATGCCACAACTAGAAGAACCCACAACGAAGAATACACAACTATGTATCGGGGTCTTTGGGGAGAAAAAGGAAAAAATAAAATCTTTAAAAAAAAAAAAAAGAAAGGGATGTGGAACATTCAGCGGTGGTTCAGGCTGCAAAGAAACAAATGTCTCCTCTGTAGGCAGGCCATGATCATTTCAGTAATAATAGTGGCAGTGCCATCATCAATCAGCAACAACATCTGTCTCATGCCCCAATTCTATGCTAGTGGTAATTAACACTGGAGGTCTACATTGCTTCTTGAGCTCAAAAATATTTTGAGGATATTTGAATGCATTTATCCTTCTGCAAAGAAGGAGATAAAATCAAACTTCTGCAGAGGTCAAGGATACACACCACTGAGTGATGCTTAAGAGCATGAGCTCTGGAGCCAGAATGCAAGGGACTGAATTTTACTTTGCCACTTATTAGCTCTGTGCCTCAGTTTTCTCACGTGTAAAATGGGTATCCATTCATTCCACAAATTTTGGTGGAGTACCTTCTATATGCCAGTCAAGTTCTAAGATATGGAGATAACAGTAGGGAACAAAAAGACCCTGCTGTCAGGAATGTCTGCTCTGGTTAATAGTGGTACCTATCTCAGTGAGTTGCCATGAGCGTTCATAAATCCCTGATATATAGTAAGTTCTCAATACATGTGAACTAGGACAGTTTAAAGTCACACAAAAAGGCAGACTACAGATTAGACCAGGCTCTAGTCACTGAGCAATGTTCTGTCTCCCATTACACAGGGTTACAGCCAGATTATGGAAAGACTCGTGTTGAAGTTCTAAAAGACTTGGATGTATTTGCATGTGGTCAGCAGGCTCCAAAAGAGAAGCAGCTGGGGTCTCACGTAGCCAAACAAGCAATGAGCTGGGAAGACTGTACCATGTAGAGATGTGCTGTGGAGAGCCACTTGATTTTCTGACACCCTCCCTTCTTCCTGCTGGGGATCTGTCTCAAAGCAGTGAGACTCCAGAGTATCCGCTCTTGGTGAAGGTGCCCTGGCTGCAGTTACACCTTATTTGCCCTCAGGCTCAACCTGATTCTTCTGGAAGGAGATGTGGCCTCAGTCAAATGGCACAGTCAGATGTGTTTTCCATTAGTCTATTTCCTCATGAAATAGAGCAGAATAGAGGGGTCGGGGGGGGAGGTTGCCTTCCTCTCTAGTGCTCTGGATCTTTTGCCAGCTTAATGGGTTTTGCAAAATGTGTTCCCAGCAAGGAAATCCAAGGGTTGAGTGGAGCAGGATATAGGAGCTTTGTCAGAGTGGCATGCTTGGGTGAATCTCTCCCCATGATAAAGGGAAGAATTAATTAGAGCCATAAATTATGGATTACTGATCATTGTGTGTTGTAAGGAAAAGATATGCAGCTGGGTTTGGGTTTTTTGAGGGCCACATGTGTGTCTGCATACTTTAGCCCAGCCTCCTCTGGGGCTTCTTGCCTTTCCCCTCTTCCCTTCTCTTGGTGTGTCTGACCTGAGTGACATCTAGAGGCATTACTGGCTTATCCACTTGAAAACCAAGAGCACATTAGCTTTAGAAGCCTCAAGGTGTAAATATTGTCAGGAAGTGCTGGAATCACCAAGTTGGCTGCTGTCTTTTGATTGGGGCCATAGCTAAAGGGAGAAGTTCAGTTTTGTTACATATTTAAACAGCAACCTCCAAGTGTCATCATGCAATGGAGACAGACTCCCCCCCCACCACCACTTACCCCCCCAAACGTAAAATAATTTGTTTTAATATCAGGGAAAAAGATAAATTTCAAAATGAAACTTCTAATATCATAGAATGTTAAGCAGCTATTAAAATGATATTTACATAGAGTTTTTAATGATATGGAAAGAATCTTATAACCTTAAGCACAAAAATGGAATAGAAAATTACATTAATATACAGAATGATCTTAATAAGCTTTTAAAAGCATGGGGGAAAGATTTGATAGAAGTAAGCCAAAATTTCAGGATGGAAGAATTAAAGATGATTTTTCCTGCTCTTTAAAAAATTTATGCATTTTTCAAATTTTTAAAATGTGAGCATGTATTGGATTTAAAAGTAACATGAGAGTACCAAAAATATTTTTAAATCTCCAAATAAGCAATAACAATAAAGTTGAATAAAGAGCACTCTTCCATCCCAAAATGGCGGCCTTTGAAATTGCTCAGGGCAGAGGCAAAGAACAGAATGAGGGAAGACACTGTCCTATCAGTGTGTTTTCTTTGATGTTCCTACCTTTAGGTAGGGCTGTCTGGGGATCCATAAGGGCTTTCAGCTTAGAATTGGTGGTTAGTGAGTGTTTTTGAAAAGATCACCCTGACAGCAATGTAGAGTGTATCCGAGGGGTGCCAGAGTCAGGCAATTACAAGGCTATATAGGCAAGAAATAATGGTAGTTTGGACGAGGGTGAAGCAATGAAGATGAAAGAGAAGAGGACACATTTGAGAGATATTCAAGAGCCTAAATCAATAGGTCTTAATAATAGATTTCAAATGGAGAAATGAGTAAGAGAGAGTTAGTTGCCAAGAGTCACACCTCTTTTTCTGACTGTATAATGCATGGATAGTGAGAAATTCACCCAAAGAAGATGCGCTAGAATATGACCTAGTTGTTTACTTGGGGGGAGGGGGGATATATTAACTATCTGTTATTGCATAATAGATTGTCCCAAACTTAGTGGCTTAAACAACAAACATTATCTCTGCTTCTAAGGATCAGGAATTCAGAAGCGGCTGTGTTTTTGATTCAGGATGTCTCATGAGATTGCAGTCATCTGAAGGCTTGATTGGGGCTGGAGAATCTACTTCCAAACTTTTTCAAGAAACCAAGAGTTCAGTTCATTTGTTACTTTTTATATTCCATTTTAGGTTCCCCACACCAATCCTGGTTAGTTTGTTTATCTTGGTGGAGTTTGAAGGATGTGTGAAACATTGCTATGGTTTTAAGAGCCAGAAATTATACTCAGAGAAGTAACTTTCCTCCTCACTCCTACTACCTTATATTCTTCTCAGTTTTTTTCATTTTCCCTTCTTTTCATCCCTTTCCCATTGTAGGTAACCAATTTCCTTAACTTATGACTTATCTTTCCTTTATTTCGTTTGTGCAAATGAGTCTGTACACTTTCTTTTTGTGTGTGTGAGGAAGATTGACCCTGAGCTAACATCTGTGCCAGTCTTCCTCTATTTTGTGTGAGATGCCACCATAGTGTGGCTTGATGAGCGGTGCTAGGTCCATGCCTGGGATCCAAACCTGCAAACCCCAGACCACTGAAGCAGAGTGCACAAACTTAACCAATACGCCACCGAGACGGCCCCTGTACATTTCCTTGCATCCTCTTTTTTCATACAGGAAGTAGCATACTATCGATACTCTTTTGTGCTTACCTTTTTTACTCACCAGTGGGTCTTGGAAATCATTCTGTATTGCCTCATAAAAACTTTCCTCATTCTTTTCTTTACAATCGGTCAGTTTGTTTATGGTATTTTTTGTGACGCAAACATTTTTTTAAATTTTCACATAGTCAAATTTACCAATCTTTCCTTTTGTTATCTCTGGAATTTTAATCACTCATTACATATTTATTGACAAATCATGTCTGTAACCCCAATCCAAGCTAAATCTTCACACTAAACACTCTTAACCACCCAAGGAAAAAAGAAATAGTCTGTATTTAGTTCTTGGAGTCCTCCCTCCTTCTCTAGAAATAAATTAGAATTATCCTGGTCACTAAACAGAAAGTTTATCAATTTGCTAACTTCTACCCAACTATTTCTTCATTTGCTAACTAACCTTGGATTTCTGCTCAGATAGATTTCTTGACTCTGTTTAATGTGTGATTTCACCTGTGATTGAGACATTCTATCTCTTGGAAGAAGAGAAATCTCTCAGCAGTTAACTGCCACCTATCTACTCAAGAGTTGGAAAAACAAATGTTTAACACAGATTATAGGCAATAGATTCCACAAATGTATATATGCACATGTTTTACGGAAGGCCATAGTGTCAGCAACAATCATTGATTTCCAGCATGACTGATTTCCTGCTTCAAAATGAACTCTGTGTTGTAGGTCCTATAAGAGAATTATAACTCACAGTCTCATCAAAAAGCTAAAGTGAACTCATAAGCAAGAAGTAGACCACAACAGAACATTGTCTATAAACAAGAGCCTGCCTCTAGGCACAGTAGCCATTAATTCAAAGAAGGCAGAAATGACTAAATTCTAAAGTCATGCTGAGCTGAAGGAATGGGTAGGATTTGGAGGGATAATGAACAAGGAGGGCAGGTAGGAAGGGAAGCATTCATTCATTTCACTAAGTTGTATTGAGCTGAGCACCTACTATGTGCAAAAGATTAACTATGAGCTACATATAAAGTGCAAAAACGTTGCAACCTCTGACTTCCTTCTTAGAAAGTACACACGTACTCATACCACAAAATTCCTTCATTATTTAAATATTTTCAAAGTACTTTTTGCTGAAAAATTTAAGATGAGATTTACCAAAGCATAGCCTCTAAAATATTAGAGGTGATCTGATATGGTGTATTTGGAAAACCCATGGAAAATAATTGCTTTCAATTCTTTACTCTTCAAGAGACCGTTTTCACATCTGTACCTTCCCTTTCCCTTTTTTTTTCGCCTTTAACAACATCATTGAATAGTGAGTATTATAATCCCCATCTCCCTGGTGAAGGAACTGAGATCTATGGAGTTCAAAAAATCTTTAACAGAAGAGAAGACAGGAAGACCCAGGGCCAGAGTCGTGAACTCCTAGCTCATGTTAGTTCACCTTTTCTCTCCTGGAGGAGGTGATGAGTCTAGATGGGAACTGAGATGACTAGATAGTCTAGACAACAATTCCCAAGCACTAGCCATGGTGTGTCTGCTCAACCAAGCGCAATCTTGGCTTGGTCATTAACTACCTCTGTGGCACAAACAAATCTTTTTCTTTCCCTTTCTAGATCTCAGCTTCTTCATCTGAAAAATGAGTGGTTTAGACTGGACGTTCTCTAATGCCCCTTGAGTGCTAACAGCTTCTGCTTCTAAGCACCCAGCCAGCCCGTGCTGCCTTCTGCTCTGCTTGGCCACGAGAATGTTCAGTGGGCCCAATGACGGGAAGCTTCCTGGGCTAGTTGACTTCTAGAAGCACCCTCCACCTCCACATCTGTGACAGGGCGTTCCCGCGGGAATGCTACGTTCACATCACTCCAGGGGCCTTTGATGTAGTAACCTGAGCGCTGTGAGCAGCACAAGGAGAGGTAGGAGCACAGTGGAGGAAAGAATTTCAGGAAAAAATTTGCCTCTGATGTAGATATCTTAGGTTAGAGGATTTTGTACTCAAGTAGCAAGAAATGTTAAAAAGAATCACTGGGGAAAGCGAGGTCTCCTAGCCCCTGCTCTGAGCAGCACTGTGAAAAATGAAGTGGAAAAAGCCAAATTTACGGATCATCTAGGGAAGCTAAAATCCAGCAGTAGGATATTAAACACAAAAGAGCTGAAGTTAACATGAAGCGTTATTGGTTTGGGGAAATGGGCTATCTCCCTAAGGTCCATAATTAGAACCGGGAACCTTTTGCATGTAATTAAGAGTAAGAGATTGGTTTAACAACTACAGCTGAGCAAGTCTGAAGCATTTTTTTTCCAACTAGCATTTGGGATTAAGCATTTTTTTTTTCTCTCACTTGTGAAATGTGAGAGTTTCCTGACTATTTAGGAAATTGAGGCTAATTCTACTTCCACAAGCATTTTTGTTGCTAATAATAATAGGATATGTTTTGCATATGTGATGTGAAATCAACAAGGTGCCCTAAAGAAGCAAGATGGCCTTTGAGGTACTTTCTCCCCCTCAAGGAAGCTGTCACTGAGCAGCTGATTAATTACTGTAATAATCATAATTTTTAAAAATTAAAAAACTTTCTCTTCCCATTCATTATGTACACTGCAAATAGGTGCCAGAGGTAATTATTGTCTAGAAGTACTTCCGAATTATCTTTTCCAATCCAGCCACGTTGACATTTTTGAGAAAAAAAAAAAGCGTTTTGTCTTTCCTCTTATGAACGGGGTGACATTTGAATATGCAAACAGTGTCAAAGTCTGCCCTATGGATGTTTTCTGGAGGTATGATTTATGAGGCCAGCCTATTGTCTTTGCTATCGCACTATGAAAAAGGTCATTAGACAAAGGAGCTCTACCTACTGGGGTCTACAGCTCATCTTGTGATATTTTAATTGTTGCTCTTGTGCTGACTTCCAGGCATGCCTCAAGGGGTGAACTGTGTGGACACTAGTTTGCCTGGACTTTGTGTATATTCTCTAATATCTGTGGTGTGGCTTTTGCCAACTTTCAGCCACTCCTGGGATAGATCGGAGATGTCAAGTACAAAGGAAGACCACGGAAAATCTAAAACATCTCATTTTAGTCAATGGGTTCAACTTTCTCCCCAAGATGAATAATTGTTTCTGAAGTATAATATATACTCTAAACTTGAGATCATGAAGAACGTGAGCTGTCTTTTGGCAATTCATCTTTTGAGAGACTGACTAGGTGTAGTGCCCTTCCACCAGCTCTATGGCAAATATATGATTGAAGTTAAATCTTGCAATCTTAGAATTGGAAAGACCTCAGATGTCATCTTCTTTAACTTCTTCCCACAACATAACTCTCCTCTCTAACACTCCCAGAGTCGTCACTCAATCTCTGCTTAAATATCTCCAGTGACAAGGGATTCCTTGTCTACAAGAAGTCCCATCCATTTTTGGACAGCCCTGAAACTATAATTGTACTTTTTAAAGCACTGAAACTTGCCTCCGTGTAAGTTTTGCCCATTCTCTCCTATCTATATCCTCTAGAACCACATGGGAGAATCTTTCTCCTATATTACAAAGAAGCTCAAAGAAAGCTACTCCATAAATCTATCCATCTCAGCTGAGCGTGGTTTTGCATCCTCTCCTAATGTCTTAATAATTAGAATAACATCTTTTTTTTTTTAAACCACTACAGTAGACATAATGGATCATAGTCATATGGGTGAGCTTGTTGTTACATATACTTGCTATTATCCTACATACAATTCTACTGCTTTATCTCCCACTAGGAAAGTTTACTGGAAAGAAAAAAAAGTGACATTATCATAGAGATAACCTTGAATATATTTGTATCTATTATGATGATTTTAACTGCAAGTAACAAAAACTCCAACTACTCAAATCAGTTTTAAAAGTAAGAAAATGTATTAACTCATATAATAAGTACTGTAGGAGTGGGGTGGCACCTCAACTTTGGTTGATTTGGTGGCCCAATGGTTTCATAAAGAGCCCTGGTTCTTTCCAGATCTCTGCTTGGCCGTCTACACTGTCAACTTTAACTCTCATGCTCATAGAGTGGCTGCCAGTAGCAAGCACGGCTATTTGCTTTCTTGAACATGTCTGCCAGGAGAGAAACTGGCTTCTCATCCCTCCCAGAGAACCAAGAAGAACTTTCTCTGGCAACATTTTCATTCAGTAGCATTGACCAGAAGTGGGTCACATACCCAACCATAAACCTATCACTGATAAAACTGATCCAAGAACCAGGCTTAGCTTCAGGTGGACATGATGCCTAGGTAGACCAGAGTCCACACCAAGAGCTTGGCATGAGATTTGGTCCCATGAGGCTGGGTGATTGGATAACTGGCACAAAGAGTTTTAAGTGGGAGGTAGGCAACCAACATTATCTTGTAGACTGTCATAACAAAAAGCTAAATATTCACAAAGTCCAATATCTTATAACTTATAATAACAAGTATCTTACAATAACAATTTTTTTGGTTTATCTCGAGTCAATTATTGTTGGTTTTCAGCTCCATTTTGACCCATCTTTAAGTTGCTTTGTAACCCAGTGGTGGGTGAGTAAGCCTATAAATATTTCCCATATTTCTTTCCTAGTTGACTCACAGTTAGCTGGCTTACAATTATTCTGCCGGTATGAGGAATTGAAGGGAGATTGGAAGACAAGAGGAAGGCAGAATCCATTATTTTCCAGTTTCTGTCAGTGTCTCCAACAGAAGCATTAGTAAATTGGTGGGGGTGGGGGGTCGCCCAGGGAGGCAGCACAGGGAGGTTCTGGGATAAGACAGCACAATTCCAGCAGTAGTGGCAATAGCAAGCAACCTTGAAGCCTCAGTGGAACAATGCTCATAGAGTCACATTAGTCAACTAACCTTACTCTGTCTTTCAGTGGATCCTGAATAAAGATTATGGATGATTTACACATCTTCTATTTTATTATATCTGTTATGTTACTCTACACTTAGTAAGAAAGAACTTAGGGAAGAAGATTTATCTATCACTAAATGTAAGTTAAGAGTCTTCCAATGAAGACCTTATTTACAATAGAGAGGTCTTCTCCACTTAAGTCAACAGTCTATAAATTCACACTTGTTGGTATTAAACCTTATTCTTTCTTTTTGATAGCGGGAAGACTTTTTCTCCCAGGGTAGTGAATCTCCAGTTGTGACTCTCTGTTGAGCAATAATCATTTGGGAGGTATATAAATCAGTATCCAGTTAGGAAAGCAGAAGCCAGCTTAGATATTTAAAACAGAGAATTTAATATAGGCAATTGGTCACAAAATTATTGGAATGCTTTAGTCCTTAGAGAAGATCTTGGCACAAGAATCTTTGGTGCTTTCTCTGAACTAGTCATCCTAGGTTGTCAGCTTTGGGGTGCCAGGTGTTGACTGCTCTGTAGAAAAGCAAGTCACAGAGGGCAAATTCTACATACAGATTCTTAAGTTAATTTGGTCGGGGTGATGTCCAAGCTTTAGGGGCCCTGCAAAGTGAGCCAGAGGTTCTAACAACAGCAGTAGCAGATCATGCCAGCAGCGGCAACAACCAGCATGTCTGAGCTCTGGATAGCAGCATCTTCCATTCTACTCTTCCAGCTCAAGGTGTGATAATGGCTCCCTACAATTACTCATCTTTAGGTAATCTCTTTTTTACCCTTTTGCTTCTTCAATCCTCCTAATAATTTTATAATGAAGTCCCTGAATTAAATTTTCTCTGCTAGGAATACCTGGACTGGTTTCTTCTTTCCTGCCTGGATACTAACTGGTACAACTCCAAACTAATTATGATTCAGTGAGTTACAACAAGATCCACTGCCCTGGAAATCACAGTTTTCCCATCATAAAGCATGCTTGCAATTTAGGGCCTAAATTCCCTGCTTTACAGTAGGTAATACACTATAACTTCTGCCCATATCACCTCTGTTTTATTTAAGATTGGCTTTTTTGTTTGTTTGTTTTTTGGTGCTCTGGAACAGAAATTCACTCAAACCATGTTAAGATGATGCAGTCCTCAGAATCAATTGCTCTCTTTCCTCCTCAGGGCCACATGACAGTCTCTCATGATATCTTTTTCTTCTGTACATTTGCTTTATCCTCCTCCTTCTGACTTGCTCATTTTTATACTTTTTCTTGCGCTGTTGCTTCTCCATATTTACTGTTTCTGTTTCCTCATAGTTTAGGTTCCACATGACCCCGGTAACCCCAATTCTGTTGGATCCCACAGTATTTCTCAGTTTGAATTCTGGAGGAAGGGCATCTGATTGGCCCAGCACCTCTGTCTTTGCACAGCTATGCTAGAGACCTTTGACTCTCCTGGATATTGGCTGTCCTTAGATCAGATTCTACCTGTGGTCCAAGAAGGCATGCCCTAGGATGGGAGGAGGGATACATGACCCAAATAAAGCCCAATGGCTTCTTTCACATGAGGGGTGGAACAATGTTTACATGTCCAATACAAGTCTCAAAGTAGATGGAGAATTTCATTTCCTGCCGCACACTCACAACCACACAAAACCCAAGTTGTTTGCTATGATTTATGATTTTTTTTTCCTTTAAGGCTGGTATGTTAACATGTATAAAATCCTTATAAAATGGAGACACATAAAGATTATTTTCTCTGAGCCATTAAACATATTAAGAAATGTACTGGACCTCATATCTCAGCAAACATGACTCTTACTGCAGATATTAGATATTTATTAGGCAGTGAGGAATAGTAAAAAACAACAAAACAAACAAAAAACAAAAAACAGAGCCAGTCAGATCTAGGTTCAAAATAATAAAGTATTATTTTTTAAAAATAATCTTCTAGGGGCCTGTCCCATGGCTGAGTGGTTAAGTTCGCATGCCCCGCTTCAGAGACACAGGGTTTCGCCAATTTGAATCCTGGGCACGGACACGGCACTGCTCATCAAGCCATGCTGAGGCAGCATCCCATATGCCACAACTGGAGGGACCCACAACTGAAAATACACAGCTATGCACCAGGGGGCTTTGGAAGAAAAAGGAAAAATAAAATCTTTAAAATCATCATCATCATCATCATCATTATCATCTTCTAGGGCCAGCCCCAATGGCCTAACAGTTAAGTTCAGCATAGTCCACTTCAGAGGCCCAGGTTCACTTCTTAGGGACAGACCTATACCACTCTGTTAGCAGCCAAGCTGTGATGGTGGCCCACATAATAAAAAATAGGAGGATGATTGGTGGGGATATTAGCTCACAGCAAAGTCTTCCTCAGCAAAATAAACAAACAAACAAATAAACAAATAAATAAATATAATCTATATGTTAAGCTACTGAAATATACAGTGACTACTCCCATTGATGCTCATATCTTAATTTAAAGGGAGAAACATGTAACATAAATAATATATTTCTCTGTTGAGATAAGGGATGTTGGATTAACTTTTAAAAACAAACTGCATCACGCGTAGAAGATATGCATGATATCCTTAAAACCTCAAAAGAAGCTCTGCCCTCCCCCCAAAAACACTGACTAAAGTTATTCTATTGTTTGTTGTTAAAAGTTCAAAAGATCAAAAGAAATTTAGACCTGCAGCATCGTACCTAGTCAATTCAGCTGGACCACCTCTGCCTTTCTTCCTCCAGTCTTTTCTTACTGCCTCTTGTTATTTCCTAGTGTCCTTGCCTTGATCTTCATCCGTGTCTCTAACTGCCTCCTCTCCTGATACCCATTAGTTAACGCTGGTGTCACTCCCTCCTATCTACTCTTGCCTCCTGAACTGCCTTAGACTTTTTCCTTCTTTTCCTTTGATTTCAGTTTTTCTGCACTTTGCCCCACCCAGTGGCTGGTTTGTTAAACAAAAGTATCAGTGGATGCTTGAGACTGAAAGTTGTTCCAACAGATACGATCACGATTAACCTAACATCAGTTAAGGTTTAAAATACAGCTTCCAGGCCAGGTTAGAGGGGACCTGTTTAAAGATGCTGATGGACACAATGAACTTAAAATCCAAACTCACGTTTAGGGCCTGGACTCCACTCCTTGTGTTGATTGAGGGCATCTTTGTTTTGTTCCTGTTCTCCATTCTCTCCTTTAGGATTTCACTCACAGAAATAAATATTTCAAAAATCCAAAGTAAAGATCTCTAGGCTATTTTTCTATTCCACCATGCCTCTTTCCCTCCAACTCAAGGCAGCCATCCTTTTTTCAAAATTCTGATTTCTTGCACTGTTCAGAAGAATAAAGGATCTTTGTCTGTTTTCAATATTTTTCTTTGATTTAATCAATATTTGATCTTTTTCTTCTCACTCGCCTTCATCCCTCTCCCTCAACATTGGCATATCCTGTTCATTATCTCCTTTTTTTACATCAGAAAAGAAAAGGTGGCTGTTTTTGCAAGCAATGTAAATCCAACTTCCTGGTCATTCAGTTGAGATCAATTTCTACCTGGGAGACTGAACATGCTACATCTATGAGGCGTGCAACAGCTGTCAACAGGAACGAGACTGGCAATCCGCAAAGCAGCAAACAGCTAGCACATGGACTGATGCCACAGACAGGCATGAGGGAAAGCCAACCCTTACCTGCTGCTTCCCCAGTTTTGCTTCCAGAGGTGCAGGCTGTTTACATGTTCTGCAGACCCCAGAAATTACTCCCATAATCCAAACGTAAAAATCCATTAAGTAAATAAAACACAATGGCCCCAACCGGAAAAGGGCTTTCGCGGGAGTGACTTTGTGTTTTGTCAATACACACGAAGCTATGTCATTCCCAGGGTAGCAGATTGGAGCCAAAGGGAAGAAGACTGACTGGTATGAGGACAAGATTTGGATGAGGAGCCTCTTCACAGAGAGCAGAAAGCTTGGGCAGTGCCATTGAAAAACTGAAGCTGAGTGGTCAGACAGATTTGCTTTCTGGTATCTGCCCCTCAGAAACTTCTTGCTTGGAGCTCCTGGGCAAGTCACTGAAATGGGAAGCATAGATCAAACACTTAGAAACATGTGTTTATATACAAAGACCTCACATTCATTTATCTCTTCATTCATTCAAATACTATTTATTGAGCAACTATGATGTGGCAGACACTGTCCTAGACACTAGAGATGAAACAATGAACAAAATAGAGATAAGCCCTGCCCTTGTGGCAGTTATAATCTAGTAGAGAAGACAGACAATAAATAAATAAACATTAAAACGTAGTTTCACATATGTCCCACAAAAGAAAAAGCAGAGTAAGTAGAGAGTGACAAGGTGGGGGTGGTGACGTAAGACAGGGTTGTCAGGAAAACTCCCCCTGGAGGTGGCACTTGAGCATGAATGGACAATGGAGGGAACCATGCACCTATCTAGGGAAAGAGCATGTCATAAATAGGTTTAGAAAGGGCATAAGGCAAAAATATGCTTTTTATGTAAGAGCTGCAAGAAATAAGTGTGCACGAGCATGGGAAAGAGTGAGAAAAAATGGTAAATAAGCTAGGAAATCAAAGAGGCAGGCAGGGCTTTCCAGGCAAAGAGTTTGGATTTGATTCTGATGGTAATAAGAAAACATAAGACGTCTACCTGAAGGTGCTGAGACGATGATGATGATGATGATGGTGATCATGTTGATGTATGTATGTACTATTCAATATGTGCCAGACCTGGTTCCATTTCTGTAAAATGGGCCCATACCACAGCCCTACCCCCTGAACGTTTATGATGATTAAATGATATTGCATGCAAAGTCCTTGAAATAGCGCTCAATAAGAGTTTCTACAGTTATTATTATGATCACCAGGGACCAGCCTATTTGTGCTCACCATTTCAACCCCATTTTGACCCCCACATACATTTCAAATACAAATATTTTCATCAGAATTATGCTAACATCAATAAATTTTTGTAGAGAATGTATTTTCCAGTGAACGCCATTAAGCCAACTTAATTTCTTGATCAATGTTCCATAATGCACAATTTAATCATTTGTAATTTTTCCCATTTTCATTAGCATTATTTCTTTTCCATTTCAGTTTTACAGCAAGATTGAAATATCTCTGAAGTTTAAATGATGGAGTCAAACAACAGTTGCAATTTGGTATGGTTAAAATATCCTGCTACTTAAGAATCCTGAGGCTCAAAGAAGCTAACTGATTTTCCCAAAGACATACAGCTAGTCATTGACAGAGGCGAGATCCCAACTTTAATTCTGATACCATGATCTTTCACCATAGTACTTTTTTAGAAAAGAGAGAAAGGGAGATAGAGAAGAAGAATACTAAAATCTATCTACCAGGGTTCACATGAGGCTTAACCGACATAATATATGGGAAAACACTTTTGTAAACTGTGAAGTGTTATGTTATTGCTAGTAATAATAATAAAAGTGAGACCCATTTCTGGGTCTAGAAGAGCGCAGTGAATGGGTTCATTTCTAGTTGAGTGTGCTCAGCTGGATCAGAGAGTTTAATTTCCTAAAGGTCTTGATTTGTCAAATGCATCACAGACCCACTTCAGCACATCCTAAGAGCCTCCCCCAAGGAGAAGGATGGATTTGAGAACGCGTTTGGATTGGCCCAAGATGGGGCTAAGAACAACAATTGACTACACTGGTAGGGTGGTTTAAGAGGATCCTGGAGATCTAAAACAACTTCAGTTAGTGCTCGAAAGTCCAACTGGGGCCATTGTCTGCTAAAGAGGGTCTAATTCAAAGAATTCAGCATCAAGACTTCAGGGAGATGATAGTTCTTGGCATAAGGACTATTCAATAGGCCTTGTTTGAGTGCTCAATATCTTGAGGCACTGTGCTAGAGGCCAAGCTTATAAAAAGACACTGTCTCAGCCTCAAGAAGCTCACTGCATCCTAGGGGAGATAGGCTTGCTAAAAAACAGGCAGGATACAGTATCAAAGCCATGGTGGAGGCACGGGGGGAACATCTCCCTCCATGTGAGAAAACTTCCTATGGGATAGAAAAGGTGGAGAGTGCATTCCAGGGAAATAAGATGGCACATGCAAAGGGACAGTGATGAAAGAGAATGGTGCTACCGAGGGGACATATGCCTTGGCTTCAGTGCAGAGGGAATGAGGCAGGTGAGTCTGAGGGTGGCTCAGGTGCAGAAGGAGCAGTCAGGTGAGGCTGGGAAAGAGGCTGAGTGCAGGTCCCTGCAAGGCAGGGTAGAGGCCACAGAGAAGTAGACTCATGTCTCAGGAAAAGAGACTGGCAGAGACCAGGTCTGGTCAAACTCCACTGCAGACACTGAAGGTTGAGATGGTGACCAAGGCCAAAGTTCATTTAGATAAGAGTGGGTTAGCTAGATAAAGCAGATGTTGCAATTGCTACTAGACTAACCAGAAAACTAAATCCATCCCGAGACACTGGGAAAATGAGCCTAGAGGCACCAGTTCCTGAAGGCCACTCTCTTGGGCATGGCCTCTGCATGTATGGCCCAGAACTGAGTGGGACTCTAAACCCTGAGATCTGTGAACATTACCTTATATGGCAAAAGAGTGAATATTATCTTAAATGGCAAAATATGAGTTTAAGCTAAGGATCTTAAGAGGAGGAGCTTTTCCTAGATTATCCCAGGGGGTCTTAAATCAATCACATGCATCCTTATAAGGTAGATATACAGACAAGAAAGACAGAGAAGAGGAAGAGAAATGTGACCACACTGCCAGAGATTGGAGTGATATGGCCACATGCTAAGGAATGTTGGGCAGCCAGAGCCGCTGTAGAGAGTGAGTTCTGCCAACACATTGGTTTCAAACTTTTGGCCTCCAGAACTGTGAGAAAATTTCTTTTGTTTTAAGCCACTGCAGTTGCAGTAATTTGTCACAGCAGACACTGGAAACTAATACATTGTTTAGGGTCACAGAAAGGGGAAGAAACTCATACAAGATCACGCAGCCAGAAAAGGTGGAGCTGTGATTTGAACTCAGGCAGTCAAACTCCAGAGCTGCTGCGTTCAAGGACTACACGACGCAGACAGAAACGTAGTGTCCAAAAGGCTTCCGTATCAGCCAGCCCTGCGTTCGAATCCTGGCTCTGTCACTTACTAGCAATTTGATCTTGAGCCAATTGATTAGCTTCCATGAGTCTTAGTTTCTTAACCGTCTAATGGGAATAATACCCGCCTTTCAAGGTTATTGTGAGAAATATATAAAATAATAATAACAAATAAAGTAATATAGTTGTATTACATGCCAGGCACATTCTAAACACTGTATGTGTACAACCTCAATTAGTCCTTACGTCCATCTTGTGAAGTACTGCACTGCTATTATCTCCACTTTAAGGATGAAGAAACTGAGGTACCTAGAGGTTAAGAAATTTGACCAAGTTTATACAGCCAGTAAATGACAGAGCCAGGATTCAAATTCAGGCAGTTTGGATCCAGAACCCTCACTCCAAATCTCCTCATGAGACCAAGGAAGAGGTCAGCAAATAATAGTTACTGCTGATATTCTTACTGTTATAATTATTAAGGTCAAATCCATGTGATTTTGTTACCCAGCTTGCTGATCCCGTAAGACGTCAACTGCAGCCCTGCTCAGAACAAGCGTAACACGTTCTCTTTAGCTTACAGGAAGCCACAATGAGATGAAGAAGCAGATAGCTGGGACATACAGTTGCAACCAGTTAAAACTGGTTGAAGGCAACATGGCAGTCTGACTCGACCTGACATAAACCCCACAGCTCATTATACACTCAATGTAATACATTACCATGCTACATAACACATTCATGGACGCCATGACAGTTTACAATTGCCATGGCAACAGCAGGATATACCCAAATAAGAAAAGAAAAGAGGTGGCACCTTTGTCCCCTGAAAAGCCTGCCCAGTTCCCCGAATAACTATGAATATTCCTCCACTTCATTACCTCGACCTCTTATGACAGCTGCTTACTCACCTCAACAGCTGAGAAGTTGATTTGTGAACATAGTTCCCACTTCTCCATTCTTTGGCCATCAAAGAAAAGCCTGTGCTGTTGGAAGCTCAGCTTTAGTTTCATTTCAAATCTGCAACACCAAACAGAAAAGAACCCTCTGAGGAAGGGATGGATTGCAGTTACGAGGCCCACCTGTGGGCCCCTCCTCAGCGCTCCTCTGAGAGTGGGTGAGAGTCCCACCAGAGTGAGGTGAAATTGTAGCGATTTGAGGACACTGAAATACTACTTGCCCCAATTATTCAATTTATGGTCAGGGATAGATTGAAGCATGGAGACTAATGTTATCAAATATTTGTTCAACATTTGTGTAGAGGGGAATCTGAAGGTTGTACTGGAGAGTGTGGAGAGAGAGAACCAAAGACAGCATCGCTCAACCTCTCTGCTATTGTCCAGGAGACTCAACTCTGGTTCCGAACTGGCATAACCCAGCAAGCAACAGCAAAGTCCTATAATCAAATGAATTCATTCTTCTTGGAGGTTGCCTGTCAACTGTCTGTTGTTCTCACCCATGCTCATTCCACAAGATATAAATGTCTTAGTCATCTTCCTTCCAAACACATATGGATGCTCTCCCAGAAAGGTGTTCTGTTAAATGCCATTTATTCACCTGGTCACATTTCCAGGAGTGTTTTAGCGCCTCCTGTATACTTGTTGCCTCAGCAGCTACCCAGCTGGCATCCCCTTAGCGCACCTGTAGTTGATGGAGCTACCCCAAGCCTAGGCCTCCAGGTAGAATCAGAATTTATCTAAAAGTGGAAAAGGAAAGACAGCATTCAAGCTTACTCCACCCTATACACACAGCACATCCGACAGTGAGAGTAACTCTCTTCGTCTCTGGTGAGGTTAGATAATTCATCCTCAGATTATATAAAAGAACACAGAGTCAAAGCCTTGGGGTTTGGATGGAAGGGGCAAAGAGTGCAAGATGGAAGATTGGGGCAACTGGGATAGAAAATCCGAAACTTTGCAATTTTTTTTTTTAACATCAGGTGTGATATTTCTTGAGTGAAGGGTTAGAAGCCACTATTTCATATCTTGTTTATATCTCACATCTTCACATCTATCTGTCCCACTTACCCAAAGAAAGGAATGCTTGAAGTAACCAGATGACAGAGACTGCTTATATCCCTTCTCAAGGCCTGGATGGCACCAACATCGGGGCTGTCCCAGTGTTCCTAATGTAGATCCCATCATGGTAGGCAAGATGTGTGTGAGCAGAGTGACTACAGAGGCTTGAATCATGTCTCTCTCTGAATGCTCTGGGTCTTACTCACAAAGGACTGCAACTTAAAATTAGAAACTTTTATTAACTGAATGTGCCATAAATTAAAGATTTCTTTTACTTCCAGGCATTCAGAAATTAATTCTCATGTGCTCAAGTATTTTCCTGTTTATGCTACATTATAAAATAAAAACCTATTTTCCTAACTTAACTTATTTGGCTTAATAGTACCTATTTTCTATTAATGAACACTAGGCTGCCTGCTCCCTGGGGGCAAGGAATGCACTGAACGCTCTGTATCCTGAGGGTCCCACACAGTCGATGCTCATTAAATGTTCACTGGATGAAAGGAGGAATGATTTTGTCTTTTATTTTATATGTACTGTATTTCAAAGTATTCAAATGGTAATCCTCAGACGATATTGGTGCTCAGACTTTTCATGAGGTCGTATTTGGCTCAAAGCTGCCCTCCACCCTTCCAGTATTTCCAAACAGCAAACTTTCATAGAATTTCTATGACTCGTTCAAATTTAGCCATTAAGTTCACTTTCATTTCCGTGGTATCCTCCATGGCCTAAAGAATTTGGTAAACAGAGTCATGAGGATCCCCAGATTGATTCCACTGTTAGCATTGCACAGGTAAGATGGGATTCCCTCCCAGGGAAAGGCCTGCTCTGTGGGTCTGTGAGCCTGGCACCGCTCCGTAGGAAAGGGTTAAAGCAGCATTTGTTCAGAGAACATTTTGTTTCCCCAAGACCTCCATTACAGCTATAAATTTTTCAGTGTGGCTTTTATGTAAATGTAGCAAGAAAGGCAAGACAGAAAAATTTATTTGTAAGCTTTAAGGGGAAAAATAAGGAACATGAAACTGTTTATTGAAAATAAATGAATATGGAATGTAGAATAGAGGCCAAAGAAAAAATGAATACTTTGTCTTAAGTACCACATCAACAAACCCCCAGAGTGGCAGAAGGAGGCCAACGGGGACGGTTTCAGGGGACCCAGGCATGCTCTCTTTCCTTCAGCTCCACAGTCTCGCTCCCTCTACAGAGCCACAGGTCTCACCGAAAACCAGATCGTGGGCTGGTGGTCAGAAGAGCATGCACTTGAGTCCTTCTTTGCTCCATCATGCTGTGTCCTAAAGCAGGTCCTTTAATGTCTCTGCCATAGAAAAATTTCTACAACCCACCCCCACTTCTGACAGGTTGCTATTTTCCACATACTTAATTAGGTTCCTTGAGAGAAGGAACTACATATTATTTATATCTGTATTCCCAGGGACTTCACACGTAACAAGCTATTAATACCTTATGCTATATGAAGCAATCTGTCGAGAACTTTTATGTGCGAGGTGCTTTGTCAAACACTCTGTGTTTTAAAATATAGGTTTTATTATTATTCAAGTGTGGTGAGGCCAATAGATCAGGAGATGACTGCCATTGAAAAGATAGTTTGTTCCTCACTCACAGAGTGAGGGGGAAACATGGGCAAGAGCCTTTATCGTGGTTTCTGCAGAAAAATGGGCAAGGCGGGGTGAACAGGTTTAGAATTGACAAGAGTTTGAATCATTTCAGTGAGTTCTGGGGCATTAGGGCTGTCCTTCCTTGGCTGGTATCTGGCCCTGCAGTGATGAGGGCAGGGAAATAGTGGCACAGAATGTGAGAGCCCAGTAAAGGAGGTAGCTGGGGGTATGGGCTCTGGATTGGTTGGTTTCCATATAAAAGGCACTGGGAATTAGCTAACCCTGGGAGGGGCAGTCCCTCCAGGGTCAGCAAGGCCCCAAGATATCAAAGCATTAGAAAATAAAATGCACAGTTAATATATTCTGCATATGTTCTTTTTAAGGTAAACACTAAACCTATTTTACTGTATGTTTGTATATGAAGAAAAACAAAATGATTACGAAACTGAGCCATGGTCTCACAGTAAGTGGAAAGATCAGGAGTCATTAGGTCTACGAATCCAAAGGGAGTGTTTTTCTAACTCTGACATGCTGCCTCTGATGTTTACTGCTACTAGGTTACATTGCTATATACCTCTCCTGGCTACATGCATACAGTTAACACACACACACACATACTCACTCACTCACTCACTCACATACCAGTCTGGAATTTCTAGAGCAGCAAGAGGATTGTGATAATAACCCAAACTTTAGATTTATATAGTGGAAGGAAGATTTGCATGGAAGTGAGGTCCATTCAGTTTTTAATTTACTGATAAGTTGTGGAACCTTAAAAACATCATTTGGTCCAGAGAGCCTGAGCACAACCCTTTACACATAGTAGATGGTCAATAAATATTCGCCAAATTGATTTAGGTCTCAGTCTCCTTACCTGTAACAGGAAGCAGTTAAAATAGGTAAGTTTCAAGGTAATTTACATTATTAAAAGCCACGATCTTCTGATGTGTTACAATGCCAACAAAGCCTAATATTTAGATTGCCTGAAAGAAGATGCAACCAAAAATTGCATTATCTCTACTAAGTTATTTCCCTCTCCCTGCCCATAATTCAGAAAGAGTTGGCCCGCTTGGGTTCACCAGGCCAGAGTTCACGACTATGGACACGTCAGACAACAAGGCTGAGTTAGGAGTGAGTCACTTGGACAGGGGGCTTCCTGGGGTGTGGTCTCACCATGCGCCCCGATTCCTGCTTCTGAGAGAAACACTGTTACAGAGGCGATTACAGGAAGTCATTTGGCAGTGAACCGTCCTGTTGAGTCATCACTCTTGTTCTTGTACAAGACTGGATTTTTCTCCCTTTTAATTAAAAAAGGAAACATACTGGCATTCCATAAATAGCATCATCGGTGATGCAAAGGAAGGAAAGGCACAAAGGAAGGAGAAACTGGAACAGCTTAACCCTAGCACAGCTTGTCCTTCTTAAACTGCCTGCCCTGTTCTCTGCTCAGCACTGCCCCCAGATACTGCTGCTGGACAGTCTCACCCTGAGTGTGCCCTGCCCTTGTGGGGGAAAGGGGAGGAAGGGGAGAGACACATTCTATATCACGAAGGACAAAGGAGAGAGGCTTCCGTTCACACCCTGTACTGACAGAAATAGCAGACAGACAAGGCCATTGATCATTTGAGTTGGAGCTGGGACCGTCTCTGTGTTAGGTCATTAGGGTGGCTTTGGAGACAAAGCAAAGGATAGGAAATGAGAGGTTGGACATTTTTATTGCTGTTTAGGTGTCAACATGACATAATCCAGTGTAAAAAGTACTAGAGTTTTCTCCTAACTTTGCCTTTGTTTTTACAGCGTGACCTCAGGTCAACACTTTCACCACTCTAAGCTTACTTTTTCCCACTCATTATGTGGAAGGCTAATCTTGATTCTTTCCTTTGTTCATTCAACAGACACTCTTTGATCATCAACTGTGTGCAAGGCATGGGACTAAGCGCTTCCTTTGGGGAACTCACGACCTAAAAGGGACGGGGCCTATTCCATGAGATCTTGTGCATTTTCCAATGACTTAGTGAACTATAGACCAAAGCTGTTTCTTCCAAAGAATTTGCATAATTCTAAGTCCCTCTCAGATTTCATGGTCTGTGATTTGTTAGGGAGGTGACTGCTAATTCTTTTGGGCTCCTGGCAATGTTTTGAAATAACAACTCATTAGATCATTTAATCTTTTTAAAGAAATTAAACCTTTGTAATATAGCATCATACATACAATTGCAATACATAAACAGCCAAAAGTGAAGCCGCTCTGAGACAGAAAGCCTGCAGCTTCCTGCTTTGGCTGTCCCTCCCCTCCTGGGAGCATCTTCTTAATCCTTGGGCACTGTAGGACACAATTTGAAAACCGCTACTAATTACCTTAGAAAGAGACTTGTAAATTGAACGAAGTTTCCAAAAATAAATAGGACCCGGACACCTGGAGAAGAATGAGTTAGAGCAGAGTGCATTGCTTTCAGCCCGTGTCCCTGCCTTTTGTTCCTCAGGTACATTGGCGGAGGCCCACGTCTTGTGTAGACTATGGTTCACAGGACCTCGAAATGAGCGAGGGCCCGGGAAAGAAATAGCAGAGGATCACCGGGGGGTCTCTCTCTGAGCCTTGGGCAGCAAAGCAGCCATTCTTTCAACTTAACACTTGACTTCCACATGATAAGAGCAAAGCAACAAAGTGAAATCACACAAATATTAAATTCACTATTGAGAAAATGGCCAGGGAGCTATTTACTGGAGATGGCTTGGAGGTGAGAGAAGAACCATTTCCTGCATTCTGAGTTCTTTGAGGGCAGGATCAATGCCAACTTCATCGTTGTATTCCCCACAGCTGCCAGGACAGGTGTATGTAGTAAGTGGATACTTAATAAATATTATTGGTGGAATAAATGAATGAATGAGTTAATTAATAATACATGTGCTATCTCTTTCAAAAACCTTATAGAAAGTCATCAAATACAGATGGTATCCACCCACAAGTTCAGAAGAAAATGCATCATGAAATTATAAAATTGGCACCATAACATTTATCTTTAAATGCCTACATCTCGCACTGTGTCTAGCACATGGTAGGATGTTTTAGATCAGTTAGACTGGTGACGTGGTCTTTAAGGATACTCTGAATTCTTCCGGCTGTCTAGCTTCCAGGCACATGGTAGCATTGTACTTCCTGGCCTTGACTGGAGTCATCTGACCAAGTCTGACCAATGAGTTGTGGGTGGGAGTGGTGTGTGTGATTATGGCTGCTTGTTTAATGGCTGATAAAAACTCTCCAGAACTCTTTCCCCTCTGTCAGGGTGACCAGCAATGATCTTGACAGTGGTTGCTCCAGTAGCCTTGACCCCAGAGACAGAGTGACAAGGTGAGAAAAGGAGGGAGAATATCCCTCCAACAACTTCCCATAATCGAGTAGCTGAGAAAGAAACATTCGTGGTTAATGCTAGGCTACAACAGTAAATAGATCCAAACGCTTCACAGCTTAATAGAAGAGAAGTTTAATTTTTGCTCGCTAACTGTGCCAGATTGGTGAGATGGGAGTGGAAGGCACACTGGTCCACACGGTTATTCACGACAAAGGATGACAGCCACTTTGCCTTATATTAAACACATAGTTTTCAAGGTCACTGATGGGTCCTCTCCATCCCCGTCATATCATATTAGAGCCTAGTCACGTGGTCAGACCTAACTGCAAAGGAGACAGAGAAATGTGTAGCTATGCCCAGGAATAAGAAATGGATTTTGGGAAACAGCAGTCCCTGCCCCATATGTGTTTAGTAAGTATTTGTTGAATGACTGAATAGATGAACAAACATAAAAGGAAAAGAATGGCTAGATTGATAAGAGGATTTTTTGAGTTTGCAGATCAGGGAATCATTTTCCCCAGGCAGACATGTATAAACCCACTGATGGTACTACAGTGCCCTTCGAAGCCCCTATTCTCTAACCTAGTATATAAGTTTCCACTTTTCTGAATCCAATCTACATTTCTATGAATGCCCTACACAGAGAGTAATATTCAAAATGGCTAACAACATACATGGCATGTGCTCTGACCAGTCAGAATACACTCTTCTGTCAAGGCTACTGGGGTAACCACTGTCTGGATCATTGCTGGTCAGCGTGGTACCAACAGTAAACAGCTGGTATACTGGTCATTTCAGGTGAACATTCACTTGGCCTCTGACTCTAGCCACAGTGACCACATTGTCCAACCAAAGAGCAGAGTCAGAACGTGTGGTCTAATAAGTGTCAAGGTCCAAATATTAAATCCTACAAATATTCAGTCATTCTATTAAAAAAAAGAAATACAATTACCTTAAATTGAGACTGTCCAGAAAAATCTAGGATGAAGAGTCATCATGTTAACACTGGGAATTGGAATCTTTATAATTCCCTGAGCACATACCATCTCTTAAGGAAGGTACAGACAAAAGGTCATAGAGGTGGGTAATCAGAGAAGACTTTGTAGGACAAGTGGCATTTGAGCTGCTTTGGAAATGCAAGTCACTTTTTTTTTTTTTTTTTTTTTTGAGGAAGATTAGCCCTGAGCTAACATCTGCTGCCAATCCTCCTCTTTTTACTGAGGAAGACTGGCCGTGAGCTAACATCCGTGCCCATCTTCCTCTACTTTATATGTGGGATGCCTACCACAGCATGGCTTGCCAAGTGGTGCCATGTCTGCACCCGGGATCAGAACCGGCAAACCCCGGGCCGCTGAAGCGTAAAGTGCAAACTTAACCACTGTGCCACCGGCCCAGCCCCTAAAAGCCATATTTTTGACAATTGGAGATTGGTGATGGTGGGAAAGACTTTCATTTCATTCATCCAGGAATGAAAGGCTTTCTAAACAGAGATGCCAGCATATAGAACATTTTGTTTTTGTCTTTCTTACAGCACTTATTCTAATCTATCTTCTATTCAACTTTTGTGGTTATTTGTCTTATCCTCTCTGCTAGATTTTGACATCTTTAAGAGCAGGGAAGAACTCTGTCTCATTTGTTTTCTGCAAGGATCTAAAAATATCAGATATTTAGTAAATATCTATTGGCCGGATAATAAGAATAGAATCATTGAACAGTGAATGAAGCAAATTTAAAATACAGTAACACAGCATCAGCAGGGGAAAAACCATACTTAGGAAATCCATACTTTCAGAAGTCAACCTTAGAGATTCATGCACGTAAGGAAGATGCAAACCCTAAAAAATTGAGGTTCTAGCTCCTAAAAAGAACCACCATCTGAGGAAGTTCCCCCAGCACCGTATCCATCCCTTGGCTGTTCAGCGTTTCTCTCAGCCTTGGGCTCATGGCCATTTGTCTTCCTCAGACCTTGGTCTACCTTTTTACTCTCCTGGCCAACCTCACTCCTTTTCTCTATTCTCTACAAACTCTAAGCCTCACTGCTTTGCCTTTTTCTCTCCTTGTTCTTCTTTTTTTCTGGTCTTTCTACTAATCAGTGCATTTCTGGCTTCTACTGGAAGCCAGAGCTACTCTTCATCCGGTTTGGCCCAGTTACCTGATTCTTGTGATATTTCTGAAAGAGTAAATTGAACTTGGTAAAACAGAATTAAAAGACGCAATTACTCCTATTTTTAAAAAGCTTTTGACTAAATTGTACACTAAGTGATTTTTTTTTCTAAAGATATCACAGAATTAAAGAGAGATTTTTTTCTGTATAACTAAGGAACTGGCACAGATCCAGGAATGAAAAGATTGGAATAAATGAGCATCCTGTGATGAAATGTTAATAGTAGGATCACCAAGATATTAGTCTCACGATCACTCTTATTTAAAAGTTTAGCTAATGAAATAGAAGAGGTAATACCTAGCTAAATCTCGGTTTGCAGATAACAGAAAATTTCTTCATATGAGGAAAAGAAAACTCCTGTGATTTACTTCTGAAAAACGTCAGGAGAAACCAAGTGGAGGTCAAAAGGTAAAGAGGTACATTTCCACATGAACAAGAATAAAGCATTGACTTTAGAAAAAAAATCCACTATACTCAAAGGACACTGGGCTCTGGGTGATCATTAGAACTTGATAAGCAGATTCAGGAGACATTGTAACCATTCCCTGAAGAGGGCCTTTGGCCTCTAGGGGCAAGAAGATACTGTAATAAGACAGAAAGCATTGCTGCACCCTTGTGCAAACCATAAATCTTCCACTCCTGGAATCCTGGATTCAGCTCAGGCTGCCTAACCTGTCCTCATTTTATAAAAGATGAAATAACACTGCAAAGCTCCAGAGAAAATAACTGAAATTATCAACAGGATGCACTATATGAAAATGAATCAGAAAGATTAGAACCATCTGGAAAGAAAAAAAGTTGAGAAGGGATGTGTTTTGAATCCTTTAAAAGACTAAAGAGTATAAAAATATTATGTCGCATAAAGTATCCATCGCCTGTACCATGTATATATGTGAAGTAGGAGCTAACTCTTGAATCTTAAAAAATAAAATTAGAACCAATAAAAGACGCAGCATTTGTCAATATTTGATTCTTCATTGTATCTTTTCCTAAAGATTTATTGAGCACCGACTGTGTGCCAAGCACTCAACTAGATTCTAAGAATATCCAGATAAATTGGATGTGACTCTGTCCTTGATGACTAACTGAACGGAAGACAGAGAGCTATAGAAAAGAAGCATGACTGCGTTATTATAAGTATGTGGTAATAAGAGAAAAGGGTCATTGGACTTCACAGTTGAGGTGACATTTGATCTGAGCTTTGAAGAATGAGTAAGATTATGTCATCAGGCAAGGTGGAAAAGAACATTTCAGATGCAGAAAAAGAGCCTAAGAAAACACATGGTGACATGAAACTAGGCGGTCTGTTATAGGAAGTGTGAGGGACTGACAGTGAACCTGTCAGCTGGTCTCCAGCCCAGGTGGGGAGAGCCTTTTGAAGAAACACCAAGGGTTTATGAGTGACAGAGCCATTGGAGTTTTTAAGTAAGGAAATGATACGATCAGACTCACATTTATTACCCTGCAGGAGTAATGCAGTCTAAAAAAGAAATATGTAAGCTCAAAAAGTTTCGATGAATTAATAAATAACAGAAAATTAGAAGAATTCATGGGAGATCCCAAGTCTTTTGAGGTCAACATCACCGGAATGCAAAGATGCAAAGACAGAATAACAAATGGTATGGCTTTGTCCTTGCCAAGCATCAGCCAGGGCCTGAGAGTACTGAGTGTATGGTTTTCTACACCTTGATCACCTGAAACAAAATCGGCTTGGGCTGGGAGTATCCATGAGTTTGATAGAAAACCAGAAGCCGTCATACAAAAGGGAAGCATCGCCCTTTTTGACATTGAACTTTGGTGAACCTGAGTGGTCTTTGCACAGCCTGACAGTATCACCTGTGAGATTTCACATAGCTATGCAGCTGCTGTTCAAACCTGTCAAAGCTGCAGTGGATACAAGGACAGCAGAGTATCAGTCCATGAAAAAGAATCTACTATATGACAAGATCCTGGCACAAGAGTACAGAGAAAAACCATCTGGCTACCGATTAGGACCTTTTTTAAAAAATGTGGAACACAGCACTGGCCCCGTGGCACAGTGGTTAAGTTCAGTGCACTCTGCTTCAGCAGCCTAGGTTCATGGGTTCGGATCCTGGGCGCAGACCTACACCACTAGTCAACCGTGCTGTGATGGTGACCCACCTGTAAAATAGAGTATGATTGGCAGCAGATGTTAGCTCAGGGCAAATCTTCCCCAGCAAAAAAAAAAAAAAAAAAAAAAGAGGAACACATTTATGTATTTAGGATGGAATATAATGCATTCCAGGTCTGTTTTTGCTAATATTTGCAAGAATGAGTGATAATTCTACCTGGGTAAAATGGAAGCTGGAGAGAAACAAAGGATTTTCACCCGCTGAAGAATAGATTCACATTTAAGAGTTTTCATACTCAGATTGGTGTTGTAGGAGAGGAAGCAGAAGTGAAAGGGTTATGAGGAAAATTTGGAATAGGAGCCTGGGCCAAGATCAATGATGGACCATGGAACACGTGAGTGAGATCCAGATGAAACCAGTAGGAAACTCTTCCCAAAGATAAACATCTGTTTCTGACTTACTTATCTTGTAAATAGAACTTTTCTGCTAATAGCTTACAAAATGCTACAGTTTATTTCATCCTCGTGATTTTATTTTGTTATAATTCCCATTTTACAGATAAACCTGAAACTCCATGAGGTCACTGGCTCATCGAAGTTACACAGCTAGTTAGCAGCAGAGCAGGAACTAAAGGGCATATCTTAGGAGTCTCAGCGTTGTACCGCTTCCTCTGCCCTACCGCCACCGTGATACGAGATATCTCTGATTCCTCATGTTACTGGGCACTTGAGATGACAGGCCTAGTTGTGCATCCCTGTTAAGATGCCTTGGTACGAGCAGGTAATGGGAATAGAAGGAGGCTCCCGCTCCTTGGGCTGAGAGCTGATGGAGGGCCTTTGAAGGTTCCTAGGTGGCTGCAACACAGCCAGAACCAACAGCTTCAAAGCACCTTGAAATTCCTGAAGGATAAAAGTATCCTTTCTTTGTCCTGGAAATTGTAGGCTAAGACCTACAGTTGCCTCACTTGGACAAAGTACACTACTAATCTCAGAGCACATTCATTAGTCACCCTCCTGCTACCCCCGTGAGACAGGGAAAGGACATTTTATCAGGGGGGAAATCACAGCAAACAGATGCTTAGGTGATCCAGCATCACAGAAAGTCTTTAGTAGAGATAAGAATGTACCACTTAATATCCCATAACACCCATAACACCCAGACCCCTGTTCATAGCTTCTTATGTCTATCACTTCTTATGCTATGTGCTATTCTGGAAAACTGTACCTATCATTGAATGCACGTAGATGGAGGACAATGGCTAAGGGTGTCAGATGATTGCCTCTTGGAAGACAGGGGGTAGCCTGCAATGATGGCCAGTGAATATAAAAATCAATTTTTATCACCAGACGAGTTTGAACAGGGCTATACAATAATACCATTTTAAGAGAGAGCAGCACTAATTTCCTTTTATTTTGCCATAATAGACTCAAAGATATCAGCTACCTACCTATCAGATACCCTAAAGGGCATCCTTTACTGCAGAGTGGTTCTCCGCATTGAGAAAGGGGATGTTTACAAGCTACTCTGAACAGGCCCTGTTCTGTCTATACATTTATACTTAGAGCTTTTGGTGCATTTCAATTGCTTTTTTCAGCAGCTTAGGGATCAATAGCTCTTAGACTCTTTAAGGGACGAATAATATACAAGATGGACATTTTAAGCTCGTTAGAAAATATATTCATGAGGTCATCCAGATTCCCCTGGTACCCAAGTTTGCTGGTGACATTTATTAATGTTTTTGCAGCAAACAGGGGGTGGAGTTCTCCAAGGCTCTCATCTCTGTTCTTCCAGAAAATATTGATTTTTTTTTTTTTTTTATAAGAATCAGGGAGAGAGGAAGGGGTAAAAACACTGCTCGAAGCAAAAAAGAAATCTCACGAAAGAATACCTTAGCTCAAAGCTGGCTTGACAAAGTAATTCTGCCTAAATAGCTTTGTGCCACTTGATAGAGACAATTTCTCCCGATTTTCTCTGAACAATTTCATAGCCTTCATGAGCGGCATGCTTTGAGAATATTACGTTCTTAATGGTAATGCAGAACTTTCCACTGAATCTTCCTACGAGTGAGCGAGGACAGCCTTACATTACTGTGGATTTGGAAAGTGATTTTAAATTTCAATTAATTAAGGTTAATTAATTAGACTTGGTAAAAACACTTTCAGATGCCAGACTGGGGGAAAAATAACTATTTCATGATAGTTGCTTGAACAAAAAGCCTGGAATGAATTAGAAAGCTCAGTCTGGCTCAGAGAAGCCTTGAAGTATTTGGGTATGTGATTGAGCTTGAGAGAAATTAGGTACTGGAATTTCTTTCTCCTAATGAGGAAAAAAATTAATTACACTGACTTTCTTTTGTTAAGTTGATGTTGGATCCAGACAACAGAATACTGAGGATGTTTGGATGAGCAGGGCATGATGGTGGTTAGAGGATGGGTTGCACAGGTATCCGTCCATCCATGCATATTAGAGACAACTGGGTGCCAGGCACCGTGTGGCGCTGGGGAGAGAATGGTACAAAACAGGCCCTATTCTCACCTTCACCTTGCTTCCAGTCCTCAGCTGGACTGCAACAGATGACTCACGCAGTCTACAGAAGGCTATTTTTAAGGCTACAAAGTATTTTTTTAATTAGTTGTTAACATTTGGAAATAAGTAAATTTCACATGAAAAATCCAGGTATTTAGCTTGTCTTGAAAAAATTATTACATATAGCAGTACTCCTGACTCTCCTGGGGCTCAGCAGTGACGTTCCCTTTACATCAATCATGCGTGCTCCACCCTGCCTCTTGACTCATGTCTTGCCCACTGCACATCCCCATGGGCATTGCTTTTGTCACAATTATCATAGACACACACACAGAATGGGGAAATACATGTGTCCTCTGCATAAAGTGAGGATAGAGTGGGACTTGTGCCTGAACATCTGGAAATCCTTGGCTAACCTATTGGGACTGGTCTGTGCATTCCCCACATTTCATCCGGTCTTTTTTGCTGACCTTGTTTCAGTACTATTGAAGACTTTTCTCCTCAAGGATCCCCTACACCCCAAAACCCTTTCAAATCACCACTCATTATTGATCATAACGTGCCAGCTAGAGTCCTCCTGGGCTCTAACTCTGGAAGAGAAAGATGAGGCTCCCTCACCCACATATACACACCTGTGTTAACCAATAATGAGTGGAGAAGGAAGCTGAATAGTGCTGTCTTGGTACATTGATGTGTCTGATGTTCTTTGCCTAGCTGGCTACTCTTATTCATTAATCTTCAGCCTAAACGCCAGCTTTCCAGAGAATCCATCCATGACCGCCCTGCTCAAAGAAGCCCCCTCCCAGTTTCTCACTCTCACAAATCCTTACTTACTGGTTTAATGGCACTTAATACAAGATAGAATTGTTTTTTCACTATTTTTTAAGACTTTCTATGAAGAAAGAGACCACATCTGTCTCTCCATCCATGGCATAATGCCTGGTGGGTAGACGGTACTTAAGATTTGCTGGATTATTGAATAAAATCCTAAAACATTGCAACCTAAAAGACTCTTCTGGAAATTATGGGAGAAACTCAAAGAATATTTGTGCTTCAGACCTCAACCCTCAGGACCTAAATTCAAACTGAAGTGTATCTGAGTCATTTTATTCCTGTGGAAATGATACTCCCCACCCAAGTCAGGGTCATAATTGGGGTCTTTTGACTATATTTTTGTTGTGGTCTACTTGTCTTTGAGAGTGTACTTTCCTAAGGCAATTAAAGAGGCTCAGGGGCTCTGTCTAGAAGATGTCAACTATGAAAACACCAGCTCACCATTTTTAAATGATTATTCCCAGACTGCTCCATTATTTTTCCTGTGGTGCCAGCTTTGGCTTACGCCGCAAATAATGTAGAATGATCCAAGGATTTGCAGACCCCCCACTAAGCAGAACCTTTAAGTAACAGGAGATTCATCTTCCTTGGACCAGGCTGTGAAAGACAACCACACAATACTTTCGTATCAAATTCTGTGCTATACTGGAAAAATGGTGAGACGTTTGGGCTGCTCTCTGTGGTTAATCAAAGAAATGAACCAGCCTCCCAGTGTCCAAAAATATAATTTCCCAAAATGGAAATAAGCTTGCTTTTTTTTCCCCCAGCTAAAAAAACAAAAGAAGGCATTATGAGCTTGCTGATTCTATCTTTTTGCATCCGAGAAAGATTTCCTTTGAGCTGTTCTAGACCAAAAACTGTTATCTCTTCTTTTGAAATGTCTACAGCATATAGTGCATGGCTATATCAAAGGGATATTAGACAAGTCACATAAACATAAGTACTATGGACTTTCAAAGGAGAGAGAGATTAGGCTTGGAGGGGCAGGAAAGGCTACCTCAAAAAGAAGAGAGTTGAGCTGGTCATTGGACTATGGGGAGGATGCAAGCAAGCTTAAAGTCAAAGCATGCCGTTTCATGGGTGAGGGGAGGGAGTGGGGGCAGTAGGAAGTTAAAGCAAAGAGAAGCAGTGCACCCGAGATGTAGATTCATGTCTTTACTCAAGAGTGTCCCCAGGAGGCTCTGGTTCTGCCTGCTTATTACCATCCCTTGAAGTACTCCATTATTTTATTAGTTCCCCATATAAATTATTTATCTGAGAGATTGCTGACGCTGACCAGCTCTGATAAGTAATGTCTTCTATGGGAAATGCTGCTGGAGGGACTAGAGTCTCCTGTGACTGCCAAAACATTGAAAATCAATTTTAATTCCTTTGTGTGTGTGTGTATGTGTGTGAAAGCCTCTGAGAACGGGGGTTGTTCAGAGGATGGCTGCCCTTTCTAGTGGGTCTCCAGCAGATCTACAAATTAGATTAGGGAAGTCGCCTGGGGATGCTACTTGTGATGGTGTTTGTTATAAAGCAACTCATAATAACTTGACTGGGAGCAGAACATTAAAAGGTCACCTCATTTTATCTCCAATATGCTTCCTTTGAACAAAGTCACCGCACAGCCACATTTTGAGAACAATCTGTTAGTGCATTTACCTTCTTCTTGTCATTCAGGCTGAGCTTAGCAGTCAGAAAGAGCATCACTTTCCAGACTGTTTCGAAAAGCTCATAAAAGCTTTGCACAATTACTTTTGCTTCCTTTACAAAAAAAAAAAAAAAAAAAAATGCCTCCTTTAACTACTCAACTGCTGGCGTTTGCCTTGGAGTTCTCCGGGGCTTTTCCGTCTATTCTCAGAGGCTACAAATAGCTGCCAATAACATGTCTCCTTTCAGGAAACCTGAGCCGTAATTACCAAGTAGTAGGTAACTTGATGGAGGGAGAGTAGAAATTGAGTGAAGTGGAGAAGGGGCTTTCATTTAGTTTACAAAATATTCTTCACGTGTCTGGCAGACTTTGTGCTCTTTCAAATTGGGCTCAACTTACAAAATTAAACACAAATCATCTTCTCCAGTGTAAAGACAGACATTGCCTAGACTTCACCAACCTAATGGCAATTTCGCCCTGTAGGAAGAAGAGTTAATGTCAACACAGGCACAGCATTTAACCTTATTGGAATGGAGCTTTGGTTCACATTTTTTCAATAAGCAAATATTCTTGAGCCTTCAGTGTCCTGTTCTTCTCTTCCACGTATATATATATATATGTATATATTTCCATGGTTTGCAATATGTCTGGATAATTCTAAAGAGATTTCTGCATTTCACTCCACCCCACAAGATTTTGCGGAGTGCCTACTGCGTGCTCAGCATAAAAATACTTCATAACGACTATGAAGCTGCCCTCAGACAGTTGTGACTATCTTTCCAGAGTTTTCCCACAGATGGTGGGAAAGGGTTCAGCTTGGGGTTTTAGCCCACATGTATGAGCTTCAATTCTCTTCTGTGTTTTATAGACCATCTCATCCTGGAGGTGAATTGGGCGGTCTGCAGACAACTTGCCTCTCTAGTTCCAGGAGAGATGTGAAGTAAAGGTCCAGGAGGAGGCAGCCTTTCCTTCTTGGTATGGCTGCCTTGAGCTGAGGATGCTCAGATCCAAGGAGAATCCTAGCCACCAGTGCAATTCCATCTGTGCATCCCTCAGGGGAAGTCATGCTGAACTTGTTGTAGTGGGTGCTTCTTTTCATTTCCTACCATATGCATCTTGAAATTAAAAATTACCACTCTATCAGTTAGAATTGCTTTTGGCTTCAATAGACAAAGACAGTAGGGTTAATTAGTAGCAGAAAGAAGTCCAGAGGTAGGCTGCTGAGGAACAGTGCGGTGGCTCAAAGATGCCAGCAGAAACCAGGTGCCTTGTGCTTCCGCTCAGCCACCTTGGTGATCATCTGTCATCCTCACGATCACATGTCTCCCGGCTTCAATTCCTACAGAGAGTAGAAGAATAATGAGCAAGGGGAAAAACATGAGAGCCAGATGAATCTGTATCCTTTCTAAGACCTTTCCAGTAGTTCCATCCAGCAGCTTCCATGTACATCTCACTGGCCAGAACTATTCCATTCAGCCACCCCTGTGTGCAAGGAGAGGCTGGGAAATCACTGGGCTCACTCTCACCCTAAAAAAAGTCAGAGCTGAATTATTAAGGAAAAGGGAAAGATGGGGTATTGGTAGACAATCTACAGTATCAGCCACAAAGAGAAGGATCCTTTTCTTTCTTTAGACCTCAACTACAGTATGAAAATTCATATATATTACATAGGCTACAAATGAGAAATAATCACATTTCTTGTAAGGACGACTAGAAGATCCATTCTTTTGTTTTTCCTCTGCTGGTCTTGCAAATTCCTTCCAGTTGGTATTTACTGTGGCCAAATCTAATTCATTCATTTATGAAGCTATCTCAGGCACCAGCACAAGTCATAAACTATTCATCTCCAGAATGTTTATTTTTGAGAAGGTCACAGTATTGAGTGTGTGTATACCCCAAGGCCCCCCTCTCTCTATTTGGGCCCCTTGTGGCCTGGGCCTGCTATTTCCCTTTAAACAGTGAAATGAGATGTACACAGCTCAAAATATATATTGTGTTTTCCCACAAGCTCAAAAGAACTCTTAATAAAAGAGGTTTGGACCCTCTCTGACTCCCTGTCTTTCTTCTCTGTCTTTCTTGCTCTCCCTGCTGGTTTTGGCCAAATGCAAGTAGCTGGTGATTAGAACAGCTTTACTGTTCCTCATGGTTTTTTCCCCACTGTGGATATCTCTGGAATCTTAACCACGAAATGCAGGAGAGGGGAGATCTCAGTTCCTTGATCTTTCCTTCTGAAACCCCAAACAGAAAGAGATATGAAAGGAAAGAAATGCCACTCCTTGAGGAGGAGCAGGCCTGGAATCCCCTCTACTCCACAACTCTGTAAAAGCTTGTCTGCTCTGTGGAACCATCTTGCAGCTGAGATAGATACGGGGTCCAGAGCAGAGAGGTGAACGAGTTACTACAGGACGCTGGCACAGATTAGCTCTGCCATTGAGATGGCCCATCTAGCGGAAATAACAAGAGAGCTAAATAAGAATATGTTTTTCCTGTGGCATTTTAATGGAATCACATTAAATCAGAACCATAATTTTAATAAATATAACTGAGCCTATTTTAGCATGAAAACAACAGTGATGTTTAGCAAAGTTCAAAGACCAACCCAAGTCCCCTAGGCCAACGTTGCCTTTGATACTTTCTACCCACACAATTTCTAGTTTCCTAAAGCAAAATCTAGTTTCTCCTCTCTTCACCCCACACCCATCACCCCTCCAGGTGTTACCTTCCCCCTGTAGGTTTGGTTTTATGTTGAATCTGTCCCTCATGGGTCCCACTGCTGCCTACTTCTCTGCTGCTGCCTGGCTCTCTGTTGTCCCTGCCCTCTCTCCCTGAGGCCTCCACTTGTTTGTCAGCTTCTGGAATCCTGGGATGAAGAGTTCTCTTTCTGTGATGCTGCTATCACTTCTAAGCCTCAAAGTCTCCAAGAAGGATGTGCCAGAAAGGCCATTCTCCTCTCTGCTGCGCAGAGGCCCACACATTGGCTTTCATTCCACCCAACAGTATTAACGCTATGCTCAGCTGTGAAACAAGGCTAGTGGGGATAAAGTGAGGTCAATAGCAGACATTCTGCCTAGTAAAGGTCTAGCACCACCTCCCATGCAATGGGGGCTATTATTTCCCTACTTTTTCGGATCTATAGAACTCACAGCCAATTCTCACTGTCTCATCCATTCTCTTTCTACCCACGAGAAAAGAACCCACGAGAACTCTACTCCAGAAGTCTCTCCCACCACCCTCCCCAATCAGAACACATCAGAACAATCTCTCTAGCCCCAGGGGGAACACACTTTTACTTTATACTATGTAGTTATATATACTCACTTAACTTCCCCATTTAGACAAGACCCAAGGCTGTGCCTTTTATGACAAATATATATATATATATATATTTTTAAAGTGTTTTCCTAAACAAAAGAATAAATTTCCCCCTGAGGTAAATTCTGTGACTCCCCTAGAATGAGAAAAAAAAGTGCCTCTATATTTGGTTCCTTACTGAATAGTAAGTTCTCCTTCACTGCATCTGCCTGGAAGCAGTGACTGTGTATTCAGAGCTCCAAATTCCAATTCAAGTGCTGTCACCAGCTGTGTGATGTGGGACAAAGTCTCCTATTTCTCTGGCTTTTAGTTCCTGTGAGTAGAGAGTGGGTTTAGGACTAAATGATCTCTCGAAGGCTTCTTTTAGCATTAAAACTCAAAGCTTTCATTCAAAACTTGGTCATCATTGAGAAGTCAAAAAATCAAGATTCATGTGTCTCAAAGAATATTCCCGGCTTGGGAATAAGGCTAAATTTGCCTATGATTCCCCACAGGCAGAAGGGCAGGATTAGAAGGTTTGAACTCAATTGAACACAAAGCTATTTCAGCAACCGTGGGTTCCAGCTGAAAGGGCCAGCAAGCAGCCTTCTAAAGCCTCCACTGACCCCATGGAGAGTTGACTTTGCTCCCTGGGGGTAATATTGGAGTGCTGATGCCTTGCAGGCAGCACAAGCAGGAATTTTATTATTATTGGTTTTGCAATTTGTTCACATTTTGCTGTCATTTGCCTTAGTGGCCATGGATCTCTACATTAAGACTTCGATTCCATTCCCCCCGGGGCTCCTGTGTTTTATGGAGATCGCTGGTGTTTGCCGTCCTTATTGAAGTTGGTGTACAGCCCGTGGCTGCTGTGTTGAGCATAATCAAATGTCATTTATGAAGTCCTCCTGCCACTGGAGGACGGAGGGAGAGCCCCATGGCCTGCGCCTGAGCAACTCAAAGAGACAGGCAGCCTCAGAAGCACACTTCCAGACGCTGATCAATTATGAGGCTGAGGCTTGATTATTTCTGACCCAGGCTCGCCGGTTGTGAGTTATAGGTCACTTAAGTCGGCTCCAATGAGTTTCTTCCAGATGGGAGTGTCAGGTGCTGCCTGACAACTGAGCCATAATCCTCTTCCTGAGTTTCTTGCCTGGAATAAGCAGACCATGGGAGGCAACATAGACAGCAGAGAGAGCAGTGGACTCAGATTTCTGAGTCAGAGTTCTAATCCTGCTCAGCCATTCTTCCACTGTGTGACTTCAACAAAGTCATTTCTAGGGCTCAGCTTACTCATCTACAGAGTTGGAGTTTGATTAAATAATCTCCAAAGGTCCTTTACTCTAAATTGTTCTTCGTTACATTGATGTAGAATTTTGCCCTGGCTTTCATTCGTATGCTTGATTCCTGACTTACGTGAGCTCTCTACTTTCTGAGTCTCACTTTCTGATAATCATCTCACAAGCTCTGTAATTCCGGTAGTTGATCTTGGAATGATTGTTACCCAGTCAATAACTTTTCTTCCAAGCTCTTTCTCCTCTGGCTTCTGACAGTAACCACTCCCTCTATATGTTCTTCCTAAGTTCACTAATGGCTTCCATATTGCAAAATCTAATGGGTGCATTTTAGCCCCTTTACTAATGTGATATTTCAACAGATTCTAGTACAGTCAGCCACCCCTTCTTTCTCGGGATACTTGCTTTGATAATACCATATGCTCCTGGTTTTCTTCTCACCTCACTGGCTACTCCTGCTCTATGCAAACTCTAAGTGACAAGTTTATGTCACCAACTCCCACATTTTTATCTCCAGTTCATACTTTTCTTATGAGTTCCAGATTCATATACACAACTGTCTATTTAGCCTCTCAAATTTAGTGTGTCTTGAACTAAACTCCTTATCCTCCTCCTGCCTAAAATTGGCTCCTATTCAGAGTTCCCCTTATCAATGAATGGTTCTCTGTTCAGCTTTTGCTCATGCCAGAAACATCCGTTTCCCTCATCCAATTCAATTCCAAGTCCTTTTGTTTAGACCTCCAAGGTACCTCCCAAATATACTCTCTTCTTTCCATCAATCTCCATTACCACACCTGGTCCAAAGTGTGTTTCTTCTGGATTACCACAAAGGTGCCTCTTCTAGGCTTCCTCCAGGTCCTAATTCATTCTCTTTATGGCAATTAATGTGATCAATTCTAAGCGCAAATGCAATCCCCTCAGTCTCCAGTTTAAAGTCCTTTAATGGGCTTCCATTGCTCTAAGGATTAAAGTCCAAAATGTTCTAGTGGCTTCCAAATTTGCTGTGCTATTTGTAACCTCACAGCCTTTGAACATAATCTTGCCTCTCCCTGGACCGTTCTCCTCGCAAGTTTTCATCTAGCTGCCTCCACTCCCTGGTGATTTTTCCTTAAAAACCCTTCACCTATATCAGGTGTTTCTCTTATTCTTTCTCATAACATCCAATAATGTTTCTTCATACAATCATCATTATATTAACTTATACATTATTTTGTTTGATTATTTCACTAATATTTGTCTCCCTATCTGGACGATAAGCTCCATGAAGGAGTGACCATGTATGTTTTCTGCTTCACTCTACCTCTACTGCCTTTTCAGAAGCTGTCATATAAGAAAGATTCAATAAGTATTTGTTGAATGAGTTAGCAAATCCTAATTTCTGTTCATTGTTTCACTAGCTGCCTACCTGCTAAGGCTCAGAATTTGATGCCCTAGTGTGTGACATAGAGCTCACCTCACCTCTTTGTGGCAGAATGTTAAATTGGAAGTTTTACATGAGTTACAGCTATATCAGACACCAGGTTCAGACACACAATCAAGATGCACATTTTCAGAGGAAATGATAAGAACCAGTGTCATGATTCTTGAACCTCCTCATCAACATTAAAGACATATAAGGGTCAAGAGAATGGAAGTGGAGAGAAGATTTGTGATGAGGATCTCTTTGGGGATAGTGGTGCTATGAGCATCCCCTCCTGACCTTCACCTACTTTCAAGAGAAAGGGATCAAATGGGAACACTCCACGGGCCCTGATCTGTGTCCCTGCGGTTGGATGCGGGAAGGGTACCACAGTGGACTGAGGTCTTAATCCCATTTGGGAAATCAAGAGAACAAAAGATAAGCTAGCCTGCTTGGTGGTAGAACAAAGGCGGGTTTCTGCCGTTGTTGACTATTCACTCAACCAGCAAGAAATAAACTTTGGCAGATCAAAGGATAGCAAAGAGAGTCAGAACTGGAGTTTTTAAAATGCTTTTCAAAATAGCCCACCTGAAAGGATGCTGAGACCTCAACAGAGAGCATCTGGAGGTGCATCCTGAACTTTAAAGAGTGACGAGGAATAAAAGTGAGATAGAGACACATACACCCAGGGAAGGAAGTGAAGGTGAGAGATGATCAGGGATGAGAAGTCACCAAAGAATTTATAAAAGAGCCTCACAAAGGAAAGAGACAGATACAAACATCTACCTCTCAGGCCCATCCTTGCTGGCACAACTTTTCTGCTGCCCTTCTCTCTCCTCACACCCCTGTCATGACCTGTCCACTATATTCCACACTCCATTTTACCCCAGGAATATCAGATAAAGAAAGAGGAGAAACCAACCACACCATCTGTCCACAAGGCAGGAGACTCTTCTGCAACATGCTCCTAGCAGGGAAGGAGATGAAGGAGTAAAATGTGACCTCTCGATGAAGTTGGAAGCTTTGGTTATTACATAGGGATAGACATGTTTAATCAACGAATTGAATCTGTGTTTGCAGTTTCAAGTAAACCCAGAACTTTATCTTTCCTAGAAGGGACCAGAAAAGTTGTGAGGTTTCCCTAGTTTGTATCCATAGGCAAGGAAGGACCTCGCCCACTGAGCAGGTATAAAGAGACAGCGGGAAATAAATATAAAAGTGCTTTCTGATCAATCCCACGAGTTCTGCTTATTCATAGCAACAGCTACATCTATAGTGCTGTGAGTAAATAACCCTTCTGAAGAAAAGTGAAAGAGCTATTTTATGCTTATCTTAGGCTTAACGATATTTAAAGTATATTAAGCTAACTGCAGTAGCAAATAACCCTTCAAAAATGTATAGCACAAATACAATAAAAGTTTATTTTTTGCTGGTTGGGTGAACAGTTGGCAATTATTCAAGGACCCAGACTAATGGAAGCTCTGACATTCAAGACTTGGGTGTTGTTCTTTAGAGGTATTCCTATTCTTGCCACCCAGGAGAAGAAATACACAAGGTGTGCCCATATGATGTTTTCATGGGCCAAGCCTGGGTGTGGCATGCATCATTTCCATGTCACATGCTATCAGTTGGACAGACTGTCACACAGATGCACCTACTAGCAGGAGAGGCTGGCATCGCATTCTGTCTGTCCAAGAAGAAGAGGAAAGTGTGAACTTCAGTAAGAAGTTAGCAGTTTCTGCTGCATGGAGCATTATAAAACTGTAATTATCTGTTACAGTGATGCTCACAGGCCTCAGCAGCCTATGGATATAAATGAGATTACATTAATATTTATGTCCAAATTTGCAAAGAATTGTGTTTCAACTGATTGACTACAGATCCTCAGTGTCCCCCGTAAAAGCTTATGCCGGTCGTTTGTGGGAGCTCCAGCAAGAAATCTAATCAGCTCAAAAATAATTCCATTAATGGTACACCGCTCTGAATTTCTCATAGCAAGAATAAAAACAATAGCAAACCAATAATGAAATTCCTTATAGCAACAGCAAAAATAATAGCAAACACTTCTAGAACTTTCTACATGTTAGTCACTGCTCTAAGCGCTTTACATGTATTTGCTAATTTAATCTTCAAATATTGGACCCATTTACTAGATGAGAAAGTCAAGGCATAGAGAGGTCAAGCTTGTATAGTGCTGCAGAGCTAGTGAGCAGCATGGCAAGATACAAAGCCACTTAGTCTGGCTCCAGAAGCTTCCTGCTGAAGCTCCATACTCTCTACCTTGCCAATATATTCTAAAGAAACAAGGATGTCTGCGATAGGGTGCCGTTAAGTCTGCTCATCACAAAACACCACAGACTGCATGGTTTGAACAACAGAGGTTTATTGTCTTACAGTTCTGGAGGCTGGAAAGTTCATGATCAAGGTCCTGACAGGCAACATTGTTGTTCTTGATGAGAGCTCTCTTCCTGACCTGCACATGGACACCTTCTCACTGTCCTCATGTGCCAGAGAGAGCGAGAGTAAGCTCTCTGGGACCTCTTTCTCTTTTATACGGACACCAGTGCTATGGGATCAGGGACCAGGACTCATTTAGCCTTAATCACCTCCTCAAAGGCCTTATCGCCAATACAGTCACATTCAACATATGAATTGTGGGGGGCACATCCAGTCCATAGCAGGCGCTCTCCTGGTGCTTCCCAAACCCATAAATCCTGGAGATCCCTGAGCTCCAGAAATAAGGAGAGAGTCCCTCTCCTAAATTCTGTCTTCTCCTTTACCACGTGGATCCTAAGCAACAATACTCATGCCTAGAATGTCATAACACTTCCCAGAAAAACTAGTCCTGCGGCTCTCTCTATCATGAATATCCATGTCAGCTCCTCATCACAGTCTAGCTCAGGAAAGGCAAGCGTGCCCCAGTCTTCCTTCTCATTTCCCCCTACAGGCTGGAGGAGAGATTGCCAGCCTACCACAGTCTGAGTTTCGGTGTGGCTAGGCTGATTTCCTCAGCCACAAGAGATTCTGGGGACCACTCCTTTCGTGTTTAGCCAAGTTGACCTGTAGAAGTGGGCGGAGCTGGCTACACAGCTTCTCAGTCACCCCTGAGCTGCAAATAAGCTGAAAGCAAGATTCATCCCTCCAAAAGGAAATGGGGATTTACTAACTGGGTGACCCCAAACAATACGAGACAGGCTTTTCTCGGACCATCAAATGAAGCTGTCATGATGCAGACAGGCTTCAGGGAAAATGGTGTGTGTTATCTAGGCTACTTGGCCATTATGCATGACAGCTGCATGTCCTGAATTTTCTAGGTCAGTCCCAATTCCAAATATTCTATCACCTTGTCAGACCACGTATCCCAATTTTGTGTTTGAAAAATGTGGCCACCAAATCTTTAAGACACTAGATCAGTATACTAGCTTAGGGGATAGAACCAGTCCTTGTAATATTGATGAATATGTTTCAGAAAAATAAAATTTTTTTTCAGGGGCAGCATTAGAGCTTATAAACTGAAGCCACAGAGACCTCTAGAAAGAGGAAAATAATGACTCTAAATTCAGTTGCAGAGTTTCTGCTGCTCTAAGAGGCATTTGTAAAATCAGATAGGATGAGACCCTCATTCTGGTAGACGGGACAAAGGAAGGTCGGAGGGAGGGCAGTCTCAGAGCGTGCATGTGGGTACCACCCAAACCCTCAACTCCACTCTGCCAGCCCACTCAAGGTGACCCGAAGGGCTGGACAGGGTGACTGGCCCTTAGATGCAGGTTTGGGGAGGGAAACCGAGGGCTCCATTATAATCCAAAATGGTATTAACTGAAATCTACCATAGGCCAGAAATCTGAACATCTTGATTTAGCATCTACCTCAGAGAGGGGTGAATAGAAATAAACTGGTCCCTAAGCACTCTGAAAAATGTGCCACATTCTCTGGCTAAACAGGGTATAAAATTAGTATACTCAGACGTAAATGTTCTGCAAAATACCTCTATACTTGTTCGTGGCATCTGGTTTTCCTTTTATTCTAATTACTATGCCATTTTAAAACTCCGAAACTTACTTTCCCTGAAAAAGAGGAGATTGTGTTTTCTCTCTCCTTCCTCAGAATAGAGAGAGGGCTTGGGCTCCTGCTAAAGAAAGTTTGTGGTGTGGCAGTGAGTTTGATAAGCACAGGGACTGGGAGATGCCACAGAGCTTAGAAGATCAAATAAGTGTGCGTGTGTGTGTCCATGTGTATGTCTTGCATGCAAGTTGGGAGCAGGGACATGGGAGTACCTGTGGAAAAGGCTCAAGGACATGGTGGGGTGGATATTGATCCCTTCCAGGTCCAGTCGGAGGCAGACTTGGTACATCAGCCACTACCTCCAATTTCTTGTATACTCTTCTGAGCAATGAACCTCAAAATCCTTTCAAATCATAGTGAAGGTAAGCAATTTACTCAAATCAGCAGTCCTAGGCACATCCATTCCCCTTGTTTCAAATAAATAGAAAACTCAACTTCTCTGAGGACGTCATCAGTTTTTGCTTGTTAAATCTTCTATAGAAGGAAGAAAGACCAGTGATGTCAACGTCTTGGTTTCTGAGTAAGAAGGCACTTAGTGCTGTCTATCATCAGTTCTCCTACGTTAGGCCAAACCCATCCCCAGGACATCTGAGAGGCTGTAGCCAGCTTTTGTGCAAATTAGACAAAAATGCCTCTTCCTCCAGGTGGCACAGCCCTGTGCCAGGGCACCAGGCTTGGGAGGGAAGCACAGGCTGGATCACAGGGCCGCCTTATCCAGTGCCCTGGTGCAGGAGTGTGCTGCAAATCTGCCCACTGCCTACTGTACTGGTCTCATGGTGGTGGAGATTGTCAGCTGGTCAAAATCCATGGTTAGGTATTTCTAAGAAAATTCTCCAAATCTGAAATGATTTAAAGACAGAATCAGAAAAGTCACCTCCTCAGAGGTATATGCTCTGCAGACAGAGCACGCACAGGTTAGACTGTCTTATACAAGGGTCAATTGTTTTGTCAGACCTCAGAGCCTTGATGATTGTTGATGCTTTTAGAGCTATCATGGGCATGCCGTTTAACATGGATGCACATCCTTGTAGGGGACCCCAAAGATGAATAGGGTAAATAGTTGCCCTCTAGAACTGAAACAGACTTGCATGGGTGATGAGGAAATAAAAATGCAAAACTGTGTAAGAATCCAGATGAGTGGAACCGAGGTCCACTGCAGAAGTTCAGACAAGCGAGAGAGAGAACGTTATAGGCCAGACGACTCACAGAGGCTTTGTGGAGAATTCAGACACATAAAGCGGAGACAGCGAGGGAAAGAGGGAGGAGTTTGCGACAATGGAGCAAAAACTGTGTAGCTATAGGCACAGGGGCAGCAGAGGGCAAAGAGGATGGATGTGAACGAAGCTTGGAGGTCTGAAGTGAAGACCGGGACCATGTCTGTGTTCTTAGAGAAGAAAAAAGTGATGAATATTTCATATGCATATCTTGGAAGTAAATATTTAAAAGATGACACTTATTTAGAAAGTCAGCTTGATGAACTGAAAAGATCAGAGGCTTAGTAGTGAGACAAACACAAGTTCAAAGTCTGGCTTCATTCCTGATTCATTATGTAACTATGAACCTGTTACTTAATCTCTCTAAAACTCCTTTTCCTTATTTGTAAAAATAGAAATAAAAATGTCAGTTCTCCAAGATATTTACGGAGATTGAATGCAATAAAGGACATATTTATCTGTCACATAGTAGGTATTCAAGAACCGGGAGCTCTCAGGACTATGACAGCTTCAAAATCCTCTAACCACGAGTGACAGAAGGTCAAATAATCCATTTTGCCTTGATTTCTAAGACTATTGCAAAAATTGCTAACATGCATATGCATCAATAATAGCCAACTATAGACTGTAATGGTAAGATGATCTCTTGTCAGAGTTCTTAGTAATAAATGACAGAACCTGATTCTGCTTATTTTAGGCAACAGCAATGTTTATTAGAAGAGTATCAGGTAGCTCACTGAATTGATTGGTAGAAAAGAGTCCAATACAAACCAAGACAGGCGATGCACAATCAAGATCATACCAACGGTGACTTGCAAGGCACTGCCCCCACTGGACAGCTGCCATGTGGCTGGATTCTCCATCCCAGCACATCACCTCCAAGCTACTGAACGGAACTCTTGCCTCCAAGCAATTATGGCACCAAAAATATGTCTAACTGACCCTTTGCATTATTCTCTTAAGGTTTAGTTTCTCTGGTCCCTGACCAAGATTAGGTTATAAGTCCATTCTATAGTTGTCAGAGGTGCGGATATAAAATATTCCTTCTACTTTATCTTCTGTAGGAAGAGGCAGCTAGGACAAGAGCAACTCCTCTCTCCTACCATGAGATTCCCTCAAAATAGAAAAGGGGTATGGATGGCAAAACAGCAAATATCCAATACGCAACACCAAGAAAAATCCATTAAATGCATGCACTCAAATCTAACAAGAAATATGCAGGACCTATAGAAGAAAACTATAAAACTTTCCTCAAGGAAGTAAAAGAAATCTAAAGTAAATAATGAGACGTACTGTTTCTGAATGAGGTGTCCATATTGTTAAGATATCAATTCTCTCTGGGTCTATAAATTCATGAAATTCTGATCAGAATCACTAAAGTTTTTGTTTGTTTGCTTGTTTTAGTATTTGACAAGGTGATTCTAAAGCTTGTATACAAAATAAGGTTATACAAAGAGCAAAGAATTTTTTGGAAGAGAAAAACAAGGGAGTGTTTGCCATACCAGATATCAAAATATGTAATAAACCTCTAATTGTATAGTATGGCATTGACCCAGGAATGGATACAGAGATCAATAGAGCAGAAGAGAACTCAGAAAGAGTCACTTACAAACAGACATTTAGTACATAAAAGAAGGTACTTCAAATCAGTAGGAAATCAGGGATCAGAGAAAAACATAAACATGTGAGGTGATGGATGTGTTAATTACCTAGATGGTGGGAATCCTTTCACAAATTATATGTATATCAATCACCATGATGTACACTTTAGATATCTTACAATTTTATTTGTCAGTTATATCTCAATAAGCTGAAAAAAATGTTAATTAAATTAAATTTTTTAAAAAATCTTATCCTTTCTGTAAAGGACAAGATTGCAAATATTACAGGTTTTGTGGGACGTAAGGTCTTAGCTGCAACTACTCAGCTCTGCTATTGTGATGTGAAAGCAGCCACAGACAAAACTAAACCAATGAGTGCAGGGGCAGGCCCCACGGCCAAGTGGTGAAGTTTGCGCGCTCCGCTGCAGTGGCCCAGGGTTTCACTGGTTCGCATCCTGGACGTGGACATGGCACTGCTCATCAGGCCATGCTGAGGTGACATCCCATATGCCACAATTAGAAGGACCCACAACTAAAATATGCAAATATGTATCAGCCAGCTTTGGGGAGAAAAAGGGAAAAAAATAAAATCTTAAAAAAAAACATGAGTGCAACTGTGTTCCAGTAAAACTTTATTTACAAAAATAGATGCTAAGCAGAACTATTCAAAACATGATGTTGAAATCAGTGGCTATTTCTTGCAAAAAATTAATCTGGACTCTCATACTATGCACAAAAATAAAATCCATTTAAATCAAAGATTTAATGTAATAAATGTAAACATTAAAGCTATAAAAGTATCAAAAAATGTAGAAGATGTAAAAATATGGGAAAAAATGCACAGAGGTGATTACATAAAACTTTAAAATTTCTATACTCAAAAGACAGCAAGTAATGATAAACACTGGGAAAGACTGGGAGAAAATATTTTCAATGATCATATAAAACAAAGGATTAATATCCAAAATATATAACTCACATCTACAAATTAAAGAGCAAAAGATAAATAGGCCAATAAAAATGCAAAGAATATGAACAGGCAATCCACAGAAGAAATTAAATGGCCAATAAAGATAAGAAAAGATGCTCAATGTCACCAGTAATAAGGGAGAAGCAAAAAAAAAAAAAAAGATTTATTTTCCCTATCAGATTAGCAAAAATAACACATAATATTAGTGTAGGCAGGGACACACAAAAATTCTTCTAAAAGACAATAGTATATAATAAAATTTTAAAATGCATTCCCTTGAGATGTTATCACTCCCTGCCAGAATCTGTTCTAAAGCAGTATTTCCATATGGGTCCAAAGACTTCTTTTTGTATAAGTTTGTTAACTGAAGTTTGCTTGTATTAGTGAAGAAAGTGGAAACACTAATTGCAGATCAAAATTGCGATGACTAGGAATGAGGTAGACCTACACATGCTGAAAGGAGATATAAATTTAAGAGAAAATAGCAAGAGGGGAAACAACTCAGGGCCAGCCCTGTGGCCCAGTGGCGAAGTTTGCGAGCTCTGCTTCGGCCACTCGGGGTTCACCAGTTCAGATCCTGGGTGCAGACCTAGCACTGCTCATCAAGCCAAGCTGAGGCGGCGTCCCACATAGAAGAACTGGAATGACTTACAACTAGGATATACAACTATGTACTGGGGCTTTGAGGAGAAAAAAAAGAGAGAGGAAGATTGGCAACAGATATTAGCTCAGGTCTCATCCTCCTCACCAAAACGCATTAAAAAAAAAACAAATTGTTAAAAAAAAAACAAATAAATATATATAATGGAGCATGAGCCCATATTTTTAAAAAAAATTATACATATTTATACATAGAGAAAATCAATTTTTTTAAACAGGTCTGAAGAAAATCCTTTAGTAGTGGTTACCTGAGGGTGAGGAGGGGAACCGGGAGGTGAACATTAACGTTTTAATCTGTAAATGTCTGTCGCTGCTGGATCCTTTTCCTGAGACCTACTGCAGTTTACTGTGGGGGTGCCAAAACTCATCTCCCACAGACAGAGCTGCCTGCAAAGCACCTGCCCTTTCACTTTCCTAGCTGCCTCTTCCTCGCATTAACCAATTGTGTCTTCTCTCTTATGGCTGAACTCATATATATTCCAATGGAAATATTTTCATATTTTAATTTTACTGATCACAGTTACGGGTTGAGCTGTGTCACCCAAAAACCTGCGTCCAAGACCTATCCCCCAAACCTGTGAATGTGACCTTATTTGAAAATAGGGTCTTTGCCATTTTAATTAAGTGCAAATGAGGTCATCCTGGATTCAGTTGGGTCCTAATTCAGGGACTGGTGTCTTTACAAGAGAAAGGAGACAGAGGATTTGGACACATAGACACAGAGAAGAAGAAACAGTATTTACCAAAAGCTATGTTCTTTGATCCACCAGTCACTCCGTGTGGGCGTGTGTGTGTGTGTGTAGGGGTCTAAGGAATGGCCACCAAAAAGATACCTGACAACTGACGAAATTAAAGGGTAGCGATTCTCTATCATGGGTAGGATTCAGACAGAGGCTGGATGGCCACCAGTTAGGATACTGTACAGGAGGCTCCTGCACTGAAGCGTGGACTAAATGACTTCTTCATGTTCATAAACACTAGGAGTCCATGATGTCTAAGGAAGAACAGCATCACGCTGAAGAGGAAGGATGCGGAATGAGCAAAACCTGGATTGGCATCTTGGTTTCACAGTATACCAGCTACTTGACCTTGAACAAATTTCTTAATTGCTAAGAGCCAACAATAATATTTCTTTAATGAGCCTGCAGCTTTAGATGAACGAAATTGGCACCAGCTGATATTTTAAGGAAACAGGAAATTTGTTAGAAAGTTATTGCGTAGTTTACAGGAAGTACCAGTGACCACTGCTGCCTCCGATGTCTCTAGAAACGAGTTATAGTTGCTGCTGTTGCAGCACCTGATATAACTAAAAAAGACTTTGTGGGGGGTAGCTCCTGATTTTTCTTGTCAGCGTGTGAAGTGAACGTGTCTGATTGGTGGGACCTATGTCATGAGCTCATGGCATAGCTGCTAGGGAGACTGGAAAAGAAAATGTGATAAATGTCACTATCATTTACTAAGCATTCACTGTGTGCCAGGCACTTTTCTGTACTTCCATGCATTAGTTCACTTCATTCTCACAAGACTTCTGTGAAGTCAGTTATGTCATCCCCATTTCCACTGGCAAGGAAACTGAGGTGCCGTAAAGCCTACTAACTCAGCCAAGGTACCCAGCTGGTATATGCAGAGCTGGGATTAGAACCTAAACCGTCCTGCTCCAGAGCCTGTCACTTTTGGGAACAGTCCTTTCTGCTCCTCACCTGGCATTTCCAACTTCTACAGGGTAGGTCACTGTCCGCCTCAAAAAGCAACAGGTTCTTCAAACATGAGAAAGCGATTCAGATTCTGAATGACCAAATTAAATATATATATATATCCATAACCTACAACTTACCTCTCAGAGCTGTTGCACGTATTAAAAGAGAATAATGCATATCTAATGATTAACATACTGAGGGTGCATAGTAAGCATTCCACCAGTAGAAACTGTTTTCATAATAGTTGCTACTATCACTACATTGTTCTTAACTTTGCTCAACCGCCTCTCGGCTGCTTCTGCCATTTATTATTTGTTCTACTACAGCTCTGCCACTCGTTCTCTCTGTGACCCCAGGTAAGTGACTGTACCTTCTGAGCCTCAATCTCCTCGCCTGTAAAATGGAGTTGAGATTGGAAAGAGGCAAAATAATGAAACTACGTTAATTCCAGGCCTTTTCCAGTTGTGACATTTTTTTCAACTCTGTTCTTCCAGCCCACGACACCCAATCCCTTCCCGTGGATTTCTCATCATCCGGAGCTCACAATTCACTGCAGATTATGTGCCACATTCTATTGTTCTGTAATTGTTTCCTGTTGTTTCCTCCTCAAAATGTGTTGCACAAAATAGCCTCCCAGAACACATAATGTGTTTTGGAAAGTGGACCTATTTTACAAACAAGAGATTGGTTGTAGGAGCCCCTTACGTGTACACACACAAACACACACACACTCGTCGTCTAAGGTGATGCTCTGTGGACAGACTAGTTGAGGCGGTACCAGGTTATTTGAGAGAGAAGTGGGTCTCTCCTCATCTGTCTCAGAAAAAGTCCTGGAGTTTTCCTCAAAATGGCAGATCCCTTCCCCCTTTATCTCCACATAGGGCCTGAAAGGTGTCCTGGATGCTTGTTCCCTGGGGCAGCTTCTTTGAGGCCTGTACCAGGCATGTCCTCCATTTTCCCTCCTTACTCCCCATATTTATCTCCCAGTTAGTCAACCAGCAAAAGCTCCTTTAGTCCTCCTTCTCAGATGAGACTGTCCGAGTAGAAATATTTTGTGCACCTTGGTCACTCCACCTTATCTAGGAACTTTTAAAATTTTACTTAAAAATAAACAAAAAAGGAAGAAACTTCCCTGTGCCTTCGCCTTTAGTCTCAAAGATCCCTTCTGTTCAGCACTTTTCAACTTGCGTTTCAACCACGTCAACTTGCATTTACTTTTATGCTATAACAGATAGTAAGATCTCCAAAGGCTCTGTAGTTGTTTTTCATATTCAGAAAAAGAGTCATCATTTTTTCATATCATTAAATAATTGACAGGGTAAATTCTTATACATAGTAACTACCCTTGAGATGTGCCATCTTAGCCCTTTTCTAGATAAGAAAAATGAGACTCAAAGAGTAAAGCTACCAGCTGGAGGTCGCAGAACTAGGACATGATCTAGTCAGATGAAGACCCCAGATATTCTGCCTCCCTGCTCGGTGTATCCTCCGCCACACCACAGCCGCTCCCTGGCATGGTGAAGAGATAGGATTATGTTCCAGATCTCTGTCTAATGCGTGGTGCAATGCTGCAGTTGGTTATTCCGAAGCACACATTGGTATCGCTACAACTTCAAAGTCTGTGATCTCCACTGGGCTCTGTAACCCTGTGATGGTCTCCAGTTGCTTCAGGTTCCAGGTATCCCATCCCCGCAGTGGTGCCTCCGCAGCCATTCTCAAATAAGACTTGCCCATGTCATTATGGTGTAAATACAAGTCCCCAGCAACTACTCTCTCAGCTTCCTCCTCTGCTACCTGCATTCTTATCTCCCTCTGTACCTACTCTTTCCTTCTCCCTCCTAGTCTGCTGTCTAAGAATAACGTCCCCATTAATGTTCTGGATTCTAACCCCTTGTACTTCCTAATGGATGCCACTCCATTGTTTCTCTCTCCTGCTTATTCAACTTCTTCCTTTCTAATGGTTTTTCCTACTCAGAAAAGAGACACCCTCAGCTCTCTCCCATTAAAACAACAAAATAAAACAACACAAATCCAAACCTTACCCCCCTGTCCAACCTTCCTACCTCCCTCCTTCCCTTCACTACCTTCTTGAAAGCGTGGTCTCCCTCAGTTGTCTCTAATTTCTTATAATTTATGGTTCCTCCCATTCACCATTCATCTTATAATATGGCTTCCAACTATACCTCTTGCTTGAAATTGATCTTTCTTAGGACACCAAAGTCGTCCATATTACTAAACTCTCCAGACCATCTTGTCTTTGTTGTCTAAAGTGCTTAAACAAGTAGAATTCTTCCTCATTAAAACTTCCTCCTCTCATCTCTGTTAAGATAACGTTTCTCCAGCTTTTCTTCTACCCTGCTGGCCACTCCTTGGTCTCCTCTGTGGACTCCATCTCATCTGTCCTTCTCAGGCTTCACACTCTCGTTGAGTATCTTGTCATAACCATCTGTGAATAATGAATCAAAATCTGTTTTTTCAACTCAGGTTTCCTCCCTGAGACCCATATAGCCAACTATTATGCTGGTATCTCCACTTGAACATTTTCCAACTACGCATTCAAAATATCTTAAAAAGAATTAATTACTTTGCCTGAATTAAATCCCTTACCATGTGCTGCTCTTACGATATGTACTATTTTGGTGAATGGTACCACCATAAAAATAATTGCCCAAAGAAGAATCCTTGATTCTTTCTTCCCTTTCATCTTTATTTACAAATAGTTCAAGTCTTTTATATCCTACATCCTAAATATCTTTTTAATATATATTCCTTCCTTTCTTTAGTAACTGTTACTGCTTTATTCTAGATCCCATCTGGATTACATCAATAGCCTCCAACTCATCTTCCAGCCTCTAGTCTGGCCCCTTTCCAACACTTCCTCCTCCCTGCAGACAGGGTAATCTGTCCAAAATGTAAATCTGATCCTGCCACTTGCCTCTATTAAAATCCTTCAATAGCTCCCTTTGGCTTTCAAGATAAAGTTCAAATTCCCCAGCTTGGCACATAAAACACTTTGTGATCTTGTTCCTGAATAACTCTCTAGCCTCTTCCTTCCCTGCCCTCACTACTGAACTGTACACAACCTTTACTCCAATATTGAAGTACACGCCATTCCCTAAACCCATCATGCTAGTTAATGCTTCCATGCCAGTGCATCAAGTAAATGCCCCACTCATTCTGCCTTAAGCTCCAATTTCTCCAAGGTGAAATTCATTTAAAAATTCAGTTTGGTGGCCAATTCCTCCAGGGTGTCCTAACTGATTGTTTAATTTGATTTACATTTACTTCTTCTGTAGAAACCCTAGAACATTTTTTTCCGTGAAAGAATGGATGGATGGATGAATGGATGGATACTTTGAGTGTTACTCATCTCTTATCCTCACCTAACACAGTCCCAGGCACAAACTCAATTAGAGTTTGTAGGAGTCGATTTTACCTACAGAATTGCCAGCATAAGAATCAGAGCCCTTGAAGATGATATTCCAGTATGGTAAGGAGCCCACCACTGTGGAATGGTGGAAACTTACCTTCTGTTATGTTCCCATGCATGCTGAGACTCTTGACTGCATGGATTTGGGAGATCTAGGCAATGTGGGGACAGTAAAGCCTTTCAATAAAAACATGATATGCCAGCCACCTGCAAATCCTACCTGCAATTTCTTCTCTTCCTTCTTCAATCCCAGGGAAATATGTCAGTGGATGCTGTCAGATAAGAACAAGCCATTGATCTATAGGGTGTGAGGCAAGGCTAGAATATTGATGCCACAGACTCTCTCTATGTATCAGCTGCTCCTCAGTAAATAAGGTGTCTTGGGAATTCAGACTTCTTGAACTAATAACCAACTGAAAAAATCAAAATCTCCAGCACCCTCTGCCTCCACTCTGGAGGTCAGTACCCTCACAGCCAATAGTAATTTGGGCCTAGAAACTGGGGGTTGTATAATTAAAGCGTTTACCTTCTCTCACCTTGACTTTTATTCTTTTCTTGAGTGTGTTTTTTTCTCAGTGCATAGTTGAGTATGAGAGGCAAAATGGGTAGTAAATAAAACTGGACTAAGATTTGAAAGGCCTACATTCTACCCCCAGGTAATTGACTAAATATTTCCTTCCCCTCTCTTGGTAGTAGCTTCTCCAAAAGTAAATTGACGATTTGGACCAGATCAGGGATTCTTAACCTGAGGCCCATGGTTGGGATTCCGGCCTCTGTTAATCCAAGACATTAATATGAAATTTGATGCATATGTACATTTTTCCTAGGAGGACGGAACATAGCTTTTGTCGGATTCACAGGTGAATCCGTGGCTCCCCAAATATATGAAATTGAGGGTTGTAGTTGACTTCAGCATTTGTACTTCTTTGGGTAAAATACTTTTCAGCACTGGGGAATCAACTGAGGTTAAGGGAGAGAAGCTGAACTTGAGAGTTGGGTTCAAATCCTGGCTCTTCCATTCACTTCCCATATGCCTTCAGGTGAGTCACTTTCCTTCTGTGGCTCTATTTCTACAAAGTAACAATAATAATATCTACCTCATATGTTGTGAAAATTAATAGAAACAGACCATATGGAAAAATTTGTGCTAGCTTGTCAGAAATCATCAAGGAATGCTTATTCAACGTGTGTCTAAAGAAGGAGAACATTGAGAGCCACTGCTCCATCTCCCACCTTAGCAATCTTGTCATTTAAATTGATACTTTCTCAGCTGTCCCCATGGACTAACAAAGTCTTTATGTGCTTTTTTTTTCCTCCAAAAAGGTGAGACATGAAGTAGGCCTATTCAATTAACATGTTTCTGTACAACTGGAAATCCATTGGAACAAACAGAACCATTCCAAGTCTTCTAAGAAAAGGCCAGAGTCCAGCTAATATGGCCTAAACTTTGATCTGAACAAAAAGAGAAAGCCTCTTTCTCCTAAGACCTTATTCTGACACCATGTCTGTCCACAAAACCTGGTAATCCCAGGTGATGAGTGTATAGCCATACACTGTGGGGAGGTGAGGGGGGCGGGAATAAAGACAACAGTGGAGAAGAAGCCTGGGGCTGACAAGAAGGTCGTCGCCCAACCCACTTGCACCATGAAAGACCTGGCAGACTTAAACATTTAGAATGAGCCCATACCATCCCACCACCATCTCCTGTACCCATGTCAGCAAAAGGCTGGCTGCTTTACTATTCACACCTTTCTCTGTCTTACATCTCCCTCAACCTTTATAGCTTTTGTGACAGGTTTTCTCCTTCAAAAAGGGTCTTGATGTTCAGTAAACATTTATTCAATAAAAAATAAGGCCCTATAGCAAGCTAAGGGAGTTATAAATATATCTTTTAAATTATATCAACCTTTAAGGCATTATTATCTTCATTTTATAGAAGAGGAAATTAAGTTCATAAAGATAGTAAGAGACAGACTAGGTTTGAATCCAGATGTCTCTGATTCAAAAGCTTTTAAACTAAACTCTGAGCCCTCAAGACACAGTGATGAATAAAATATTGTCCCTGCTCTCATGGACCAATGGGAGACACAGATATGTAAATGGAAGACTTTAATACAGTCCTGTGTGCTCTCTTAGTTGGAGGCACACACAGGAGGCTGCAAGAGCAAAGAAGTTCAACTACGTAGAATTGGTGGGGGAGAAGAGGTACATGTGAAGTGTGAAGTTTGGGGAAGAGTTGAGTCTTTGAGGATGGAGAGGAGTTAGCCCAGAGGATGCAAGCCATTCCACGCAGAAGAATGAGTGAATAAAAAGGCACAGAGGCAAGAGGAAGAAGTCAGAAAACCCAAAAGCATACATCACTTAGATGTAAACATTCCTCTGGCACTCTGACTTGCAAACTACCCTGCATTCTCCCAGCAGCCCGCAGAGATGGGAAACTGCCTCCTGCCAAGAATGAACTTGTGATCTTAGCACTGGTGCTCTGGAAAGAGACAAGGACTTTGGGGACGTGGAAACCAGTTTTTCTCTCCCCTTCTCCAGCCTAGACATCCCAGTCTCGACACAAAAGGTTACAATTTCCCTGGGAAGAAATTGTGCTGACCTCGGGTTTTCACAAAGAGTGTGGTATTTCTGCTTGGCTGCACAGCCTGCTGAAACACTGCTAAAATAACTAGTGAGCAAGATGTCTCAAAAGCAAGCAGTTGCATATTAGGGCCAACCAGAAGTTTGCCTGTGGTTTATCGACCTCAAAGGAATTAAAAAAGGTGACTATTTTCTGAGAAGTCATAAATGCTCCAGGGCCTCATGGCACTTGGCAACTCAGCTCCACCAGTGCACACTTTCTTATCGAACTTCAAACAACACTGCTCGCTACAGGGTTGAAAACATAAACAAGTAGGGACTCCAGGGCCAACAAAAGTAGTCTAGGAATAAGGGTCCATATTCGCATTCTGTCTCATCAATTAGGTTAGCTAAGAATCTCCAGGCCTTCATTCACTCCTCTCTAAAACAGGAAAATATTTCTCACCACAATGCTGTGAACTTAGTTGTTATAACCGTTTTTTTTTAAGTATTTGATTGCTGAAGATTTTCAATAAAGACAGCACACAGTCCTGGTCCTTGACTTCCAGGAATTGCAGAAATTAAATCTGATCCTAACACTATTGACTAGATTTATTCCATGATTGAATTAAGAAAGCCAAATAAGTCAAAATAATTATTTCCTACTGCATTTTCCTAACTTTGAACATTCAAGAGAAAGGCCTTTACCCAACTCATATTTGTTAAGGGAATATACTGTGGGGGACTGGAATTGGCCACCCCAAGATTGGCATAAGGATTATTTGGGGCTGGTTACTTTTAAAAAACTGCAGACAGGAAAGAAACTCTGAAAAGTAGAATTTACTTACCCTTTGTTAAGAGACATTTACGTTTGTAAAGGAAATCTCCATCTGTAAAGGTGTCTCCCTCTCTGTACCAGGAAGAAGGGGGGACAACCTTATCTCTAGAAACTCTTAATCAATGCCAAAGGCAAGGCCTTAAATCTGCATCTTGTTTACTGTACTTGTCTGGTAACCTCCTATAACTGACTCCCCCAACCACCGACATCCTCCTTTGTCTTTAGCTGAGGAGGATATTTAAGATGCTCAGGTTGCCTGAGCCTCTCCCATGTATACATGTTATAAAGCTTTGTTTAATTTTCTCCTGTTATTCTGTCTCATGCGCATTTAATTCATTCTCTGGCCAGAAGAACCCACAGTGGGTAGAAGAAATGTCTTCCTCCCCTACAATGCATTTAGAGTTTAATCTTTGGAGTTAAGAAAATCTTCTTTTAAAAATAAAAAATCTTATGAAGAGGAGGAAATAAATTATCAACCCCATAATATGATTATTTTACCTGATTTACTGTCACATAGAAATGTAATTATAATTACAACACCATTGATGGCACAGAAACAAGGAAATCCCCTGATGTAAAGGGGAGACTTTTTAAAAAGCAATCTTGGAGTTTGGAATATGCCTAAATGAGGAACCAATAAGGAAGAGTATAAAAAAATAATACCCAACCGATATTTAGCACTTTTAATGGCACAGACACCAAGTTTGGTGAATCTAGATAAGGGATCTCATCCCATCCTCACAGGCATTCTATGAAGCAAATGAGGAATGAGGCACTTAGCTGCCAGGAGATAGGATGCTATGAAAAATGAAACACCTTACTTCATTCAACAGTAAAAGATCTGCTCTGCTTGGAGTTGCTCAATTCCAGTTTGATTTACAAAGGCAGAAAAGAGAAGAGGAAAAGTTATACAAGGGGAAAAGACAGAGACAAAATAGAATGGGAGCATAAAGGATGTTTTAGCCAAGTGCTCTTCATCTACTCAAACAAAGTAGAATAGATTTATTATTTAATTAATTCACTCATTCAACTATAATTTAGTTGACATCTACACATTGTGCAGACAATACAAGATGTCTGACACCTCTATTGCCCTCTTCTGGAATATTTCACAGTGCCTTCAATAATCACAGCACTTTTGTAAGTGGTTCATGCCACATGGTTACAAGTGATGGGACCAAGTTTGGGTACTTGTTCCAAAGCAGCCATCTCATCAGCAGCCTATGATGCAACCCAGAATGAGAGCTCAGCCCAATAAGAACACAGAAAGATGAAATAGACAATAGAGAAGGACAGAAGAGGAGACACATATAGAAAGAAAGCAAGTAGAAGCTATGATGCAGAAAACCGTAAATAAGCACAAGCCATAAGTAAGAAGGAAGAGCTAGTCAATCCACAGGAGAAAAAGCGAAGTAAAGGCAGAGAGAAGCTGAGGCACATCATGACTATAATGGCAGAGGAGCTGCGTAGGGAGCAGTAGTGGATCAAACCGCTTCCAAGTATATAATACCTGATTGTCATAACTACAGTCTACCCTGAAGAATGTTCTCATTCCCCTTGAAGTTAGGCTGAAAGGTCCTTGAGAAGGTTTCTTCTCTTCCTAACTTTCCTAGTATCATGACTAAAAATCCTGTAAATTAGAGTAATCAGACATAACAAAGATCTGTTTTCTTATAATCCAAATGAGTCAAAATAGCATTATCTATTATAGATGACGCTATCCTACATAAATATATAAATAAGACATAGACCTAACAAATTAATTCACTAATAAATTAGATCAGAAGTATAGTTATAGGTAAGCAGGTTCAATTCTTTTATGAAACAATTAGGAATGTAAAGAAAAGAGAAAAAATTCAAGTTTGAAAGCGATAGATGTTTAAATTCTTCAAAAGGAATTGACGAACTTCTCATTAAGAATAATGAATCTCTTAGTCCATCTTTTGCTTCCTTCTAAAAGTGAGAAAGAATATGCTAAACCCGAGCCTCATACATTAACTTATTCCTCTATTTTCACTAGTGCTGCAACATAGGAAGGAATAAACTGTTTTAAAACGAAAAGCTCAACAGTGCCAACTCAGCTCTGACACAAGCTTCTTTCTGTAAGACGGGTGCACTCGTATGTCCTAGGCTGGCTTCTGAGGATAGGCTTGGAAAGTAAGACTCCTTGTCTATCACATTGACTTTCCTGTCATCCTCCAGAATCAGTGACCATGATATTGCAAGGCAGAAATCCTACAGAGTCCTCAGATCTCATGACAGGTGAAGATGGAATGCCCCCACTTACCCAGTGGCACCTGCTCTGATGACCCTTTTCTATACAAACACAGTCACCGTGCCCTCATTAGGAACTCCACACAGAGTCCACCATCCTCAGGCCTTCTGAACCACATAGAAAGAGCCCATCCAAAAACCAAAAATGCAATGTCTCTTTCCTACTTCTATTCCCCCAAAGCTTTTATCCAGTTCCTGCCTTTTACCTCAGTAGTATGTCTTTAACGGCAATCATAAAATGACTGACAGCATAACAAAAAAAGTTGATCACTAAAAAATTGTTTACCAAAGACCTCTGCTTCTGACTATGATGGAAAAACTGCAATCAGATTTACTCACCTGCCTTAAACAACAAGAAAAACAAAAAAAAAAATATATTTTCAGGGGCTGGCCCCGTGGCCAAGTAGTTAAAATTCTGCCTGCTCAGTTTCACGGATTTGGATCCTGAGTGTGACCTACTCCACTCATCAGCCATGCTGTGGCAGTGACCCACAAGCAAAACAGAGGAGGATTGACACAGATGTTAGCTCAGGCTAATCTTCCTCAAGCAAAAAAAAAAAAAAAAAGGAGGAAGATTGACAACAGATGTCAGCTCAGGGCAAATTTTCTTCGCAAAAAAAAAAAAAAATTCAGTCATTGGAATGCAGGTAGCACAGAACTGTGAGTCCTCTTAGGAAAAAAGTAAATGAAGTAGTTCCTATGACTGAGTAAGATTACTGCCTGGAACCAATTTCCAGGCCACTGTTCAGGGACAGGGAATCCAACTAAAGTCCAATGGTCCTGGTGAGTTGAAGATGTGGAGACTGGAGCTCAGGGAGACCAAGGTGGATAGATTTTGCAAGGAAGAATGTTGTAGAAGAGATATTCATAGATAGAGCTCCAGAGGTCTGAAGAAAGGTCCCCTACAGTCTTTGGCTGCTACCATTATGAGTATGCATGAGGGAAAACTACCTGACACTATGGAAAGAACCATGAGAAAAGTGTAGGCAGAACAATATCTGGAGATCAAATAATGATGAGAACAATTTGTTTTCACACCAGCCAGAGTGGAAAGACTCCAAATATATTGGGCATTGGATAAGGTCTTCAGAATGGAATTGTCTTACTAGTGGAACTAAGTTAGCACTACAACAAAGCCTGCTTTAAACTTTGCCTAGAATGTTTGTGAGCAAGCCTTATAAAGATCAAACTGATCTGAAGAACTTAACTGCAAGACAGAATAACGTATGACACTCTTTAAATAATACGACAAAATTCCACACCCTCAAAAATAAAATTCACAACATCTGTATTCAATCAAAAACATGCAAAGAAATAGGAAAATATGAACCATAACCAGGAGAAAACTCATTGATTACAACAGACACAGAGGGACCGGCACAATGACTGAGTGGTTGGGTTCGCATGCTCTGCTGCAGCAGCCCAGGGTTTCTCCGGTTCGGATCCTGGGCGCGGACATGGCACCGCTCATCCAGCCATGCTGAGGTGGCATCCCACAGAGCAGAACCGGAAGCACCTACAACTAGAATATACAACTATGTACTGGGGGGCTTTGGGAAGAAGAAGAAAAAAACAGATTGGCAACAGATCTTAGCTCAGAGCCCACCTCTAAAAACAATAGACATAGAAATGACAGGTGACAGAGTTAGTAGACAAAGATGTTAAAACAGTTATCATAAATATATTTAATGTGTTCAAAAAGGTAAAGGACAGTATGAGCATGATGAGGGAGGAAATGGAAAACATTAAAAAAAAAGAAAATTCTGGAGGTGAAAAATACAATATCTGGAATGAAAAGGACACTAGGTGTAGTTAATAGTCAATTAGACAGAGCAGAAGAAAAGATCAGTAAATTTGAAAATATGGCAACACAATTTATTTAAAATGAAGTGTAAAGAGAAAAGGCTTAAAGGAAGTGAAAAGAACGTTAATATTTGTGAAACGATACCAGTGTGGGTAACAGTAGTCCCAAATGGAAAAGGGGACGGAAGGAAAACTACTTGAAGAAATACTGGTCAAAGCTTTCCCCAATTGGAAGAACAACATAAACACATAGATATAACAAGCTCAAAGAAACTCAAGCAGAAAAACATATAAAGAAAACCATCAAGGTGCATTATGATGAAATTGCTGAAAACCAGTAATAAAAAGAAAATCCTAAAACAGCTAGAAGGGGAAAAAAGGCATATATGTCCAAAGAAACAAAGATAAACGTTATAGTAGAGTCATCATCAGAAACTACACGAATAGAAGTTAATGGAATGACGTCTAAGTATGAAAAGAAACAAACTGTGAACCTAGAAATCTATATCCAGGAAAAATGTATTTCAAAAATGAAGGTGAAATCAACATTTTTCCAGACAGACAAAAGCTGACATAATTTATTGCCAGTTACCCTGCACTACAAGAAATGCTAAAAGAGGTTTTTCAAGCAGAAAGAAAATTGTATCAGGAGCAAATTTGGATCTACATAAAGGAATGAACAGCACCAGTATCTGGTAAACACGGAATTAAATATAAAAAAGCTTTTATCTCATTTTCTAATCTCTTTAGCAGATAATTTACAATCTAAAGCAAATATAATAACCATGCAATGTGTGGCTTTTTTCATAAGTAAAAGTAAAATGAATGACAAAAACAGCAGAAACAACAAGACGGAGAGTATTGTAAGATTCTTACATTATACTTGAAGCAATTTGATATTACTTAAAGGTAGACTGTGATAAGTTAAAACAATATATTGCAACTCTAGAGCAACTACTAAAAAAATAAAGCAAAGAGTTATGGATAATAAACCCACAGAGCACTTAAAATGAAATTACTTTTTGCAACTCAATTAATCCAAAAGAAGACAGGAAAAGGGAGAAAGAGAACAAAGAATAGCTGTGACAAATAAAAAAGAAATAGGAACATGGTAGATTTAAACTGAATTATATTGATAACTGCATTAAACGTAAAAGCTTTAAACAAGAGAATTGAAAGACGGAAATTGTAAGAATGGATACAACACCAAGACTCAACTAAGCTGTCTACAAGAAATCTATCATAGAGACATAGATTAAAAGTAAAAGGATAAAAAGATATGCTGTACAAACACTAATGAAAAAAAATTGAATTGCTACCTTAGTACAGACAAAGTAGTCTTCAGAACCAGAAATTTTATCACAATAAGGAAAGATAGTCCATAGTCATAATAAGGTCAATTCATCCTAAGGACATAACTTTTCTAGATGTGTAATTCATCTTAAGGGCATGATTTTCTAAATGTGTATGCACATAACAACAGAACTTCAAAATACATAAAGTAAAAACTTATAGAACTGAAAGAATAAAGAGATTCACAATTATTGTTGAAGATTTCAACACTCCTCTTTCAGTAATGGACAGAATAACTAGTCATACACACATGAAGATAAGGATATAGAACACTTGAGCATCAACAAACATGACCTAATTAGCATTTATAGAATACTCCATCCAATAACAGCAGAATATTCCTATTTTTTCATGTACACATGGAACATTCACCAGATAGACCATATTTTGAAGCATAAAACATGCATCAATACATTTAAGAAAATTAAAATCATATGTTCTCTGACAACAGAGTGAAAATGGAAATGAATAACAAAGAACTATGTAGAAAACTCCAAAACATTTGGAAGCAAAAAATACAGTTGTAAATAACACATGGGTAAAAGAAGAAATCAAAGGGAAGATCAGAATGTGTTTTGAGATGTCTGTAAATGAAAGTGAAATATCTCAAAATTTGTGGTTAAAGCTTAGAAAAGAAAAATCGCTTCAAATCAATTATATAAACTTAGTACTTTAACAAACCAGGCAGTGAAGAAAGCATTAAACCCAAAGTAACAGAAAAGTAAAAATAAAAAGATGAGAGGAGAAATAAATGACATTGAAAACAAGAAAGCAATAGAGAAAATCAAAGAATTATAAGCTAATTCTTTGAAAAGATCAGTAAGATTGATGCAGCTCAAATCTTGAACTGTTGAATATGGTTACCACTAACCACATGGGACTATTGAGCAATTAAAATGTGGTTAATATGAAACAAAACATGTTGTAGGTGTAGGTGTAAAGTACATGACAGGATATTAAAGACTTCTAGAAAAATGACAGGAGAAAATCTGTATCACCTTAGGTAAACAAAGATATCTTAGGACACAAAAAGGACAAAGCAAAAAAGAAAAAACTGATAAAACATATCATCAAAATTTTAAAAGTCTGCTCTTCAAACGAAATTGCTAAGAAAATGTAAATGTAAACCACAGACTAGAATAAATCTTTGCAAAATATAACTCATAAAGACTTGAATCCAGAACACATAAAGAACTCGCACAATTATTGCAAGACAATAAAAGACAAATGACACAATGAAAAAATGGGCAAACGATTTGAAGTCACTTCACTGAAGAAGATATATGAAAGCATATGAGCATATTAAAAGGTATTCAACATCACTAGTAAACAAGGAGATGAAAGTTATAAGCACAGTTGAAATAACAGGACACACCCACTGAAGTAGTCAAATGGAAGAAACTGAGCACATAAAGCATTGAGCAGGATGCGAAGCAACTGAAATCCCCGTACGTGGTTGATGGGAACACGAAATGCCGCAATCACTTTGAGAAATAATTTGACAGTTTCTCATGATGTTAAGCATATTCTTATCAACACAATCAATCATTCCACCCCTAGATTCATGCAAAAGAAGGGAACACACATGTACACACAAAGAGTTGTGCATGAAGGTTTAAAGTAACAGCCCTCCAGCCAAAAATCCCCAGGAACACGTCTGTAGTTGAACAAGTGGGGTTATTACTCATTGCGGTGAGGGAGAGTGCATACCCTGGGGAACCTTGGGGAATCTCAGTAAGAGGGCATTAGAAAGAAACTACTATAGGATTTGGACTTTGGTTGGGTGATTGGGGAGGCGGGTAACCTGAGGAAGTAGGAGTTGACTCTGGATTGGAGCTGTCAGAAAGTGAAGGCAGTTCTATGATTGTGTATCTGAATAATAAATCTATAGAGAGTGAAGATGGGCATACAACAGTAATTAGTAAAGTGGCAGTCATTCCATACAGCCAAGCCAAGGGATGGTTAGTATTTTGTGGGTAGCAAACAACATTGTTTTTGTCTGTACTTAAACAAAATTATGAATTGGACTTGCTTTGTCTCATCTCATCATGGTCTCAAAGTAACTTTGTCTGAGGTTTGTATTTAGTGAAATGTTTATGTCCTATAGGAGAATAACAACCTAGTTGTGAGTGCCAGGCCAGCTTTCAAATATCAGGGGATGCTCTTGTTTTTTTTTTTCCTTCTTTCTCAGTCAAAAACTGGAAACAATCCAAATGTCCATCAACTGGTGAATGAATAAATAAATGTGGTGTATCAATATAACCAAATACTACTTGACAATTTAAAAAAATGGACATGCAACAACATGGATGAATCTCAGAAGTGAAAGAAACCAGACACAAAAGTCTATATACTATATGATTCCATTTATGTGAAACTCCAGAGAAGGCGACAGAAAACTGGCAAAGAGCTGATCGCTGGATAGATACTGGGGGTAGATGCAGGTATTGACTGCAAAAGACAGTAGGGAACTTTGGGAGTATGAAAATGGTCATGTCACGATTGTGATGGTAGTTAAGACTACAAACATGTCAAATCTCATCAAAATATACTGGTAAAATTGGTGATTTTTGTTGCACATAAGCTTTACATTCACAATCCTAATTTTTTTTAAAAGAATCTTTACCCTCCTTTTCGGGTAAGAATGGTTCAGTTTTAGAAACACACCAGCCTATCTCTTCTCTCCAGAGTCAAGTGAAAACATCGCCATTCTTGCTGATTAGTTAACTTTCCCAAAGAGTAGAAAGAAGTTTTCTAAAACAAAGGGGAAAAAAAGAGTTGATTTCTTAGTGGATCACCCCCATTAGCCACTGGTCAAGGAACACCTGACTAATTTCTTTCCCCAGAATTGACCCTGTCAGTGGCTCCAACATTCCTGTTTCACAGTCACAGTGAACTCTGAAGAAATGAGGATCAGTAAACGAAATACTGGCAAGTTGCTTCCCTTCTCTTGACCTCTGTTCTTACCCTAAACAAAGGGAGAGGGTTGGATATGAGAATTTCTCAGTGCACTTCTAGCTCAGAAATATTCACTATACGAGTTACACTTTCAAGGCTCAATTTAGGTTAAAACTTGCTTCTCACATTCGGTATGTGTTCGTGTGTGCACATGCACGTCTTGTTAGTGAAATGGGCTGTGTTGAACAGGTATAGGAGAGGAGTAGATGTTACAGAGTTGGCGGATTGCTTCATCTAACTAAAACAGCAACAGTCTGAATGATTTACAAGAATTTTTGAGAGTGTATAAGGCTTGTTAATTTAATAAAAATAGTTATTGCCTATAAGACTGGAACCTACCTAACAAAATAAGATGGAAATATCCTTAAAATAACAATTTGGTGTCAGCTCTGATTCTTCTCACATTATCTTCTCTAAACTCCACTCAAGTTTCTAACACCAATACTACCCTTTGACCACAAGAGGGGCCTCTACTCTGGGCCCCACGCTTTAAAGGGTCCTTCTTTGTCCCACTCCTCGGATTGCTGTCTACCCCATGGAGTAAGAAGGCCATGGGGCCAAGGGGACACATCTACCTAGAGTGCATGTGTCCCCCATCCCCATCTATCAAGGTTTTCTGCTTACTTATACCTCAAGTTGAGGGGAAGAAAGAGGTTTGATGGTGAATATTGGACAGAGCTTGGATGTGCAGACTATGGTGTTCACATGAAAGTTCACAAGAGCCCTTGCTGTGCAAGTCAGAGCCAAGAGTGGAAAGAAAAAAGAGAGCCACAAGCCAGGGGCTAGGCCTTCCTATGTCCCCATACTACCATGCGCAGGAAGAGAACTCCAAGCAGTCTAAGAATTCTAAATGTAAACCTAGTCTTCAGGTTGTTACTTAGATATAACTGTCAATGCAGACATTTAGAACATATTATATTTAACAGTTTGTTATCTCAATTTAGAACATTTAAATACATAGACATATGGGATGTGAGCCTCCATCTGGTACCTTTGCCCTGGGGTCCTATAAATATTAGGAGCAGGCCTATCCCAGACCCACAGACAGGTTGAGGAGTGTATATTCACTATCAGGCAACTTACCTCAGACTGTGCCAACACAGAAACATCTGAAGGTGCGCCATCTCGATGCAATAACTCCCTCCCTGTTCTTGGCTGAGAGAATTTAAAGCAGGATCCTCAATATTTTGAGGCCCTCCCATCGATCATTCCAGTTAATTTAAAACAAAACTAATAAATGGAAGAATTCTCATTATAAACTCTGATTGGTGGCATATTTAATATATATTGACCTTAATTTGCTCCCACAGAGATTGGTTTAGGAGGAAGGCAAGTCTAGCATGAAGGGATTGGGGAAGGGGAGGTATTTTTAAATGAGTTAAAAGAAATTATTAAAAGTAATTTTGAGCTGTACCGAGGAAATTGCTAGCCAGGGAAGGAGGGCAAATCAAACAGAAAATAAGTAGATAATGAAGTACTGGGAGAGCTAATGGGACACATTACCTAGAAATGGAAAAAAGATGGAAAAAACCCATGGCAAGGCCTCCTTAGCTATGTAAGGCCCGCCTTGATCAGTTTTCAGGCTTTCCACTGCACGGGTGTGTGTGTGTGTATCCACATGGGTGTGTGCATATGTGTATGTGCATGTGTGTGTATGCACGTGTGCATATCTGCATGTGTGCGTGTGTATGTTTTTATGCATGTGTGAGTATCTGCATGTGTGCATGTGTGTTTGTGCATGTGTATGGGGACAGAGAAGGTGACAGAAGGAAGATGGCTTCTTTTGTTAATACCCATCACGAAACAAATGGACTCTGTTCCTCCATAAAGAGGGAAAGTGCCTGTAAATAGCTCCTTGTTGTTGGCAGAAAGTGACCCATTACTTTTCCCCATGGTAGCCATATTTTCATCCAGCTTCCTCACTGGGAAAAAAATAGAAGATACTCTCAGCCTCCCCAGGACTTCTGGTGTCATCAGTTTGCCCTCAAAGTCCTGCAAGGTTAGGAAGGACATGTGGAAGAGTCCTGCCACATCAGGGAGAGTTTATGATGAACTGTGGGATTGACAGGTATACAGAACACCTAGTAATCTTGACATTTGTTGTCAAAATAGACATATTGGAAAGGTATGTGGATTTAAGAGACATGGCCATATGGTGTCTGTTTATTTCACAGGAGGAGTTATTTACATTATTTATAGTTGGGTTTGGAAAGTACTTAAGTCCTGAGACAGAGATCCACTCAGACTCAGCTGACCAGTGCCGGGGGGGCCACAGGCTGGGGGCAGGTCCCTGGCTGAGGAAGATCAGAGAGAACAGGCATAAAGGCTTTAGAGCTCAGAAATCCCATGTTCCACTGAATTCATAGAGCATTTAAAAAACCATGACACATCTCATTAAAAACAACTTTAATTTGATGGATACAAGATTCTGTGAAATGATATTAATTCACTCAACCAGTGGGTGCAAAACGGCGGGAGAGCACCAGGCTGGGATCAGAAGACTCAGCCCCATGCCGCTGAGTAAGTCACTTTCCTTCCCCATGCCCCACCACCTGCCTAGTGCTAACTTTATATGACGCTGAGGTGCAGCCTAGGAATGGAAAAATGAGGGAAACAAGCAGCTGTTGACAGCTATACATTTCACACAAAATGTATCAGAGTAGAAATATCTAAAATGGTCCTAAAGGGTCTCTGATTTCCAGGGCAGTGTAAATTTAAAAGATGAGTAATAGAACATAGAGCCATCCATCTGAGTATTGTCCAGGGGACAAGGTGCTCTGAAGGTTTAAAGTAGGGTTTGATCCACCCGGCAGGTAAACCCATATGATGGACATGTAGGGAGGCACTAGACCATATTAAACATTTAAACCACATAGACGCTTCCTCATGCTGAGGTTAACCTCCTCAAGAATACTTCTAATTGCAGTTCACTTCCTATGTGGCTCATCCAGAGGGGGAGACTATGCTTGCCAGAGAATGTAAGTGTAGTGTCAACTTAGAAATTCTAGTTCTCATGGCGCCCTAATAAAAATTCTTTAATGCCTTATTCTTCTGAGTTTATTCTTACTCTACTACTTACTCTTTGGGTGTCCTTGCACGTGTTACCTTCCTCTAAACCTCAGTTTCCTATAAAATGGAAAATACAGCCTCTCCATCTTCCTTAGGTTGTTGTGAGGGCTTAGTGACTAAAGCATGTAAGAGCACTTAGCATAGTGCTGTCCAATAAATGTCAGCTAGGACCAGTGCTACATTCCCTTCCCTCACTCTTTCTCTCTTCTGCCTGCTTCTCCTCTCTCTACTCATCTACCCCCATCTACTCACTCATCTACTCAACCAGGCAGCCAACCACTCGGTCATTGAGTGGTCATTTGCCATCCAGCAAAATGTATTTGGAGACCAGACAATGAGCTGGACACTGAAGCTACAAACATAAATAGTGCTCAGATTATCTCCTCAAGGGCTCACTCTCTCCTCAGCACTGGACTCTGCCATCCCTTAACATCATGAAGGACGCACAACAGGTGCAGTCGTATTGAATACTCTGATATATTACTGATTGGTAAATATCATCTCCCTGATGAACTCTAGGAAACTGACAAAATTGAGTCTCTGAACCTGTAAAGCTGAGGGGTGGTCTCTAGACTCTGATGAATTCACCAAAGTCTTACTAGGCCTCCCAGAAGCCACATCTTTCTTGGTTATATCCGCCTGCATTTCCTTTAACTAAGACTTCTCTCTTATTTCTGCATCATGTGATAAGATTCAAGGTGTTTGTACATAATAGAATCTAGATTATCAGCACATTTGATGTTGGCTACCCCTTGCACCAGACTGTCCAAATCCCATGTGCAACATTTACCCAAGGCTTGTAACACACCGTATTATTCCCTCTGAGTAAGTTCGCCCTTAGTGCTATTTCCATCCCTCCCCCTCCAGGTAGCTAGAAACCATAAAACAGCACCTATTCACTTAAAGGTATTGTGGTGACTGAGTTAGAGCATTTGCCTTCCTGCAAAGATATTAACATACTCAAAAGCCCTTGAAGAAAATTGCTCCAGTCGTTGCCACCTTTACTCTTATTCCCAGAATCTCTGAAAGACAGGGTGGGAAGGACTTTTCACAACGATAAATGGATTTGAAAAACCAAGAGAAGGAAATTATCTGTTTCTATGGAGAGCCAGGGTGACATGACAGATAATTAGCAGGAAGACCTGTTTCTCTGCTATGGGAAGCTTAGCCATATCAAGGACTTCAAGCCCCCACCCCTTTTTATATCCCCCAGTGAATTCCTTCTCTGCAAACAGCCAGCTCTGCCAGCCGACAGTGACTTTCACCTTGAATCCTTCAAAGTCACCTTTCTCTGAAAATCCCTTCGCTGTGATGCAGAATAGCAATAGCTTTGCCATCTTGGCCACAGTTCGCAGGGTATGTTGAGATGGAAGCGAGTTGAACCCCAGAAGAACTGACCTGTCCAGCAGGCACGCTTTGAATATGGATGTGCCTCACATACTGTCTTTCCCATGTGCAATTTCTCATTTTCGCATAGGGTCTGAGAGGCTGGGCAGTTCCCCAGATGCTTATTGAAGGGGAGAGTGTGTTTAGGTCAAAGTGGGGAAAATGCTTCTCCCCATGGTATGCTATGCTGAATTATTTTTGTGCTGATGTGCAATGATGCTTTGTGTAAGAGGAAAATGGAAAGAGGTGATGTACAAGGGAACAGCTTAGCAAAGAGGCAAGTTACCCAATCTATTTCATGAGCCTTGAGCTGATAACGACTGAATTTCGGGAGTGTTATAATTTGTAATCCATAAATATTCCCCTCGAACAGCTTTAGAAGCTTGTTTTTAAAACATGCCTCTCAGAATAAATTGCTATATATAGGAAATCCTCCCTTGAATTTCTTTTCCAAGAAATGGTGATGTCACTTAACTTTCCCAGAGTTTTCATTGACATCTTATCCAGTTATAGGGATCTTCCACAAAAGTGAGTAAGTTGTAGGAGGAGGAAGAAAGCTTCCCAGGAACTTTACAGAAGAGCCTCAGGGCATCTTTGGGAAGGAGAACCAGGAGATCAACAAGGATGGAGAAGCAGAAGAGCTTCAGCATCTGCATCTGAAGCAGCAGAAGTAGCTCCCACTGGTGTCGGTTCCTGAAATTGAATTTAGGCTGACTCCCTTGACCAGTTCACAATCATTTTTTTCTTGCTTGTTCAGTCTCCTTCCAGAAATGACAAATAGGAGATTGTCAATGTGTCATTTCCTATCTCAGTATGCTTTAGAACATTTCACTCCACCAAAATAGCATGTGACCAATGTAGCTTAGATGACTAAAAGTGACATGTAGCAAATCAGGCAAAGAACTGGTGCTACCCGGGCGTCTATTCTATAATCAAGCCATAAGCACAGAGGGCATAGTCTTCGCCAGGCATGGAGCTGAGTGCTGTAAATAGGGCCAGCCATCACTTTCCTCCACCCTTGTCTCCTCACCATTTTTGTCTTCCTATTCTTGTCCCAGTAACAATAATAGCTAACATTTACCTAATACGGTGTGTGTCAAGCATGTGCTGAACACATAATGTATTATCTCATTTGATTGTCCCCAAACTCTGTAAATACTTAACTACCATTTTCGTCGTCTTCATCACCATCCTCACGAAGAGGTTTACCACCTTGCACAATTAGGTGAGAGAGTTAGGATGTGAATCCAGATAGTCTGATCCAAAGCTCACACAGACATCACTCTCTATCTGTCTCACCATTTGCCTTAACTCTCTGTTCAGCATGTGGAGTCATGGGCAAACCAGAGCACTTTAATTATTCTAAACGTTGTAAGTTGGTTAAAAGCATCAGATTTTGTTGTGCTCAACTAGAGGGGAGGAAACTGAATTGCAGCATGGAAAATGTAAGTTAACTATAAAGGCATGGCTTATTTTAAATTGTCATTCCATTATCTTTTTTTTTTCCTGCTGAGGAAGATTTGCCCTGAGCTAACATCTGTGCCAATTGTCCTCTATTTTGTATGAGAGTCACCACCACAGCATGGCCACTGACAAGAGGTGTATGTCTGGGCCTGGGAATCAAACCTGGGCTACTGAAGTGGAGCGAGACAAACTTAACTACTGAGCCACGGGGCTGTCCCCCATTATCTTTTTGATCAGAATAAGTTATGAAGGACAGAACATTTTTACATATGTTTCAGCATTGTTTGGGTAGTCATTCCTAAAGCAGAAAACAGATTAGTCATGTAGAAGCTTTTCAGACGCATTAAAGTATTGGTGAATGAATTCCCGGTATTAGCCATTTCCAGCTCTCTCCTTCCACAGCACCTGCAGGGAAATACTCCCTTGTCCCATCAGTCCTCTGTCTTCCTCATTTGTCTCTTTGTCTTTTTGTCAGCTGAGAATTCTAAAAGATAGAATGGCTTCCCCTAAGTGCCAGTTCACAGACCAATTGGCAGTGACTGCCTCTTTTGCTGAACCAAGAAGGACTGGCAAGTCAAAGGATGCCAGGATTCCTTCTCTATGTCTGCCATGGACTGAGGAGGAGTGCACCTGCCAACTGTGCAGAGCATAAGTTGCCTCCTTGAGACAGTACAGAGAGCAGGTGGTGAGACGGACACTGGACTGAGTCAGGCGCCTGAAGCAGTGGATTGCTGGAGCGGGCAGGAAACGGCTTCAGGAGTCAGATCAACTTGGGTTGGAATGCCCCTAAGTCACAAATTAACTGCGTGACCTTGGATAAATTATGTAAGTTTTCTGAGTCTTAGTATCCAAGTCTCAAAAAGAGAATTAATTTATATCTACAGAAGAAGGCATGTAATGAAAGTGTGTATTTTTATTCTTTTTGAAAATGAACTTCTTTGCTTGATTTTTAATCATAATCTGAACTCACTTTATTTTTCTATATATATTCCTAAACTACTCCCCCTGTTGTAGTCAAATTGGACTATTCAAAGTCTTCCCCATCATTTTGTCTATTCTAAAATGTTCCTCTCACTCCACAAATTCCCCACCTGAGGGCTTATGGATCTTACTGCCATTTAAATCTTAGATTATCTAAAAAACTTTCCCCCAAATATTCAAGCCCACATCTCCTTTAAACTTCAAAAGCACACAGGATTCTTTGTAATTCCACACCTACTCACTTCCCCAGCCTAACCGCCTTCTATGCACCTAATTTAGGCTGCAGAAATACCAAATTACTTACACTTCCAGAAGTCACCATGTTGTTTTATGTGTCTGCTTTTTGAAACAGGTTTCTTTGTCTAAAATGCTTGTCCCCCAGGTGGACTCCTACTCATCCTTCAAAATCCTATGGAGATGTCACTTCCTTTATGTAAAGTATTCCCTCATGTCCCCTCTGTCTGGCCCACTGGAATTCATCACCCCTATTTCTACATTAATTTGACAACTTGTACATTTGCGATCATTGCTTTTATCGTATGATATTATAAATCATTTATTCACATATGCCCAGATACGAACTCCTTGAGGGTAAGAATTCTGCAGTGTATATTTTGTATGTCCAGGGTCTAGCACAGTGCCTGGCATGTAGTCAGGAGGTGCTCAAAATATTGGAATGGTTGACTAAACATCACATATCATCTGAAACACTATTTTGCATTTGATCATACGTTCTCTTATTCCATTGTTATGCCTATCTGTCTAGACTTCTCAACAGACGCTAAGTACTTTGGAGGCAGAAGGGACTAGGTTGACACCGTGTCTCCTACAGGGCTAAGAATTTACTGGATAATCATTTGTTGGGTGGGACAATGCAACAGAGAGGAGGGTGGAAATGGACTTGCAGCAAGAAATGAGTGGATCCCTAGAGCTCACAGACATGAGACTGGCAATGATCCTTCCGAACGCACAGGAAAAGCATGTGGGGCTGACCACGCACGTGTCCTCCAAAGGGAGCCTGGAGGTCTTATTTGTAAGGTAAAACCAGACTCGTGCCTGAATCAGGAATAGAGAGAAAGCCCAAGTTATGAAGTTGAACTCCATTCTTGTAAACCCCTCCCTCGCTCCCTCCTGAAAGCCGTTGCGTAGCCCGCTAGGAAATTGGCTTTCATCAATTACACATATTTTGCAAGTGCTAATAGTTAGGTGGTGGAAAAAGAAGGCAGAAGGGAAAAAAGAAAAACAAAGAAAAGTGAGGGAGAGAGAGGGAGAGGAGCTGGTTTGAAGGGATTTTATCTAATTTCATTTTAATTAGATCCTTTTTCTAACTGAGTTTCTAATTTTTCAATTAGCAATTAGCAGCTGCAACTCATTCTGAGCATCACGAGGTGCCAAAGACACTAATTACACCACAGGAGTAGGAGGCTGGAAATGAGAAATAAAATTATCCATGAATGTTATTAGAAGAAAGGAATGATTACTCTCCGTAATAATATACTGATGTGAGCCTAATTAGATTGAAGGATTCAGAGGGAAAAAAATGAGATTTAAAAATGGATTACATTTAGATGCCTCGAGGTCATAATTTTGCTATAAATATTGCCTTAGAAGATCTCACTCAAAAACAGGTTTGCAAGCCTGATAAAGTTTATGTCAGGTTGTTCGGCAATGACCCACGTCTCTAGTAGACAATAACCCAGAACATCAATGACTTCTGAAATGCCAGTACTCTTCCTGGAAAACGTGTGTCTGAGAGTTCAAAAATAAACACTCACACACATGCACATACATAAAGGAAGCAATAAAAATAATGCCCAGGAACTGGGAGATACCAAAGCAAACATGCCATTTTTGGCCTTACGAAACGGGGGTGGAGTTTTTAGCCATGAAATAGAAAGATATGCAGCTGTAGTTTCCAATCTGTTGGTCCAATTACTTTCCTTCCACTCATGACAGTGCTGAACCCATGATCGTGTTTCAGGGAAGTGAGCCTGCAGCTGATGGCTCCTCCATGTCTAGAAACTGTTGATTCGAAAAACACTCCAGTCAAGGATAGCATAGCTTTCTACTAACAAAGCAGCCACACAGACCATCCGTGTTCTCAGAGAAGAGCTGATTTTCTGGCTCTGGACACAGGGAATCAAAACTGTGGTACTGATCCTCCAGAGTGATCCCTAATTAGCTGCAGAGTAATCGCCCAGACTCCCTGAGGCCAGAGTGGCTGACCATGGCTCTAGTGGACTCTGACAGAGCCACCATCCCTTCTCCTTCTCAAGTGCCACCTTAGTGTTTGGACTTGGCTTGGCAGACATTCTCACGCCTCCGTGGCCCATAGATTGCTTCCTGACAGCAGGAACTAACACTGCCTCCTCTTATCTCCCTTGGGAGAAAGGTAAGAAGCTTTGGAAGCGAAGCAGAAAATTCAGTGAGCAAGTTAAGTCTAAGCATCCACAGCACCCTTCAATAAAATTCCTGAAAATCTTGCCTCTGTCACCTTTTTTCTTCTCATTCTCTCACCAGGGTTCCTCAGTTCTAATGGCTTTTCCTCTTTCCTAATGATTTCCAAATGCCTTGACCTCTCTCCTGAGCTTTATCCCGACAATTTTTACCATTTCAGTGGTAGTTTTAGCTGTAGATCTCCTCAGGACCTTAAAATCAACATCGGCAGTATCTATCACATTTATTATGCTCTCCATCCCCATCCCAAAGTGCCCCTCAGCCTGCATTCTAGATTTCGGTCAGTAGTTTGGCTATCCTCCCAGGAGCTCAGACCCCAATCCTTGAAGTAATCTGTAAGTCCTCCCTTTTCCATTATCCCCAGCACCTTCCTTGGCACTTCAATCAGTCCTATGAGTTCTGCCCTAATGATTCTCCCACAATGCTTCTTTTCTCATACCCTATGCCCCACTGTAGGCATCCCTTATTTCTTACCGTAGCTACTAACCAATTCCTTCCAGACAAATGCCTTCTACCCTACACTCCCAGCTTCATCTTTCTGCAAAACTGCCTGGATCATGTTATCCCCTAGCAGAACTAGTTAGTGGTTTCTCCTGCTTTGGAAAATGCTCAAACTCCTAAACCTCTCTGTTCTTGCTCCAGCCCACATTTTGGATGTAATATTTTCCTCTTATGTTTCAATATTCTATGCTACAGCCAAACTAATGTATGGGCTCAATGCCTTGCTTGTTCTGTACCCTTTAATTGATATTCCTCATATCTACTTCTAGAAAGTCAGATCCAGCTCCAATAAGGATAATATTCCTAATCCTCCTTTGTACATATATAGGGCTTTTCATTTTCAAAGGAAATCCACATCCATATGGTTTATTTAAGCCCCACAACAGCTCCGAGGGAGGCAGGAAGCATCGGCATTATTAATCCTCTTTCACAGAGAAGGAAACTGAGACACAGGCAGGATAAGTGAATTGCCTGGTAATCAATGGTAAACCAGATGCAGACCCGCTGATTTTCAGATGATGCTGTTTCCTTTGAGCACTGCCAATGCTCACAGTGTGCTTGCTTTTGCTTTCCAATCGCTTGGATGGAGTCTCACAGTAAAACAACTGCCCTCCTGATGCAACCTGGAAAAATTGATGAGCTCCCATTCCTTGGCCTGCCTATCTGTCTTTATATATCTCACCACATTTGCCACTAATTATATTTCTCTTTATAATCTGAGCTCTCTAGTTAAGTAAGGTAATTGATCACTCCTGAAAAATATCACTAATTCCAAAATGGCCCAGAAGTACTTTGTCATGCTGTTTCCTTTTTCATTTCTCCACCCCTGGTGTTAGAATTATTAAGATGTCACAAGCCTCAGAGGGGAAAAAAAAAAAAACAAAAAAACAGTACTAAGGTCCTCGAAATGTGGTGTCTGTATGTGTCAGAGGAAAGAAGGCGTTCGGGAGCAAATGAGGTATTTTATTTTCAAGACAGAAAAGGCAAAAATTAATTTAAAATAGAAAGGAACTAAAAGAGACAGAAATCTTCGTTAATCTGAAGCTTCCAAGGGGTAGAGCGTCTGTAAAGAAGAGAAAGCGGAGAGCAGCCCTTACTCTGTAAACTGATCTTTGTCGTCAGCTGTCTGGGTCACTGCAAACAACTCTGATTGAGGAGAGAAAGGCAGGATGGGGATGGGATGATGCTGGGTTGGGAGGGGAGGAGGGTTCGAACTAGAATTTCCCCCTTCCCTAATATACCCTGCTTAAGCTATTCTTCTCTTTTGTTTCATTCAGGAAGCTAAAGCCAGAGAAGAACTAATCCCCAGGCTTGCTCAGAGCGGGTGGGGTGGCGGGAGCATGACTGACACTGCCGCCACGGGGCTGGTTAGGATGCAGAGCAGTAGTACTGGAGGCTTCTGTGCACTCGCTCTTCTGTGTTACCCCCACTCACTCGGGCAGCAAGTTGGATAAAGCAGAAAAGGAAGGACCAAGAATGACAATCCTCAGAAGCTCGCTGCCCTTGGAATTTCCTCTTCTTCGCTGAGAGTCTTAATTTTATCCTCAAAAGTCCTCTTCTGGATCTTCATGTCCTCTTCGCACTTAGACAACACTTCTTGATCTATGCGGGTTATTCGGTCTAAGTGAGGACTAGGGAATCACACCCAAATCAGCAATATAGACAGAATATAGACAGAAGGTCTATAGGTACCACGTGGTGAGTACCTATTATGTGTCAGACATTATGCTAGAGAACTACCTTATCTCACTTAATCCTATAGCACACAGTAGAATAGGTGTCAATTCCATTATCACGGCTGAGGAAACTGAGACTAAAAGTGACTAAGGATCTCGCCCAAGTTCCCAGAGCTAACAGATCCAGAGTTTCAACCCAGGTTTGTCTGATGGCAAAGTTTATGTCTTTCCATCGGACCACACTGCCCCACTGACCTACAAAGTGTTACCTTGCCCATTGTCCAGAGTAATGGAGAGAATATGGCTATAGAATATAGAATCATCCAGATTGTGGTTCAAATCCTGGCTCTACTGCTTCTATACTGAAGAATAATAATTTCTATCTTAAATAACTATTTTAAGAACTAAATTAGATGAAATAGTCTGTAGCGTGTTACTGGGTAGAGATGAAGGAAGCACCTTCATGAGCACCTTGTCCACACCCATTCTTCCATCTCATATGTGCAAGGCAGAGTCACATAATGGAAAGGACGTAAAATTTTACATTAAAAGAGAAAATTAAGTCTGAATTCCAGTTATACCACCCAGTAGCTGTGTGACCTTATGTAAGTCACAGCCTTTCTGAACTTTAGTTTTCTCTGTAAAGTGGGAATTTTAACATTATATATCTTACAAGATAGTCATGTGAATCACATCAAATGTGATACTAGAAACGCAAATACTTTTAAAATATAGGTATTATACAAATACTTTAAATATTATAAAAAGATCTCATTTAAACATAGATATATGAATGTATGTGTGTATATATATAAATATATACATGTTATAATACATGTGTATACGTTACATATATACATGTATATGTATTTATATATACATTTTATATGTATACACACACAGTCACATGCCACATGACGTTTCAGTCAACAACAAACTGCATATATGACAATGGCCCCATAAGATTAGTCTAGTTTTTATCCATCACCCTATATATGTGCCCCTTTACCCCTTATGCCCTCCCCCCACCTCCTTCCCCTCTGGATAACCACTAATTTGTTCTCTTTGTCCATGTCTTTGTTTATCTTCCACATATGAGTGAAGTCATACAGTGTTTGTCTTTCTCTGTCTGGCTTATTTCATTTAACATCATACCCTCCAAGTCCATCCATGTTGTTGCAAGTGGAATGATTTTGTCTTTTTTAATGACTGAGTAGTATTCCATTCTATATATATACCACATCTTCTTTGTCCATTCATCAGCTGATGGGCACTCGGGTTGCTTCCATGTCTTGGTTATTGAGAATAATGCTGCACTGAACATAGGAGTGCAGAAATCTCTTTGAATGTTGGTTTCATGTTCTTTGGATAAATACCCAGTAGTAGGATAGCTGGATCATAGAGTATTTCCACTTTTGATTTTTTGAGAAATCTCCATACTGTTTTCCATAGAGGCTGCACCAGTTTACATTCCTACCAGCAGCGTATGAGAGTTCCCTTTCTCCACATCCTCTCCAACATTTATTTCTTGTCTTGTTAATTATAGCCATTCTGATGGGTGTGAGGTGAGCTCCGTCTATCTTTATCCAGGTAGGAAAACGCCTTGGAAGCCTCAAGTCAGATCAAGAGATGATCACCAGTTAATGCAAAGAAATGACTGCATGACACTTCGAGTTACTCTTCTTTCTGAGCAGGGCAGGTGGGGCAGAGGAGCACGAGGTCTTTAATCTTCTGAGTTGTGAGTAACAGGCAGCAGGGAGATGCTCTCTGACTTGGAGCATGCCCTGTGATCTTTCAGGATGAAAGTTCGGTCAGAATGCAAGCAGGATGATTTGCTAATCAAGAATGGGATGGAGCAAGTGGAATGCACAACAGACCAGGGACAGCCAGGCAGAAGCCAACCTCCTGCTATTTTTTTTTTTAAGATTGGCCCTGAGCTAACATTTGTTACCAATCTTTTTTTGTTTTTGTTTTTGTTTTTGTTTTAATTCTTCTCCCCAAAGCCCCCCAGTATGTAGCTGTATATTCTAGTTGTAGGTCCTTCTGGTTGTGCTGTGTGGGATGCCTCCTCAGCATGGCCTGATGAGCGATGCCATGTTCACGCCCGGGATCCGAACCGGAGAAACCCTGGGCCACTGAAGCAGAGCGCGGGAACTTAATCACTCGGCCACCGGGCCAGCTCCAACCTCCTGCTATTTATTTCTATTTCTATTCAATGTTCTGAAATTTGGAGAGCCCAAAACCCTGCAGAAAGACCATTTCAGCTGCTGGCAGAGATACAATGTCACAGGGGTGGGGACGGGGAGGAGCAGCCTCTGCCCTGAAACTCACTGGATCTCAAAATCTCCTCTTCTTCCTCCTCCCTCCCTTCCTCCTCCACCTTCTCCCATCTTCTTTGTCCCCCGTTCTTCTCCCTCCCCCTCCTCCTCCCCACCCTTGTCTTCTTTCTCCTCTCCCTCCTCCCCCATATCCTCCTCCTCCTATCAGTTGCCTAAAGAGAGGGATCATAGCCTTACCCACTAAGTCACCAGGGATGGACAGGGAAGGCTAGATGCGGGAGGCAGGAGGAGGTCCGAGGCCTTTCCTGTCTCATCACTATTCTCAGGTCTTGGGCTGAGGCAGAAGGTTCAGCTCACTGGTCTTGTGACAATATTCAGGCCTAGGATTTGACCAGCAGCTGTCCCCAGCAGACCAGACTTTTGAACACCTCGTTGGACCCTCCATTGTCTCACAGCACCCACCCCCCAACCAAGCTAACATCCCTTGTCTCCAGCTGCTTCTTGGCCCCCTACTGTTCTCATTTGTGATTTTATTTTCCCTGAATAGAGGGAGTTACTCAGAGCTGGGCTCGCATCCAACTGGTCCAGCACCATCTTTCTCCTCCCTGGGCCATTTGCTTCTCTTCGAGAGTGTTCTCGCTGGGTCTGCCTTCCCTCTCTCCATCTGGTGCTGCGTGCCCTCTGCGTGGAGCCTGCAGGGCTGGAGCTTGCCAGGCGGGGCAGCCAGCAAGCAGCAGAGCCTTCACAGCGGTGAACTGGGAATCCACACTACCTAGGCTTCTCTCCAGTCTATGTCAGAGAGACGAAACACCTTAGAGAGGTTTCAAAACATTCAAGAAAAGAAAAAGCAAACGCACAGCATGAGAGAGCTTTGTCCAGCCAGCACTTTTACTAGCAATAAATCTTCTTTAAAAATGTATGAGGAAAGAAAGAAAAAAAAAATTGGGCAAATTGCTTTGGTGGAAAATCATTTCTCCCTCTCTCAGCCATTTCCCTGCAACAGTTCTTCACTCTCCCAGAGAGAGCCGCCAGCCATGTAAGGCAATGGTGCAAACGAAACTCACGCCGAGCCCCCAGTCAAGTCAGCGACAGGGCACAGACTGCTGCTGTGGGTCCAGCTGCTGTGGCCCGAGGAGCCCACTGGGTTTCCGATTTTGCACTGACCCTTGCAAGTGTGCTCCAACTGGAAAAAATCGCAGACCTATCCATCCATCTCCGTGTTGAAGTCCCCAGGGGAGGCTGGCAGACATGCTGCAAGGTGTCTTATTTTCCCTGATCCCGAGGATGGCCATGGGTCCCTGAAGGAGTCCAGAGTGATCTCCGCCAGGCTGCTGGGAAATGACTGCATACCAAATAGGAACAGAGCCTGGGATCTATTCTCTGTGGCTGGATGTCCAGAGGTCAAACGAGTCTGCTTTAAAAATATCCCTGCATTACCCTTCAGGTGTCCATCACTAGCTGTGAGACTTATGGAGCTTCAGGTCCTTACAAAATAAAGGGGGCATACAGTGAGCAATGTTTGTCACATATCTCTGAATGCAGAGCCCTGGCACTAATTTCCCAGGACCAGGCTCCTTCTCATCTGCTGTACCCATTTGCCTTTGTGATTTGGGCCACACGTTGGGCCCACATGGTATTTGCACTACTCCAAGAGACCAGGAAAGCCTCCAGAGCAGGCTCAGACTCCAAGCTTCTTCACATACCATTCAGCATCCCTCAGGGAGCAGGGCGCACCACCTTCACTAGGAGGTTCTTGCTGATCGCTTTGGGAGTTTGAGCCTCAGTGACCACACTCTGCCCTGGCCTGATCCCTGGGGCACAACCATGTAGCAACCTGGAGGCAAATGCATGACCCCAAAGAGAATAATTATGTCGTCGCCAATAAATAAACAATCATTGGAACAATTAGTGCTCACGCCTCTGGAGTTTGCTTCTCACCTCAGGACAGCCTTGCTCTCTGACCTTGTCAATACACTGATATGTTCTAAATAAGTGGTTTTACTGGGGGTGAGATGCAAGCTATCTAGAAACTGAGCGTGACTAGAATACACCATCCCTGGCCTTCCAGGAAGTGATTTGCATTGTGATGCAAAATGATGCTAGAATCCCAAACCTCACCAAGGTTCTCAGCAGCAAAAGGAAACATCGACCCAGTAATAGGCTAAGTAATGTTCCTACTGGTGATGCTGAGCAAGGAAAAGGAATAAGAAAGAGAAAGAGATAAAAGAAGAAAAAGGCAAGCCATTATCTGGGAACCTGAGATGATTGGGGGTAGGACATCAGAGTAGGAAAAGAAAGAAGTGGCAAGAGACAGAAGGAGGGTACGTGACAGGGTGCGGTAGAGGGCCATTCACTGCATTAGATGATCTCTCTCTGCGGCACCTTTTGTCCTCTTAATTAACTCAGTACAAATAGATTGCATACCAATTATAGGCAGGGCTCTCCAGAAATCCTCAGGAAGGAGATATGGAGATAAATAAGATATATGGTTTCTGCTCTCAACTTGCATACAGTTCAGTTGGGGCTAAATTATAGACACAAATACCAAAACCACATGTTGGACATTACTAAGTTTACCACAGAGGTATACATTAGTTTCAAAGAAGAAGAGATTCTTGGCTGGGGGTGGAAAATTTCATGGAGGAGCTGGAATTTGAGCGTCCTCTAAGCTAAACGAATGCCCTCTTTCCTGGCACTAATGAATTTTCCCTTTCCAGGGATTCAAGATAAGAAGGTACAATCTTTTATCTCAGAGGCAATTGGGTACAAAATGACAGGTGAGTTAATGATGAAATGTAAAAGTGCTTCCGGACATTTCTAGGTGTAAATTTTGTCCACATCATACGCTCCCAATCATGCACCTCCTTCATTCCCACATTGTCTTCTACATCTATTTCTGGCCCCCTCCTCAATGCTACTAAGCGCTTTGAGCATCTCTTGTCCCTGTAAGAACCATGGTTGATGTCCATGGCTGCAACAAAGTCTCCTGGGAGCCTGTTAAAGTACAGATGAATAGGCCCTCACTCCAACTAACTGACGTGGGACCACAGTGGGTCCATCTGAATTTCTATATTTATAACAGGATCCTGAATGAATCTAACAGGAAGTCGTATGTGTTGATCACAGGATCAGTGCCCCTGTTGTAAGGTTCTTCCACCCGTTACATTGAGGACACTAAAATGTCCTGATTATAACGTAAAAATATGGTGACATCTCTCTTGTGAAAGCCAACAGGGAGGGTTCCACTTGTTAATATTTTTCCATTTTTCAGAAGTTTCAGACTTTCTTGGAAGACGAGTTTGGGCAGGGGGCAGGACAGGACCAGGAGTTAGACCTCAGGATTTCTTTATCCAGCTTGGCTGCAAAGCCACCTAGGACCTGGGTTGAATCTCAGAGCACCAGGTCATCCACTTAGTCCATACTGGGCTCGTAAACTTTGAGCTGATGAGTCCCAGGTGAGAGGTTCTTGAGAGTAAGAAAGCAAAACCCTTCTTTCCCTCTGGAAGGAATTCTTCCTCTCCAGGAAGTTATTTCTTCCCAAGAAACACAAATTAACTAACTGCCACTACTGACCTCCAGACCAACACAAACCCATTTCCCCTTGAAATTAACCTTCCATTCAGAATCTAAACAATGTCTAATTAGCTCCAAGCACTGGTGAGCTAACTGGAAGAGAAGTCTGTAGGAAATTAAAACAAGGGGATAGCTTTACTGGTGAAAAAAAAGAAGAAGAAATAGCAAAACACCATCCTCCAATTATCCTTCTTCAAACCTCTGCCCCGGTTCCTTATCCTGCATCTTCATCTGTCTTCCTTTCTACAAACCTTGTAAAGGAGTCTGCTTTTCAGACAAATATTTTTCCCATCTCATTTGACACTGAGAAGGCAGGAAAAATATTGCCCATCACGATAAATATCAGTATAATATTCCAATTTTCCAGCATTTGACAGCAATCAAGGGAAGAGTAATGTGTTCCCTCTGTGACTAAATCATTTAGAGACCAAGGTATTCTGTCTCATTCTCATTAGGAAAAAAAATATTCCAATAATCTCATTATCCCAGTGTGAATAACAGTAAAAAAGCACCAAGACTAATGACTTCTTCCGCGCTTGCCTCCACAGATACGGGCCCGGCTGTGCTTCTGTGGGGCACGACTTGGTAATGGGGTCTTCTTTAACAGTGATCTGATCTGGCAGCAACTGCTGCTCTGAAAGTCCTGCCTAACAGAGCAAAGTCTTGCTTTGTCTGCGACAACATTTACACACACACCCCTGGACCCCAAAGACTCTTTTTACGTACTTCTTAAAAAACTAACTCCAGTGGAAAAAGAATGTGTCATGGCATGTTAAACTTTATGGAAATCCTTCTGGAGAATAACATAATTTCATGGTGCATTACTCTGAAATGACCTAGTACTTGAACAATTAATTTTTAAGATGTAGCATTGACTTCCCCTTGCTGTATTTAACCCGGATCTGAAATTGTCAACAATGCCAAGGGTTGCACAATGAGTTCGGAGAAGAGCAGCAGCCTGAAAATTATTCCATCTCCTGTGTTTTCTTTTATCAGACATAATGCTCCCCTCTTTGGTTCAAAATGAAAGGAGAAAGGAGCAGTTACTCTAATTAGGAACACCTCATAAGCAACACAGCCTGGCAGGAAAACAGCACAGTCTAGCAGACATAAACTCTACTTCTTATCTTTGCCACTAGTTTACTATGTAAACTTGGACAAACTTCTTTTCCTCTCTGGGCCTAAAGTGGGGAAAAGAGCGATCTTGTTTGTTAGGCATCTAAAAGGAATTCCTTGGTGGTAAGTGAATAGATTTATTATATATCCTCAGACCTCCTTGGAACAAAAGCTCAGAATTTCTCCTAACTTTTTTGCTGTCCTTTCTAAGCCCTACTTTTTGTTCTACTACTTGCTTTCCCCATCTCCTTCTCTACACCCACTCCTCCTCTACATGCCCACAGATAAGCAGAGAACTGGTATGCAAGAGCATCTTCTTAAGACTCACATGAGATCATTTAAATTCATGGGAAAAAGCTATAGTATGGTAGAGTTGGAAAGAATCTTATAAAACATCCAAGTGAGTTCCTTCACTCTGGGGAAGAAAAAGACCAGAGAAGAGAGATTTTTCCCAAGGTCACACGGGTGTTTATTGGTAGAACCACTAATTGCCGGTCCAACACTCTGCCCTCTAGACCAAACTCATGCCACAATTATTGTTTTCTATTAAAAACAAGCCCGGAGTTCACAAAGGCAACATTGGACTTACATACGCAAGCATGAGAATAAAAGGATTTTAGAGTTCAAAAAAAGCCTTACAAATCACTAAGGCTGACCTGCTAGGTGGGTAACCAGACATCTGGGTTTGCCTAGGGTTGAGGTGGTGTTTGAGATGTGGAACTTAAAACCAGGAGGGTCCCAGGCAAACTGGGATGGGCTGGTAACCCTAACTCATCTCCAAATGATGCTTAAATTTATTCTCCAATCCTCAGCATCCTAACATGAATCTCTTCAGCACTAGAGCGTTTACGACATTCTCATTTAGTAAATTGCATTGCTGGAACTCCAACCTGTAACTATGGAGCTGCATTCTTCCCTTTGGGGTCCCACCAAACAAGAACATGGATCTGTTGTTCTGTGTGTGCCCACAGCCATTCTGCTATGGATCCTCTCTCTCGGAATCTGAGAAGACAATAGAATTAGAAGCTATATGGACACAGCAAAGCATTCTAAACATGTTCTTTCTCTCTGCTGGGCTTTGTTTGATGAAAACAACCTCTTATTTCTTCATGGCTACCTATAGAAAGCATTATTAAGTGACTGTAGAACAAGGTTTTTGCTTTGTTTTGCTTTTTACTTATCTGAGATTCCAATGTCCCCGATTTCATTCTGAGGCAGTATTCCTTTTAGGGACTGGCCTCAGGATGATCAGATAGCATAGGGAGACAAATTTCTGAGGCAAGAGAACAACCAGAATCTGTGCCTTTTTGTAAACTCTTCTGGGACCCAGATGACTTTTCTAGCCACGTATATCTGATAGGGCCAGAACTGCTCCCAGATGAGAAGGATTTTCTTAGTACTCTGCTCGCATGGGTGGCTGCTGCAACCTCACCACTAATTCCTTTGGAAACTGACTTGACCCACCATTAGTTCTGTTCAAGGCATTGGTACCTTCTTTCCATAGCACAACGGCCATTTGGGTAATTTTCCAGGGCACCAAGGCAGATAGCTGAGTCCACAGGAAAAAAAAAAAAAATTGCAAGAAAATAAAATTTGGGGGTAGGTTTTCTCTCCTCCCAATCTTCAACATTTCCCGCCATCCTTTTCACTATTGCAGGGACCAACGTCTTTCAGTTGCCCTTCAGCTACCCAAAGCATCCCCACTCTCTGCCTAGGCCCTTTCTTTCTCCTAAATACCACACGTTCCAATTAACCACCACCACCCAAAAAAAATAATCATAAAGGAACAAAAAAAAAGATCTCTCAAATTGTGGTTCTGAGATGAGTTCAAAAGAAAGCAATTTAATTATCTGATTAAAGAAATGTATGCTAAGGTGAGAATATGAGGTTTAACTTTCACAAGGATTTTTGTCTTAAAAGAGGAGCTCATTAACCATAATGCAAGTCTCTAATGGATTTTCAAAATGTTTGGAAAGAGGGTCCTTTCCCAACCCTTGCCTACTCTCACCAGCTGCTCCTCTTTTTGTCTTCCCAATTGAAAGCTTCCCATTTATATATTAAACTCGGAGAGAAGCTGGCAGCTCATTTGGCTGCTTCTTAAAAAATAAAAATCATTGTTATGTACAGCAGTTACTTTGTAGAATAACCTTCAGTTTGGATCTGTTTGACGTTTCCTCATAATTATACTTAGGTTATGTATTTTTTACAGGAATGCCACAAAAGTGATGCTATATTCTTATCAATGAAACATCAGGAAGAATATAATGTCTATTTGTCCTATTACTGGTAATGTTAACTTGTATCTCTTGATTAAAATGGAATCTGCCAGGTGACTCCACTGTAGAATTAATTACTAAGTAATTTGTCCTTATTAATTAATAGGTAATTTGTGGGAAGATGCTTTGACTGTAGATAAATCTCTGGTTTCTATTCAAACTTTTACCCACTAGTTTTAATATCTGTTGATGATTCTTGCCTGAATCGTTTAATATTAAGACAGTACTGAAAAGGTGATTTTTCTAATGTCTATACCACTTCTACATTTACAAGTTGGCATCCTACCATCAGATAGAGCTTTCTTTTTTCTTCCATTCATTTATTCATTTATATTAGTATGAAAACATGGATTCCCATTTTATTCAATGGATCATAACCTGTTACTATCATTATTGATTTTGATGTTCTAAATGCCAGATTTGGCTGGTAGGAATTCACACAAGTAGGCTCTTACATGCTTCTGTCATATCTTCCAACATTCTTCGAATGCTTTCGTACATTCTGATGCCTGAAGATGTTGCAGACTCACCTTGTGCTTTCCCTGACCCAGTCTAAGAATCAATGATTTCTTCAAGAAGTTTTTGTTTCTTTCATTGGATAATATTTAGAAAGCAAAATCTAGGTGTGTTCATTGCTCCTGCCATGTCGTTGATTCTAGGTCCTCTCAATGGGCAAAGCCAGGAAATATATTTATGCATATACACATGAACTTCTATATTTATTTCTATTTCTGTATCCATATGTATGTCGATAGGTAGGTAGGTAAATAGATAAATGATAGATAAAAAGATGATAGATAGAGGGTCAGCCCAGGGGTGCAGTGGTGAAGTTCACACGTTCTGCTTCGGCGGCCTGGGGTTCACTAGTTCAGATCCCAGGTGCGGACCTACTCACTGCTTGTCAAGCCATGCTGTGGCAGGCATCCCACATATAAAGTAGAGGAAGATGGGCAGGGATATTAGCTCAGGGCAAGTCTTCCTCAGCAAAAGAAGAGGAGGATTGGCAGCAGATGTTAGCTCAGGGCTAATCTTCAAAAAAAAAAAAAAGATAATAGATACATAGATGATAGATAGAAAGCCATGAGTTTACACCAATACCTCCAATTCTAACCCAATACCAGAAGGTGTATTATGGCCTCCTCTCTTTTCATATTTGTAACTCCATTCTTTAACAGTAAGAAACTCTCGCTATTCTCAAAATATTTGCTTATTTGCTCAATCTCCCTGTATTTAACCAATATTGGCTCCTCTCCTTGGTCTTATTCATACCTATCCTGACCACACAAATTGCCACATTAGCTTTGGCCCTGCTAGACCATACCACCTTCATTGAATTCTTGGTCCTGGTCCCATGGACACACCAGACAACTGGTCAATTCTTCACACTCAGCCTACATTGCCAAAATTTTTGTGTTGATAGTCAATAATCCATTAGGGAAATCTAAAGAAAACATAAAGATCTTTTATATTTACCCACGGTTTTACCTTTTGTGGTGCTCTTCATTTCTCCATGAAAACCCAGGCTTCCATCTCTTATCAGAAGACATCCTTTATCATTTTTTAGGTCAGGTCTGTGAAGAGGAATTATCTCCTGTCTTATCTGTCTGAAAAAAAGGAAGAATAATCTTACTGGACATAGAATATAGAATTTGAGGTTGACGATTGCTGCCTGTCATGCCAGTCCATATGCAGGCATGAAATGGTCATTAAGAATCAGGCTGGTTTCTCATTACCCCTTTTAGGGTGGGTTCACTTTCTATTCTGCTGTGTCTCCCACAATTAAAGTGAATGTGAGACACTTTTCTTTTAGAAAGGGTTCATCTCTTTCTGGATTTAGTTCATTTAGGATTCCTTGAATCCTCAGATCTTTGATGGATTTTTCAAAAAACAGTATGATTTTATAGTTTATCAATTGTCCTCATTGTTAGGATGAAATCAATTGTCTCCTGCACCAGCCCTATTTTTAATACTTTTCTTTCCCTTGGTTTCTACAACTCTAATCTTATTGACTTCTTCTCTAATTTTCGTTCTCTCTTTGTGTAAATCCTCTTCATATCAAGCCTTGAAAAAGCACACCTTGTGGGATCTATTCAAAATGCAAACTTATTTTTGTATTTCACCATCCGTTTATACTTTTCCATTGGAAGATGTCTTTCCCAAGTCCCTGGATAAAAAATTGGGGTAGTTACTCTAGGAAAATAAATAAAACCAAAGATGATTTATGTCATAGAGTCTCAATTTAGAAATCAGAAATTCCTAGTTAAATGTGTTAATTGGCATTTCAATCTTCTTTCAAAGGTATAACAGCCCTTTCCTCTCCTCACACCCCAAACGGCACAATTGAAAGCAGACTGACTACCTTGAAGAAAGGAGGTGAGGTTCATCTTTTCTTTATTACTTGCTCCTCGTTGCTGTTTTTAAATTTTCCATGGTTCAATTGAGGATGGGATGGAGGAAGGAGGGAAGAGGAATGAGAAAGCTCTGGCTTGACTGGAACTGTCTCTAGGAGGGTCTGTTATATCCAGGCTTGGCAGGAATGGGAAGCTGACTCTTCCTTTCATGAGCAAATGAGTGGGTGTTTTGGAGGCTCTCCTACTAAAACCCCCAAACAGAACTCTGTCTGACATAAGCTCTCTTTGTCAAGGAAACGTTTTAAATAACACCAAACGAACATCTTACCCTAAGGTTCACATCCTTTCTCCAAGATCATGCACCCTGGATGCACCATCAGAAGGAAATGCAATTCTCTCTCACTATGCTGCTACCACAGGCCAGTTCATCTGGCTTTTCCCTCACGTTATGATTCCTAAGGCATGTGCTGGATGCCAGGCAATTGTCCTCTCCACTTTAAATACGAAGTTTACATTCCAAGCTCTCCAAGTGATCTCCTTTGAGGTTCTTCCCCACAGACTTGAGTGAGAAATGGTAAGAATCCCAGAATAGACTTTTCCCAAAGAAGTCCTCATCATAAATTCTTCTATCAATTTCTACAGATCCTTTCACATTTTCTTCGTTGACATGAGAGTTAGCAAAACCTTCTCAGACACCTAATTTTAAATTTCTGCCTGGTGATCTGACACCCCGCTTTGTAATTTGTACATCTATTTTTTTCTTATTGTCTCAGTGAAAGCTTCCAATTTAACATCCTGTTTCATCTTCCTTTCTCCATCCATTAAATATTGATATTCCACAGATTTCTGTCCTTGAGCCAATTATTGCTTCATTCAACACACTTGCCTTCTCTGAGCGGTTTTTCCACTCTTGTGGCAACAATTATGTACATGCAAATTAGTTCCAAATCCTTACGTCGAGTTCCATTCCCTCACCTGAGCCTCTGACTGTTAATTCCAGCTACTTATTGAATAATAACAGTGTAGAGGCTTCATGGGAACTTTAAATGTAATAAGTCCCAAAACAAACTTAACATTTTCTCCATGCTGTTTCTAACTTGCACATACATGCCTTCAGTTCTGCTCTTCTATCTACCTGGAATGACCTTCCCTTCCTCCCCACATTTCATTTCTGTCTATGTATTGAGAAACCTACTAACCTTCTAGCCTAGACATCAACTTCTCATTCCAACACCCAGAAAATTTGATTGCTTCTCTTCTGGATCCCACAGATTTTCCTTTCCTCCACTAATGGCATTGCTTTCTATATATTCACACGTGTGCCTGTCTCTGTCCTTGTACCTTGGGAGTTCCTCCAAGGCAAGGACCATGTCACACTCATCTCTGCATTCCCTAGTGCCCAGGGCAGTCCCAGTGCACAGTCGGGTCTCACCAAATGTTTGTTTTATGTTAATTTTGCTTTATAGACGTCATATCAATTGATTTTTACAATATATCATCAGAACAAAATTATTACTATCTCCAAATTCCGGACAACAAAATTACAGTTCAAATAATGTTGTCACTAGAAACAAGGTCTCGCTGGAGGACAGTGGAGTCAGCACTTTAAAACTATATATTTTACTCATAGCTGAGTACTCCTCTTTTCTGGGGTGTTTGTTTTCATTCCAACCTTAGAGTGTCTGGCCTTTCAAGCATCTCTAAAGATCTTTCAATCTCTAAGCACGTACCACACATTTTTAGATAAAAGATTTATGAGGACACTGCCTCTATTCTTCTGCCTCCTCCAATTCCTTCCAAACAACAGGCCTAAAATACATGAGCCAATTCCTTTGGCTAATTGATATTTCATAGGCTTTCTACTTTGTTTCATCATGTCATGATAGCCATACAAGTTGTTTATAATACTGGTACAAGGCCACCTCTATGCTTCTCTGCCCTTTTTGTTTACACAAGCAAGTCATCTACAACTTGGCCTGCAGTTAAAAGGGCGCCACAGAGCCATGTGTCTCTCCAGGAGCCAGGCGTTGTGCTGAGAGATGCTTCAGGCTGTTTTCTCCAGCCCTGGCCTGTGACTCATAGGTGGGTATTGTAAAGAAACACTGAACTTTGTCTTATTAAACGTTTTTGATTCTGACAAAGATTTTCCTCAGCTTTGCCAGTTAATATAGTTGGCATATGTCTTAGCAGAAACTGGGATGGAGCTTGCATTCATGTAATTCATTCTGGGAAATGATTTCAGGAAAGAGTAGTCAGGGAGAAGGGCAGGTAAAATTGATGAGGGTGAAAAGCCAGTATAAGGGTGTAGTATTGAGCTGGTCACTCCTGTGGACAATGGTGATGAGGATTTTTAGGCTGGTTAATTTTAAAACAGTTTATGATGAGGATTTTTAGGCTGGTTAATTTTAAAACTGCAGATGAGAATCAGGCTCTGAGGAGTGGAATTTGCTTGCCCCTTTGTTGGGAAACATTTACATTTCTAAGGGAAACCTCTGTCTGTAAAGATGCCTCCCTCTCTGTGCCAGGAAGAAGGGGGATGGCCTTATCTCTAGAAACTCTTAATCAATGCCAGAGGCAAGAACTTAAGTTGTTTACTGCCTGGCAACCTCATGTAACTGAACCCCCCCAATCCTCCTTTGTCTTTAGTTGAAGATAATATTTAAGTGGTGACTTCTGCCATTTACTCAATCGGGTTTGATTCTTATCTAAAAGTTGTGGGACCGCCAAATGGCCGGACCCACGGCCGGACCCTACGGGCACTGATACCATTTTAACTTTTTTACATATTCTTTCCTTTGTCTTGTAAAGAGATAACTCACATACCTATGCCTTAAATTTAGCTCTAACCCTCAACTTGGAGCAGCAGAAGTGGCAGCAGCAACATGCCGGCAGCAGTTCTGCCTGCCCATGGGTCCTGTCACCATGCCAGCGGCGGCAGCAGCAGCTCCCCATGCCAGCAGCATCTCTGACTGCCCATGGGTCCTGTCCCCACACAGCAGCTCTGACTGCCCATGGGTCCTGTCCCCATGGCAGCAGCAGAAGCTCTGACTGTCCATGGGTCCTGTCCCCATGTTATTCTATACTATTCTCTAAATAAAAGAGCACTACTGCCAGATCTTAAGAGTCTAAGAAATCTTTCTTTCAACTCCTCAGCTCACCGACCCCGCATCAATGGGACATCAATTTCACTGGGACACACTGAGGAGCTGGTACAAAATACACTTCAGAAATGTCCACCTCAAAGAAGGAAGTGGAGAAGATTTACCACAAGCTCCCGTTTCCCATTGATCAAAGATTGTTCCATGGAATATTAACTCCCACTCACTTCTAAGTTGTGTATGTAGATGCCAATTACTTCCTGCACCATCCCCACCATGGTGTCACATGATCTTGAGGCAAAAAGCAAGCAAGGGGATGTCAGGTTGCACCTGTGTGATGCTGGCTGCCCTAGCAATGACTGGGGTAAAGAGTGGGCTGAGTGAATGTGAGACAAGGCACTTGAAGAGTCCAGTTTAACAGTGAGTCTAAACTAGACAGCTGGTCTCCAATGACAGAGCTGTGCCAGAGTTTCCTTTAGGAGGAACTGGAAAACAGAGAGCGGTGTCAGAATATATGTATGGGTGTGTGAGAGCTTCTCAGAAGCCAGTATCATCAGGGCCAGTACCATTGAGAGGAAAAGTCAGAGGATTCAAAGGGCTGTCAAAGAACTGCCAACAAAGCAGACAGACAGCCAGAAGGTGTGCCTTGGATTCACCAAGTCACCTAATCCAGGATTCTCCAAGTTCTGCTTTGTCTACTGCTGCTAGCCTGTGTTCAGCTTAGCCTTCGGGGCTAGATGGACATCCACATCCTCAAGGAAGCTGCGTGGTCCAGAGATCAGCCATGCTGCATCCCACACTGCTTTCCTCAGCAAAGTTAGCCTGGTAAATTTAAGAGGCAATGTCCTCCATCACCTCTGCCTCCAGCTGAGACTCTCCAGTTTAAACTCTCATCTCCCACCCAATTAGGGGACAAGTGCCACCGGCCCCTCTCTATCACCCCTGCCCATCATTGTGATGTCCTCCTAATGGTCACTTGGCTTATTACAGGCAACACTCCAGGACTTGGCCTGCCCCCACATCTCTTTCCCAACCCTTTTCAAAACCTTCCTCTTGTGTTGTTTGAACCTATAGTAAGTCAAATAATGTCCCCCCAAAAGCCCATGCCTTTAATCCCTGAACTTGTGGAAATATTACATTACATGGCAAAGGGACTTTGCAGATTTTGTTGTTATAGACCTTAAAATAGGGAGATTATCCTGGATTGTTCACGCAGGCTCAATCTAATCACTTGAGCCCTTAAAAGTTAAGAAATTTCTCCAAGTGGAGTCAGCCAGAGACGTGACAAAAGAGAAGCAGGAAAGATGAGGCAGAAGTGGAGGTCAGGGAGATTGAAACATGAAAAGGACTTGCCTCACCGTTGCCAGCTCTGATGGTGAAGGGGGCCATGACTCAAAAAAGGCAGGCAGCCTCTAAAAGCTGAAAACAACCCCACCCAACAACCAGCAAAGAAATAGGACCTCAGTCCTACAACCATATGGAAGTGGATTCTGCCAACAACCCAAGCGAGCCTGGAAGCAGTTTCTTCCCCAGAGCCTCCAGTAAAGAATGCAGCCCTGCAGACATCCTGATTTCAGTCCCGTGAGAGCCATTTCAGACTTCCGAGCTGAAGACACTAAGATAATAAATGTATGTTGCTTTAAACAGCCAATTTGTGGTAATTTGTTAAAGCAGCAACTGAAAGTTAGTATCAAGGCTTAAATGCTTCAAAAACAACTGTTTTGTTTACCTCTGATAAGCTGGTTGATTTTTAAGGTGCTTTGGATTGGCTATCTTACTTTTCTCAGGAGAAGTTGCATTTTCAAACTTGGGAGCAGTATGGAAAAAAATGGAAGATTCTGAGACATGGGTACCCATTCCAAAGGAGGCTCCCCACCATCAAATTGAAAACCTTGGGATTAACATTATCAACATGAAGGTAAAGAGCAAAAATCATTGAGGGCTCCTCAGTCCGTAAGGTTAACATTGGCTCAACTGGCCATCCGCCCTCTAGCACATTGCTTAAAATCCTGAGAAATATGCCATAGGGATGTTCCAGGCAATTGCACATCCCGCTCCCCAGGAATCCCCACCATGCTCCCGTCCTGAAGGTCTGGACTGGGCAGATTTGCACTCTCCCCCCCCTGACTTCCTGATTCCCCCTTGCTCTGGCTTCTTCTCTTCTGGTCCCTCTATAACTCTCTTAGACCCTGCAGGGCACTGTCCTAACTGATGGCAGGGTCTGCGCCAAACTCCGTTCTGTCAGAGAAGTGGAAAAGGGAAGTCAGGAAGCAGTGAGAAAGCCTTTAACAATCTCTTCTTCTCCTATCAAAGGATTCCCTATCCAGGTAAAGAGGACAAAGGGAGGAATTACTCTGTGCTGTCTCCTTTGGGTCAGGCTTGCTCATGATGCCATTAAACTTCCATTCTGAGATTAGAACGCAAAGAGAAGAGAAGAGATAATGGATGCGGCCAATGCAAGCAAAGCAAAACAAGAACAGTGAGTACAATTGAGTAGTTGTTTTTACTATTTTGCATTCCTTTAGGCCATGTGTCTTCTCCAAGCTTCCTTTACTTCTCTGCTAATATGACAGCCTGGTCTTAATTCTGGATGCCACTTGCATCTGGTTTCATCTATACTTTTGATCCATATTTCCAGATTATACCCTACATGACACATCACCTTTCTACATCAGTTCAAACTCATAGATCAACTCTCTCTTCTGATTTCAACAGAAACTGCCTCATCTTGTCACCTTGGTCCCCCAGGCAAAATGTAAAAATTGGATACCTTTCTCTCCAGAAAGGAGTGCTTTAAAATATACAGGAACCAACAAATAGATGCTAAAATTAGTGGGTAAAAGTTTATGGAGAAACAGAAGAGTATCTCACCCAAAATAAGTATTAATTTTAAAGGGAAAATAAGCACCTTTTCAGGAGAGAAACCTGGTAGACACACCTTAACCAAGTGATCAATGTCAACATCAACATTTATAAGACGTCAACATCATGTACCCCTTGATATCATATTCTGAGAAGGGCATATCACGTCTATGGCATTTTTACCAAAAATGTGTAATCTGAATCAGTCATGAGAAAGCATCAGACAAACCCAAATTGAGGGAAATTTTACAAAATACCTGACCAGAACTCTTCAAAAGTAGCCTGGTCACAAAAGACAAGGAAAAACAGAAACTGTCAAAGATTGGAGGAGATGAAGAAAACAAACATGAAATTAAATGCAACACAGCATCCTGGATTGGATCCTGGAACAGAAGAAAGAAATCAGTGGAAAAACTAGTGAAAGCAGAATAAAATTTGCAGCCTAACTAATTGTATTGTACCAACATTAACTTCTTAGCTTTGATCACTATAACGTGATTATATGACATATTAGAGACTCTGGACCGTAGATATAAGAGAACTCTCTGTGCTATTGGCAACTCTCCGTAGTCTAAACTTGACTCTGCTGCAAATTACCTGTATGACCTTGAAAAATTAAACTGAGTCTCATTTATTCATCTTTGAAAGTTTTAGATCAAATGATCTCCAAAGATCCAAACTGAAATAAAAGAGAGGAAACATAAGCAAACGAAGAGAAGAAAATGATAACTGAGTGTACAAAATTTGTAAGACAAACCTTTCACATATAATATTAATCTTCAAAATAACCAAAATACACACACGACAGGCAAGTAAATTTCAGTAAGATAATGAGTAAAACACTCAGCACACATTGTAAGTACTCAATAAATGTCATTGTTTGTGACTCCACAAAGTGATTTACCCGAGAAAGTAGAAAGGCTTTATTTTGGACCCTGGCCTTCTAGACTCTTAACGTGGTTCAGAGAGAAGGAGTAGTATATAAGGAAATAGTCTGAAAAACAAAACAGAATTAACATCAAAATCATGCGGGGTCGGTGAGCCGAGGAGTCGAAAGAAATATTTCTTAGACTCTCAAGATCTGGCAGTAGTGCTCTTTTATTTAGAGAATAGTACAGAATAGCATGGGGACAGGACCCATGGGCAGTCAGAGCTTCTGCTGCATGGGGACAGGGCCCACAGGCAGTCAGAGATGCTGCCGGCATGGGGAGCTGCTGCTGCCGCCGCTGGCATGGGGACAGGACCCATGGGCAGGCAGAGCTGCTGCCGGCATGTTGCTCTTGCTGCTGCCGCTTCTGCTGCAAAGTTGGGTGGAGAGTAAGGCTAAATTTAAGGCATAGGTATGTGAATTATCTCTTTACAAGACAAAAAAAAAGTTAAAATGGTACCAGTGCCGTTAGGGTCCGGCCATTGGGTGGTCCCACAACTTTTAGATAAGAATCAAACTGGATTGAGTAAATGGCAGAAGTCACCGCTCAAATATTATCTTCAACTGAAGACAAAGGAGGATTTTGGGGTGGGGGGTCAGTTACATGAGGTTGCCAGACAGTAAACAACTTAAGTTCTTGCCTTCCCCATTAAGAGTTTCCAGAGATAAGGCCACACCCCCTTCCTCCTGGGGGAGGTATGGAGATTTCCTTCACAAATGCAACTGTCTCTGATCAAAGGGCAAACAAATTCCACTCCTCGGAGCCTGCTTCTTATCTGTAGTTTTAAAAGTAACCAGCCTAAAAATCCTCGTCATAAACCATTTTAAAATTAAGCATCCTAAAAATCCTCATCACTACAAGATACTATTTAGATCTGAGGAAAAGGAAGAGAACTGGAAAGTCAACAATGTTCCAAGAATGAAAAATCTCCAGTGGATTAAAATCTGAGGCTACAGAGAATAATCTACTGTGTGAATGAACCATTTGAAATCCCACCCCTACAGGACCACACATCTAGCTGGACTAGCTAAGTGGAGTCAGGATCACAGGACCACTCCCCTAACTCTCTGCCCAGGATCAGAACCAGTCACATGGATCAGGTCACTGGGGCTGTATTCATTCCTCTTCTCTGTGTACCTTTGAATAAACAGCAATAGAGACTAAGCTGACTTAGACTTTGCTCTAAAGAACTCTGCGTTTAAGTGGTTTTGAAAATGGGCTTTATGGATTGGTAGAAAAGATATACTGATAGATCTTTGAACAAAAGTCCAAAAGAGTGATCAAGGGACAATTTGAAAACATATACAGGATATTTGCTTCTAGGAATGGCAGGCTAGGTTATTTGGACTAATTTTCAAGCTGAAGACAAATAAAATGCTGGAAAAAATATTTTTTAAATATTTTCTTTAAAATATCAAAGAGCTGAGGCAGTGGCATCACCAAGACAGCAGAATAAAAGACACCAGCCTCACTCCCCCAACAAAGATCAACAATTAGATAGCTACACATGATTGAAAATAGCTCTGGGAGAGCTCAGGAGACCAATTAAGAAAAATCAGCAACACAGTGGAAAAAAAGACCTGAGAATACCACACAAAAAGGGTAGACAGAACAGCTTCATTCTGCCCATATCATCCCATCCCCTAGGGCTGCACTGGTCAGCACCACGAGGGAACTCCCCAGGATTAAAGAGCTTCCTCACCAGGAAAGGGAGAGGAGGATGAGCCATCAGCTTCCCCAGACGTCCAGGGCACCGCATGAAGGACCCGAAGAACCCCCTTTGGGTTCACCTCAAAAAGAGAGCAGAAAGCTGAGACCTCTAGAGGTGGCTAGCAACAAGGAAGAAGGGCAGAGGCTACCAATATAGCCACACAGCAGGAGTGATCCGGGTTCCCAGTGACCTGCTCTGCAGAGGACTCCAGCAGCCTTTACTGCTGAGGACTCCAACAGCCCTTGTGGATGCTGTAGACACCCCAGTTTCATCACTCAGGATCTCATCAAGGACCCCAGCCATCAGCTCCAGAGAGGACCCCAAAAGCTTTCACTGCTGAAAACTAACAGCCAGTACAGCTGTCCTGGACCTCCTGCAGATGTCACTCTAATGTTTTCTTCCTACAGGTTTTCAAGTTCACAGATGCCAGCTGCCCAAGTCCCTCTCTACTCCCTCCCATCCATCCCTCAGCCTGGGATCTTCAAGGGCAGCCTCTGCAGCTGCATGCATGCAAGACACCAGCCTAGACCTCCATAGCTGACCCCACCGCTACGTGCACATTCATGGCTAACCACAGCAGCAGCAGGACTGCACGCTGACACCAAGGGCCTCCACAGCTACTTGTGGGCCTGGATCCATCCCTGACTCCTGTCACTGAATGGCACCACTAGGCTCACTGCAGGGACACCCACATGCTGTGAGCCTGACTCCCATCATTGGCCTCCATTGCCATGCTCATAATGACATTAGAACCTACAGTAACATGACTGCATGCTGATAGCCAGGGCCCCCACAGCTGTTAGTGCACTCACATTTGTTTCTGAACCCTGCTTCTACCTCCAGCCCTCACCCCCATGTGTGTCTGCAGCTTGCCACTGCACAGGCACCTTCAGCCATCCCCCACAATCAAGTGTGCATACCACCAGCTCCAGCCACCACTGCTGCCTGTGCTGGTCCCTAGCCACTGGACCTAGAGACACTGCTAAAGACCCCAACAGTTCTTGCAGCCACTGTGGACTCCCTGCAGCTTTTGCCAAATATCACACAGTTGTGAATGTTGTGGACCCCAGCAGCCTAAACCAAGGAGACATCACACCCCCCTCCCACCTGGAACCATCTCATGGCCCTGCACTTGGTGCCCTGCACTGCTAGACCTGGGGTCACAGCACATTCCAGAGTTTCCTCACCTGCAGGTAAAAGGTCTTTCCTTTTCACAGTCATTTCATAAAGTCTGGAAGAGGTGACTGCTTCTTCAAATGCACAGACTCCTATGCAAGGCTGCTAGCATCATGAAAAATCAGGGAAACACAACTCCACCAAAGGAACACAGTCAACTTCCAGTAACTGACACAAAGAAGCAGAGATACACAAATTGCATAAGAAAGAATTTAAAATAATAGTTCTAAGAAAGTATCAAAGTGCTGAAAGGTGTTATTATCAGGTTTAAAATAGAGGAAAAGTCAAGAATTCAGAAGAGCAAATTGGGATTCCATGCTGCCTTTTCCCTGAGGGCATTTGACAGTCAAGAGGAAATGGCTACAGAACTGAGCTAAAGTTTTGATGGATTTTCTAGGTGAAAAGGGCAAACTGAAAACCGAAGGTGGGGAGTCCTATAGAACAACCCCCTTTCACACATGCTTACACACTAAACCAGCACATCAAAGAGCTACCCCCCCAGAACAGAGGCTCCTTAGCAAAACATCTCTCATACCCTGACAAGAAAAATAGCAAGGATGATAGAAAGGTGATGTGGGAGAAATGAAAAGACCCATCTTTAAGAAGCTATAAACCAAATTCTGACAATGCAGTGGAAATTGCTCAAATTTCCATGATCTGGTTGGTCCAAAATATGCCATCTGACAGTATCATTCCCAGGTGCCTGAAAAAGCAAACTCAAATCAACTCTGGAGGAGGATATCTTCATCCAAGGCCTCTGAGAATCTAAACAAATAATTTTCAAGGGCCATGAGTGGCAGAGAAAATTTTCAATTACATAAAGAAGCAAGGTAACAGAAATGAGAACCAGCAGACAAGGAGCAGAAACAGATCTCTCAAGTATCTTTTCAGATACTGAAACGACCAGAAATGTATTTTAAAACCATTATACTTGCTATTTAAAAAATAAAATAAAATATCTGCTTTTTCAAATAACAATATTTGAGGAAAATGGTTTGAAACCTGGCATGTAAGGAGCTGGAAGTTGTCATTCCCATCCTCACAACAAGAAAAAACTGAACTGAAAATCAACATCTCTTCTTAGATCCAACAGAGAATTTAGATCACAGGGCAAACTGTTGCCCCCAGGATTGGAGAGACAGACAGGCAGATACAAAGAATAACAATTTAAAGGAGCACAAACCTCCACCGGAACCATAACTTGGATAAAAATGCCTAAGCTGTAATTGATGAATTGCTGGAGACTCAGTGTAGACAAGTCTGAAAGTTAAAAACTCCAGGATGGCTCAGTATAAGGGGGTGTACTACGCTTTGTGAGTCTTACCTCTAGGAGCTGTACCAAGTTCTCGCAGTGAATACTGGAGGAAATCCCCTCATACTACCAGTAGGGGAAGGGGATAATAAATCATTTTAAAATACACTAGAGCATTCTGTTCTTAACAAGGACTGCCTTTAAGCAAACAGTAAAACATAGCTTAACCCCTTGCCAGATAAACATAAAACCTTGCAGTAAAGGCCCATTTACCTCGGTTCCTTTATACCCAGTACATCATGTCTGGCTTTCAACAAAAAATTACAAGGCATACTAAAAGAAGAAAACACAGTTTGAAGAAAAAAAGTGAGCATCAGAACCAGACTCAGTGATGGCAGAGATGCTGGAATTATCAGACCAGGAATTTAAAATAAATATGGTTATTATGCTAAAGGGTTTAATAGAAAAAGTGAAAAACATGCAATAACAGATGAGTAATGCAAGCAGAGATATGGAAACTCTGAGAAAGAATCAAAAGCAAATGGTAGAAATCAAAAACACTGCAACAGAAATAAAGTATTCCTTTGATAGCTTTATCAATAGACCAGACACAGATGAGGAATGGGTCAATTAGCTTGAAGAAACGCCAATAGAAACTTCCAAACTGAAATGCAAAGAGGAAAAAGAATGAAAAAGACATAATAAAATATCCAAGAACTGTGGGACAAGTACAAAAGGTATAACTCACAAAATGGGAATATCAGAAGGAGAAGAAAGAGGCAAAGGAAAAGAAGAAATATTTGAAGTAATAATGACTGAGAATTTCCCAAAATTAATGACAGGCACCAGTACCTAGATCTAGGAAGCTCAGAGAACACCAATCGTGATAAATACTAAAAAATCTACAGTGAGGCATATCATATCCAAACTGCAGAAAATCAAGGAAAGAGGCAATCTTGAAAGAAGTTGCAGGGGATGGGGGAATCAAAACCTTATCTGTAGAGGAGTAGGATGAAAATTATATCAGACTTCTCAGAAATCATGGAAGCAAAAAGAGAGTGAGTAAAATGTTTAAAGTGTTGGGGGAAAAACCCCACCAACTTAGAATTCTGTATCCAGAAAAATTATCCTTCAAAGGTGAAGAAGAAATAAAGATTTTCTAAGACAAACAAAATTGAGAAAATTTATTGCTACTAGACCTGTCTTGCAAGAAATGTTAAAAGAAATTCTTCAAAAAAGGAATGAAATATAAACATCAAATCACATTGCACACCTGAAACTAATATAAAATTGTATGCCAACTATGCTTCAACAAAAAAAGGAAGAAAACTGGTATCAGTCAAAAACTTGGATCCACATTAAGAAGAGTATTAGAGAAGGAATAAATGAAGGCAAAATAAAATCTTTAATTTTTATTCTTTTTTTTTTTAAAGATTTTATTTTTCCTTTTTCTTCCCAAAGCCCCCCAGTACATAGTTGTGTATTTTTAGTTGTTGGTCCTTCTATTTGTGGTATATGGGATGCTGCCTCAGCATGGCTTGATGAGCGGTGCCATGTCCGCGCCCAGGATCCGAACTGGTGAAACCCTGGGCCGCTGAAGCGGAGCACGTGAACTTAACCACTTGGCCACGGGGCCGGCCACTTATTTTTATTCTTAATTGACTAAGAGATAATAGTTTCAATTTGTCAAAATAATAATGGCAACAATGTATTCAGTGATTATAGTTTATGGATAAGTGAAATGAATGACAACAATGTTATAAAGGATAGGAGAGAAGAATTGGGAATACTCTACTCTAAGGTACTTGCACTATCCATGAACTACTATACTGCTATTTGAAAGAAAACTTAGATTAGTTATAAATGTGTACTGCATGCTCAAGAGCAATCACTGAAAAGGTAAAAAAAAAAAAAGGATAATAGTTGAGAATCATCCAGAATTGAGGGAAGACACCAATCCATAAAATTAAAAAGCCCTATGAATTCTACGAAAGATAAAAAAGTCTATGCCACACATATCATTGTAAAAACTACAGAAAAGCATCAGCAAAGAGAAAATCTTAAAAGCATTCAGACCAATTTTCAACAAATATAAGGTACAGAGAGACATATTAAATGTACATAACATAGCACAACAACAGAACCAGCAACATCTAGAATGTTGGAATTTTTATAGGCCAAACAACACATTTCTTAAACAAATAAATTACAAGAAAAAAGCAGAGGAATTTGTGAGTAGGGTTATACATGAAATGTGATTGACATGAGTTGGTAATTATTGAAGCTGGATGATTAGTACATGTGGATTTATTATACCACTCTTCTACTTTTGTATATATTCGAGATTTTTCATGATGAAACTTTAGTTTAAAAGAGGAAGCGGTTGGGGCCAGCCCCACAGCCTGGTGTTTAAGTTTGGCACGCTCCACTTTGGTGGCCCAGGGTTCGGTTCCTGGGCACTGACCTACACCACTCATTGGCAACCATGCTGTAGAGGCAACCCAAATACAAAATAGAGGAAGATTGACACAGACGTGAGCTCAGGGAAAATCTTCCTCCACAAAAAAAAACAAAAAAGGAAAAAGGAAAAATAAATAAAAGGTGCATTTCTCAACAGCAACAATGAGGGACAGAAGTCAATAGAATGAATTCTTTAATGTGCCAAATTAATTAACTACCAATTTAGAATTATACACCTGGCAAAAAATATCTTCCAAGAATGAGGACAAGATAAAGACATTTTTGGGAAAATAGAAACAGTAAAACTTCTCTAAAGGAAAGTGATTCCAAATGGTATAATAGAAAAGGTATAAAAAGGGACACCATATGGAAGATCTGAGATATAAAAAGAAATGAAAAGAACATGGTAAATATGTGGATAAATATACTTGAACATGATCTGTATAAAACAGTAATAACAATGTCTAGTGGGGTTATTTAAAAATGATAGTAATAAAATAGACAGCAGCAAGAACAACAACAAAAAAATCCGTATAATCCATGAGAAGTTTAAATGGCATTAAAATGTTCTAAGGTTCTTGAATTATCTGGGAAGCAGGTAAAGATGTTAATTAATTTTAGACTTAAACAATATGCATGCTTTAAATTCTAGGGTCCCTAGTAAAAAGGTAGAAACTATGTCTTTAACATTCAAACTTTTCAAAGGCAAAAAATACAATGAAAAAGATATAAATCCACAATTTGGCAAGAAAATTTTAAAAAATGAACATAGAGCAGGTATAGCAAACACAAAAGCACAAAATAAAATGCTAAATTTAAACCAAATGCCCCATGAATTATATTATGTATAAATAGACAAAATATTCAGATAAGTACTGACTTTCAAAAGCATTCAGCTATATGTAACTTAAAAGAAACATCTAGTGGCTGGCACCATGGCCGAGTGGTTAAGTTCGCGCTCTCCGCTGCAGGCGGCCCAGTGTTTCGTTGGTTTGAGTCCTGGGCGTGGACATGGCACTGCTCATCAAACCACGCTGAGGCAGCGTCCCACATGCCACAGCTAGAAGGACCCACAACGAAGAATATACAACTACGTACCGGAGGGCTTTGGGGAGAAAAAGGAAAAAAAAAATAATTAAAAAAAAGAAGAAACATCTAAAACTTAGGGATATGAAAAGATTTTAAAAAATGATTGAAAACTTTAGACAAAAGAAAGTTCGTATCGCTATACGAATATCTGTCAAAATAGACTTTTAGATGAAAAGCATTGCTAGAGAAAAGAACAATAACATTATAATAAGAAAATCTAAAGTTAAGCAGTAAACTATAACAACTTTACATTTGTATGCATCTAATAACATAGTCTCAAAATATGTAAAGCAAAAATTCATAACTATAAGGAACTGATATAACAAGAAAAAAATCAGTAAAGAAATACAATATTTGAACAACAAAATTAACATCATAGACATATGTAGAAGATTCTATCCAACAGCTACAGAATATGCATTCTTTTCAAGCATACATACAACACTTTTTAAAATAATCAGATACTGGGACATAAAGTGAAATGAACAAATTTTTGAAGAAATAAACTTTATAGAATATGTTCTGTGACAATAACATAATTAAGCAAAAAATCAACAACAAAAAGATGGCTTGAAAAAGTCCTGTTTGGTAGAGTTAATAAATACACTTTTAAATACTTTCAGGTCAAAGAATAAAGCATAATAGAGGTTTCAGAGTGTTTTGAACTGAAAAATAAGGAAATAATATGTATACTATGACCTGGGGTGAAGCTAACAGAATACATAGAAATTTATAGCCATAATTATTCATACTGGAAAAGGAGAAAGATCAGAAATCAATGAGCTAAGCATCATTCAGAAGAAATTATAATAAAAACATCAAAATAAACCTAAATAACATAGAGGAAAAGAATTAATGTAGGTCAGAGCTGAAATTTAATTTAAAAAATATAAAAGAATAAAGAAGCTTTTTATGTGCTCTTTTGGAATGATGTTCAAGACATATTGTTATGAAAGAATTAAAAATATATGTTGGGGGCCAGCCCAGTGGAGTAGCAGTTAAGTTCATGCACTCTGCTTTGGTGGCCCAGGGTTTGCCGGTTCGGATCCCAGGTGTAGATGTACACACCGCTTATCAAGCCATGCTGTGGCAGACATCCCACATATAAATTAGGGGAAGATGGGCACAAATGTTAGCTCAGAGCCAATCTTCCTCAGCAAAAAGAGGAAGATTGGTATCAGATGTTAGCTCAGGGCCAATCTTCCTCAAAAAAAAAAAAAATATATATATATATATGCTGTACTATGCTACCATTTGTGTAAAAAGGATATATTTATATTTGGAGAATTTTCAGTGTTTATACCCTCTGTACCATCATAGTTTTAAACAAAATGAAAATTACATTTTTTTAAATTAAGTAAACAAAAATTTTAAATGAAAAAAATGATCAGTTGACCCTGCCCCAGGAAAAGGAACTAGAGTGAAGGCAGACTCATAAATACCCCATTCAAGTGTAAGGAAGATGTCATTGCCTATGCTTTTACTGATCTTAAGTGAATGAGGCGGTAGTGCTGGCGGTGGGAGAGATGGAAGTGCCAGTGATGGAGGCGGTGACGGTGGCAAGGTGGAGATGGTAGAGCTGGTGGCAGCAGTGTGGTGCTGAAGATGGCGGTAGAAGCAATCACAGTGGCATTGGAAATGGTGAAGGTGGAGCTGGAGGAGGAGTTGGAGGTGGAGGTGGCGGTGGCAGTTTGGCAGGACTTGTGACGGTAAAGCTCTTAGAACTGCTCCAACAAACCATAGAGGCTCTATTTGCCAAACTTGCTAGGCAACAGATAAGACTTACTCATCAATATGGGCCAAAAAAGTATGAGAACATTCTATCAAATCACTCCAGTTAAGGTCACCATGTTTTCTCCTTTCTTTCTGTGGGGGCCTGGAATTGGCCACCCCAAGATATGTCTCTTTGGCATGAGGATTGTTTGGGGCTGGTTACTTTTAATACACTGCAGACAGGAAAGCAACTGAGGAGTGGAACTTGCTTGCCCTTTGTTAGGAGACATTTACATTGTAAAGGAAATCTCCATCTGTAGAGTTGTCTCTCTCTTTGTACCAGGAAGAAGGGGGGATGACTTTATCTCTAGAAACTCCTATCAATACAGAATGCAAGGACTTAAAGCTGCATAATAATCTTATTCCTGTTTCTGGTAATCTCTTGTAACTGACTCCCCCCACCCCCAACATACTTCTTTGTCTTTAGCTGAATATGATATTTAAGGTGGGGGCTTCAGCCATTTTGGTGAGTTGCTCAGCTTGCCTGAGCCTTCCCATGTATACACATTATAAAGCTTTGTTTAATTTTCTCCTGCTATTCTGTCTCATGCGAATTTAATTCGTTCTCCGGTCAGAAGAACCCAGAGAGGGTAGAGGAAATGTCTTCCTCCCCTACATTTCCTTTGTGCTCTATTTAGATCAGCAAAATTCTGTCTCTTGGTTAGTTCCCAGATAGAACTGAATTGACTGTTAAAGGGCTGAGGAACGTCTGATCATGTGGGAGTCGACCATATAATATAAGGTGACAAATGAAAATGGCAAGCAATAGGATATATTGGAGAATATGAGGAAGCCATTTGGTATAAACCTAATTCAGCCTGACCTTTTCTTTCCAAAAGGGCCTGACCAAGGCCGTTGAGCATGCATTGTATATCTGCTTTAGAGATTCCCTATGGCAAGAGCAAAAGGCCCTTGAGGTAAAGGTGCAACTTCCCTGCCCCTCCCAACGTTGGCATCTCCTTAAGGATTAAGCATCTTTCCTTAGGCTAGAAACTGATTGCTGCACTCACCTGTGACCGCCCAGCTCGAGACAATAGACTTGCCTCCTGCTAGCCCACCAAGATAGCAGACCCACTACCTGCTGTGTCCATCAAACGCTGTGCCAACAGGGCAATCTTGTGATTATTGTGGGAGGGACATTTCAATCATATGTAAAGCACCCTCTTTGGGGGTATATAACCACTCTGTACACCTCATTTCTTTGCTGCCCTTTCTTCCTTTGGGAAGAAAGGCCCCGGGCCATGGTCCTCAGATTTCAGCTCAGAATAAACTCATCCAAATTTTCATTTACAGATTGGTTATGGATTATTTTCGTCAACAAAGGGATTTGAGAAGAGGTACACTATGAAATACTACTTATCATTGCTGTTGGGACCATAGGCTCTGAGAGCAGTTGCCAAAAGGGCAGTTAGTTACTTTATACCTTGAGAAACACCTGCTTTGTGTTTGAACAAGGCCATGTACCTGGTGGCAGAAGGAAACCTGAGAATGAGTCTTTAGATGTGAAGGGTAAGTCCCTGGGTGATTCTGCACTGAGGACATGATGACCAAGTGGCCATGGAGGGAAATAATTAGTAAGCTCAGGAGAGAAGCCAAGAACCTTGGATTGGCCACAGGGGCCTATTCCTTCTCCCCTTCAGAGGCCCACTGGCTCTAGGTCAGAGGTGAGGCAATTGAGTGAACTCCCACCCCCAGAGAAGAGAAAGGTTATCCCTGCATCCCAGCCAGCAGCTTCAGTTTACCTCTAATCATGCCCCTTAGCTGGCCCAAGCAAGGGGGCTGATTGCTCAAAGACTTTAAAAATGGGGGATGAAAAGCAGAATCCTTAGAATAACATTTTATCCACATTCAGTCAATCATTTTTCACTCTATACTTCCCAAGATCTACACTTAGGCAACCACACAGGGGCTCTCTGATTATCTCATTGGCTTCTAGTGTGTGCTCCAAAATTTCTCAAAATCAAGCTGTCTTAATTCACTTTTATTTAGAGAGAAATGCAGAGATTGCATTATACATGACAGTGCTAAGAGGAAAAATATAGCCATTAGCATTGAACAAACAACTGGAGGAAAGAAAGGGAAGAAGGAGGGAAGGAGGGAAGGAAGAAAGGAAAGAAGTGAGGGAGGGAGGAAGGAAAAAAAGGGAGGAGGGAGGGATGGATGGAGGGAGGGAGGAAGGAAGGAAGGGAGGAAGCGAGGGAAGAGAAAGGACACAGAAAGTTAACATCCCAAAGGTCTGAGACTTACTGCCTTAGGACAGTATTAGTCAAGAGAAACCTTTCTGCCCCTCAATAATTTGAAGGCAAAATGAGAACCAGGTGAAAAAACAACACTACAGGCTACACAGGCTTAAATTCCCTCAAGAGTGAAGGTGAGTGGCATTTACTGTTCAGGAGGATTCTGTTATTATTAACAGCATTATTGTTATTCCAACTTATTCCAGGTCGCTTCTTTAACATCACAAAACTCCCTGAAAGTGACTATTCTCTTCTTTGGTCCTTTCTCTACCCTTTCGTCCCCGTTTGCATTATAATACACAGGCTAACAATACAATAATTTTCCCCCATTGAAACGTACCCTCTCCCCACCCCCAAAAGTAGACTAGTGTGATTATTGAGTAGATCTGGGTACTTTGTGCTTCATCTTTTCTTGCTGTAACTAGACAGCTCTTTTTCATTCTTATGATAACTGAAACATTTGAACAATCACTGTCCTACAGAGGAGCTGATCTTGGAGCAATTGTGCTTTGTACCATTCTATCCCCTTTGGGAGCAAGATCGTTTTTAAAATAATGACTTCTCTAGCAGTTTATTACCAGCCTGGAGTCATTTTCACACCTCAGAAGTGAAGGCTTAATGAGCAGAGAAATTAAAGAGTAAAACTCTCCTAGTGTCTTCTTAAATGGTGGCATTTTGGCAGCTCAGGAGAAGATGCGCTTCCAAAGAGGAGAGCAGCACATTTATCTTGTTCTTAAGGTGACCTTTAGGTAATGAACCTCAAAGTTCCCTCCTCCTCACCCTGCAACTCTGAGCCCTTCTTTTCCATCCTAAAGGAGATGTCTTGCAGGAAGATCAGTTGGAGAATAATGGAACGGTGTTGGCATAATGAGTTCATCTGGCACGATGCTGAAAATACACTAATGGCTCAATAAAATCTTTCTGATTGAGTAGTGACCACACCCCCCAGACACTCACCACTACAGACACTCCCTACCCAAAGTTGCAAATTCCTAGGCATCTTTTAGAAACACTCAAACACCACTTGTTCTTATGACCCTTTCATAACTCTCCCAGTTAATTGCTCCCTCTTCAGTGCTCTTCAGGATTCTTATGTCAATTATTTACACATATAGTTGTGATCATTGTGGTTATAATCATCTATTTACATGTCTGTCTTTCCCACTAGACCTTGAGTTCTGCAAGGACAGTGACAAAACTGTGTTCAATTTTACATCTCTAACGCCCATTACAATGCTCAGCCAAAGTAAGAACTTAGTAAATATTTGATGAATGAATAAATGATGGAATGATTCCAATGGTTCTTTTTAAATGAATGATAGTATCAGGGAGCATACCCTTTGACTTAAAATAGAGCAATAAAGATCCACAGATAGATGTAAGGATTGACTGTGCTATGTGCATGAATGCCATGGTTCGGCTAGAGAAAAAAGATTTACCAGCCCACATCCAACCTCTTGAATAAAACTTCCCGCATCAGTGCTACCATACAGATGCCCTGGGAAGCACTTATGCAAATCTATTAGCTTCCCAACCTAGCTTGGAAAGATCAAAGATCTCATGTTTGGATGGTCTTTCCCTCATAGCATCTGTAACGTTTGGGGATCTGTTTCTGGCTAAGAAATCTGCTGTGAGGGTACAATCTAATTGCCCGGAGGAGGCAAGTCAAATTAACGAAGTAGGAGAAATCAGTGTATAGCAGTGGCTGCCGAAATCAGCATCTGCCTGCCTAATTGCATATTTTGCTTGATTGGATTTGAGGCTCTTATTGATATTTGGAATGTTTGTCTCGATCTGTTAATATTGGTAGTTAGAGGGCTGGACTTTAATTTTCAACACTTTCATGTATTTTCTTCTGTGATAGAGAAAGCCATAGAGGAAACAAGTTATGAGAATCTGTTTGGGGGTGAAAGAGAATATTGGGGAAGGAAGGAGAATACAGGAATATGAGAGTCCTACCCCTGGGAGGACCCGGGAGGTCGAGATCTCCCCAAGATGATCAGCAGCCAATGCTATTAACAGACATGGAAGGCATCTCTGTGCAATCCCAGGTTCCACACGTTGTTGTCGAGTGGGGCTTATTGTCTTCGGAGGCAGGAGATTCACCCCTCCCCTGCAGGCGATATGAGAAATGAGGCTATTTGCTTTTAAAAAAGCCAATGGAATTAAGCTGGTGTTCACTGCTTCATAAGGAATAGTGGACAAATTACCTTAGCTAGACCATTTTCGGTAGAATTGTTAGTTAAAAGTGACAAGCAGGTCTGTAATTTACACCCCACTTTGGAAATTTAAGCTGGGAGGCTCGGAGCTCTCAATCGTGCATTGTAAAGCTTCTTTTGTATTTCTGGCTCATTTTGTGCTGGGAATCATTTAGCCATTGACTTTAACTGCTAATACAGTTCCATCAAATACCAAGTATAAATCAAAATTACTGAATCATTCAAAATCTGTCCTCAGAGTTGTTTATATGTATTTTTTCCACCATTACTTCAGTATAGTTACAAGAGAAGCTGCTAAATGATGATATATTGTGCATGCCTTGTTGCCATCTTACTAAAGCCTCTTGCAAATAAGATGTAACCCATGACAAATTATTTTTCTAGTTATACAAAACGTAAATAATGATAATAAAAAGGGAATCAAATTGATGAAAGAAGAGGGAGAGAGAGAGGAGGGATGTTTCAAATAAATACCTCTTCTCTTAGTCTTTGCTGTCCAAAACAGGTGAGAAAGACAAAGGAGGAATTTTAAAACTAACTGCACCACACAAGGGGCTAAATTCCTGTCTGTCTAGACCAGCCTTCAGGAGTGAGAGAAGACTCTCTGGTCACATACATAACTTTCTGTTAGGAGTTGAATCTACTCACTTTGAGCCTTATATGTAGAATCTCCATGCATCATTTGTAAAAGTCATTCCATTTAAAGAAATATTTGGTGTGTACAAATCACCACAGATCGTGAAGATAACAGTGGGAGAGGCCCAACCTGGTGATTCTAGGCTCACTAATAGTCATTATATGTTAACAGACCTCAGATGGTAAAATTCCCTGCAGTATTCAACCTGAGCAAATCTGCCATCCTGCCCAAATCTTTGTTTTATGGCTTTTTAAATGGTACTTCAAAGGATAAGGATAGATGGATAAATAAATTAGCATTAGACATATTCACAGTGGAGTAAGAAATATTGTGGCAGGAAGAAATTGCTAACATCCTAACAGTGTGCTGCCTTTCCCCACTTTTACTTCTAAAATTTCTACCAGACCTGCCTGGCAGAAATGTTAACTATGGCTTATTAATTGAAGGCCTTACCCCTATCTTCTACTTAAATCATTATTTTCTCCTTTTCTGCCACAGATACATTTTGCAGATCTGTGTGATATTGGAAGACACAAAGAAAGCAACAAATCAAAAAATCCCACCTCAAGCCATCATGGTCATTAATCTTACATTAACACATAAAATAAAAGATTTGGGAGTGGGCATTTATCAAATGCTATTATCATTATGTTTTTGTCTGACGGGTATTACAATACAAACATAAGGCTCAGAGATGAGGCAAATTGAACTTTCTAATAGCAGCATCAACAAGAACCATTAGATTTATGTCATAATAACAACATACATTTTTTTTTTCCAGATTCCAGAACTCAGGAACATCAGTTTTTGAAGGAGGTTTCAGAAACCTTATGAGCCTTGTAAATTTGGAGTGTCACTGCTGTGTCCTCTTGGGCATCGATAATCACCCGCTATCACAGCATGTTGGCTCTCCAGGGCCCCACATCAAATCATCAAAGCAGTCTAGAAATCTAAAGAGAGAGAAGAGCCGTTGCAATTAAGGGTGTTCTGCCCATTTATAGAATGAAATTTTCCAGGAACACAGCTTAGTATAAACCACGTTTCATGAACATTTCAACATAATATAACGAACACAAGATTTTCAATGAAGCAGATAGCAGAGCAATTTGTACTAGCAGATGGTTCACCCTGGGATCAGAGCAATTATCTCCTTTCTCTACACACAGGGGTAGCCAAAGATTCAACAGTTGACGATTCAAAGCAACTTAGCAATACAAGTGAATTTCCCAGATCTTGAAACAAACAGGGTTTGCATCCTCCTCCCTCCACAAGCAAGTCCTGGAGAATGTTCTGAGGAATAAAAGATGACTTCTTAGCTGTGTATGCATGCTCACCCTGCTGAGTTATCTCAGGGAACTGGAACCAGAAGATGTGAGGACTCAGAAGACTGCTCATCATTTTGCCACTCCTGAAAGACTTAAGACTTTCTTGTGACCATTGCCTGGGAAAATGTCTCCCATTCCCATTTTTACTCCTCCACTATGTCATCCTGAATCTATGGACAGGTCAAATCACCCTAGCTAAAACGAATCAACTATTGTCAAGTCAGAGTTTGCATTCACTCTTCAAGTGGTGAAGAGATACAAATTTGTATACCATCTTCTATAGGCAACTATAGAATATGGAGCCAGCACACCCAAACCAGCTAAAAAATGTTTACTGGGGAAAAATTGGCTAAATACAGAAAACAGCTATAATAACCTTTGTCTAAATCAAAATGTTAGTTCAAGTCACCCAAGTTATGAGTGCTTCCTTCAGTTTCCTTCAGTTGTGGTGCAAATACCCGCAAAGTTTGAACATCTGCTTGCCTTCGGCAGAAGTAATTATAATATAAATATGGAATTAAACATGTTATGTCTGGGCTCAGTCACTTTTGTGTACCTGAGTAAAACAAAAACTAGAAGTAAAAATAAACAAACAAAAAACAGTTGGTGGTAGAGGGTTGGACATTGGGGAAAATGATAAATCAGGCCCCTGTACAGATTTGAGAGTTAGAGATTGACACCCACCAAGGAAAGACTGGAAACAAAGAGACAGTCATAGAATTTACGACTTGGAAAATTGAAGCAAATTTAGGAAGATCATTAGCAGTGGAAAAACAAGGGAACGGGGCCACTCAGATTGTTGAAGGCTGCCTGGATTACATGTGAGTCTTCTAGATTCCAGCCAGAAACTAGACATGCCAGCTGCCTCCATTCTCACGGAAATAGAAAGAGGTGGCCTCTAGTTTGGAGCAGAGGTAAAACTCAAGGAAGAATTAGGAGATAAACATAGAGGCTACCCTGAAATCCTGAGCATCGCCTATAGAAGAATCTTTTCAGATTCAATGATTCCTGAAGTCTATAAATCACCACAGGTGTGACCTTCTGCTCTAAGATGAGTAGAGTAGCTTCACATGCCCCGTGGTTGACTGAATGCCTTCTCTATTTAGGAGGAAGGCGTCAGAGAGATATATAAGGGAAAGTTTACACAGAGACAAAGTGGGGCCTGGCCTGAAAACTCCCTGGGCCTTGAAGACTAAGATAATTTTACTACCTAGGACAGGATAGTTTGCTGGAGCAGTGCTTTACTCTCTGGCTTCTACTTCCAGAACAATCTCAGACTCTCTGAGATCTCCATGTCCACTCTGGTTCTGATGAGCAAAATAAGAACAAGAATAACAACAAAAATTTAAAATTTTATTTTAAAAAACACTTAGACACCAAGTGCCAAGCATTGTGTTAATTAGTTTGAGATGTTTAATTTAATACTCATTAGACTTTATGAGATAGATCTTATTATTCCCCTTGTCCATATGAGGAAACTGAGTCTATTATTTTATTCTTTGGAGTCCAGACTAAAACTCTGACTATCCTTTTGATATATCTTTATTATTTGAACCAAGGACCATTCTATCACTATTAGATCATCCAGAGAGCACTTTTTGCTTTTTCACAATTAATTTTTATTTAAGCTATAGTAATTTAACCCACGATTATCAGGACAAGAGACCACAAATTAAGATATAGGTAAGGGGTTAGAGATATAGTGAAGAAGAAAGAAGAAGGTTGTCCAAGCACCTCTGTTGATTATTGTTATCTAATAATGTAGGTTTATTGTCAAGAGGATAAGCTCTTTAACCCTATCTGTTGTCATAACAACAGTAAAGAAAACAACATCAGCAACAACAACACATACTTGTAGTAGGAGGGCTTGCTATGTGCCATTCATTGTTCTAAGTGCTCAATGTAAGTCATTTAATAAATTAACTCATTCACAAGAATTAATGAAGCACTCCTACAATTATCATCTCTATGTTCTTTTCTTTTATCTAGACAGTCACAGCTGTGAAGAATTTACCATACGATCAAATACCAGTAATGTATTTTTTAAACAAGCATATTAATGGTTGTAGAGATCTGAAATGCAAGTTTCAAACACTTTTTACATTAGAATTATAGATTTTACTTTTTCAGTCACTCCAGGAAAAAGGGTTTATTTTGCTCTGCATTTTTCTGGTGAGCAAGACATATATGAACCAATTTACAGTACAACACTAGACATCTTGAATTTGAAGCTGCCCTGTTTTCTACTGGTAAATTCTGTTATTTAGAGGAATCCCTGTACCTATTCTAAAAGGGCTCAGGTGGTGCAGATATAAGCTGTAGTAATGCTGTCTTATTTAATGATTTCAAAACATCAGGCATTAGGTGTTGTTGCCAACTCACTAACTCTCTTCCTCATAATGATATTGGTAAAAAAGTACAACAGATGCATAACAGCTGGCTCATGAACTTCAACATCTCAGCCATTTCTTGGCACCACTATCAATGTTTTTCCCGGAATACCAATTCTAATTGGTTAGCACTGTACAAATGTGGGGTGTGAAATCTTAAATACACTTCCTAGTTATTGATTTTCAAATTATATGATTCCACACAATAGGTGGTAGATAGTTAGGCACTTAAAGTCCAGCATTGCTTTATTTTCCATGAGCATCACTTGCAGGTTATAGGACTTTCTCCTGATTAGTTAACCTGCAAAGAGTCATTTCTTTCCTAAGTTTTATCTGACAGTATAATTTTTTATGGTTGACTTGTAAAATCTTTGAAAATAGGATTTTATAATAGGAAGTGACAAATCCTAGCTCAGTTCAAGCATGTGCTTTCAATAAATGCATGTTCCTTTCCCCCTGCAAACCCTGACATTTTCTTCTCATGACCCAAGGTCAATCGATCAGAGAAAGAGTAGGGATGATAATTAAAAAGAGACTGTTAGTAAATCAGCACTGTGAAAAATAGTTATAAATGAAGTGCATGTATCTCTGAGAAACAGCATTATCAGAACCTTGCTTTCGAACACGCTTTTCTAATATCTACTACTGTTTTCATTAATGACTGTCCCACATCTGAAGTCAGAGCAGGCTTTTTAGGACCACGGACAGGGACACACACGGGAGGCAAACTCACTGCATATGGCAACATCAAAGGTAGAGAGTTTTGAATGACAATTACATGCATTCATCTTCATTTGGGGGGGCCATCTGGTTTGCACGAGCTGCTGGGATTTCAAAACTCAATGAAGATCGATATTGCCCAGGAGACAGAAACCTTCAGGCAGACCAAGGACAAATGTGCCTGTCCAATAGACAAAATATTTTTTAAAAATCATAATGTCACCAGATTTACTAATAATCATATTGTATTTAATTTAATAATTTTGTGATTTTAGGAGCAGAGTGCCAGGATCCATCAACATTAGGTTTTTACTTTCTTCCCTTGGGGAGATTGATAAAGCTCAGGCCAGCATCATCGGGTACTATTTTATAATTGAATTGGTTTTGTTTCCTTCAGCAAACTATTTTGAGTACAATGGAGAGACAGTTAGGAGTGCCATGTTGTAAACCAGAAGTAGAAATAAAGGGGCAGCAGCTGAAATGTGCCAAGTGGGCAAGTTAGGAAATAAAATGCAGGCTCTTAGCTTAGATATGCTGTTCTTGAGGAAATTTATATTGAGAGATGGAGAGAAAGAGATAAATATAGATATGGATATATAGAGAAAATGATTATCTTTATATCAGATAGAAAAACTTAATGGAGATGAGGATGAGTCAAGGAAACAGAGTGAAGAATACATTTTTCACTTTAAGATTTTTCTCTCTTTATGTCTATCTATAAAATTTTGCCTCTAATCTTCTTCTAATTTTGAGAAACGCATCACAGTTTTACACTTGTTGGATAGAGGTAAGTGAGGTATTGTGACTTTAAGATTTTTTCAGAAATCACTGTTACTTGTGGTCATAAACTTTAGATATTTTTCTTGCAACTCCAAAGAACATTCATTCAAATGTTCCTTCCTATTTCTACCAAATAAAGCAATTCAGCTGCTTTGCTGACTGCTGAATCTCTAGCACGTGAAAGAGCAAGTGGCAGACACTCAATATATATTCATTAAATAAATGAAAATTTGGCCTTCTCAAATTTATATTAATTCTTTATTTTTTTTTTGAGGAAGATTAGCCCTGAGCTAACATCCATGCCCATCTTCCTCTACTTTTTTATAGGTGGGATGCCTACCACAGCATGGCTTGCCATGCGGTGCCATGTCCACACCTGGGATCTGAACTGGCGGATCCTGGGCCCACTGAAGCACAATGTGTGCACCTAACCACTGCCCCACCAGGCTGGCCCCTATATTAATTCTTAAAGGATTCATTTTCACTTGTTCTGTTACTAAGATTTCTCTCACTACCTCCATCCCTGTTGGAAGGGGCATGTCTCTCCTCTAAACTCCCATAGCTCTGTGTGCCTCTCTTGTAGCTCTTGGATTAGTATGGCTTACAGCAAAGTAAGTTGTGTAGGTCTCTTATTTCTGTTACTCAAATACAGCCTGTAAGAGCAGGGAGTGTGTAATTTGAACCAGGTAGCTCCTCAATGAATATTTTTTCAATGGAATTAATTTAGTCTCAACCTTTTGCAATGACCAGACCCTCCAGAGATTTCCTGGTCCACAGCTCTCTCCTTGCTTCATAGCTGTTTTCTAGAAGGGTCCAAGGCTCTGCCACCCACTTTCCTGAATAATAATAATAGCCAACATTTATTATTGAGCACTGAGATAACTGCTTTAATTTCATTATCAGGTTTCATCTTTGCACTAAGGACTGTGGTAATCCCCATTTTAAAACGGACATAACTGAGCCTAATGAGAGAGAAATAAAACTTGCCAATAGCAAGCCAGTCATTTACAAGGGCTGAAATCAGCTCTCTCTGATGAAACTTGGGCCAAAAAAAAAAAAAAAAAAATGGAATTTGGAAATCAATGTCTAATTTAAAAACTGAAATCCATGTCCTGAGATGAACGTCTTAGAATTTTGAATTGTCAAGGTTCTAAAGCAACTATCTTTAGATTTTTTTCAATTTCCAAACTCCTGTGTACTCAGGACACTTTTAAACACATAAAAGCGGTTTTTTTAGCCAATTTGACTTATTCTGATGATTTCATCATGCCTAAGAGAAGTGCTAACTTGTGCATTTCTCAGTTAAATGGTATTATTTGTTCTTTACATCATTCTTACTTTTTTTTACACACAAACGTATGCGTTTCACATGACGCACATCATAATTTTGCCTACTGTCACGTAATGTTTAGAGTGATGATTTCCGATGGAGGAAAGGAGTAAGGGGGAAAAAAATCTTTAAAGCCTTCTGAAATGAGGTCTTTATTTACAAAGTTATGTTGCTGCGTGACTGTTGCAGACAGATTTGTAGTCAGTGTATTCGGAGGTTTATATGCGCTCTTTACTCCGGACTTTGATGCCTCTTCTCTTAAAATGCAAGCACTTATTCTCAGCCCACTTTAGGATTTCAATTCTGCCTTGGAGATATTGTCCTGATAGTCTGAGTCATTGGTCCTGTTCTCAATAAAGTGTAGAAGATGGATAGCTTTAGCACTTTCCTTCAGCTCCTATAAATCTCATAAATGGCTTCATCCATATTGCCTCTTGGAATCCTTCACACTGCTTTGGTTGGTTTTTGTTACAGATAAGAAAGGGGAATGTTGGCCAACCTCGATGCGGAGGAGACCGAACCAGCTATGCTAATAATTCTACGTCTCTCCAACTTTATTCTTATTGTTCAACCAGCAATGAGTGGCACTCCCTAAGCGAAAAACTCTGTGGCCAAAGCAATAAAGAATCAGATACCGTCAGATCATTTGGTGCCTAAGTGAGGCCGGGCCAGGCAACTCTCAGGGTCCCCTAAAGGTTAGAAATGATCTCCTAGCCATCACTGCTAAATACTGGTAGCAGCAATTCTCTCCAGATAGATAAGGAGATTAGACAAACTTTCTGAACTTGTCCAATTTCTTTGTTGAAAAACAGGAAAATTGCTTCATCAGAATGAACTTCCCATGAATAAGCAAGTTTCTAAAATTAGGAGACACAATATGCTTCAGCAGAAGAAAGAAATCACAAGAACTAGACCCTGAGCAAGAAATATTTTTCTTTGCTTTACCCTAAATCTCACTTATCTTATATTTTGTTTCAGCATATGCTTTGTAAAACTAATTTCTTCCCCCAGCCTCCTCCTTAGGACTCTCTGCAGATGTAGAGATGATTTTTCAACCCATGAGACTGAGTTAGATTATTTTAGACCTCAAGAAGTTTTTTTTTAAGGCAAGTAAGAGAAAAATGAAAAGAAAATAAACAGAAGTTATTTGTTATTCTGCCCTGATTGGACTATAATTATAATGAGATAATTTACAAATTGAATCATGCTAGAAAATGCTATCTTGTCCTGAGTTTCATAGAAGTCTCACTGCTAAGATGATGGCTTTACTGATACCCTTCTTGAGCACGTTCTCTGAGATTTCAAAGCCCTCGAAAGAGATTTCTTATGTCCCTTATGTTTGAAAAAAAAAGAAAAATCAAAATAAGCCTTACCAGGGTCTACCTGGCACACCACAAGGGAGGCCAACATCTTTGTGCTGTACTGAATTATCAGATCACACAAACCCTTTAAGGAAGCCCAGTGAACTCACGTTTGCCACTTGGTTTCTCACTGACAACAGTAGGGCAGGCCCAGCTGTTGCTAGCAGCTGTTCAGTGTGGAACTGCCTGAGCCGAAATGCCTTCCAGCTGATGGTGGTCCCCAGGAGCACTGGAGGACAATCACCGTGTCTGGGAATGGAGGCGGATAAACCCAAAGGGAGATAAACCCAAAGCGGAGGGAAGTAAGAAAACCACCCCCCACCCTGCCTCTGCCTCTTGTAGAAGAAAAAATAACTGTAAACCTGTTTGTTCCCAGCCTGCCCTCCCGAGGGCTTCACCTTTATAATGAGCTAGACTAGATGAGGAGATTCCATTCCGCTCCAAATGAATTATCATTATAATAGGCATGTAGGCTGCCCATCAAAGATCCCAGGACTGGGGTAGCAGTAACGTGGAGGGGGTGAGAAAGAGGAGGGGGAGAAATTTACATACAGAGATAAGCATGGACAGTCATTAAGAGAACAGGCCTTCACTTCAAAAAGACGTGAACTCAGCACAGGTCTCCTGCCTGTTAAATATGTACAGTGTGTGCTTATTTGATGATGAAAATCAGACGATGGCTATTTGAATGGAAATGAATTTTAATAAGCGTTGGAGGCAGAAGAAGCAGAAACCCTCCTTTCTCCCCTCTATCGCCAGGCACCTTCTTGACCATCATTACCACAAAGGAAAGAATGCCCGCATGCTAATCATCCGGTGAAGAACACTCGCTCTCCTCCTCAGTCTTTGTGGGTGTTCATTAACCTTGTGGGCTCCTCAGCCAGCAGTGTACAGCTGTCCTGGGGATATTTCCATATCCCTTCAGAAAAGCAGGGTGTCGAGTCAGCCTCAGGGATCCTGCCTATAGAAAAAAGGGGGAGAAAGCTCCCTTAGGAATGAGAGGAAAGGACTATTAACGTTTAGCACTTATATTGCACTATTTAAAAATTTGCAAAATTCTGCACTTACTTTGCACTTTTATGAAATTAAGTATGACATGATTATTTATTACTCATTTTTCATCCTGACAGAGAGACAAAAGAATCGTCCTATTACTGTAAATCCTAATCTCCACCTTCAGTCTGAGATAAAAACTAAAACAAATCCCCTTGGGTCATTTATCTCTTATTGGTATTAAAGCATAGAATCAGACCACAGAAATATCCTGGTGACCTTAAGAGCCTGTGAAATCTATGCTCTTACTCCAAGCAAAACCACATAAAAACCATCCTGGCAATGACAACAGAATAACGTAAAAATGCTTTCGAAGGAGTTTGGCTTGAAAATGGCCAAGTTTGTTTGGGAAACGACGGATTCTTTAGGAACTGTCTTTTTCCAACGTTCTCCACCCTAATTCACGTGGTTATTGTTCTTTCTCTGTGCACAAGTCCTGAGTTTGTAAGGTCATTGACCTTAAGTTAGTCCAAGCTCATTAAGCCTGACCTTAAAGGCACCACTATCCCACTTAAACCTTTTGGCAAAAACCCTGTAACAGATTTTATTTTCCGACTGCCATCTCTAATGGTTCATTAAAGTCACTAAGGCTCTTCTGGTTTATTTCATACTAAGCCGGATAAGTTGTGCATTTTTAGGATGGAAAGAAAGAAAACACTCCTATTCTCTAGTCATGGAATATCTAACAGCTTTAGGATCTAGAAGTAAATATTGTCCTCAGCAAGAGCTGTGGGCGCTCTGTAATCTACATGTCATTGTGTTAGAGATATTGCCGCTAACTCCACTCTGCACCAAAGCATTAGGGAAAAAAGAGGATGGAGGATGTTCTAGTAAGCTTTTTCCTCTCCCAGTCCTAAAGCAAGTATTGCATTCTTAAAAACATTCGCAAATGAATGTTTACTGATGTATGTGTCAACCATATATTTTATATTTGAGGATTTGCCTTATGAGGATTAAGACTTCATCACCAAGATTTTGACAGACAGTTCTTAACATCCTATAAAGTTTTGTGGTTTTTTTTTTTTTTTTTTTTTTTTACCAAATCTCAATATTGAATGAAGCAGGAGAGTGCCAGCCCAAAGAGATCTCCACACACAAAAAATTAATTGTCCCCCCTGCAGAAAACTAAAATTAACCTCTGTATTCCTTTTTGCTAGAAAGGAGGGTTTTAAAAGTTTAGTGATGAGCTGAATGAAGTTGTTCTCTCCCACCTTCCTTTTCTCTTGAGCTCCTCTCACCAGCCCTGGCGTCCCAGAATTGGCTAGGATAGAATAGCAAGAGGCTGGGGCTGGGCTTGCAAAGGTCTCAGCCATTTCCTCCCCATTATCACCCTGTTAAGCTGCTCGGGCTCTGACAGCCTAACAAGGTGCTAATGGGCCATACGTTCTAGCCCAGTTCACAGCAGGTTGTTTCAAATGGGTTGAGGAGGTTGATTTGCATTCGAAATCTTCCCTCTCTCACTTGCTTTTTTGTTTGGCCCCTTGATTTCTGCTCCCCAGACACTCTTCGAGGTTGACTCAGAATGGAACAAAATCACATCAGTTCAGAATTTGAATTGCCTGAGTTTGGATTTTAAATGTGCCCCATTATTTCATCAAGTTATGGTGGGGGGAGGAGTGCAGGGAAAGAAAAGAGAGCAAAGAGATTTTAAAATGAAAGGGAGAGATGATGACAGATGGATGCAAATGTTCCTTTTAAGTGGAGAGGAGCAGCTGATGTTGGGGCATGAAATTAAATTAGTACATCTGTGGCTGGATGCGTGTCATTCAGCTTCATATTTTCTACTCCAGAGGAGTTTGGTTACCTCGTGATTAAACCGGCTTACTTTCACAGGCCATGAGTACTTTCCTGCATACAAGATGGAGGCCCTTTTCATAAAATGGGGCTGCTTGTAGAAAAACCTATCGCATCTGGGCAGCCCTCTCATCTCACGGTATCCTACCACCCTTGGAAGGAGGAGTTGGTGTGGTTGAAACTCCAGTTCCTAAAGTCAAAGGGAGGTGGGAGGGAAATGAAATAGAAGTTAGCACATTTTCCAAGGAGATGGTGTTTACGAGTGGCCTGCAGTGTGCTGGGCAAGTGAACAATCTGCCGTTGAAAACCCAGCTGGCCTCTGGAAGTGCTCAAGATTCATAAATGTTTACAGCCATTTCTATGGAGCAACAGAATGGCTGTTTCCTCAGGACCAGGCTCCAGGGGTGCTCCCCATAAATAAAGGTGCTCAAGCTTCCACTTCTCTTTTGAAAGCCAAGCAGTACTCAAGAGTCAGGGCCACTGTCAGGAAGGTTTATGGCTCAGCTCAGCTCCTAGGTCTCTAGTTTTCTCTCCTTCATATTGCATCTCAATTTCCATTCTCTCTTTCACACCAAAGCTAAAGATCTAAGCCAGTTCCCCAACCAGTAAGGCCCTAGGTCACACGACATCACATTGTAAAAGGCAAATGGACGGGGGAACCACATTACTCAGAACCAGTTAGGTGAAACACTAAAAAAAAAAAAGAGGAAGACACTTGAAGCAAAAGTTAATTCCTGGATATGTGCAACAGATCCAGTAACCACCTTGCCCATTGGCCATGGCAGTATTCTAAGAGCGGCCCTCAAATCTCCAGAGAATCTGTGGGCGGGATCACAAATACGGTTTTTTGTTTGTTTCTTTTTAAAAGGACATTATCCAGTGTCAACTTGAATCTATTAAAAAAAACAAGAAAAGAGCCAGCCCCGTGGCCGAGTGGTTAAGTTCGCGCGCTCTGCTGCAGGCGGCCCAGTGTTTCGCTGGTTTGGGTCCTGGCGCAGACATGGTACTGTTTGTCAAGACACGCTGAGGCAGCGTCCCACATGCCACAACTAGAAGGACCCACAACTAAGAATATACAACTATGTACTGGGGGGCTTTAGGGAGAAAAAGGAAAAAATAAAATCCTAAAGAAACAAAAACAAGAAAAACAATTAACTTAAAAGTATCGTCATGATAATGCTTCCTTATCTGGGTAAAACAGCCACTGAATTCTCTTTTCATCCACCAAACTGTTCCATGGATTCAAAAATAAAGTTAAAGAAGTTCACTATTTTACCGTTCTTCTCTCAGCAATGACAGGGTTCAGAACAGGCTACCCCAAAATACGGCAGCTCAGTGCATTGAAAATTTTAAGCTGAAGGAATTTAAGAAGTGGTAGGTGCAGGAAGGACCTTCTGAACTTCCCCTGAAGCAGTTCAAAATGATGCCGGCTCGGTGAGCCAAGGGGTCGAAAGACAGATTTCTTGGACTCTCAAGGTCTGGTAGTAGTGCTCTTTCATTCAGAGAATAGCATGGGGACAGGAGCCATGGGCAGTGAATGGCTGCAGGCATGGGGACAGGACCCATGGACAGTGAAGAGTTGCAATGTGTTGAGTGTTAGGGCTAATTTTATAAGGCATAGGGACGTGACTTATTTTCTACTAGACAAAAGAAAGGTGATGTAAAAAAATCATTAAATGGTATCAGTGCAGGTGGGGTCTGGTTATGGTGTGGTCCTGTAACTTTAGATGTTAATTGGGTCATATAGATCGGCATGTAGGCCAGGATGCCTTGGGCTTCTCTCCCTGGGGCTGCCCTGCTCCACATCAATAAGACCCTCACATGAGAGGTGCCCTCCCTACACTTGGAGGAAAGCAGTACCCTATCTCCAAAACGGAGTGACTCTGAGAGGAATCCAAATGAATAGGCCTAGTTAAGTCTCTCCCAGTTTACCATTCTTAGCTCAGACTCCTTTGTCCTGTCACATTTTTCCACTACTGTCCACTCTTCATCAAACCTAGTATAAAAACACTGAGGTTTCACCGTTTCTTTGGGGCTTGGCTTCCCTATGAAGGCTCCTATATCACGTAAAACTCATATTGTTACCACACAAAATTGGAGTTCTCTGCCCGATGCACATAAACAGGCCAATTAATTATGGCATCAGCCTTTGGGGGAGAAATCAGCTTTTATTCTGTGAGATTGATATGCAGGGAGACAGGTGGCGTGTGCCCTCAGACCTGTCTCTCTGATTCAGGATTTAGGGCGAAATTTAAGAGGTTAGGGACAACAGGCTGGCACGCAGAAATGCTGGTGGGACAGGTTTTGATTGGTGGGCTTCAAGCGTTTGCAGTACAGTTCTAAACATTTATGATGAGGTGGGTAAGGAACTTTAACACTGATCTTCCTGAATGAGGGACCTCTCACTTCTGATAAGAGTCCGACTTTCAAGTTCCAGTCATGTCCCGGTCCTTGGGTTCCGTGGAGAGGAGGATCTTTGGTCCCGAGTTTGTTTCAGGTCAGGATTTCTTCTTTTGCACATCCCTGGCTATGTGACTTTGCAGATTTTCTGAAAGGCAATTCTGCATCACTCTGTTGAGAGATGGAGTCAGTTGAACTGGTCCTGGAGGGCCTATGGTTACACTATTAAATAAATTTGGGTGCTTTTTCTCTTGTTAATATGTCTCTTGTTACAGAGCTCCAGCTGAGAACCTAGAAGGGTAAAAATAAAATATTTTTTCCCTCCCTTACAGCAAGCAAGAGAGGAATTAGGAAAAATGCATGCCCCTTCCATACAGACCCCAGCATTTTATGAAAGACGTTCTCCAAACGATGTCCACCTGTGAAGGTGCGTAAACTTGAGCGAAGGCCTAGGTGCCGCTAGTCACATCATCTGCCTAGGTTAGCACACACCGTGTGGTCTTTCTTCAAGCAATTTGCAGGTTGTCTTCAGATTTCTTACAACGGAAATGCACGTACAACAAAGATGAGGAACGTATGACCTCAGGGGAAGAAAAAGAAGAGAGAGTCCCCTGTAAATCCTTCCATAAGGGTCTCCCTACCTTTAAATTTGTTTCATTGTAAGCCTTACAGCCCAGGCGAATTCCCCATAACACTTTGCCCTGAAGATCATCACCACACATGTTGGTTCCTCCTTCAGAAGCAATTAGCTGGCCAGTCCATATTTAGCTCCTTTCCCAGACAACTCCTTGACTCCCTGAAGCACTTCTGATGTGGTTCTTGGAACTGTCTCCAATGCGCTAGGACTGATCCGCCCCAAGCAAAATGCTTTGCCTATCTGTGCCAGGAAGATGTTTGCATTGTTTTCACTCAATCTTTCTCTCTCTAAAGAGATAGGACAAAAAAGCATATCTTATTCCATTGTTCCCATTGTCCCATAGCAAGAATCCTTGGAATAGTTCTTACTAAGGAAAAATTAAGCCTGAGTTGGAAAAGTCAAATTGCATTGCTTCAGTAGCCAAGCCTAGACAGACAGAAGACTGTGAAGCACGGGAAGTGTATCTCCAGCTCTTTCTCACTTCCCCATGCAAAGCATCGCTTCTTGCTCTAGCAACCCCCGTTCCCGGTACTGTCCCCACAAACCCCCACGAGCAAGCCCTACCTTTTTCACTGTCTCTGCCTTCTAGGACTTTTTTATTGCTTCTTCCCCCTTCAAAATTGGACTTCCATCTGCTTAATGGACATTTTTCTTACTTAGGCTAAAGTAATTCACCTAACAGTTTATTTCACTGTCCCAACTGATGTGACAAAGGAATCTGAATCTAAAAGAATGACTGTTACAGAATTTTGAGGTCCCTGTGAGCCACTGCTGAGGTATTCCTTAAAAGGAGCAACTATATTGACTCATCTCTTCACAGCACATAAAGAAACACCTACCCCTTGTCCAATAGTGATTCAATAACTATTTGCTGATTTCATTTTATGAATAGGAGATGAACCTTTCTGATTCCCATGATCTCAAGTTGAATTGTACCTATAGAAACCAAGAGTCATTTGAAAATGAAACAACTCTGAAGCAAGTATCTGACAACATTTTAGATCACTGCTTCTCAAACTTTACTGTGCATAGGAATCACCTGGGAATTTCATTAAAATGCAGATTTTTTATTTGCTAGGTCTGGGGGCCTGAGATTCTGCTCTAAGGTGATGCCTCTGCCGCCATAGCTGGTTTATATCTTGAATAGCAAGGATCTATAGGGTTAGAGTGGAGCTCAGAATAAGAGAAAGGGAAGATGGGATCATTTCTGGATAATTTCCTGGGCAAAGATGGAGATAAGGAGATGGCATTGACTTACACACAAGATGTGGTAGACTATTCAGATTCTCTGAGGAGGGGCCTGTTGCAGTGATTCCTTCTTTCATTCAGTTTTCCTTCATTCAACCAATATTTCTAGTTCATTTATTTATTCAACAAATATTCATCCCACTCCTGCTGAGTTCCATGGACCATGCAAGGCTCTGAAGGAGGAAGCAGTTGTCAAGGTTGGCACCACTCTCACAAACACAGAGCTGAGAGAATACACACAAAAACTATGTGGGAAAAGAATAATGGCTACTTTCCATCCAACAACCAGGTATCCATAAAACAGCCATCAGATTAAGTATCCTCAAAGAAAACCCCCTGATTTCTAAATTCAGCTGCTTCTTTTCAGTTCTCAAATCAAGCTGCGCGATCACGAGGTGGAATCTCATCGTCGGTGCTCAGGGAAGACCTAGTGTGTGCGGTGCATTTGCTTCTTCACAGCTTCAGCTCGCAGCCTCCCGTAACTCAGAAGGTAAAAGACACCCTCCAAAGAGACAGAGTTTATTTTAAAACTCATTCATATTTGTGTGAAGTAATTCAACCCAAATCACTGGTTGCACTCCTACTATGTGCAAAACTGCACTCAGTACTAGGGTCCCCAGAGATGAAAGTGCATAGTCACTGTGCTCAAAGAACTCAGATGGAGGTATTTTAATTTGAACACAATATGGCCGTAAAGTCAGGCCATTTCCATACTTAACAACAGGGTAAAAGTGACAGCTTCAGTGACCCTAAGGAACATTTCCTGTCCAAGAACCTGGAGCCCATGGTTTGGGGAGACTTCAAGAGTAACTCAGGGATTATACAGCATGACCAAATGGGATTTATCCCAGAAATGCGGTTATTTCAACATAGGAAAATCAATCAGTGTAATACTTTGTATTAACAGAATAAAGGGGTAAAAAAACACATGATCACTGCAATAGATGCAAAAAGGCATTTAACAAAATCCAACACACTTTCATGATAAAAACACTCAGCAAATTTAGAAGGGAGTCTTCTTGACCTGATAATGGGCATCTAAGAAAAACTCACAAGTAACGTTTAATGTTGAAAGACTGAATGCTTGCTTTCTAAGATCAGGAACAAGAAATTAGGCAACAAAAAGGAATAAAAGTTACTTAGATTGGAAAGGAAGAAGTAAAACTCTCTCGTATATGGAAAATATTAAGGAACACACACACTCTCACACACAAACTATTAGTATTAATTTCAGCAAGGTTACAGGATACAAGATCAATGTACAAAAACCAATTATGCCATCTATACACTCACAATGAACAATCCAAAAATGAAGTTAAAAACAATTATATTTATGATAACATCAAAAAGAATAAAATACTTAGGAATACATTTAACAAAAGAAATGCAAGTTTCATTCATTGAAAACTATGAAACATCTTTGAAAGAAATTAAAGAAGACCTAAATAAATGAAAAGACATCCTATGATCATGGATTGAAAATTTAATATTGGTACCATGGTAATACGCTCCTGATTGATCTACAAATTCAACGCAATCCCTACCAAAATCCCACCAGGCTTTTTTGCAGAAATGAACAAATCCCAAAATTTTCAAGAGACTCAGAATGGGCAAAACAATCTTTTTCTTTTTCCAAGGCAGGTTAGCCCTGAGCTAACTACTGCCAGTCCTCCTCTTTTTGCTGAGGAAGCCTGGCCCTGAGCTAACATCGTGCCCATCTTCCTCTACTTTATATGTGGGACGCCTACCACAGCATGGCGTGCCAAGCGGTGCCATGTCCACACCCGGGATCCAAACCGGCAAACCCCGTGCCACCTAGAAGCGGAACGTGGGAACTTAACCGCTGCGCCACCAGGCTGGCCCCTAGGCAAAACAATCTTGAAAAACAAAAACCAAGTTGGAGGGCTCACACTTCCTGATTTCAAAGCTACAAACAAAACTACAAAACAAAACAAAGTTACAATAATCAAGACAAGGTGGTACTGGTATAAGTATTACATGTAGATCAATGGAATAAAATTGGGAGTTCAGAAATAAAACCTTAAATTTACCATAAATTAATTTTGACAAGGATGCCAAAACAATTGAATGGGGAAAAATTAAGCTTTTCAACTAATGGTGCTGAGACAATTGCATATTCACATGCAAACATTGGCCCCCAATGTCACATGAATGAAGTTGGACTCCTACCTCACACCATGGACAAGAATTAGTTCAAAATGGATTAAAGACCTAAACTTAAAAGCCGAATTATAAAACTCTCAGAGGAAAACAAAGGCATAAACTTTCATGACCTTGTATTAGGAAATGGTTTCTTAAATATGATACCCAAACAAGCAACAAAATTAGAAAATAGATATATTGGACTGCATTAAAATTTAAAACTTTTGTGTTTCAAAGACAACTATCAAGAAAGTGAAAAGACATGCCACAAATTGAGACAAAATAATTTCAAACCGTATATCTTAAGAATTGTATACGGGAGATATAAAGAACTCTCACAACTCAACAATAAAAGGTAAATAATCCAATATTAAAATGTGCAAAGGATCTAAACAGACCTTTCTCCAAACATACACAAATGGGCAATAAGCACTTAAAAATTTGCTCAACCCCATTATCCGTTAGGGAAACAGAATCAAAACTACAATGAGGGAGAGTGACATCAGCAAAATGGCAGCATAGAAATTTCTAGCACTCATCCCTCCCCCAGAAATATCAATTGGAAGAACTATCCATACAGGAAAATACCTTCATAAGAGCCAAGGATTCTAGGTGAGAGATTTCAGCACCTGGGTGAAGCACAGAAATAAGAAAAGACACATTGAGGAGGGTAGGAAAGACAGGTTCATATTACCCCCATCACCCATGCCCCAAACCCTGGCATCCCAGTGCAGAGAGAGAGACACTCTCCCCATGGGAGAAGGAGAATGAAGTGAGTTCCTGACTTCACTGAGGACTCCAGAGCTGGCCTGTCACAGCACCAGGCTGGCTCCTATAGCCCTAGGTAGCTTCCTGCAGGCTCCCATGAACCCAAGCCCCCAGCTCCTCCTGGTGCCTGCTGGCTCCAGTGGCCTCAGGTGGCTCCCAAGGCCCCAGCAGCATCCGTACGTAGCACCAGGTTCCGAGTGGATTCCTACAAACCCAGGCTCCCACCTACCCCAGCACTGGTGGGTTCCTGTGTTCCAGGGCAGGTCCTGTGGCACCAGGTTCTGAATCAGCTCCTGTGAACACAACATCCCTGCCAGGCCCAGCACAACACCAACTATCACAGACTCAGGCTTTTGAGGCACTCCAGTAAAAGGCCAGATTCCAAGGTCTCAGGTTACAGGAAGGCTCCTGTGGCCCCAGGCTCAAGCCTCACCCTGGCACCAGGCTCACTCCCATGATCACAGCCTCCAGGCTGGCTCCCAGAAAACCAGGCTCTGAGCCCATCCCGGTACAGGACTGGCCCCTGCAGACTCCGAATCCAGGTCCATTCATGCAGACCAAAGTACCAGGCCCATCACCACAGACTTAAGCATCAGGCCCACCCCAAGAACCCAGGCTCCAGACTTGCCTCTGCAGACACAGGCACCAGACCTGCCCACCCAAGGACTTCAGCAGCAAGCTTGCCCATAGACACCAACAGATGGCCCACCTAGAATCTCTGGACAGTCTGAGTGGTAAAGGGCTTCGCCTGCCAAAGTCAGTCTATAAAGACTGGAAGAGGTGCCTACTTCCTCAAATGTGCAGACACCAATACAAGGCCATAGGATCATGAAAAACCATGGAAACATGACACAACCAAAGGAAACTAATAAAACTCCAATGAATGAGCCTAAAGAGCTGTCTATGACCTATCTGACAGAGAATTCAGAATAATACTCTTAAAGAAATTCAGAGAACTACAAGAAAACACAGACAACTAAATAAAATTAGGAAAGCAACGCATGAACAATATGAGAAGTTCAACAAATAAATAAAAATCACTAAAAACATTTAAAGAACAATGAACATCAATCCATCTCAAACCCTTCTAAAAATATTGAAGTGGAAGAAACGCTCTCAAACTCATTTTATGAAGTTAGCACTACTCTGATACCAAAGCCAGGTAAGGATACTACACGGAAAAAAACTATAGGCCAATATCCCTAATGAACATAGATGCAAAAGTTCTCAACAAAATACTAGCAAATTGAATTTAGCAGTACAGTAAAAGAATCATACATCATGATCAAGCAGGATTTATCCCTGGGATGCAAAGATGGTTCAACATACACAAACCAATAAATATGATATATTACATCAATAGAATGAAAGATTAAAAATCATATGATCATCTCAATCGATGCAGAAAAAGCATTTGACAAAGTCCAACATCTATTCATGATACAAAGGCTCAACAAATTGGGTATTGAAGGAATATACCTCAACATAATAAACACCTTATATGACAAACTCACAGCAAACATCATACTGAATGGTGAAAGCTTTCCCACTAAGATCAGAAACAAGACACGGATGCCCAATCTCACCACTCCTATTTAACATAGTACTGGAAATCCTAGCCAGAGCAATTAGGCAATAAAAGAAATAAAAGGCATCCAAATTGGAAAGGAAGAGGAAAAACTGTCTCTGCAGATGACATGTTCTTATATAGAGAAAACCATAAACACTCCACCAAAAAACTGTTAGAGCTAATAAACAAATTCAGTAAAGTTTCAGGATACAAGATCAATATACAAAAATCAGTTGTATTTCTACACACTAACAACAAACTATCTGAAAGAGAAATAAAGAAAACCATCTTATTTACAATAGTATCAAAAGATACATAGAAATAAGTTTATCCAAGGAGGTGAATGATCTGTACACCAAAAATTACAAGACATTGATAAAAGAAACTAAATAAGACACAATTAAATGGAAAGACATCCTATGTTCATGGATTGGAAGAATTAATATTATTAAAATGGCCATATTGCTCAAAGCTATATTTAGATTCAATGCAATCCCTATCAAAATTCCAATGATAATTTTCACAGAAATAGAAAAAACAATCCTAAAATTTATACAGACCACAAAAGATCTTGAACAGCCAAAGCAATCCTGAGAAACAAGAACAAAGCTGGAAACATCACACATCTTGATAAAAAACTTTATTACAAAGCCATAGTAATCAAAACAGCATGCTATTGCCATAAAAACAGACACATAGACCAGTAGAACAGAACTGAGAGCCAACTCAAACCCATGTACATACAGTTTACTAATATTTGACATAGGAGTCAAGACTACTCTACGGGGAAAAGAGTTCTTCAATAAATGATGGTGGGAAAACTGAATATTTACATGCAAAAAAAGAAATTGGACCCCTATTTTACACCCCTTACGAAAATTAACTTGAAATAAATTAAAGGCCACCTGTGAAACCCAAACTGTAAAACTACTAGGAGAAAATCTAAGGGAAAAGCTCATGGACATTGGTCTTACATAAAGCTGGGAGAGAAAAACACAATGAGATACCACCTCACTTCCATTAGAATGGCTATAATTTTAAAACAAAGAAAAAAGGAAAGGAACAAGTGTTGGGAAGGATATGGAGTAATTGGAACCTTCATACATTGCTGGGGAGAATCCAAAATGGTGCAACTGCTTTAGAAAACAGTTTGGTAGTTCCTCAAACAGTTAAACATAGATTTGCCATATCACCAGTGTTGAGCAGAGTTCCATGTACCAGTTACTAATACCAGGAAAGGACTCTAAACACTTCTGCCCATTGCACCTTCCAGTCTTGGTATCAGAGTCACCAAGGAAATCACAAGGCAGTCAAGCACTGGATGAACAACATTTTACTTACACAGAGAAAAGACAGAGCAAGACAATCCTCATTAGTGGGTATTGGTCTCCCATAGCCAGTGGGTTTCTCCCAGCAGCTGCACAGGGCAATTCACTTACATGCACCCCTCTTGTGCTACAGTGGAAGGACCCTGTCCTCTCCCCACAGAGGACAGATATAGCAGAGGGGTTGGCCAGGTACCATATGACACACACACTTTAAGCAGAGACAAAAGAACACTTATTGAGCATGTAACAAGAAAAGATGTTTCTACACAAGGTTATAAGTTTAGCACAGGTTTTGTGGGTTCTTTCTCTCTTGACAAGAAAGCTCCAAGTCCAAGGCCTGCTCATCTGTGGCCAAATGGGGATCAAAAGACTACACGCGTTAGACTGCATTTCCCAACAGCAGCATATATCCAAGAGAACTGAAAACATACGTCTCCGGAATAACTTGTACACAAATATCCAACGCAACATTATTCCTAACAGCCCAAAAGTAGAAACAACCCAAATATCCATTATCTGATGAATGGATAAACAGAATATGGCATATCTATATAATAGAACATTATCTAGCCATAAAAGCAAAAGAAATACTGATATAGGCTACAACATGGATGAACTTCTGTGCAGTAAAGAATATAAGCTTACCCAAAGAGAGATCTGGCCTTTGCCCTTGGCTCCTGGGAGGTAACTCTAGGCCCTTAGAATGTCCTACTAGATAAAAAGTGTTTTTGTTTGCTGTAGGGCCTTGGGCTAGGCAGATTCTAACAATGGAATTCAGGGTAGGGGCTTGGGGACACATAGTATTAGTGGACCTGTTATATAAAGCTGGGACAAAAAAACAATGAGATACCACTTCACGTCCATTAGAATGGCTATAATTTTAAAAAAAAAAAAAAAAGGAAAGTAACAGGTGTTGGTAAGGATGTGGAGAGTACTAGTTGGATGTGGCAAGTATTAGTTGCCCTCTGAAGACTGGAGACTAAGGTCACATGTGGGTAGTCACACAGGTTTGCATGATCGAGCCACAGTACAAACTGGACACCAAGGCTCTGGTGAGCTCCTCCGGTTGGCAATAGTCTATGGGCACTGTCACACATCGATGACAGGAAAGTAATGCCATCCATGACTACATGGGGAGAGGACAACTGGAAGTCCTGTGTTTGGAACTTTCCTGCCCTATGCACCTCTTCCTTTGGCTGGTTTTACTGTGTATCCTTTATCCCATAACCATGAATATAACAGCTTTCAGTGAGTTTTATGAGGCCTTCCAGCTAACTGAGAGTCTTGGGAACCCCCAAACTTGTAATCGGCAGCAGAAGTGAGACTGATCTTGCAAACTATTCCCTCTAACTTCTCAACTTTGAAAACATTATGCTAAGTGAATGAAGCCAGACACAAAAGGCCACGTATTATATTATTCTATTTTTATGAAATGTCCCAAATAGGCAAATCCATTGAAATAGAAAGTAGATTAATGGTTACGAGGAACTGAAAAAGTGGGAAATGGGGAGTGACTGCTAACGGGCACAGTTTTCTATTTGGAGTGATGAAAACGTTTTGGAACTAGATAGTGGTGATAGTTGCACAACTTTGTTAACACTCTAAAACCTACTGAATTGCACACCTTAAAAGGGTCAACTTTATGGTGTGCGAATTTTGTCAAAAAAAAAGAGCTTAGGATTGGTACCCAGTAGGTTACACTTGACCAGGCTCAGAGATGAAGAAGAAAATGAGGATTGACTGGAGCTGGTAATCCACCTAGCCTAAGGGCACTCATGAACATAAAGCCTTACTGGGGGCTAATTTGTCAGCATCCCTCGTGTGACTTCTCATGAGAGACTCCAGTGAAAGAGGCTAAGGGAGCAGCAGTAACAAACAGAAGTCAACAGCTGGACTCTGCTCCCCCATTTCACCAGTACCCTTTGGATAAGCAGTGCAGTTCAGTGTCAGTTTCTCCATAAAACACTCTTGTTTAAAAAAAAAAAAACATCTTTCTGCTTGTGTTTCTCATTAAAATGCCACCTTTGAGTCATTCAGAAAGGGTCAGGCTGGATGTTGGTTCTAAAACCTTTGACAGCTACTGTAATTACCTAGAGGTCTGATAACAGTGATGGCTCTCACAAGTTTAATTTTGAAGTTTCTGCCAAGCCATTAACATGTAACCAGAGCACAGATATCAAAGGAAATTAGCAATGAGGAGAAAACCAATCTCATCTACCTCCCGACTGTCACCTCTTCCCTGAGCAAGGACATGTGCTCCTTCTAAGTTGACATTTCCTGGTATAGTGAGAGGAGCCTGGGGTCTGATCTCTAGTTCTGTCACTAACTAATCACATGGTCTTGGGCAAGTTATTAACCATTTTCGGTATTCTTAAAAATGGGATACCGTTGCCTCTCCTGCTGTACCCTCTGGCCAAGCGTCATCTTGACAACACCATTCTATAGATAATTTCTGTAGAGTGAGGCAGGCCAAGGACAGATGTGTGCACAGGGCACTCCAAGAACATCCTGAGAGGGCAGTCATTGAGCTTAGCATTGGGTAGGGAAAGCTGCCTGCACACAGCTAGAAATGGATTAAAATAAAACATGGAGTTGAGCACTTTTAGGGAATATAAGAGAAAACATCTTAAAAACATTTTTAGGGGCCAGCTTCGTGGCACAGTGGTTAAGCTCGCACATTCCGCTTCGGTGGCCTGGGGTTCGCTGGTGCAGATCCTGGGTGCGGGCATGGCACCACTTGTCAAGCCATGCTGTGACAGGCGTCCCATATATAAAGTAAAGGAAGATGGGCATGGATGTTAGCTCAGGGTCAGTCTTCCTCAGCAAAAAGAGGAAGATTGGCAGCAGATGTTACCTCAGGGCTAATCTTCCTCAAAAAAAAAAAAATTTTAAAGGGTGTTCTAATTGATTGTGACTCAGCTGCCATAGTGGCAATTTCACCTCTTCCAATGTCATTTAATCACATTTAATTCCTTCTTTCAATCCTTACAGCAAACATTCCAGAGGTTGTTATACTCTCCGTTCTACAGATGAGAATACTGAGCTCACAAAGTTTACGTACTTGCTTAAATTTCACTTGACTGGTCAGTGGCAGAGATGGGCTTTCAATTGCAGTTTTCTGATGAAATCACCCACGTTCTGTCTACCAGACCAGTGGCTCTTGGATCTGACAATAATCAAAATTGCCTCAGGTGTTATGAGGCTCAACAGGCACAGGACCCACTGCTACATCCTGCTACCTATCTATTCAATCCTTAGGGGAGTTTTTAAAATTTCATTTTAACACGGGGTTCCATCTTGCATGTTTTCCCTGGCTATTCTTTTCCTAGAGAATGCTCTGGATCAAGCCCAGGAGGCAGTGTAGTGTAGTGGGCAAGTCCATGTATTTGGAGCCAGCTGGAATCTTTGCTAGCTATACAATCTTAAGCAACTTATTTGACCTTGTTATGCCTTTGTTTACTCAACGATGCAATGGGAATAATGACTCCTTCAAAGGATTCTTACAAAGATTAAACCAGTTAACGATATAGAATGGTTAACAAAGTGCTAGACACAGGGTAAGCGTGCCCAAAATTCTGCCTTGTGTGTTCTATCTCACCCTCCTTAGAGGAGAAGGAAAAGAAGGGAAAGGAGCCGAAATCCAAATCCATTTAAACAGCCTGTTCCTGATAAGGATGCCAGTCAGTGACAGCTCTTCCCACGTGACCTTCCATCTAGCACTCAAATATTGCCTCTACGGATCCAGAGGTTTCCTGTGAATTTGTTTTCCAAATTAACTTAGAAATGTAAACGGAAAGTTCATGCCACTTCAAAATTAGAAACCCAAATGCTGATGAAAATCCAATTCACTCACTATTTAATGATCACCTACTACGTGCTAGACACTGGGAGACAAAGAGAGACAAGCAGGACACAGACCCTGCCTTTGAAGAACTCATGGTTCATTAGAGAGGGTCAGATAAGACCATAAATGATCATACTATAAGGTGCAATAATGTTACCAAAACCAAAGTGTGTTTGCTTCCTGGCGAGTTGAATCAGACTGTCCGCCAGAAGTAGTTGTCACACAAAGTAAAGTATGTTTGTAGCAAATAGGAGACCACGTGGAATCATTTTCAAAGTCATGGCTCTCCCCAAACACCAGAAAGCAGGGGCGGGTATTTGCTTGCACATGCTCAGTTGGAAAACATCCTTCCACATACACTGCAGGTTACGGTAAGAAGGCCTAATCTCCTCCCAGAGAGGAGATCTTAGCATTAAAAATGAGGCAAACAGCACTGGTGGGATAGTGGCTAAGTTCACATGCTCTGCTTTGGTGGCCCGGGATTCGTGGGTTTGGATCCTGGATGTGGACCCACACACGATTCATCAAGCCATGCTGTGGAGTGGTCCCACATACATAATAGAGGAAGATTGGCACAGGTATTAGCTCGGTGACAATCTTTCTGAAGCAAACAGAGGAAGATTGGCAACAGATGTTAGCTTAGGGCCAATCTTCCTCAAAAAAAAAAAATGAGGCAAATGTCAAAGGTCATAGGTGTTTGTCTTTGTGGTGGGTCTTGGTCTGGTCTAGGGTGGCTAGGGATTGCATCTCCTAACATAACAAAAAGGAAAAATAAAATTGGAAAAACAGTTAAATGCTTCCAAACCCACCCTTGAGTTCCTGGGGCAATTAGTCAGTGACAATGGGAGAAGCCCCATAAGAGAACAGAAAAGTGCTCTGAGAGTCCCAGGGAGGGAGGCGTTACCTCCATTTTGATAGAGATTTCATGAAGAAGAAGAACTCACATGACTTTGAAAGATAAGGAGGATTTTAACAAATGAAGGGAGCAGAGCAGGAGGAGATGTCGAGAGAACATCCCAGCTGGAGGGAACGGCATCAACCAAGGCAGGGAGATGGAGCAGGGAGGTCCGATTGGAGAACATCAAGGAGTCAACTTCGTCTAGCCCTAAAGCAAGAGATGCATATGTATAAGTGGTGGGGGAAAAAAACCCAGGAGAGATGGGTGGTGGCCACATGTGCAAGCTTTAAATTCTGGGGGTGGAGGAAGGGCAGAGGTCAACTCAATTTAAACATACAGAGCCAATGGAGAATTTTGAACAGCAGGGGTGATAAGATTGGAGTTTTGATCAGTCTATTATCATGTTGTAAATAATAATACTCACCCCTCAAGAAGTGATGAGGATGAACAGAGCCCAAATCAGTAAAGCATATGACAAAAGTGATTAAGTGCAAAATTAATTCTAATTCTCTTCTCCCTTCTCTAGCACCCAGGAAATCTGTTGTTTCTGAAACTGAATGTCTGACACCTGCAAAATTGGGCCAAAGAGTCTTGTGAAGACTCTACTGGCTGTGAATTTCTTCTTTCTTCCCAGAATCCAACTAGAGAAGGGGTCACCCTGTGACCGGGGCCTAGAAAATCCCCAGGTGGAGGCCAGAGGCTAAGCTTTATGACCTGTCGTCATTTGCCGGAGCCTGAGGAACTTAGAATTCCACAGCTTATCCGCAGCCAGCCTCGCACCCCCTGCTAAAAGCCAGCCTGCAGGAAAGCTGGCTCCTCTCATCTTTTTTAATATCTCTCTTTAGAGACTCGTTTTGACTGACCAGCCAACGTCACTTGGCATTCAGGAACCGTGCCTCCCTCATCCTCCCCACTGCACTGAGACTGGAGAATGATTTGGGGGGTTGTAGCCTTTCATTCCCCCCCCCTCCTCTTCTCCTGCTGCTGGGAGTCTTTTCTTCCTGATAAGAACCTTCCAGCAGCTTCATCAGAGCCATTGTTAAGAGAAGGCGAGTCTTCTCACAATGGATACCTGATGACTTCTCCTTTCTGCAGACAAATCAGCCCTTGGAGAAAGGTCTCATTATTGCTCTGGTGCCATTATTCTGAACGTGCCGGCTCAGGGACCCTCACTCAGGCCCAACGGGGAAGGGAGGGCAGAGGGAAAGAAAAATCCTGTCTCTTGCCATTCACTTTTTAAAAATGTGGCTGTGAAAATACTCTCTTTCCCTACTAATGGGATTTGAAGGAGACACAGCTTCCGCATCTCCTACCCTCACACATTCTCACAAAGTCCTTTATAGACTCCAAGGTTAACTGTGCGTTTCTGGGGTTGCTCCTTTCTTGTCCAGCTCAGGGTGTTTCATCTCCCCAGAGATCAAAATGCACTGACCTCTGCCCTCTCAAGCATTTCACAGTGTCTTAAAATCGAAACACCACTCTTTCCGCCCTTCGCCCCTCCTAGGTAATTTCTCTTTTCTTTTGTCCTCACATCTGCAGGTAGCTCCCATCAGCTCACTCAAAAAACCACGAATTAAGAATCCATTGAGGTTAAGGCACTGGGATAGTCTCAGTGGGGGATAAATTACCCCTCAGCCCTCTCTGTCCACATTCCTGTGTACCAGAGATCAGGGACAGGCACTTTCATTATAAAAGGCCAATGCCGCGCAAGGCCTTTCACCCACTGGACTTACTTGTGACGTCCTCCAAGTAACAGACACTCACCAGAGTAATTATGTAATGACAGCTACTCATTGGGGAATATTAAATCTAGATTTCCTAACGCAACTCCCCCGAAATTTCAAGACTAAATCCAATGAATTCCTTTCTTACTCAATCTTTGCCTCTTGGAAAAGGGGAAATAAATTATTTCAAGTCAAACTGAAAAGTGAACATACAGATATTCACTAATAAGGAGAAAAAAATGTATTGGCTAGAAAAGGGGAATGGTAGAGGTCTCCATTCTTAGGCAAGAAAAAAAGAAAGAGAGAGAGATTTAAAGTTATAACTGAATCATTTGTTGGAAGAAGAGCAAATACTGTAGGTTTCGCTAATATTGACCTCTAAAGCAGAGAATCGGAAGGACCAGTAGACAATTTTAAACAGAATTAAAGGCATTGATTTTGGTAAATGAATATGGAAAGCCAACATGGTTTGGATAGTGGAGCCACACCCCTCTCCCTGTCTCCTTTCATCCCTGTCACCCTTGAGAAGTTAGCAGAGCCCACTCTCCACGGCCTGTGCCAAGGGAAGGGGGTCCCACATCTTGAGACTCTAAGGCTCCTCTGCAGGAAGTGGTACTTTGGCTGCAGAATCTCTCCTTTCTAACTGTTGAATTCAGTTCGTGGCATCTCTTCTCACACTGAGGGTCTCCTTTATTTGCTTTTTTATCCTTGGCTATATTTCAGCAAGCTGGGGTCATTGAGTAAGTGACATTTTCCATTAGTCCTATTAAAGATTAATATCCAAATGCTAAGGGAAGAACTGAAAGTGGAGATTTTCCTTTAAGCAAAAGACCATTTCAAAGGGGGTTGACAAAGATTCACACGGAAGTTCATACAGAATCACTAGAAATAAGTAAGATAGAAACAAGCCTTGATGCCACCCCCTAACCTCCTCTCCCCAGTGGGAGAAATGGGGAGCATCCCTGGTCCAGGGTTAAGCTCTCACAGTTCCAAACAGGGTGAGGACCATGCTGATGGATGGACATTGCCCTGGGAGCCTGTGAATTCTTAAAAAGTGATGATTCCTGGGGCTGGCCCCGTGGCCGAGTGGTTAATTTCACGCACTCCGCTGCAGGCGTCCCAGTGTTTCGTTGGTTCGAATCCTGGGCGCGGACATGGCACTGCTCATCAAACCACGCTGAGGCAGCGTCCCACATACCACAACTAGAGGAACCCACAACGAGAAATATACAACTATGTACTGGGGGGCTTTGGGGAGAAAAAGGAAAAAATAAAATCTTTAAAAAAAAAAAAAAGTGATGATTCCTCTTTGGTCAAGGAGGGACATCAGTTCTGCTGGCAGGTTCCAGAACGGACAGGCACGCTAGGATGCCCCAGAGGGAAGTTGCTACCTAGAAGTAGGCATGGCCCTTAGGTTAGGTATTCATGTGCTGGGCATCCATGCTAAGAATTGCTCTAATTCTTTCAAATTATATCCCTAAAATTCTGCCACTTTCCAGATCAAATATAGCATTTGCACCTAAATTCAAAGAACAACACTATAATAGAGTTGAATCTCTTTGTACCTCGGTTTCTTCATTTAAAATATTAATAAGAATAGTTCCTGCTTCTTTAGGTTACGATGATGATGAAGTGAGATTATCCAGCTGGGCACTTGGAACTGTTCTTGACGTGTTCCAGGGCTCACTAAGTGTTGTCTAGTATTATTGTTGCTGCTGTTGTTACAAATTAAATTGTATAAGCCTTAACTTATTTAAAGTAGAAGCTGGTGTCTAATTGGAGAAAGAGTCATTTCAAGGCTTAGGTCCCACAAAAAAGAAACTTTTCTGAGGCATTGTTATTGTAGGGGACGAAGACATTTCCTCTTCCCAAATGTGGGTTCGTCTGGCCGGAGAATGAATTAAATTCACATGAGACAGAATAGCAAGAGAAAATTAAACAAAGCTTTATGAGGAGCCATGGCCCGGGGCCTTTCTTCCTGAAGGAAGAAAGGGCACCGAAGAAGTGGGGTGCACAGAGTGGTTATATACCCCCAAACAGGGTGTTTCACATGTGATTGAAATGTCCCTCCGACAATAGTCACGAGGCCGTTCTGTCAGCACAGAACTCAATGGAAACAACAGATAGGTCTGCTGCCGCGGGGTGGCAGGTGTGTTGCCTCGGGCTGGGGGTGGGGGGGGGTCACAGATGAGCGCTGCAATCAGTTCCCAGCCTAAGGACAGATGCTTAATCCTTAAGAAATGCCAAAGTTGGGAGGGGGAGGGAAGTCAGTTACAGGAGGTTACCAGACTACTACAATAAAATGCAGATTTTAAGTCCTTGCCTTTGGTATTGATTAAGAGTTTTTAGAGAGAAAGTCATCTCCTTTCTTCTTCCTGGTACAGAGAGGGAGGCACCTTTTACAGATAGAGATTTACCTTACAAATGTAAAGGTGTCCTAACAAAGGGCAAGTTCCATTCCTCAGAGCCTCCTTCCCTGTCCCAGTTTATCTAAAGCAATCAGCCTCAAATAATCCTGATGCCAAAGAGACATATCTTGGGGTGGCCAATTCCAGGTCCCCACATTATCAATACACATCCAAATAAATGAGGCAACACAATATCATGTCTTCCTTTAGCAGGACATTCTTTTTCCGAGTCTGTTTCACTTTGATCTAAAAGGGGTGGTAATTTACAGTCTCAATAAGAGCATGCTCAGTGGGTGGCAGCGAAAGTCTGGTACAGTTCCCATAGCCTGGAACATTCTTGACAACAAGTAGAAGTTATCCAAAAAATTAAAATACAAGATTATCTGCAAGCTGTACATTGATAATCAAAGGTTAGTGTGTTATTCTCACTCAGATGAACAGAGGTTCAAATTGTTCAGCAGGGTAGTGGAGTGGTAGAGACCGCATGCTGAGAGTTTCTGGTTTTGGTGAGCGTGCCTTCCACAGATGGTGGCAAATAGAGGGACTCCGGGCAGGGAGTGGTGACATTTACCATTACTGGCAACCCAACTGGCGCACAAGTTCTCTAGTGGACGTGGAGAGCAACTAACTCTCTAGCTCCATGTTTTACGAATTATAGCACAAGAATCACCCATCTGTATAGATAGTAGTGATAGTTACACAACAGTGTGAATGTATTTCATACCAGTGAATTGTACACTTAGCAATAGTTAAAATGATACATATTAGGTTTTGTATATTTTACAACAATAAAAATAAGAACTACCCATCTTCAGCCCAGAAGATATGATATCACAGCAACACACCTACCCACAAGATGATAGGACAAAACAGGGAGTAAATCCATTGGTGAGAAAGTTGACCCAAAGAAAAGGAAGCTGGCCTATCAGTGGTTTCTATCAACTGCTGTTGAGATTTACGTAAACCCTCTTACATATGCTGGGAATTGAAAACTAATAATCAGGAAAGAAGTTATCTCCACAGTTTGGAAAGGTAGCCAAAGAGAGAAAATAGATTCTGCCTGGAAAATGTTATTTACCCAATTAAGACAACTGTTTACCGTGAGGCCCAGTTTCTTGGGCCACGTTCTCTGCAGTATGGTTGAGGTTGAGTGGGGCTTCCAGCCCAAGTTCATGGTCCTTCAAGGCTCCTGTTAAGATGGCCATTGATTCCTCTTTTCAATGAGACTAGTTTTGCCAGGAATGGCAAGACTGCCAGCGACCTCACATCTTTGCCACCACTCACATAATTGCTACTGAGTCCGCAGGATGAGGTGGGGATTCTCGGAAAGGCACCTGCTGTGCCCTCTAGTGGCAGCTGTGTTCTTGTGTGGTTCTTTGAAGGAGAGGGAAATATAGTCTACCATTACTGAAGGTCTGACTTCTAGTCATTTTCCTTACGGGACTCCTCCTTGATTGAGAGAGTGCTCTCAGGGTCACTGCAGAGAGGAGCCCTTGATGCCCTATATTTCACTGTCTGTACCCAGGAATTCAGGGCATTTCACAAGATCCTCATCATCTTCTTCCTTTATTTTTGAGTGAAGTCCAAGAGCATACATGCAATAGAAATTCTAGAAACTATTCTGGACATACAGGTCTCCAGGGTATAGAGGTAAACCAAATGCTAACAGTTTCTGTGGCAGAAACTGGCCTTGGCTCACCAGCCCTGTTTCTTCTTCCCAAGCCTGTGTCTGGACTGTGTCTGCCTGCCAGCCTGCAGTTGGATTTGGCCAGTGACTGAGTTCTAGCTCCTGAAAAGCATGAAGAAATGAGAAATGCCACTTTTAGGCCCACAAAAACTCCCACACTTGGTCCTCCATTCTTTTATTTTCCCCCCTCTTATGCTATCTAAATGGAGAAGGGCAATGGAACCATAACATGGAACACCACCCAGGGAAGAACATGGACATCAGCCTGTGACATGGCTCATTGTATTAAGCCACTAAGGTTTGGGGATTGTTTATTACAGCAGCAAGTATTCCTTGGCCTAACTAGTATAGTGACCCTTGTTCTATTTCCAACATAGCTTGCTAATAAGAGAAATGGTGATGCACATAATAAAAGAAAAGGTAATAAGGAGGAAAAAGTTATATATCTTTGCCATAAAAAAAAATCCTTGCTTAATGATACGAAAGGCTTCCAGTAAGCTGAACATACCAGAAATGATTGTTAAGCAAATCGTAGTTCCATAATGATAACTATTGTAAAACCAGTTACATGTTTTTCTAAAGACAAAACAGTCCCCTATGTGATAAAATTGCCTGCTTAAGGATATAAAAAATCTTTTATGAATCAAATTTATAAAAGGACAGCTGAATAACATATCACAATGATACACTATCAAAAGCTATATAGAAATGATCAATAACATTGTGCCTCATTCTAGATTGCAAAAGAAGTATCTGCATTATATCAATTGGAAAACACTATTCAGCTGCCAGGATTTCACTATAACAACCTCATCAGGGAGATTCTGCCCTTTTGTCCAATGGTGGCAATGAGGAAAAGCTGGCCGACCATCTGGCGAGGATGCTGTCTGGTATGCAGGTCTGCCCTGGGTGGATACTGGCTGGAAGACATCTCAAGCCTTTTTAAACCCTGGGAGTTTGTGTCCTAGGAAAGGAGCCAAATGATTTTGCACAAACTCCAAATTCCTTAAGTTTCACAAATGCTGTTTTTGGACTTCCTGGAATGTGAAGACTTATTATGTGAAAATTCCCAATTCTAAATAAGTAATGCAAAAAGCAAACAAACAAATAAAAAAGCCCACATTTGCATGTAATGAGGTCTTCCTAGCTGTTTCCCTGATGCTCTTTTGGAAAATAAAATTATACTGACTTTGCATTACCTGAACTCTTACTAACTCTGGGGTAAAGGGAGGGTGGGAAGAATGTGGATTCTTTCATCCTAAAGAGCCACCAGCATTTCAAAAGCAGGAAAGTCATTTTGCAACTTCCCTGTATATCTGGGAGGGGAAACGAATTTGAAATAAAGTAAATGGCTAAAAACTAGTGTTAATTGAAGATCCATCAGAAATTAACCTATATTACATCTGAAACTGTAGTGCTAATTGATGGAAAGCTAGGATTCAATTTAAAAGCAGATGGTTCACACGTAAATTTTCACAACTCAAGTAATAGAAAAGATTTGATACCCTGCCATATTTGTTTACCCCTTCAATATTCAAGAATGGACCCCCTCAAAGACACACATGTGAAAGAAGGAAAGTTCCTCTTTCCTTTTATTGGTTTAATTTCAGTGGGTGCCTATGTTGGAGATGGAGGTAGGGTAGGGGCAGGGTCTGGGCAGTGAGAAGATGCATACATATTACCAAACATAAATTGCCAGTAAGCGTTCTGTTTAACTGCTGTTGCACAAGAAATCTTGGTTCCCAGCAAGGAGAAATTTGCAGGCTGGTCGCATTCATCACCACGAAAAGCCCTGGGTTTTATGCTGCTGTTGTGTTTGGTGGCTTGTTTTAATTAGGGACTGGGAAATTGATCAGTTTTAGCCTATCAAGCACGGATTCGGGCTTAGGTTCTTATTTCTTTCCCCACCATTTTCAGAATTAATTTCTACAATTCTTTAGCTGCATCAGCTCTTTGACCCTGAGTTCACCTGAATCCAAAACAGCTGGTTGAGTTGGTCAATGCAAACAAGCAAATTCATAAAATAAAGTCAAGAAAAACCACTATTTCAGTCAAAAAGTTGATCTAAATGCAGTACAAAGAGCTTATAAAGTCCACTCCTTTAATGAGAAGCAAACAGCTGTGAAAAGAATTGACTCTGAAGGCATCTTATCTAAGGCAAAATTTAAGATAAGACAAATGTTTTTAAAATGTCACTATCTTAACAACCTAAAAAGCCTATGGCACAATTTCCATGTGTGTCCTTTTAACAGTGAATGAATTTAGCATTCTGTAAACACTTGCCTGTATTTCTGCTCTCCACCCCAATACACACGCACACAAAACAAGAAAAAGCCACCAGTTTTAGATGCAAAGATTGCACTTTTTCCTAAACAGATACATTCATTGTTTAATGGGACCCATTATTTTGAAAGCAAATAAATCCTTTAGTTCTTAAGATGATATCAAGTTTGACATTGACGTGCATTTCAGAAAACACTCGTACACATGTGGCCTGGAATTGAAAACAAGAAAAAAGGAGGAGGAGAAGGAGAAGGCTTTAAAAAGAGAAGATCTTACCAGATGATGAAAGGAGTGTTCTGTAATGTTTGGACAATAAGGAACAAAACCTACACTGCCTATAAAGCATAGCTAAACATACCTGGCTCATTGTGAGGCCTCTCTGATTGATGAAACATGTGAATGGACATGGAATATGTTGTCAGTGCCTCAGTTATTCCTGGTATATTAGAGAGAGCAGTGGAAGAGGACGAAGGGACATGGGTCTGTTCTCAGCACCAACCAGCCATATGTGACCTTGACCAAGCCCCTTACTCTCTATGGGCCTCCAGTTCCTCATATAGAATAAGGGGATTAATCCAGATCAGAGTTGCCCACAATGAGTTCGTCAGAAACTCTAGTTTCACAGGCCATAGTATAAGATGAAACAATAAAAACATTGAATTAAATTAAATGATTCTATAGTCAAAGAAATTAGGAAAACACTGGGTTAGACGAAGTCAAGCAGGTGTCTTTACTGCAGAACCTTTCAGTCTTCCTGGCACTCTTTATCATATTGTAACCAAGGGCCCTCCAGGACCAGTTCAACCGACCCCATCTTATCAACAGATAAATTAAGAAATTGTCTTTCAGAAAATTTGCAAAGTCACATTGCCAAAGCATGAACAGAAGAAGAAATATTGACCTGAAATGAACACAAAACCAAAGATTCTCCTCCCCACAGAACCATAGGACCAGGACATGGCCAGAACTTAAAAGTCAGACTCTTATCAGAAGCAAGGAGTCCATCATTCAGGAAGATCTGGTGTTAAAATTCCTTCCCCACCTCATCATCAATGTTTAGAACCTCACCATAAATGTTTAGAACCTTACCATAAATGCCTGAAGACCACCAATCAAAATCTGTCCCCCCAGCATTTCCTCATTCCAGCCTGTTCTCCCTAACCTCTTAAATTTCATCCCAAATCCTGAATAGGGGAGACAGATCTGAGGGCACATGCCACCTGTCTCCCTGCAGATTGATCTCACAGAATAAAGCTGATTTCTTTTCCCAAAAGCTGATGCCATAATTAACTGGCTTTTTTATGTGCATCAAGCAAGAGAACCTGAATTTTGTGTGATAACAATACTGCATTGTAATTTTCTTCCTGGCATATGCTGCTGCCCTGTTTATTTAGTGTATCACCCACTCACCCCCTCCAATTAGAATGACAGCTCCATGAAGGCCTTGTTTGCTATGAAAGACAGCAGAGTGTTGACTAGAGCCAGCTTCATGAGTGTGTGACCCATGCAGTCCTGCAGTGCCCCGTGCTCAGATGGGCCCCAGGTTTGGTTTAATGCCCTGCTGTTGTTGTATTGGAATTCTTCATTTTTTTATTGGTCACATTGGTTTATAACGTTATATAAATTTCAGGTGTACATCATTAAATTTCTACTTCTGTATAGACTGCATCTTGTTCATCACCAAGTCTAGTTGCCATCCATCACTGTACACACGTGTCACCTTACCCCTTTCACTCCCCCCATCCCCTTCCCCTCTGGTAATCACCAATCTGTTCTCTGTATCTATTCATTTGTTTGTTTGTTTTATCTTCCACATATGAGTGAAATCATACGGTAATTGTCTTTCTCCATCTGACTTATTTCACTTAGCGTAATATCCTCAAGTTCCATCTGTGTTGTTGCAAATGGCAAGACTTTGTCTTTTTTATGGCTGAGTAGTATTCCATCGTGTATGTGTATATATATATATATATATTTACACACACACCCCCCACATCTTCTTTATCCATTCATTCATTGATGGGCACTTAGGTTGCTTCCAGGTCTTGGCTATTTTAACTAATGCTGCAATGAATGAAATTCTTAATAATTTTTGAACAAAGGACCTCAGATTTTCATTTGTCACTGAGCCCTGCAAATTATGTAGCTCATTCTGGTATGAACTAAAAACACAGACTCTAGAGACAGATAACCTGACTTTAAAGCCCAGTTCTTCCACTTACTACTTGTTTGCTTTTGGGCAAGTTAGTTTGACCTCTGTGACCCTGTTTCCTCACTAAGTGGGGATGATAATGATAGGACGTGCTCATACAGTCAGTGCAAAGTTTAAATGAGTTAGTATAATAAGTAGAACACTGTGAATCGGGTCTGGTACATTGCAAGTACCATATAGGCCTGAGATATTGCAGCCCACCCCTAACACCAGAATAAGGTCTGGCACAGAGTAACATGACATAAACATTTATAAATTAATGAGTACCTATGCCATGATGTTCATGTAAATCTTTCCAAAAGGAAAATACAGTATGTACTCGACCCCATTGTGTGTCATTTGACTTCAGAAACTGTACTCTTACAAAATTCATAAAGTATACAGTGAAGGTTTCTTTTCCTGACCCTTTCTGCTAGCCACACCACATTTCTCCTTGGAGACAACCAATGCTAGAAATTTCTTAAGTATATTTCAGATAGTCTACGCAGAAACAAGCAAATGTAGTTTTTTCCTATTTTTACATAAATGATAGCATATATGGCAAAACATATATACACACATACATAAAACATATACGTATAAAACTTATCCATATATGTTTTGCTATATATATATATATATATTTGCTATACATGTATAGTATATATGTGTGTAAGTAGACATACTTGGATTTTTTACTTAGTATACCTTGGAGACAGTTCTAAGATCCTTGACAATCTCCTTATGGATACATTATATGACACTATACAGATGTACCACAAGTTACTTAAGGAATCACCCACTAAAGAATATTCAGATTGTTTCCAATCTTTTGATATGAACAGCATCGTCATATAGATTTATTATTGTGTAATTACAACTGTAGAATAAATTCCTAGAAGTAGAATTGCAGAGTCAAGGATGTACAGGTTTGTAAGTTTGGTATATTTTTGCCAAAGTCCTTACTAACGCTGTATGGTAGAGCCATTTTCCACACCCTTATCGATGCAATGCATCCTCAAACTTTAGAACATTTACTCACTGTATTTCAAACAAATATGTTTCATTTTAACTTGGATTTATCTTATTATAAATAAAATTAGGCATCTTTTCCTATATTCAAAGAAGCAATCCTTTTTTCCTTTCTTTCTTTTTCTTTCCTTCCTTCCTTCGTGTATGTATGTGAACTCCCTGCATATCCTCTGCATGCTTTTGTATCGAGTTAAACTATTTAAAAGTATATTGTGACTTTATTATTAAATTGTAGGACTTCTACTTGGGAAACAAGCCTTTTGTGGTATGAATTGAAAATAGTTTACCAGTTTATTGGATTTCTCTTTTTTACTTTTTTGTAATAGTTTATTACATGCTCAAATTTTCATTTTCATGAAGTCAAATTAAGAGTGCACACGTGTAACCATTTTGCTGTACTGCTTATCTGAGCTCGCCATGTGGCATGTACTAATAGATCCCATGTAACTTCCTCTTACTCTCATGAAGAAGATCTCTCTCTTATCCCCAGTTTACAGGTGAGAAAAATGAGGTTTAAGGTGGATAAGAAACTACTCAGACAGTGAGTAAGTGGCAGAGCTAAGATTTAAACCCAGCTCCTTTGATTAGAATCCATTCTTTTAGCTTCCTTACTGTGCTGCTTCCTCCAATACCTGTGAGATCCATGGGAGGTGAGCTTGCCTTTGTTTTCTGCGTTCTTATAGTACCTAACACAGGGCTAGGCATATAAATGCTCACTGATTGAAGTACTGTTTTCCTTTACACTTCTCTCTCTCTGTCTTTCTCACTCCTCTCCTCCTCCTCTCCCCCTTAATGCAGCTCTTACGGGCAGCTCGTTTTAACTTCCTTTCAGCCTCTTATATTGATTTTTAGGAAATCCACAAAGTCCCGAGATAAGAGAGAATACACAGGAAGACAAACATCAGACACAAAATAGCTAAAGGACATTTGCTTTTAGAATAGTCTAAGGTGGCTTCATTTGGCCAGATAAATGTTTTCACTTTAATGGGAAGCATAGACTCTAGCTACATACAAACACCCAAGTCCTCAAATAACGGCCAGTTCACCACTAGAAAGCCAAAGGCCAAGCTGGGAGCCCGAGCCAACTTCCGACCACAAGGAGGTGTGTTTCCGGAATCACCCGGCTTCAGCCGCCAATCTCATTCCATGGGAGTTAGTGACCCTCGGATCACGAGGCCTCCCATTCCTGGGATAGCAAGCATGAGGACTCTCCTCTGCACCTCACAGAGCCATCCCCACCATGGGCATTTCCTGCAGTGTCCTGGATTTTTCTAATACTCCACGGAGCCTCTGAGAGGCAGCAGCAATGCCCGGTGCCCCAGAGATATGCCAGTAAATAGAGGACGCCATGGACAGTGACTGCGACCCCAGCTGCTCCCCACCGTCAATTAAAAATAGAAGCGCAGAAATCAAATCAGTTAAGGTTTTGCTTAACTTTGACCTGTATAACAAGCCTCTTTGCTTAGGCAGCATGTGGGAGAGAAGCAAGAACCAAGATGCTGGCTCCTGGTGCATCTCTGCTGGATTTTTCATTTAAAAAAAAAGGATGCTTATGTTCTGCACTCTCTTTAAAAAAATCACCTGACAGTTTCTGAAAGCCAGTCTCTTGTACAATCTTGTGCTCTCTTACCTCGCCTCCTCCGTGCATCTGGATGATTCAAACCAACTCGCTTTTCTCCCCACCCCAGGTCTTTCTCAATTCTCCTTCCTCCGTAGTCCTATCAAGATGTTACAGGGCACAGGTTTCCAAGCTGGCGGGGCTGGAGAGACGCTTGGGGCTCCTTTTAGTATCACTCTCCAGACCTCAGTGCAAAGCCAGTGAATCAGAGTGTGAGGGCAAGGGAAAGTGGGGGCTGGGGAGAGAGGGAGGGAGGTGGTCTCAGGAACTTGTTTTTCTGTTTTGTTTGTCTGCTTGGGTTTGGTTTTTAAATTTTATTTATTTATTTTTATTGCAGCAATATTGGTGTATAACATTATATAAATTTCAGGTGTACATCATTATATTTTGATTTCTGTGTAGTTTACATGATGTTCACCACTCAGAGACTAATTACAATCTGTCACCACACATGTGCCTAATCACCCCTTTCACCCTCCTCCTTTCCCCCTTCCCCTCTGGTAACCACTAATCCAATCTCTGTCTCTGTGATCGTTTGTCATTGTTTTTACCTTCTATTTATGAGTGAGATCATATGGCATTTGACTTTCTCCCTCCGACTTATTTTGCTTAGTATAATACCCTCAAGGTCCATCTGTGCTGTCACATGGCCAGATTTCATTGTTTTTTCATGGCTGACTAGTATTCCATTGTGTATGTATATCACATCTTCTTTATCCATTCGTCCCTTGATGGGCACCTAGGTTGCTTCCAAGTCTTGGCTACTGTGAATAATGCTGCAGTGAACATAGGGGTACATGTATCTTTATGCATTTATATTTTCATGTTCTTTGGATAAATATCCAGCAGTGGAATTGCTGGGTCCTGTGGTAGTTCTATTCTTAGCCTTTTGAGGAATCTCCATACTGTTTTCCATAGTGGCTGCACCAGTTTGTACCCCCACCAGCAGTTTATGAGAGTTCTCTTCTCTCCACATCCTCTCCAACTCTTGTTATTTCCTGTCTTGTTAATTAAAACCATTCTGACAGGAATGAGGTGATATCTCATTGTAGTTTTGATTTTTGTTTCCCTGATAGTTAGTGATGTTGAACATCCTTTCATGTGCCTGTTGGCCATCTGTATATCTTATTTAGACAAATGTCTGTTCAGATCTTTTGCCCATTTTTTAATTGGGTTGTTAGTTTTTTTGTTGTTGAGCTGTATGAGTTCTTTATGTTTTGGATATTAACCCCTTATCAGATATATAGTTTTCAGATATCTTCTCCAATTGTTAGGTTGTCTTTTCATTTTGTTGATGGTTTCCTTTGCTGTGCAGAAGCTTTTTTAATTTGATGTAGTCCCATTTGTCTATTTTTTCTATTGTTTCCCTTGCCCGGTCAGACTTGAAAATATGCTGCTATGACCAATGTCAGATAGCATACTGCGTATGTTTTCTTCTGGAAGTTTCATGGTTTCAGGTCTTACATTGAAGTCTTTAAGCCATTTTGAGTTGATTTTTGTGCATGGTGTAAGATAATGGTCTACTTTCATTCTTTTGCATGTGGCTGTCCAGTCTTCCCAACACTATTTATTAAAGAGACTTTCCTCTCTCCATTGTATGTTCTTGGCTTCCTTGTCGAAAATTAGCTGTCCATAGATGTGCGGGTTTATTTCTGGGGTCTCAATTCTGTTCCATTGATCTGTGTGTCTGTTTTTGTGCCAGTACCATGCTGTTTTGGTTACTATAACTTTGTAGTATATTTTGAAGTCAGGGAGTGTGATACCTCCAGCTTTGTTCTTTTTTGCCTCAGTACTCCTTTGGCTATTCAGGATCTTTTGTTGTTCCATATAAATTTTAGGCTTCCTTGTTCTATTTCTGTGAAAAATGCCATCAGAACTTTGATAGGGATTGCATTGAATCTGTAGATTGCTTTAGGAAGTATGCACATTTTAACTATGCTAATTCTTCCAATCCAAGAGCATGGAATATCTGTCCATTTCTTTGTGTTTTCTTCAATTTCTTTAAATAATGTTTCATAGTTTTCAGTGTACAGGTCTTTCACCTCTTTGGTTGAGTTTATTCATAGGTATTTTATTCTTTTTGTTGCAATTGTAAATGGGATTGTATTCTTAATTTCTCTTTCCGCTACTTCATTGTTAGTGTATAAAAACATAACTGATTTTTGTATCTTGATTTTGTATCCTGAAACTTTACTGTATTCATTTATTATTTCTAAACTATTTTGGTGGATTCTTTAGGGTTTTCTATATACAAAATAATGCCATCTGCAAATAGTGACAGTTTCAATTCTTCCTCTCCAGTTTGGATCCATTTTATTTCTTTTTCTTGCCTCATTGCTCTGGCTAGGACTTCCTATACTATGCTACATAAGAGTGGTGAAAGTAGGCATCCTTGTCCGGTTCCTGTTCTTAGAGGGATAGCTTTCAGTTTTTCTCCATTGAGAATGATATTTGCTATGGGTTTGTCATATATGGCCTTTATTATGTTGAGGTATCTTCCTTCTATACCCATTTTATTCAGAGTTTTTATCATAAATAGATGTTGTATCTTGTAAAATGCTTTCTCTGCATCTATTGAGATGATCATGTGATTTCTATTCTTCATTTTGTTAATGTGGTCTATCACATTGATTGATTTGTGGATGTTGAACCATCTCTGCATTCCTGGAATAATCCTACTTGATCATAGTGTATGATCTTCTTAATATATTGTTGTATTCGATTTGCTAGTATTTTGTTGAGGATTTTTTCATCAATGTTCATCAGTGATATTGGCCTGTAATCTTCTTTTTTGTGTTGTCCTTTTCTGGTTTTGGTATCAGGGCAATGTTAGCTTTGTAGAGTGAGTTAGGAGGCTTCCCCTTCTCTTCAATTTTTTCGAAGAATTTGAGAACGACGAATGTTAAATCTTCTTTGAATGTTTGGTAGAATTCACCAGGGAAGCTGTCTGGTCCTGGACTTTTATTTTTGGGAAAGTTTTTGGTTAGTGTTTTGATCTCCTTACTGGTGATTGGTCTCTTCAATTTCTCTATTTCTTCTTGCTTCTGTGTTGGAAGTTTATATGATGCTAAGAATTTATCCATTTTTTCTAGATTATCCAGTTTGTTGGTGTATAGCTTTTTGTAGTATTCTCTTATAATCTTTTGTATTTCTGAGGTGTCCGTTGTAATTTCTCCTCTTTCATTTCTGATTTTATTTATTTGAGCTTCTCCATTTTTTCTTGTGAGTCTAGCTAAAGGTTTGTCAATTTTGTTCATCTTTTCAAAGAACCAGCTCTTGGTTTCGTTGATTTTTTTCTATTGTTTTTTAGTCTCTTTTTCATTTATTTCTGCTCTGATTTTTATTATTTCCTTCCTTCTACTGATTTTGGGGCTTTGTTTGTTCTTATTTTTCCAATTCCTTTAGGTATACTGTTAGATTGTTTATTTGAGATTTTTCTTGTTTGTTGAGGTAGACCTGTATTGCTATAAATTTCCCTTTTAGAACCGCTTTTGCTGCATCCCATAAATTTTGACATATTGTACTTTCATTTTCATTGGCCTCCAGGTACTTTTTTATTTCTCCTTTGATTTCTTCATTGACCCAATTGTTGTTCAGTAGCATTTTATTTAATCTCCACATATTGGTGGCTTTTCTGATTTTATTCCTGTAGTTGATTTCTAGTTTCATACTGTTGTGGTCAGAAAAGACACTTGGTATTATTTCAATCTTATTAAATTTATTGAGACTTGTTTTGTGGCCTAATATGTGATCAATCCTGGAAAATGTTCCACATGCATTTGAAAACAATATGTGTTCTGCAGTTTTTGGATGGAATGCTCTGTATATATCTACTAAGTCCATCTAGCCTAGTGTGTCATTTAAGATCAATGTTTCCTTATTGATCTTCCGTTTGGATGATGTATTCATTAGTGTAAGTGGAGTATTAAAGTCTCCTAGTATTTTTGTCTTACTGTCTATTTCTCCTTTTATGTCATTAATAATTGTTTTATATATTTAGGTGCTCCTATGTTGCATGCATAGATATTTACAAGTGTTACAGCCACTTGTTGGATTGTTCCTTTCATCATTACATAGTGCCCTTCTTTCCCTCGTTACATTTTTAAAGTTTTTGTTTTAAAGTCTATTTTATTTGATATAAGTATTGCTACCCCAGCTTTCTTTTCATTGCCACTTGCATGGAGTATCTTTTTCCATCCCTTCACTTTCAGTTTGTGAGTGTCTTTAGGTCTGAAGTTTGTCTCTCGTATGTAGCACATATAAGGGTCTTACTTTTTAATCCAATTGGCCACCCTATGCCTTTTCATTAGAGCATTTAGTCCATTGACATTTAAAGTAGCTATTGATAAATATGTACTTATTGCCATTTTGTTACTTTTTCCTGGGTGTTTTAATAGTTCTTCTCTGTTCCTTTCTTCTTCTCTTGCTCTCTTCTCTTGTGGTTTGATGGTTTTCTTTAGTATTATGTTTGGGTTCCTTTCTCTTAATTTTTTGTGTATTTATTATAGCTTTCTGGTTTGTGATTACCAAGAGGTTCATGTATAATAACCTACATATATAGCAATCTATATTAAGTTGATGGTCTCTTTAGTTTGACCTCTTGCTAAAAGCTCTACTCTTTTACTCCCCTCCTCCCACATTTTATGTTTTTGATATCATATCTAACCTCTTATGTGTGTGTATCCATTACCCTCTTATCCTGGAAATAGATAATTTTAGTACTTTTGTCTTTTGATCTTCATATTATCTTCTTAAGTGGTTGATCTACTATCTTTAATATATATTTGCTTTTACCAGTGATATTGCTCTTTTTTTTTGATAATTTTCTTATTCTTATTTGTGGTCTTCTCTTTTTCACTTCCCTTTAGCCTTTCTTGTAGGGCTGGCTCCTTGGTGACAAACTCCTTTAGTTTTTGCTTGTCTAAGAAATTCTTTATCTCTCCTTCCGTTCTGAATGATAACATTTCCAGGTAGAGTATTCTTGGCTCTAGGTTTTTCCTTTCAGCACTTTACATATATTGTGCTACTCCCTTCTAGCCAGTAAGATTTCTGCTGAGAAGTCAGCTGATAGCCTTATGGGGTATCCTTTGTATGTAACCTGTTGCCTTTCTCTCATGGCTTTTGGCATTCTCTCTTTATCTTTAATTTTGACATTTTAATTATAATGTGTCTTGGTGTGGTCCTGTTTGGGTTTATCTTGTTTGGTGCTCTCTGTGCTTCTTGTATTTGGATGTCTGTTTCCTTCCTTAGGTTAGGAAAATTTTCAGTCATTATTTCTTCAAATAGATTCTCTGCCCCTTTGTCTCTCTCTTCTCCTTCAAGTGTGCTTAATATTGTTCCAGAAGTCCCTTAGACTGACCTTGTTCTTTTTAATTCTTTTTTCTTTTATCTGATCAGTCTGGGTGATTTCCTCTAGTCTTATGTCCAGTTCGCTGATCCATTCTTCTGTATCACCTACTCTGCTATTGAGTCCCTCTAGTGAATTTTACATTTGCTCTATTGTAATCTTTATTTCTGATTTTTTTAATATATATTTTCTAATTCTTTGTGGACATTCTCACTGAGTTCATCCATTCTTCTCCCAAGATCAGTGAGCATCATTATTACTTTTTGTCTGAACTCTTTGTCAGGTAGATTTTTATTTCTGTTTCATTTAGTTCTTTTTCTGAAATTTTGTCCTGTTCCCTTACTTAGAACATATTTCTTTGTCTCCTCATTTTGCCCCTTTCTCTCTGCTTGTATCTATGTTTCAGGCAGGTTCGCTATGTCTCCCAATCTTGTAGAGGTGACCTTGTCTGAGAAATGCCTTATTAAGCCCAGGAGTGTGCTTCCCTCTCATCACCAGTTATAAATTTTCCAGGGTTGTCCCCTGTGTAGGCTATGTGTGTCCTGTTGTAGCAGGATTGCTCTTGCTGCAGCTGCCCAGGGAGGCTAGGCTCTTCCCCTGGCTGGCTGATTCTAATGCTCAGCTTCATGTGGATGCTATAGACACTTCAGTCACTTTATTGGGCATGAGGAACCCCTGCACAGTTGGCTGCAAGGTCTATTAGCACATTTCTGTTGCAGTTTTTCTGTTAAGTGAGTAAGCCCCCAGCATGGCTGGTTTCCAGGCTCAAGGACTTACAGTTGCTGTAGGCTTCTGGCCTGCAAGGCTGTTATCAACACTCCCAGGATTGCAGCTGAGTGGGACTGGCCCTAGAATGGGAGCACCCAATTGTTTCAGGCTTTGGAAGGTGGGGCTGATCTCCTACGTGGCTGTTTGAGAAGCAAAAGTCTACTACAGATGACAAGCCCCACTGCCTGCATGGCCACACAGCCCATCAACAAGTCCCATCCCCTGCATGCACCCTGACCCACTGAGGAAGACCCAGTCTCCCCAGTGCAGAGGCCCTACACACTCCACCAATGCTCCACACACTCCACCTGCTCCTCCTGCACACCCTGCACCACAGAGGTGGACCCAATCAGCCAGTTGCAGAGTTCCCAGGCACTCCACCTATGCAGGCCCACAAGTTCCCTGAGGGCTTGCTATTGGCTGGGGGCAGTCCCTAAGGCAGGCTTCCTGCCCTGGCTGAGCTGGATTAAATCTTTGCTCTAGTGAGTGTGGCACTAGACCCCTGGGCTAACAGAGGAAGAACTCCAATGGCATCTGCCAGTGTCTGTGTCAGCATGCCTGTACTAGGTCACAGCAATGGCTGCTGCCAGTGTCTCAGTCCCTAGAAAGGTCTCACCTCTCACTGAGATGCACCCAGAGCCTATCAGGTGAGTCTCTTTTCATCAAAGGACTGTGCACCTTTCTTTCTGGTCATTTTAGGTTGCTTTCTGAAATGGGTGAATTGGTGCCTTGGCCCTTTAAGAGCAGTCTTTCTTTCCCCTTATGTCCAATAGCTTTTCTTGGGTATTCCTCATTGTTGTTAATAGCCAGCAAAGCCAGATACTATGACACTTGTCTTGGTTATGCTGAGTCAGAAAGCTGCTTATTGTGGTAATGCTCCCCAGCTCAGATCCCCCACTCCTCCAGGGAAGACTGTGTACCTTAGGATTGCTCCCAGCCAACCAAGAAGCATTGTAGCTCAAAGGTGGCTTTTTTTTTAAATCTCCATAAAGGAATTTCTGCCTTTTCCACTTCAGTCAGCACTGTCCCTTATTGAAGGGGTTCTTCTTATCCAGTTTTCAGTTCTCTCTTAGGGGTAATTGTTCCAAGAGTAGTAAATTTGTTGTGTCAGTGGGAGGAGGTGAGTTCAGCATCTGCTTATGCCACTATCTTCTGGCTTTGTTTTTTAATGATTTTAATACAACCAATCAAAAACGGTCAGAGTCTGGGAACCACAGCTATTTTGTCTTGAAGTGAGCAATTGAATTAGGTGAACTTTAAAGTTCTTTTCTACATGAAGGTTCTGATATTCTGTGTTTGGGACAACATAATCAAAGTTCATAAAGAGTTAAGAGTGTGCAGAGTTTGGATCTCAGTTCTCTTACTTACCATGTGACCTTCAGCAAGCTACTTAACCTCTCAAATCCTTTTCTTCTCCATCTGTAAAGTGGGGTAGTAACTGTGCTGACCTCACACCATCATCATGAGATTTACCTGACATTGTGTATGTAAAGGGCTTAGTACATAGTAGGTACTCAGTACATGTTAGTTCTTGTCAGTGACTTCAAATTAATTAATAAATCACTTAAATTCTTAATTCAAAGGGTTTTTTAAAAATCTAAGCAAGCGCTATATGTATTCATTATTGTTTTCTTCCAATGTTCCCCAGATTCTCCCTTCGGAGCTCATATAAGCTCTACTTGCTGCACAGAGGGAGGGAAGGCAATGCCTTGCCAGTGGTGGCCAGCAGTCCAGGCCATCCCAACATCTAACATTTGCCCCAGTAAATGTTGCAGAGATTGCTGAAGGTGGTTCCCCTGTTTTCAAAGGCTCCAGGTGCTCCAAAGGCAGAACTGTAATTCAGCAAGCTCTCCTGCAGCAAAGAGTTAAGGGCAGATGAAGATTTTATATTCTGTGTGTAGCCTCCTGGGCACCCCCCACATCCCTGTTTCAGTCCTTTGTATGTTTACTAATCAGAGCCCAGAAAGGAACAGTGGAAGCAATCTGGTATTATGATTATAATTGTTTATGCTTCCTAATATTATCATCATCATCCGGATCATTTCTGTTGTTATTCTTACTTAATGTCTAAACAGCCCACAGGGCTCTCAAAGTTTACACAGTGGAGATGCCAGTTGTTAAAGCGGCGGCAGTGCCCGAGGTCAGGCTCCTGGGCTGGCGGAGGCAGCGATGACAGTTGCTGTCTTTCACTCACTGCACCGTCGGCTCCCACCGACAGCTCCTCCTTCATCTGCCAGCCCTCCTCAGAGACAATCTGTAAGTCATTTCGCAAGGACTTGAGGGAATTGCAAATTTACTCTCCTGCCACTAGGTGGCAGGCCGCACGATGTGCATTTTCCAAGTAAGATATTAACAGCAGTCATAAACGATCCCCTCTGTCTCCAACCATTTATTCCTTATAAAAAAATCAGTAAATCTCAAGCTCATTTCTGATTTCAAGCCCAACTTGCTCCATGTCTGAGAACACCCCGGGTCTGCCTGCGGTAACACTTGCCCTTCAGGGATTCATAATCACAACCCTGATAATAGCAGACCCATGTGTCTACAGCGTTTTATAGTCTACAAAGCACTGTAGGGCTGGCAAGGCTCTTTCACACGCAGGATCTTATTTGACAAGCGAATGTACATACATACCGAGCCCAGCCATAATGCAACTTCATTATATTGATCAACAATGCCCACGCAGTGTCCCACGGATCCATTTGCATCTACTTTATATGAAAACAGTTGCTACACAAGTTCTTGGAAGGAATGGCAGTATTTTAAGGTACTCAGCAAGTGCTAGGCATCACGTTAGCTCAGTCTCTCTGGGACCTGAAGCTGCTCCACCCTAGGGAGACCGGCCTGCTGACAGGCCAAGTTTACCGGGCTGGGCACCTTAGGCGCACCATTTTCCAGTTTGGCCTGGTAATGTCACACCAGGGGGATTTGGTCTGCTCGCTCCTCACAAAAGAGAACCAGCTACAGCTTGTCATTTGCTTATAGCCAGCGTGAGTCAAGTCATCCTAGCACTTCAGGAATAAATTAGCTCATTCAAGAAAGAACGAATCCTGAGTGCGTGTGTGTGTGCGTGTGTGTGTTGAGGGGCTATTATACTGGGGGATCAAGGGTGGGGGGGAAACTGAAATCCACTTGTCTGAGATTATTTTCATCTGTCTCAGTTTTATAACTCAGTCTGAAAGGGTCTGATTCCTTTTATTAACAATCGAAGGTTCTTCTCCCAGTCTGAAGTTCAGAGTCACACGGACTGCATAGGCACGTAATGGTCTACTGCAGAACTCACTGTTTTCTAGTGTGAACTACACACGACATGCGTGTGTTTCATGAAATCAGCATACAAGCCAAAAACGTATTGGCTTGGGGAGTGAGTTTGTCCATCAGTGTAATATTCCTACCAGTGCAGCTATTCAGCTCTGGGAAAAAGAATGTTTTCCAATAATTAAATAGAGCAGGTGACTTATGGCTTCCACATAGAAACTCTGCTATTTGCATTTTGCATATATTTTACTACAAGGCTGGAGGGAAATGAATTTTGCATAATTTTCAAAAAATCCTAGTTGCAGGTAGAGGTTATAGAAAGCCATGACTGCTTCCATAGACAGATCCTTAATCAAGTCCGTTCTTTTCCCACCAGCCACTGAGATGACCCTGTTCAGTCTCCCCGGGTCACTCACCATCCTGACCTCCCACCGCCGGCCGCCAGTACCTTTGCAACGTGACTTGCTACTTCGGAAGGCAAGTTGCATAGCAGGTGCAAATTCTGTGATGGAGTTTGCAGAATGGACAGAGCACCATCTCACCGGTTTCATTTCGACTGTGCCCCGAGCAGACTTTATAAAGCAATAAAGACTGACTGTCTCAGGACTTAAAAGAAATGTGCTGTGTTATCATCATCAATTTATGAAACTCCCACAAGGAAGCAGACATGATACAAAACATACAAATTGTACGTTGTTGCCTCCAGAAGTTTAAGTGGTGAAGAACAAAATGTGGAAATTGGATATTACTTTGTCTCTCACCTCGTCTCTCTCCCTCCTCTCTCCTTTTTTTCTTTTCCTTTTCTCTTTTGCCTTTGAGTTGGAGGGTCCCCTCTGGTGATGAGAGCTTGGGGGAGGGGACCTCTGTGTATAATATTTTGAAAGGTGAGGTGTGAGTCAGTTCTAAATGCTGGATGGGGACCAGGGCAGCAAGGGAAGTTGCAAGGGGTGTGTGTGTATATGTGTGTGTGTGTGTATGTGTGTATGCATGTTATGGAGAAAGGGGTGAGAGTTAAATGGGGATAAGAAAGAAGAAAAACGAGCAAAGATATTCACTAGGCTTCTGTGTTCACTCTACTGGTGTTCTATACCCTTCCTCTCTACCTCCACATCACCATCCCAATCTTTGAGAGTTACGAGCCACAAAGACCTTTTCAGGACCTACCTCCCTGCTTGTGAGCAGGCCTACAAGCCTCATAGTCACTGTATAAACATTCCTCTGTGTCTAGAATGTGTCAGACATTATGATAATGGGGCCGACCAAGGCATGTTCCCGCCATTGAGGAGGTCACAGCCTGGTGCAGAAGACAATTCTGTAATCCCAAGACAGAGGAACACGTTCTAAGATGGTAGAACAAAGTGATATGGGAACAAATAAATCTGCCCTGACTGTGTAGACAGGTTCAAAGGGGAGGGGGCATCTTATAAGAGGCAGAAGCAAATGAAAGAATTCTGCAGGATTCTAGGCAGAGAGAAGGATGTGCACAGAGGACAAAAACAGAAACTTGCACAGCCTGCTGCTGATGATGACAGATTCTGATGAAGAACATTGGAAGTTGAAGTTGTGAAAGTGGTTAGGGTCTTACTGTCAGTTGCTTTATATGCCACAATTAGCCAAGTCCTTTTGATTGCAAGTGACAATAACCTGACTGGAACTGGGTTTCGGGGCCTTGTTTTTAAGGAAAGTTATTATGGAAGTGCTAAGGTATCTGAGGGTACTCAAGAACAAGGATGCAGCTAGGTCTCAGAAACACCTCGAAGCAGGGACCGCAAATTGTCAGTAACCCAGTTATTTCCCATCTCAAGTTTCTGCTCCTCTCTCTGCCAGTTTTCTCTGTCTCTCTCTCATTTTCTACATGGTGTATAGATATATATGTTATTTAAAGGCCTTCTTCTCTGTTTTTCTTGTCCATAAAATGAGATAAATGGCGCCAAGAATACCCAGTTTTCCATCCTTCTATCTGGGAATTCAAAGAGAGCTTGACTTCTTTTTCCCAATTTCAATGTAAAATTCCCAGGGAAGAATTCAGACTGACCCAGGTTGTGTCAAGTGTCCACTGTGGAACAATCTGCTGAGGCCATGGGGCATCACAATGTTTGAACCAGCTGGGGTCAAATACCAACCCCACCAACATAACATAACTGGGGCCTGAGGGAAGGGGCCTCTACTGCAGCCTGTGGATGGAGAGAGAGAGAAATCCTTGAGGGGGCAAAGTGGAGCCGAGCAGACAGTTCCATAGGTGCCCACTCCACCATGGACTCTGTTCTCAAAGCAACAAAGGCATATTGCCAGCTTCAAGGAGGCACGACATGGTCTGACTCAGTCTGCTCCTGAGAGATAGACAACTCTGTTTGGAATTCAGTATAGCATCTAATAACTTTACTGTCAGGAAGTGCTTCTTTATATCCAACCTGCTGCAGTCTAAACTCCCTTTAGAAAACATGAAATATTCACCTCTGACCACTGACACAAAGATAGCTACTAAGTGTTCCTATAATTTGTCCCCTATAATCAAGTGACTGCCAACAGCAAGCATTTTCCTCGGTTCTAGGGTTTTAACAGAGAATAAGATGAAATCTATGCTGACAAGGAGTTTGGAGTCTGGTATCTAGGAAGACAGCAAAGAAGAGTCGATCCCCCACCTATTAGCCTCAGAGCATTTGGGTATGTCTGTCTGTCTCCTTCTGCAGACCCAGCTCTGTGGGAAGAACTCAGGCACCTGCCACTCCCATCTCCGCCCCAACCTCTAGCAGCTTATGTGCTAGTTGAGGGTTTGAACCAAATACAGTCAGCCCCGGAATTGAGAGCCCCTCTCTATTCACCATTGTTCAGTTCTGTCACCAAAGAAGCTCTCTTTAGCTCAAAGCCTGCTGGGCCCCAAAGAGAGGGAAGCAGAGGGTTGTAGATGCAACAGGGGCCACCAGACTCCATGGATGTCCCTTAGCCCAAAGGAGGAGGGTCCCCTTGGGTCAGCAATGCCCTCGAAGGCCCCTCATCCTGAAAGGGTGGGCAGCCTGAAAACCAGGACACTGTGGGCCCCCGCCATGGGAGGGGAAAGAGGCAGACAAATATTCCTGGGAAAGAGGAGACCAGGCTTCAAACTGCCCTGATAGGCCAAATCAGCAGAGCTATGCAGAAGCCACACCTGCCAAAAACCAGGGCCAAAAAAGAAAAGTCCTGAGTGGATGGGACTAGGGTGCATGTGGGTGGCACACGCAGGAGGATTTGACGCCCCTCCTGTGACCTGGTGACTTGGCCACCCTGGGGAGACACAGGTCTCAGCACCCCAAACTTAACTCTAATCTTAAACTCTCAGCTGAGTTAAAAATCTATGGAAGGGTGAAGAGTGGAGGCGGAGGTTGGCGTCATTTTCCCCCCGCTAATTGGAGTCTGAAAGCTTTGTTTTAGGGGAGGCTTAGGGCTCAGCACGGGGCGGGGCTGGGCTGGGTTTGGGGGAAGCCGCCTCGGCCGCGCTCAAAGTGAGCTCAGCGCGCCCTCTGGTGGCCGCTCCGTCCACCGCACGTCTCAGGAAGCCGCTGGCCACCACATACAAATGGACTCGGCGTAGTTAAGCTGTCAGGTCTAATGTATTTATTTGACTCTCTGCTGTTAAAATGATTTCTCTACAGCACTGCGGTTATTTACGACTATTGTCAGTACAAGGCGATGAGAAGGCAGCAGCAGAACAAAACAACAACAGCTGAAGGAAAGGTTCTGTCTGGGAGGGCCAAGGGGCTTGGTCGCAGCCTTTCCTGTGGCTGCAGCGGCTGTTTGTTTACTTAATCTGCAGTGGGGGCTTTTGAGCTCACTCCTCCATAATGCAGAACACACTGCCCTCAGCCCTAGCCCACAGCCAGCCCCAGGGAGGGCCTGGTGAAGGGCATCTGGCCCGGGGAGGGCGGCCCAGCCCTCTTCTGCAGGAACCGTTTTCACAGAGATCCTTTGAATGGACTTGCAGATTTTCTAGGGTCCAGACCAGCATCTTCCTTATCCAGATAAGAGTGAGTTCTTAGGGGCTGGACCTGGGACTCTGATGTCCTGCGGTTTATCACTGCCGACTTTCTAGGGCCGGGTTTCCCAAAATGCTGTCCCCAAATCAGCAGCATCCACATCACCTGAGAACACGTTAGAAATACAAATTCTCAGGTCCTGCCCCTAACAGATAGAAAGGAAATGGGGTGAGGGGGGCTGTGTTAGAAGAAACCCTCCAGGTGGTTCTGATGCATACTTAAGGTTGAAAACCACTGCTCTGGGCATTTAAACACCAAGGGAAACCTTGTAGTGTGTTTACAGAGGAGAATAGCCCCCGGCTCTGCGCCTATCCTTCCTCCTCCCCCTTCTTCTAAAAGCTCCTAGAGTCCAGTTGGGTCCCATCCTCCCTCGGAGCTGCTTTGGGAAAAGGTCTGCTCTGATCTGCAGTAACCCTACAACACGTGTGGTGTTAGAGAGGCAGGCCGGGGCGGCGCTTCGTGACACAGGTCCTACAGCCAGTCTGTGCTCAGATTCAGCTCAGATTATGGCTTCAGGGAAATTACTTACTCTTTATAAAATGAACATATTAATAATAGTCTTATGAGGTTATTATCAGGGTTGAATGAGTTAATACAGTAAAGTTCTTAGAAGAGTGGCTGGCATACAGTAAGTGTTCATAAATGTTGCTATTATATTTTGTAATATTGTCTTTCATGTCCCTCTGTGCCAGTCTTGGCCATCGCTCAGAGCCGTGGTTTGTGGACAGATCACTTGTTGTCAGAAGACCTGTGTTTATATATGGCCTTTGCTGCTTATAAGCTACAGCACTTGGAACAAACCACTTAGATTCTCTGTGTCTCAAATTTCTCATCTAAAAATCAATACCTACTTCAAGTTTTCATATAAATTATCCTATTTACTCCTCACCAAGCATTTGTGCTAGGAAGAACAAGTCTGTCACTATGCCTAGTGTACAAATGAAACCACCAGGATTCAGAGAGGTCAAGTCATGTGCCAAGGTCACACAGTGAGTACCAGGTGGAATTAAGACAGAAGTCCGTTTCCTCTGACTCAGGGTCTTATGAATTTTTATGAGATAATGCGTGCGAGAGCACTATACAAATGATAGTTCTTGTTGTGTTTTTGGAAGAGCAATCAGAAGAAAAGCATGCCATTTTCTGAATAGGAATTCATAAAATCAAAATAATGAACCATCAAGTCCCTCTGGGGAAAAAAAAAAGAGAGAACTCAATAATACCACAAAATAAATAAATAAAACAAAAAAACAGAGCACAACATTCTGCTACCAAGATTGAGTAAATCGCAGACATAAATGGAGAAGCAACACCAACACTTCTCCCCTTCTTGGGAGATGCGTCTGTGTTCATGAAACGTGTGGGATTGACAGCACGAGCCGATGGTCTATTTATCCCGGGGACAGGCGCAGCCTCGTCTGTTTAGCATTTTTATAGTGCTTGTCTCCTCCATAGCGTCTGGGCGCGAGTGAGGAACATGGTAGAATGGGTCACCGCCAGGGAAGCAGAGGGTCAGCGAGGGTCCCGGAGCAGGAGCAATGCTGAGGACCCATGAGGGTCTCTCAGCCCTGCCCCACCCCACCCCTGAGCGAGGAAGAGACCTGGTCAGCCTGGCTGCTCTTAGCAAGGGACTCACAGATGGAGCCTAGGAGACAGCTCTCAAAACTCTTCTACTGGGAGGAAAGAGTTTTCCCCTGAGTGGTGAGGGAAGGAAGCCTCCTGCAGCCCGCTCTCTGGTGGATCGCCTCCAACAGCGCTTACCTCTTGCCTCTTTTTTCCCAAAAAATCTTCCACGGACTCCTCTCCCTCCAGCCATTCCCAGCTTCTCTGCCTGGTTTCCAGCTCTGCTCCTCCTAGCCGGTCTTATTTCCTTGGACTCCCAGTTGCAGTCTCCACTTCAGGTGTGCTGGGATGTGGTGGCGAGACTGGGAGACCCAGAAGGGACGACCTGGCCCTCAGTTCCAGTTCTGTTCCTATGAACTTGAACCGGGAGCAAGTCTCTAACTTTCCCACTGGTTTCATCTTGTGCAGGATGGTACAGGGCTCCTTCGAAGATGGAAATTTGTGAAACACCTGTAATGTGTCTCAAAGTGCTGTTCATTTCTAACTTTTGCAAGAGTTCACAGAATCTATCTGCCTGGGGGAAAATGAGGACATTTTTTAATAGGAAGAATGCAAAGAAAAAAAGAGTGAAGAGTCAGCTATTGTCATCAGAAGCAAGAATTTGCAGCTAGACAAGTGAAGTTATTGTCTTGAGATGTAATTTTCAAAAATGTCTTGATGTTCCATTTTAGCAAGCATTCAACCTAGAAATTCCACCTCATGGAATTCTCCAGTAGTCTGGAGAGAGCAACCTGTCGGCCCAAGACAACTAAGCCATGAGACTTGCTGCTCTGTGGGAGAAGGAGGTTATTATGCAGAGGACCCAGGAAATGATGAGAAAAAGAAGGCAGAGAGAGAGGAGGATAGAGAAGGGTTTGGCTCAGTGGAGTCTGTGCCCTTGCCTCCACTGTTTTGCTCATTTACCTGTGGGGGGCTCTGGCCCTGGGAGACGCCTCACAGGGTGCCCTTGGGGTTACAGCCACATCACTGCAGACTTAGTAATGCAACATGGGGAGGCAAAAATGCCCCCTGTAGCTGAGCTTTTCTGGGCCTCTTTGAGTGTCAGTGACACAGAGGTTCCCATAACACCCCATCCTCAGTCCCACTAGGGAGGAAGGGAAGGCAGCTGAGTTGACATCCAATAGGTCCCCCATGAGGCTCACTGTGACAAGAGGAAAGGGGGGCCCAGAGCAGAGATTAGCTGATGGGAAGATGCAGGATGTGACAAAGTTCTACCATGCTGGCCTGAGTGGAGGGGTAGTGAGTCAGCTAGGAAGGGCAACTAGCCTTGATCAAACCCAGAGAGTGACACCAGCCACTGACTTCATCACCAGAAGCTACCAGAGCACCCAGCAGCCAGACGCTTCTTCACTGTGCCCCCAAAAAGCCAAGTGAGTCTCCCACCCTCCACACACCCAGGTGCCATCTCAGAAAAGAACAGGAGCGAATAGGGGAGACTGAGTCATTGTCCCCAAATTCTGAGCATTACCTCCAGGAAATGTTTAAATTAACAAAATGAAGCCAGTTTAAAACATAGTAGATTCAACAGTAATCTCTTTGTCACCACTCAGAGGACAGGGACTTGTAAAGAAGAGCAGAGAAGACACAGACCACATTTGCTGAGCATCTGAGTCATAGATAAGGCATCGCTCTTCATCAGACAACGCCGCTTTTCGCTCGCAGAGGCTGTGTTTATCTTCACTCCTCTGCTTTTGTGTTTTTACTGCACCTGGAGAGCCTTCATCCTGTCCTTCCAAATCTTGCCCATCTTCAGTGTCCTAATCACAGCTCATCTTCTCCAGGAGGTGTCTCTGAGCCCTCCAGCCCTTATAGGTGGTCCCTTCAATTAGTCCTTCCTTCACCCATATGTCCGTTTCTGGGGGCCGAGACCAAATGCTCCTAGGCATCAGGCACTTAGGGATACAAACGTGGCTAATACAGTGTTTGCAGATGAGCAGAAATCTCCCCAAAGTCTTAGGGCATCTACAGACTTAGATCATTAGAGCTTAGGTACATACAGCTGCCGATGCTTTGAACAAGGTTGATCTCTAATAAACACTGATTAGATGAATGAAGACAGCTGATCTTGGATTCTTGCTCCCCCCCCCCTTTCCTGTTTGTTCTCCCAGGCACGCATGCGCAGGGCTTCAGCCACACACTTCACCAGGACAGGGGATGCTGGGGCGTAAATTGCTTCTCAGGTTCCAGCGGGCTCTCCCAGGTGAACACCTGCGAGTACTTCTCTCAGCCTCCCAGGGTCGCGCCATGTGGTGATGCTGTTGTACAGGGAGCCACCGCAGCGTAAAATAACAGGCTTAATGGCTTGGATCCCCTAACTTTTAGCCGGGAACTTTTTTTTTTTTGAGCTACTTCTCAGCTCAGGGGAAGGATCAAGAGAAAGACAGATTTCACATGCTTCCTCCCTAGCCTTTTTTAAAAAGCCCATCAGTCCAACACTAAGACCAATTGATTCGTCCTTTCCTTGGGGGCGGGGGGTGCGGTGGGGTGGGGTGGAGTTGGGGGGTGGGGCTCGTAGTGTCTCTTCTTCCTCCTTATCTTGTAGTCACCAAGTAGGTCCAGGTCTTCACCCTCGGAAGCATCGCTGACGGTTCTCCGACCTCCTGTTTAGGTAAGACTCCGATGTACTCCCCACCCTGATGTACACTCTCTCTTCCAGTTCACTGACATTGCTAATCACTTTTATCCCACCGGACAGAACAGTGCCCCACACTGAGTCAGCATGTAATAAATAGTTACTGAATAATTAGGCGCATTTTGCCCTGTATCTAACATGTCAGGTGTAAATTACCCCACTTCGAATTCAGGCACCTCCCACCTCAGGCCCCTGCAGCCTCCTCTCTCGCTGCTCTGGAGCTGACCCCTCTAATCCAGGGCCCCAGATACCTTGTTGCTGTCTGTCAGAGGCCAGATGATTCTGCACTTAGACGGGGGGACTCCTTCATCCTGGCATCCCCCACATCTGTCCCCATATTCCCTTTCTTCATCCATCTGAATTCTATCTACCATTTCATAGACCTGAAGGGGCCTCCATGAATGTCCACGTTGTGCAGTCCAGTCCCACTTCCCGTAAAAAGCCCTCCGATTATGCCAGTCTTGGGCTGCTTCCCATTTGCCTGCAACACGCTCCATTCTATACTTTTGCTTGTGTCCTCCTGCTGTATCACGTGCCTCTCAAATCACGTTACCCCTCCTCCTGTGAAGCTTCCCTGAAGCCAGGGACTATTTTAGTCTCTTTTTGAATCCTCTGTTTAAATGCCTAACCTCCATTGCACCCTCATCACACATTACAAGGCAGCCACACCAAATGCCTGGCACAGCCCCATGAATATCAGGGCACTGTGACCTCTCGCTCCTGCTAACTCCTGTGGCCAGTTCCCAGTGAGTATTCTAAGTGCCTCACTACTCCGTGTGCTGGGCTCAGGCCATTTAGGGAATGTGGACAGGCAGTAGGCTAAGTTCAATAGCCCATTTTAGAAAGACTCTTCTCCATCTACTCCGACCTAATTTAATTACCCTTCAATGTCCAGCAGGGAAGAGAAAGGGAAGGATGAGGAAAGAAAGGAGAGTGTTCTGGGGACCTCTGATCTTCCTCCTGAAGCAGATAGTGATGTCCTTTGCTTCTTGCAAGGCCCATTTTCTGGTGTTGTAATGCCCACAGGCATGGGAGGAAGTGAGTGTTTAACAGAAAAGGCTGTCACCCTGATAACCAACTTGCAGTCAGGGCCATCTCCGGCCCTGGCCCCCCGCCCAGCACACCAGGACAAGGCATGGTGTGGAGGAAGGGATTGGATAGGAATGAAACTGACTCCACCCTGGGACCCCATTAGTAAGCTGGGGGGTCAGAACTTCCTCATGTAGAAACGACCTAAGCACATTCCTACCATAAAGCTTAAAATCCACTTATCCTGTTGGTATTTTGATTCCTTTTTTTCACAACTCCAGAGAATTAATGTAAGTATAAAAATTGCCTTCTGAAACTGGGAGTGCATGGCCCGGAGGCCTATGTATAAAATTCTGGGAGGTTGGCCTCGGGACCCCTGCTGTCAGCTTCCTGTGTCTCTCTCCCCACTTGCAAGCACCTTTGGAGCAACTTTACCAGCATCTGGGCTTCCGATTCCTCCTCGTTAAAGGAAAACATAGGATGAGCCCAAAGCAAGTTCCTCCCAGGTTTGACTTTGAATCTATGACTCTTTGACTTTCAAACAACCACCATTTTTATGCTCTCAGCATCTTTCCCAAGCACACGCAGAGGCAAACGCCTAATAATGTGTCGCCTCTCTGGGGAATTTTTTTTGTTAACAGAGATCACGTTTCATACATATATCAAAAAAAGGAATTCGTCACGGTAGGAGTTCAGCCATCAGCCAGGCAGACTCAGGAGGAATCTCTGGGGGCATCGAGTCCTTCTGAGGACCCTAAACCTCATGTCACCTTCTTCCCTGCCCAGTAGCAGGACTGTCCATGGCTCGTGGAGCAAGACAACTCCTCGAGATCAGGTCTGCACCTCACTGGGTGTGTTTACTCCTCATGTGTGTGAATCCATAGATTGCCACACTGGGAGAGTCCTATAGAATGCCCAAGTAGCAGAGAGATCTCCATATGGAAAGAGTTATAATACAGACGTAGGAAAACGGTAATAATAGTCATTGCATTTGCAGACCAACCATGTGCTCACTGTATTAGACTCTAAGCATACGTTGCTAAGTTAATTCCCAGACATCCAGGAGAGAAGGATCATTAGTCTCAATTTACAGATGAGGAAACTGAGGCTCAGAAAGGTTAAGCAACTTTTCCAAGGTCCTATCAGCAGTGGAGGGGGGCACCAGGATTGTTAGTCATCTGTTGCCTGCAAATCTGGGCTTCCTCTTTGCACTCTCTGTCCAGCCGGATCCTCAGGCAAGAGCTGCCGTTCCAGGGGGAGGAGCATGAGAGACTAAAGGGCGGGAAGCCACTGCCAGCCCTTGCCACCTGCAGCTTCTCCATTCCCCTCCCACCTGCCTCTCCTTGAAACAGGAGGCCTTGGCGCCCACATACGGACTGTTCCCACCATGGGAACACCGGCTAAAATGACTTTTTGTTAAAGTGCGTGTATATTTTTGGAAATGTTCTAGAGTGTAAGCATCTAAAAGGCTGGGTCAGACAGTGCCTGGGGCCGTGCGTGGGGAGGAGATCCGACACGCCAAAGAAAGCTAAGCAGCAGCTTCAAAAAGTAGTTTGATATTTTTCCCCCTGATTTTGATCTTAAAAATGTCTAGAGCCTCAGACAGCCACCGGCAGCTTTGGCCAACGGGGGCTCTAACCCCCACGACCTCGCTGCCTCACTGCAAAGGCTTCCAGTTAACAGAACTCTTTTTGTGTGACGGAAAGCAAGGGAGAGCGTGGGAGACAGGAAAACGCTGGGGTTGACAGAGACAGCTGGTCGCTGTGGCAAGGCTTCAGAATTGTCAACGGAAAAACAGTGGAGATAGCGAGAAGGGCCGAGGCGCTCCGTGTGATGCGGCCAGCATGCTCCTTCCGCCGGTGCTGACACCTAAGGGATTCCAGTTTGATGCCTGAGCCGGTTTTCGTCTTCGCGGACGGAGGAGGCAGACGACGCAGCCGCTCAGCTCCTGATCTCTCAATCGCTCTGTCTTTGACCAGTGACAAGATGGCATTGATGAGTTCCCAAAGGAGGCTGCCTTCTCTTGGGTGGTTTTTTCCCCCCTTGTTTTATGCTTCATCTTTTCAGAGTAGTTTTTCATGAGTGGAGACAACAGAAGTAGACGTCGTGGTTATCCAGACACCATTTGATCCTGCCGTTCACGTCTGAGTGACGGCCTAAGACATGAGTGATACTAAGTGCCGGATGCCATGGGCACTGCCTCGCCAGGGAGAGCACCCAGCCCAGGTCTCTCGGAGCTGCTCCAGCCACCCCTGACGTGGAATTGTACTATCTTCCCCTAAAGCTCACCTTCCCCCTGCCTCTCCCACCCCTGTACACACATATGTGCACACCAAACACACGTGTACAATATATGCATTCACAGAGCAAAATACCCATCCCACATGCCTAAAATTCGGTTCCAAACTCTCCTATTCAAATATCTCCATAAAAGAAGAACATGAAATAACATGAAAACAAGATTACATACGAAAAGACTGGAAGGAAGCTTTCACTAAAATATTAAAAATGGCTGTCTCTGGATGGAAGAACGTAAAATGATTTTTTTTCCTTCTATTAATTTTGTTATAAGATTAGCACTGAGTTAACATCTGCCACCAATCCTCCTCTTTTTGCTGAGGAAGACTGGCCCTGAGCTAACATCCATGCCAATCTTCGTCTACTTTATATGTGGGATGCCTACCACAGCATGGCGTGCCAAGCGGTGCCATGTTCGCACCCAGGATCTGAACAGGCAAACCCTGGGCTGCGGAAGTGGAACTTGCGAACCTAACCACTGCACCACCGGGCCAGCCCCTGTTATAAAATTTTTATAATGAGAAGATGTTCTTTTTCAGAGGGGGATACTTATTTTTTTTAAAAAAATAAGGAATATCTAATTGGGTAATATGCAATGACCTCATCAAATGTCTTGGATTTATGAACTGTCGAGAGAAAGGCCATATAAAAAATTATAAGGGTAATGCGCTCTTGGGAGAGTGGAAACGTCCAGAAAGCTGAGACGATGCTGAAAGGGGGTCTGAAGAACCACAAAGATAAATTTGTCCTTGAAAACAAATAACCTGCAGCCAGTCCCTGGGCTTTAGTTTCTTTATCTGTAAAATGAAAGCATTGCATTAAGTGATCGTGAAGATCCTTTCTAGTTTGTGATGTACTGTAACTACATGTCATCAGCCTTTCATGTCCTGGGAGTTCCCACCTGCCCCCTGTCCCCTCTCTTCTTGTCTCCCCTCTGTTTAGAGCCTGGAGGGCAGAGCTAAGTCCTCTAGATCCAAATCACAGCCCTTCTGGAACCATGGGCATCTCAAGGGAACTTAGAGCCTACTCACAATGATGCCATGGATCTAGATGAAGCAACCAGAACTCGTCTAGGCTATTTGCCTGCCCCTCTCTGATAACAAGTCCATATCATGGCAACACCCACATTTCCTTCCATTCCACCATTCAAATATCTATGCAGGAAGATGTCTCACAAAAGCTTCACAACTTTATTCAGATCTCAGAATTTAGGGAGCCAAGACTGTAGTGATGAAATTATAGGCTTTGGCATTGGTCAAACCTGGGTTTGAATCCTAACCCTTCTGAGCTGTGTGATGTTAACAATGTTGTTTAATCTGTCTAATCTTCCATTTTCTCCTACTAAAAATATACATGCAGTCATTTACCACATGACGATGTTTTGGTCAACGACGGACAGCATGTACAATGGTAGCCCTGTAAGGTTAGTACCATATAGCCAAAGTATGTAGTAGGCTCTACCATCTAGGTTTTTGTAATTACTGTAGAAGAGGAAGAAACTCTCCTCTACCCTTCTGGGTTTTTCTGGCTGGTCTATAAATTCAATTGACATGAGACAGATTAACAGGAGAAAAACAAACAAAAGCTTAATAACATGTATACACAGGAGGAACACAAGAAAAAGGAGTAACTCACCAAAATGGCCAAAGCCCTCACCTTAAATACCACCCTCAGCTAAAGACAAAAGAAGATGGTGCGGGTGGGGAGAGTCAGGGAGTTCAAAGGGAAGGAAGGCAATTCACAGGTAGGTGAAAAGGAGCAAATGTTTGGAAAACAAGAGTTTGGCCACACAGAAACAGAAGGACACAGAGGGGAGCCCAACAAACGGGCTTTTCTAGGTTCTTCCCTTTCTACCACCCAGGTCATGTTATGATAAAGTGAGAGCTTGCTTCCTGAGACCGGTTTTTTTACCTGAATTGTTTTAGGCAGTTAAGGAGGAGGTGATAAAAACACTCTTAATCTTTTATTTCTAAAAAGTAACCAGCCTAAAATAATCCTCATGTGAAAGAGACACATTTTTGGGTGGCACATTTTGTTCCCCTTTGGTACACTCTATGATGTTCACACAATGAGGAAATCACCTAATGCCACCTTTCTCAGCACGCATACTCATCGTTAAGCGACACATGACTATGCTGACACCTCACATGTAACTTTGTTGGGGGTGTATTTCAAAAGATAAAGTGTTTTGCACATGGCAGTTGTAAGATTGCTTCTCTCTTCCTGATAACTTAATTCTGTCTTGGTTCCAAAAAATTCCATTTCCTCTTGCCTTAACTTCGGGAGATACTGAGAAACAATGCACAGTCTCCCAGGCAAGATACTTTTATTCCTCCCAGGTTCAAGTCCCACACATCAACGTCAACAATCAGAAGTGACATCCAGCTCGTGCCACCCCAAGAAACATCTCCCCTAGAGATCCTGATTCTGCTACTTAGTCTCTTCTCTCTCTACACTGTCCACACACACACGCACACGCACACACACACACCCGCCCTCAATCATATCCACTCTTCTCTGGCATAAGATTGACTAAATATCTAAAGCTATGCCCTGACCTTTCACCACCAGCTAAATGTCTTCAGATGTTGCCACTTTGATTATAATCCCTGCCTTCTCTTCCTATTATCTCAGATGCCAACCCCATGAGACACATTAAATACATAATGCATTGTGACTTGCATCTGGGCTCTGCTGTCTGGTGTGGGGAGGTTACAGCAGAAGCATATGCCTCCTTCTTAAAATTCAATTATTCAAATTCAATTTCTTCTCTTGCTCCCAGTCCTCACCAGCATGTAGTCTGGGACTTTTCATCAGATCAGTCAAACTGCCAGCACTGGAGCCAGAAGTTATTGGCTTCCATTCAATTCATTTCAGCTGCCATTTGTTGTTATTGTTGTCGTTACAATGCCCTGTTCTGGGCACTGGGGGTCCAAAGATGTAGACGACGTGGTGGAAATCCCTAAGAAGTTTATGTCCCAGTAGATGGAGGGACTTATGTGTGTTTAACCCCAATAGTGCATGACAAGTGCAATTTTAGCATAAAAGATAAAACAATATAAGAGTACAGAGGAGAAAGCAATTAATTATTTCGGCAGAGTGAGTCAGGGATCAGTCAGATAAGATCTCTTGTCTACAATATGGGTGATGAAACACTATATGCTCACAGGAAATAGAGATTAGAGTCAACCAAAGCAGAATTAGGGTGCCAAGCATTGTTCTAAGCACAAGGGCAGAAGTGGGCCATGGGGGTGGGTATAGTAAAAACAGAAAAAGAAACCACTGCCTACAAGTAGCTAATACGCCTTCTCAGCTCTGCTCCTCAGCTCATGTGTGCGCGTTGCCTCCGTGTCCATGTACGTCACCCCTCTTTACCATCTGAAACCCCATTAATCCTTCAAAGCTCCATTCTCACCTCCTTTGTGGATTCCTCACCCCTAACAGAATTAATTGCTTTTCCCACATCATTTTGTTTTTGTATTTGTTATTTGTTCCCATAGCATTTTTTTGCCTAACTCTAGTGACATTCATCAGTGACTGCCTTTTATTGTCACATGTGTTTTTCCTGAGAGAAGAAATCCTATTGTATTCATATCCGTAGCCTTGCAGTAACTCACAAGTGCTTAGCACAATATAGACACTAAATAGATGTTCTTTGCATGAAAAGTCAGTGGAAAATATAAACCCAGCTGAAAATACATAATGAGATACTAAACATGTTTTTGGTCAAATTATAATGGGAAGTATTTACTACTTCTCTGAGCCACAGAAATCTTTATCCAACCGCCTGCTCAAAATCCTCTTGGATGTCTCAAGGGTACCTCACACTGAGCTCATTAATATTTCCCACAGTACTCCAAATTGGTTCTTTTCCCATATTCACTGTTTCTGCGAAGGGTACCATGGTCTATGCATTCTACTAGATGGAAACTGAAGGGTAATTTTTGATTCCTCTCTCCCTCACCCATCATGACACATCCCTCGGCTTTACTTTCCAAATGTCTCTTAAATTCCATCTCTAAAGCCACTACCATGTTCCAGGGGCCACCAGCTCTCACCTGGAACACCGTGATAGCCTGCAGTGGTCTCCCTGCACCTCTCTCTGTCCCCTTCCAACCCATCCTAGAGTCCAAGTCCCTTCTTGCTGCCTTTCAATTGCCTCCCACTGCTCTCGGGTAAAGACTGAAACCTCCCCACAGACTTCAAGGCCTTGTGTGTTCTCATCCAGCAGTCAGCAAACGTTTTCTGTTTACAGAGCATTCACAGTAAAGGTTTTAGACTTTGCAGACCATGTGATCTCTGTTGCAAGTACTCAGTTCAGCCGTTGCAGCAAAAAAGCACCCACAGACAACACGAAAAAATGAGTGTATCTGTGTTCCAATAAAACTTTATGTACAAAACAAAGAGCAGGCTAGATGTGGCCGGTGGGTCATAGTTGCTCCAGCTTCATCTCCCTCCACTTTGCCCTCTGCTTTCTGCACTGACTGTCTGGTTCCACGACATCACTAGGCCACCTCCTGCCACGGGCCTTTGCTCAGGGTGGCCCTCCTTGGTCTGCAATGCTTCCAATCTCTTCCCCCTTCCTTTTTTGCCAGCTTTATTCCTACTCTTCCTTCAAATCTCACCTGGATTTCACTTCTTCAGAGGAACGCTTCTTGACTCTCCAGTTAAGTCAAGTCCTTGCTAAATGCTCTAAAAATGTTTCATTCTTTTCCTTCATAGAACTCATCACAGTTTGTAAATACATATGTATTTGTGTGATTGTTTAACGCCTGACCCCTCCCCCTTGACTGGCAGTTTCATGAAGGCAGGTCTCACTTTGCTCACCATTGGCCCCAGGACCTTCCTAATACAGTGCCTGGCACACAGTAGTCATTGTTGATGAATGGATAAATTGATGAACGAATGCCAAAGACAGAATGCATGAATATGAACAGTAATTGAAGGACTGACTGAGGTTGCCATATTAAGGTTAAATTTGTAAACTGCTACAAACTTTCTGAAGAGCAATGTGTCACTATGTCTCAAAACCCTTAAAAATGTACACATCGTTCGACTTAGCAATTCTGTTTCTTGGAATTTACTGAAGGAAATAAGCATAAATGTATATAAACATTTATGTACAGAGATTTTCATCATACCGTAATAAACAACTAATTGTAAACACAGTGTAAACCATCTAAATGTCAAAAAAAATAATAGGAGATAAGTTTAATAAATTCATCACTTGAAACCATTTACTATGCACCTGTTGGTAACAAGCTTTTAAAATCATATTTAATGACTTGAAAAAATGATCACAATACATGGTTCAGTCAAGGCTGACTACATAATTTGCATAGCCCAGCAGAAATGAAAATGTAAGGTCCATAAGCAAGATAAAAGTACCTTTCCTTTCTTCCATGGTCTCTCACTTGACTTGACATCACATTTTTTTTTTGCTATTTAATGTTGCTCTAAATAAATAAAAATTTAAAATTTAAATTATCAGCATGAATTTTACCATTCATCTTTCTAGTGCACAATGCAAGTTTACAATGCAAACAATAAAACCATTTAACCCACTTGCAGAATTACCAAAATTATATAATTCGTCTTTTGAAGTTCATACTCACGTGTATTTCTTTCTTGCCAAAACTGTGGAAATACTGCATAAAATGAGCTTGACTATTTTTATTTCACTTCTGGATACATGCACAGTCTATCAACACTCTTTATGCTTACTGGTGAGTAAGGAGGAACTGAAAGGAAAAAGAACTACAGGTTGCCCTGTTTTCCCCTGTCCTTCAATGTCCTCATTTTTGGCATAAGTGATTGGCTAACAGAGGTCAGTGGCATGAGTAAGAAAGGATATGATAGGGTTTCTTGGTCAGTCATGTTTCTTAGCACACCGATGTCTCCTTTCTGCTTTAGAAACAAGTTCTGGTTCAAATGGAAAGCTTGACCTCTCATGACTGTCAACATTCCTACTTGTCCAGTCAAAGATATAACACACTTACCTGGTACTTGCTTTCAGTCTCCTGGAAGTCCCATGCGTTGTGGACCCACAGCAATTCTGTGCTCATGGAGCATCACGAGCATTCTATGCAAATGGGGCAGCAAGAACAGGAGTCGCCCATTGAACACAAGTTCAAAGATAAAATTATTAAGAATTTGGGGCTGGCCCCGTGGCCGAGTGGTTGGGTTCGTGCGTTCCGCTCCAGGCGGCCCAGTGTTTCATTGGTCGGAATCCTAGGCGCGGACATGGCACTGCTCATCAAACCACGCTGGGGCGGCATCCCACATACCACAACTAGAAGGACTCACAACGAAGAATATACAACTATGTATCGGGGGGACTTTGCGGAGAAAAAGGAAAAAATAAAATCTTTAGAAAAAAAATTATTAAGAATTTCACAATGGCAACAGCAGAGCTTTAAAGCAAGCACAGGCTACATGCTCACGAAGCCAGCCCTGCATTAAGCAGAAATAATTGCAGTTTGATCTCCATTTTACTTTGAAAACACACACACGTGCATGCACACTCACATGCACACATGTAAATACACAAAAAAGTTTTTGAAAGATTGGAAATATATACCCTGAAATATCAATATTAGCTATACAGGTTTTATGAATGATTTCTAATTTTTGCCTCATGTTCTGCTGTTTTCTACAGTAAATGTGTCGTAAATTTGTAAGAACAAAAAATAGCGTGCTCGTAAGACTGATGCTGAGGGAGTCATCCCTTTATGCAGCCCCAGTGAGAAGCATGTCAGATGGGCGAACAGGCCCTCCTCAATGTGCATTCTCAAGGCGGCAGCCAATTTCATTTCACCACTTGGAAGCGCTCTTTTTCCCATTCCCACCAGGATGGGGAGAGGGTGCCAGATGGCAGAACGGCTTTGTAGTCCGTTTAAGATAGCTTCATCCATTGTTGGTACGGTTTAAGCACTCCAAATTGTGTCACCTTCTAATCTTTGCCAATAATGTCATCATTTGATATGGAAACGATGCATACTATTAAAATGGTAATTTGATTTTTAAATATGCTTCAGCAGTCAGCCCGCACTGACTGAAGTAGTTATCTTGCTTTTCCAAACCCTTTCTTCTTGAGCCACAGCAAGAAACGGCAAGGATTAAGTTCAAGTGTCTGTTATATCTTCTCCACCCTTCTATTTTTTTTTTTCCTTTTTTGATGGATGGGATAGGTTTGGCAAATTTCCTATCCTAGAGGAAGTATGGAAGTGAACTCTGGTTGATCGAATTTCTCTACCTGGAATATTGCCTAATTCGTCATTCCTATCCAAGGCACCTCACACAGCCTGAAGCATAGTAGGTGCTCAGTAAATACCTGTTAAATGAATGAATAAATTGTTGTGTGGATGCATAAATGAAGTGAGTGATTTATTCAGGTATTTCTACTTAAAAGTTCTCTGTCAGTCCCAGCTGGCAGAACTGATTTAATTTGGGACAAAATAGAAAATGATACACATGGTAGTATTTGAACAATAGGAGCAGACACTTAGCTCAAAAATTTTCTACCAAAGTGCCTAGAATTCCACCAAAGAGATACATTCCTTTGGGTTAAGTCATTCATTCATTCATCCTACTTTTTTTTTAAGCAAACAAGTAGAACCTTTTGCCCCCAGCTTTCTCAAGATATAATTGACATATAACATTGTATAACTTTAACGTGTATACCATATTGATTTGAAACATTTCTGTATTACAAAATGATTAGCACCATAGCATTAGCTAACGCCTCCATCATGTCATGTAATTACCATTTCTTTCTTGTGGCGAGAACATTTAAGATTTACTCTCTTGTCAACTTTCAAATATATAATACGGTATTGTTAACTACAGTCACCACGCTGTATATTAGATCCTCAGAACTTATTTGTCTTATAACTGGAAGTTTGTACCCTCTGACCACATCTCCCCATTTTCCCCATCCTCCCTCCCACCCCTGACAACCACCGTTCTACTTCCTGTTTCTGTGAGTTCAGTTTTTTTAGATTCCACATATACGTGAGCTCATACAGTATTTTTCTTTGATTTATTTCACTTAGCATAATGCCCTCAAGTTTCACTCATGATGTGGCAAAAGGCAGGACTTCCTTCTTTTTTATGGCTGAATAATATTCCATCGTGTATATATACCACATCTTTATCCATTCATTTGTTGATGGACACCTAGGTTGTTTCCATAGCTTGGCTATTGTGAATGATGCTGCAATAAACATGGGAGTGTAGATATCTCTTCAAGATCTTGTTTTATTTCCTTTGGATATATACCCAGAAGTGGAATTGCTGGTCATATGGTAGTTCTATTTTTAATTTTTTGAGGAACCTCCGTAATGTTTTCCATCGTGGCTGCATTAATTTACATTCCCACCAACAGTGCACAAGGGCTCCCTTTTTTCCACATCCTTGCCGAATATTTGGGTTAAATCATTTTTTAAGTCTCCTTTTAAAATTCAAAACTCCACAGGAGAGGATACTGTATTAACCGTCTATTCTTCAGGACAGTTTTGCTGATCAGTTAACTAGGGTTCACCCAGGACAGCAGAGAGCTGGGGCTTATGACTATGTTTGCCTGGGAAGGAGGAGTCAGGCATCTATTATGTGCTATAGAGGGGTGTCCAGGGTAGCAGGAGAGCAGCATGAGTACTCTGGGACTAGAAAAGAGAAAGAGGAAGTTAAGGAGCCACATGAGGAAAGAAAAATGTTGAGAGAAAGGGAGATTAAATAAATTTAAATAAACTTCACCTGCTTCAAATTTTCCCTTGGACTGACTCTCTTTTCTCTTAATTATTTTTCAGTGATGCCCAGCGTATCTGGCCATTCACCCAGATCCTGGCCTCTGAAGGGAACGTAACCCACTTACTCTATGCTCAGGATCCGGCAGGGCTCAGGGAGGGCGTTGACAGTGGAATGATTAAAGGAATTAAACTCTTGCAGGAATTTAACTCTTGCAGGAATTTAACTCACACCATTGAGATGGAGTCTTGGTAACTGATCCAGGCAGTCAAAAAGAGAATTAAGTTCCCTGTCCGACTCCCATGATTTCTAGAATGAAACAAGAGGGAGAATGGGACAGAATGAAATGGATTGGAATTGAAAGGGGTGTTGTTGAATTTTTACACAGAGAAGGTATAATTTCAGCCACAAAAGAATTAAATGTCTCTGAGAATAAATCTTAGTGCAGAATCAAACATTTAAGGAAAAAAGATGAATAAGCTGTCTATAAGATTTAGGTTCAGGAAAATCTAGGTTATTAATGAGTATTGGCCATGTAGAGATTAAGTAATGTCCCTTTCATTCAATTTGTGTTTATTTAATGCAGAAATTGGCTGGGCAGTATTACTAAGGCTTCACGCTAAAGAGAAGTTTGAAATTCATGAAACAAATCACCCATTTCCTCTTGTCTGTGTCCTTGCCAAGCCTAGTTCAGCATCCAAAGGCATGAGAGATGGAAAAAATAAAACAATATGTAATTTTCTTCCTTGTTTAATCATGAAAAGGTTGCTTTCCTATCCTTCCTTTCTACGTTGTGAGCCTTTAGGGAGGAGTAAGAAATTTCAAGCTGCTTACCCAAGTCATTATCAGAGTAGATTAGAGTTGGGCGCCTCGCATGCAAATAGACCAACTTGACAAAAAAATAAATTGGAATTTAGATAGCAACAAATAAACTGGATTGAAGGTTAATTTTGGTGCCTTGCCCTTACACCAACGGAGCTGAAACTAGGACAGAGGTACTGAATTGCGTAGCTCTACTCTCTGTCCTGCAGGACTTATTATACAAGACTCCTCTCCCTCGCCTCCCCTCGCTCCACGCACAAACACATCTGCCTCAGCACACATGCTCCATCTACTTCAGGCTAATGGTTATCATCACCCCACAGATGTCATATTATCAAATGATTCTGCTTCTGTCTTCAAGGTACAGCCAGGCACCATAGGTTACCTGCCAGAACAAGTCACCTCTTAGTCACATACTTCTCACCTGTGTGTCTTTCAGAAAATACCCCCAGGCATTTATTTTCTGGATGCATTATTCCAGTCACACTCCCCAATTCCTTTCTAAATCTCCCCATCTCTCACCAACTCCTTTTCTATATGTCTGGAGACAGCTTGTAACAAAATTTTAAAGTCAGTGAAGTTCATTTTTAAGTTGATCTGCCTGTCACTCCCACCATTTCCTCATTCTTGGTGCCCCTTGCGTCATTCAGTGCCCTCAAACTTCCCCCTCTCTCCCCTCAAAACCTACTTCTAGAAAGGCCTCACACTTGTTACTTATAGATGGTATTTTATCTAAGACACTTGGGCTTTAAGCCCAATAAGAAGTCATCCCTTGGTACCACAGTAAGGGCCTTTCAAGTGTTAATGAGGAGATGGGGAGGAGAGGCTCTCTGTGATTCTGAAATTATACCTCCCACAGAAGCGTTTCTCAAAGTGGGGTCTGAGGAATCTGCGTCAGAATCACCAAGCACACGGATTCACCTTGCAGTCTGCTGCACTGCTCCTTCCCCCAAGAGCTAGTAAATACAACTTGTTGAGGTGAGCCCAGAAATCTGCCCTTTAATGAAGCACCCTGATCATTCTGAAGCTCAACAAAGTTTATGAACCTCTGATCCTGGGACAATTGACGTAAAACACTCTGCTTACCCAGCAATTAGTTTCAATAGTCATCACCCAGGCCCATTTTCCAGTTGTGGAATCAGCCCAGAGCCACTGCATGGCTTACCAAAGATATCACACTACTGGTTAGCAGAAGAGACAATATTCTGAAACAAGCTTCCTGACTCCAAAACTAGGACGTACCCCGTGCACTTCAGAATGAATTCAGAAAAGAGTGATATAAACCAAGAGCATACTTGTATAAAATGACTTTTGAAAAATGCCGAAAATCAGAACATCATCCATCAGATAGTCTTCAAATTATAGTTCTTCACGTGTCCAAGTGCTTGGTAAAGGATTTCTTAGACCTGACATGCAGACTTCCAGCAGAAATTCGAATTTTCCGGTCAGCATTGAGAGACCCTACACAAACCCTCCGACTCTTGGTTCCGTTCCTATGATCGAGCACATCACATGGGACCTACATCTCTGAGCTTCCTGATTTCAGAAACTCCTTTATCTTCCACTATATAAGCATATTTGGTCAGGACAGTGGAAAGGAGCTGCCAGAATGTAGTCAATACTGAAAAAAGAAGTGAGATAAGCCACATAGGTAAAGAAGTAAAGACCACAGAGCTTGAAGGCTCTGAAAGAGGCCCTTTCAAGCCAGAAGAGACTATATGGACTAGAGAAGTAGAGGAAGATTTTGGAAACGAAGATCATGGTGGTGATGGCCACCAAGGTCATGGTTGTGATGACTTATGATGGGAATGGTCTACTTATGAACGATCTACTTATACTAGGATGCTGGTCTCCCGTAATAGGAAGGGATCTCGTGGTCCCATCCCCCTTCTGAGGCTTGACTCTTTGGACTCAACTCTTGCAAGAGACCTCATAGGAAATTCCAGTGACTGCCTCTCAAAGTGATACATTTTATCTTTGGATCTTCCAATTTTTAGAAAGCTTATCCTTTTATGGAACTGAAACCAGACTTGATCCACCTGAGGAAGATAGAAAACAAGGGCAGAAGAGCAAAAACCAAATTGATATAAAAGCCACAGAGGGAGAGTTAAGAAAAGGAAAAGAGCTTTCCTTTACTAACGGGAGATCATATTATGGAGCTGGTTTGGGACTTTTGTTTTTTTTCTGTAACATGCACAGGGTTTTCCACCCCAAAAGATTTTACTCCTTGCTAATCATAACCATTCCCCAGAGGGCAATTTTCTCTGACTAAATAAGGTTTCTCAGGTGTAATGAACTGTAAAAGAGATGAATAGGCTCTTCCCCACTTATAAAACCATCACAGATGAACAGCAATTGAAGCAACTTGCTTTCTTTAGCCTAGAGAAAGTGGAGCAGAGGCTCTCCAATATGGGGCAGGCTTTGAAGTCCAACTCAGAAGCACTGGGCTTCAAGGCAGCAGGAAGGACTGAGTCAGACAGAGCATGAATGCCTCACCACTATTCTTCCTGTGCGTGAGAGATGCTAATACAGCCCAGGAACTCTTGAAAAAGGCCTCCAAATCATTAAAGCAACTCTCATTTCAAGGATAAGTGTTCAGTGAGATAATATTAACTTGCCTGATCTGTCATTTCAGAGAAAGAAATGTGGCCCATTTATAAATGAGTTAGGAACTCCGTGCAGCATTTGGTGACCTCTGGAAGTTGTCTAGCAGAGTGTGGGTTCTATAGATATTTCTTCAAAAATGGAAAAGGCTCATTGCTCTTAAAAAATCGGAGCTGATCTCCCACAGCTGGCCTCGGGAGCATGCACGAGGTTCTGGGTGTTTCATCTGGGCAAGGCTGGCAGAGGCAAGATGAATGTTCACCCTTTGTAGGCAGACTATGAGAATAAATTCTCTCTCGTGGCCTTAACATATCTCTATGAGAATAGCTATACAAACACTTGATTTAGAAAGGATTAGTGTATTGATAGCCGGTCTTCCTGAGCCTGGGAAACAGAGTACTACCTCTGAACAAATGGGAACTAAAAAACCTCATTAAGCTAAAAATATATTCAGAGACAGATTTGCCTCCCCATCTTTAAATTATTTCATAAAATAGAAGCCACTCCCTGACACCATTAGCTCATATTGATTCTCATAGTCAATGAGCTGTTTCCACAACACCAAAGATTAGAAGAACCATGGATAATTCAGTCAAACATCTGTATGTCAGTCTACGATGTTGCCAAAAATCTGGGTATTCAGGATCTTCTCGATACTAGCTGTATTTTCCCTTTTCTCTTTCTCCAAACTCCATAAAATGACACTTAGTGAAAGTACATTAAAAACTAACTGTAAAGCACCCTACAAATATGAACGGTAGTCATTACTGAGAACGCATTGCTCTAAAGAATCAGTATGAATCCTTTTAGAAACATTTTGGGTAAGAAACATCTTCTTGACTATAAATCAATAATACCATATATTTCTCTACCACCACCTCTCCCACTCTGAACGTTACAGAAGCAGCTTAGGAAAACAAGAGAGAAGAACAATAAATGATATTACACTGTTGCTTTGGAATGAGAATTGGTAGTATGGGGCGGGGGGAAACAGACGGGAAAGAAATGTACCCGGAGCGGATTATTTTTGTTTAAATAAGTTCATAATATGTGAAATGCACGATGGAAGCTGACAGGGGAAGTGGAGGATCATTGTTTGAATAGCATCAATATAAACACAGATGCAAAAGAAATTGGCTTGGGAGATGGAAGAACCTAGCCTGAATAATGTTGTGTACTAATAAAAACCATAAAAAAGGGGAAAAATATAGAGAGTAGGTGATTATCTCTGTAATACTTGAAGATGTACATTTCCACAGATATCAAGGGGAAAGGAAAATATGCCTTACCTATTCCTTAGTTAGCTATTTTTGCTATAGTTCATAATTCTTCCAGGTTTCACCAAATCCTGACTTGTCTATCTACTTGACTGTATGCCAAGCAGACCTCTATCTTATGAAAGAGGCTATTTATGGGTCAGTCCTGGGAAATATATAATATGGATATGTGAAATGTGCACAGGTTTAACCTAATCCCAGCCCTTGCTGACATTGACTCTACTTAATGAGAATCACAAAATATTTCGGGCGGGCAGAGGACAGAGGAGCTATCCTTCCTCTAGCTCACCTGACCATCCACTCCCCTCGCTCTCTGGGGAGCCTTTCACTCCCCTCCACCTCCATTCCATGCCAGACTACATTATCCTGGGGAAAGAGAAAGATATTTGCTGGTTACATAGTAATATTTATCAAATATATCAGCAGAAAGAGCAACTACTCCCCATTGACACCTCTTAGTATTTCACTAGGCTGTCTGAAAATCTTTTGATTGTATCCATAAAAAGTCACCATGGATTATAATAATAATAGCTAGTTTGTATTAAGCACAATATGCCTGGCAGACATTGTGGAAAGGGCATTATCTACATCATCTCATTTGATCCTCACAATAACCTATGAAGTAGGCTGATTACTCTCATTTTACGTATAGGGAAAATGAGGCAAAGAGACATTTAATTAGTTGGCCAAAGAGACATAGCTATTAGGGAGGGCCAGGTGCAGGTCTCTTGAAGTTCATAGCTGGCTGCCTTGACTCAATAATCATGACTGACCTTACAAGCATGACATCATTTGAGGGATATGGGCAAAGTTCACCTAACCCCAGCCTCTCTTTCAGAGGTGCCTGAAATGTCATTATTAATAATCCAACATTTTGTATTAAGCAATGCTCTCTTCTTGCAAGGCCCATTTTGCAATGGACCAACGTCTCAGACCAATGTGTCATGTACTTTCTACGACAATTAAGACCCAGAAAATCCTGGGAGATGGAGAGAGCAAAGAATTCACAAAAGAGAGGAGCAGGGAAGAGAAGATGCCACAAACAATCTTTATCTACTTCATCATTCTTCCACGGGCAAGCCTGTGAGAAGGAAGGAAAATACAAAATGGTAGAAAACTTTATGATTAGACATAAAGCATTCCTACACCTAAGACATTGGCATGGTCAATAGGAAGAAGCGAAGGAGTGTCCTTTCTCAGAGACTTTCCGGGTGAGGGATCTCTCTTGGTTGAGTTGAAGATCTGCTTGCCAGAAGACAGAAGATGGACAAGATCTTCAGAGAGGGCTTCTCATGACGCTATCCAGTGTGCTGGTGCTGAACTGATTGACAATCCATTCGGAGCTTTGTGAGAAATCCCAACCTGTTTCATCTTAGTTCTGTTATTGTGACAGAATAGGCATCTTTTCTCTGTGAGAAGGTTTGCTATGGAAAAGCAATTCCCTTGTGATAAGAGCCAGGAGGGAGAATAAGTAAGAAAGAAGGAGTAAAATTCTTTGTTGCTGCTAACCGAAAGGGACAGATGCTTCATAAAAAAATGACAAGCAATAGTCCTTTCAATAGGGTGATAATACATCTGGTTGGTCTGATGTGTGGCTGTTCTGACAGCGTTTTCTGAAGAAAGGCAACTACATTAAGAGGCTCACGACATGCTCGGGTGAAGGAGTTTACTTCTTCCAAATCAAAATATTATTTTCCTTCACCAATTGCAATTTGTAGTTCAATGAACAATGATTGGATTTTATTTTAAATCCCCCCCTTTTCTTTTTGATTCTTTGAAAACTCTTAGAATGTGCAGCTCTCAGCCCCAAGCCCTCAAGCGTGTAGACTTTTTTTTTTTATTAATGTTATGATAGATTACAACCTTGTGAGATTTCAGTTGTACATTATTGTTAGTCATGTTGTGGGTACACCACTTCCCCCTTTGTGCCCTTCCCCCACCCCTCTTTTCCCTGGTAACCACCGATTAGATCTTCTTGTCAATATATTAACTTCCACCTATGAGTGGAGTCATATAGAGTTCGTCTTTCTCTGACTGGCTTATTTCGCTTAACATAATACCCTTGAGGTCCATCCACGTTGCTGCGAATGGGCCAATTTTGTCTTTTTTTATGGCTGAGTAGTATTCCATTGTGTATATATACCATATCTTCTTTATTCAATCATCAGTTTCTGGGCATGTAGGTTGGTTCCACATCTTGGCTGGCTATTGTAAATAATGCTGCGATGAACATAGGGGTGCAAGGGACTCTTGGGATTTCTGATTTCAGGTTCTTAGGATAGATACCCAGTAATGGGATGGCTGGGTCATAGGGTATTTCTATTTTTAACTTTTTGAGAAATCTCCATACTGTTTTCCATAGTGGCTGTACCAGTTTGCATTCCCACCAACAGTGTATGAGGGTTCCTTTTTCTCCACAACCTCTCCAACATTTGTCATCCTTGGTTTTAGACTTACTTTTTAAGTGATGCCTGAGATTTGGGATAAAAAAATCAAGAAGCACTTTTTCTCTGCTTTACAGGAAACTTGCCTAAGACTGACGGTCCCTTTGAGGGGCCCACTCATGAATCCTCCTGTCTTCAGGTGAGATGCACCAACTACATGGCAGCTGAATTCCACCTCACAGAATCCTCAAGAACTTCACATTTCTTCCCTGCCTCTGTGTCGTGGGTTTGGGCTGGTCCTCTTTGGCACAAACACTGGTGACTCCATGTATTTCAATGTTCCCAACCTTGGCTCTGACACAATAAAGGTGTGGCAGAGTAACACTTTCATATGTTACCTGGCACATTATTTTCTCTACTCCTTTGTGACCCTCCCTGTTGCCACTGTTGACAAGGGGCCAGCTTTGACTCCAGACCCAGAGAACAAAGATGCCACATTGTAGCTTCCAAACAAAGTGATGAGATTTCTTGTGTAAGACAGAAAATGTACTAAAAGGAATGCTCTTAAGTACCACTATCTCTGCCCCACCCCCCTCCCCTGCATATAAGGGAGAGAGAGAAAAGAGTTGGAAAGGATCTAGGAAGCAGAGATGTGGGCCCATCTTTGTGTCATGCCCACCACCCCCAGATAATTTGGAAGAGGAGAATAGAACAAGAACCACTGATTTTCTGGGGTTAGAGAGAGAAGATCGGTGTCTTACTGGTCCTACTTGGAGTTATAGTCTTCAGCATCTGTTTCAGTGACCCTTGTGGCTTTGGGCAGGTAAACAACAAACCAGAGAGGCTGTAAGTGGGTACATCAGGATGCAAGGAACCCTGACAGTCCCTTAGTCTTTCTGCAAGCTCATGAGAAGGGTTAGGAAGGACTGAGGAATGGCAGATGGATGCACAGGACCCTGGAGATGTGAATAGGAAAATGGTGGTGGAGACAATAATAAAAACCAAAAGTACTTCAGGGAATGAGGCTGATGTAGGGTGAACACTTTGCAGTGAGGTCAGTGTGAACGAGGCTCCTTCGAGGACCAGAGACTCACGTTATAGCTCAAAAGATGACAGCTAAGACCAAAACAGGTGAAACCTGGGAAATGGACAGCCCCAGCCCAGATGACACCATGGTCGGGTGTTATAAAACCACCCTTCTGCCTAGTTTAAAACCAGTGCCAAGGGAAGAAGGAGAGGGAAAAAGCTAAGTGGGAGGACTTTTTTCAAATCTAGACTGGAACTGAATTATAAACCCTACTTGCCTGAGAAGATGCTGCCTAGCACTAAGCTTAACTGGAAGTGACTAGATTAAGTTTCTGCATCAGGTGGAATGAGGCCTCAGATTCAGAAAATTAAATTGGCTTTTAGGAAAATGAAGAAATTTCTTTTTGTTCACCTGAGCCTGTGGCCATGAAAATCTATATCCAACAAAGAGGTTATATTTCATGGAGACACTTACCTTACATGTTGTTAAGAAACTATGTAAATAAGGATGTGCTTAGTAGAATCATACGAGCTTCCTACCGTTAGTGCTAAACGCAGCACTTCCCAGAGCCCTAAAGGACTTTGAGTCGCTCAAATCAACTTCCCCTTAGGATTGCTATGGGAGATAAAAGTTTCAGCCTCAGTTTGGCTAGCTGCAAGTCCATATCCCGTTAGGATTCTTTCCCCAATTAATTATGCAAATGGGTTATTGATTATTAATTAGAACATTTAGTGATGTTATTAAGAACTTGCAAGATAAATCTTTTTGACTTGTATTTAACTGGTAGATTATATAAGCAATAAAGAATACATGAGCAATAGCTGCATAATTACATTTTATGAATAGCAGAAACCTGTAAGGGATGTGGAGAGATTTAATTGGCATTTAACAAGATAACTACAGCAAATTAATTAGGAATTATCTGCTAAAATATGAATTAACTTCTGATAATATTTTAACCAGCTACTCTATGATGCTAGAGTCTTCTTATTGTTGCTAAAATACCTAAATAAAATACCCTGCTAGTTAAGATGATTGTGCTAATTTGTCTCCCAAATAATCAATTAAGTTTTATTGAGATTTATTGTGTAATCAGAACATTTTAGAGAATGAAAGGAAGTATGGTGTGTAGTTCCTGCCATCATGAGATTCACAGCAGAGCCGGAGGAAAAGAACTCAGCACAAAGGATTCACAGGAGTAAGAACGTTAATGGGATTGCAAAGCCTGACTTACTTTACCTCTTAAAACCTCAGTTTTCTCATCTGTAAAATGGGGATGATAATATCTAGCTCAAGGTTTGTTGTGCGGATACCTATCTCAGTGTCCGGTACTTAGGAATCTTTCAACAGACATCAGCTTTGTTCTAATCTTACTGTGTGATTCTGAGAAGAAAATACAATCAGTGAAAGTAATTCACGCGTGTGCAAAAGGATGTGCTCTCCAGCTGTTCAGTGAAGCAGTGTTCGTAAACCCAAACACCGGGTCAGTCTAATGCCCATCCAAGAGGCAACAGTCAAATACATGGTGATGGATTCTTACCACAGAGTAGTACCCACCGCTTACCCAGAGAAAGCCTCATCCACATGGGCTAACATGGAGAGATGTCCAGGAATTTTACAAAATACAAACGTACGATGTCATTTCTATTAAAAATGGCCACGTGCAAGATCGAGACTACACATTCTCTATGGGTTTATATAAATGTACATAAAAACCTCAAAAAATTTCTGAAAGTATACACCTCACACATAGCTGTGCTACCTCTGGGCCCGGGGGAAAGGCCCAGGACTGGAATAAGTGATCAAAGGGGACCTGAGCCTTGTCTACAAAATTTCATTTTTAAAGGTTCTGTAGATTATATCACTTGTGTAAGTAAAATTTAAATTACAAAAAAATGGGGGCACATGGGCATTGGAGTGGTTCGTGGATTATAAAGGATGGGAGAAGGCAGAAGGGAAGGGGGAGAACGTTCGTTGAGTCGTGTGCTGGGCTTCCCGACACAGCACTCCACACTCATGTTACAGGAAGCCTGCGGAGGACAGAGAGGCCTGACTCACAAAGCCGAACAATAAAGGGAAATGACTGACTCGACTAAAGGAGGGCATGACGCGGAAACCAGGTAGAGGCATTTTTACCTGGGGAGGAGACAGTGAGAGTATCTGCGGGGTCTGGAGCAGGGGAAGGGTGAGATCCAAGGGGCATTGTAATGGATTTATTTGACGATGGGTAATGAGATACAATGAAGATGACGAGAAACAAGGAGCCCCCCAGAAGGCTGTTGAAGACATCCAGGTGTGCGGGATTGAACACCTGAACAGTGGAATGGAGAGAAAGGGCAAATCGGAAAGACACGTTGAAGGAAACCCCGGTAGGAGTTGATGAGGGGAGGGGTGAGTTACAGATGATTTCAAACTGTGTAGCCTAGCAGCCTGGAGGTACAGGGAGTGGTACCTCAGGCAAAAACGTGGTTTGGGAGCAGACAGCAATTCGAATGATTAAAATAAAAGGGCTCAATTTTAAAATGCAGAATTCAAGATGATAGTTGAACTTCTAAGCAGAAATGCCCTATTGGTGCATTTCGTGCGTGAGTATGATGGTCTAGTTTCCTTCTAAGAGGTGTCAGTGAAAGCTATGAGACTGTACAACTCTCCACGATGTGACTGAAATGTGTGGAGAGGGAAAAGCAGAGAGTCAAGAACTGAGGGGAGGGAGGTGGAGAGTGGGGAGAGAAGCACCCACTCACTCAAGTTCAATGTTCACATGTGAGTCTCCTCCATCAGAGGATATTTACCAGGTGCAGGTACCTCTGAAAGAATATTATATCCACACCCAGACCTCTTTCATTCTTCAGAAATTTTTTTTTTTTTGAGGAAGATTAGCCCCGAGCTAACATCTCCTGCTAATCCTCTTTTTGCTGAGGAAGACTGGCCCTGAGCTAACACCCGTGCCCATCTTCCTCTACTTTACATGTGGGACGCCTGCCACAGCATGGTGTGCCAAGCGGTGCATAGGTCCACACCCAGGATCCAAACCCCGAACCTCAGGCCACCAAAGCAGAACATGCGAACTTAACTGCTGCACCACTGGGCCAGCCCCTAGAAATAATTTTTTAAACTAAGGAAGGCTCCGAAGTCTTGCCTGTCCAACCAGAAAGCAAAGCTATATACACTCTGCCCTAACAATGTTGTTTCCTGGCAATCTGCATTCCACTCTGCTTTCCTGTGTGAATAAACTGAGAGCTGAGTGAGAGAAATAACTGCCGTTCCCACTGGCTAAGCCCTTCCTGAGAAGGACCCTGTGGTCTCCCTCAGAAACGCAGGCTAAGTGACCGAATGTTTTGCGTTGGTCTGCCGTCCAGAAGCATTCGCCCACTCGACCTCGTCACTGAGCTCAATAAGAAAGACCTCACCATGCATGCGTGGGCGCTTGACCTCATAACACCCCTCCCAAGAAGGAAAAGGAGGAGACTGATTCATTTTTCCCTCCTCTAGGTTTGTTTCATTTGTGAAAAAGATAGAATAAGTAATTTTACCATGATTCCTTGGTAACTTATTGACGGGAAGCAACTGATGCCTAAGGAAAGTAACAGACACTAATTGCCAGCAATTGTGCTAGGAATTGTATCTGCATCATCTCATTTATAATTATACCCATTATAAAGATGAGCACACTGAGGCTTCCAAAGACACGTAGACAGGAGGGAGCAGAGTCAGCACTAGAGCCCGGGTCATCTGACACCAGGGCCCCCCATGCTTAACCGCAGCACTATGTTGGCAGACTCAGGTGCTTTTGATTTAGATTCTTCTTTTCAGTTGACCCACTGTATTGGTCAGGGCTCTCCAGAGACACAGAACCAACAGGAGATGTGCAGATACAGCTATATAGATATAGATAGACATTAAAAGAAATGGGCTCAATTTTGTTTTATTTTTTTGCTGGGAAAGATTCACCCTGAGCTAACATCTTTTGCCAATCTTCTGCTCTCTCTTTTTTTTTTCTCCCCAAAGCCCTCGTACATAGTTGAATATTCCAGTTGTAAGTCCTTCTAGTTCTTCTATGTGAGCCGCCACCACAGCACGGCTACTGACAGATAAGCGGTGTGGTTCCACGCCCGGGAACAAACCCAGGCTGCTGAAGAGGAGAGCACGGAGCTTTAACCACTAGGCCATCTCAGCTGGCTCAAAGTGTTCAGTTTTAAAATGTAGAATTCTGGATGATGGTTGGACATCTAAGTGGAAATGTCCATATAAGTATGTATTTGTGAATATGTATACATGTAGTATACATACATATATATATATTTATTTATTTATTACAAGGAATTGGCTCTCAAGATTATGCAGTTATGGAAGCTGAGAAGTCCAAAAATCTGCAGTTGGCAAGCTCAAGATCCAGGAGAGCCAATAGTGTATTTCCAGTCCAAAGCCGGCTGACCTCAGACCCAGGAAAAGCCTATGTTTCAGCTGGAGTCTGAAAGCAGTAAAAAATCTATGTCCCAGCTCAAAGGCAGTCAGGCTGGAGGCATGCCCCCTTACTCACAGGAGGTCAGCCTTTTTGTTCTATTCAGACCTTCAACGGATTGATAGAAGCTCATCCTTACTGGGGAGGGCAAACTGCTTTACTCTGTCTACGGATTCAAATGTTAATCTCCCGCCAGGCACACCCACAATAATGTTTGACCAAATGTCTGGGCACCCTGTGGCCCAGCCGAGTTGACACATATAATTAACCATCCCATCCATATTCTTCCCTATAATGACTTTGATGGCCAGGGGCAGTGAATTTTGCTTTCTGGCCCCCTCCCTCTGAATTTCTCTTCCTGGAGAGGAAGGTGATCATGGGAAGACAGAGAATGAACCGTGCCACCTTCATTTGGCAAGCTGGTCCCAGAAGTGGTCCAGCAGAGACTGTAATCCTCCTTCAGGGCTGTACCAGGGAGAGTCCTGTATTGCATGGGAGGCTGGACTAGATGGTCAAGAATCTTCCAACTCTCAGATTCTATGTGCCTGATAAGTTTGCTCTTTCTGGGCCCCTTTTCCTCATCTTTTGTTGATGAAGGAAGCTTGAGAGCTCAGTGAGGGCAAGATATTAGTTTTGGCCATTCAACTTCTTCCCCAAAGTCCTAGGGTATTTCCCTGAGGGTACAGCAGAGTGCAGAGTCTGAGAACGCAGCCTGTGTCCTCAGTCAGAGCTGGAGCCAAATTTCAGCTCTGCCAACCACCAGGTATGTGACTTGGGCAAGTTAGTTCCTTATCCTCTGTAAGACTCACAGAATCGTTGCAAATATGTTAATATATAAACAGCATCTGAAGGTGCCTGCCAGTGGTCAGCGTCCAATAAGTTGTTTTTGTTGATACTGTTGTAACAGAAAGCAGGCCCTGAATCAGTCACTACCTGCGTCCAATAATCAGGCCAGGATGTCGTTTCTCGCCACCTAGTGGCCATCAATCACACTACACCAAATAAGTCAACTTACCCAAACACAATTGAATACAAGTGATGGCAACCTTGGCGCCTAATCGAAAGAAAAGGCAGAGAAAAGACGATGTACCAGTGACACTACCACCTTCACCTCCTGGGGTTTGGTTTTTAGCCTCCTACTGCTTGTTGACGAGAACTGCCTCATCAAGAAAGCTTGACGCACACACACCAAGGTGGATGTTTTCTGTTGTAAACTGGAAAGTCCATTTCATTATTTTTAAAGAATCTATTTACAAGATTAGTAAAATGTATGGAAAGGTGGGTTGAGAGATAAGCATGTGTTCTAATGAAATGAAGTACAGACCCGTGAAGCGTGGAAGAAAGAACTTGAGTAGCTCCGATTTTCTGCAGTCCCACATGGGGTTTTCAGTACAACCCAGGCCAAAGTGCCTTGGGCGCAGTGTGTTGAAGGTTTTAGCAAACCCAGGTAGAGAGCAAGCTTCAAGCTCATCTCACCTCCTCTCCTCCCTGGCTCCAAAACTCCACAGAGACATCGTTTAGGAAAAAAACACAGTTAGGCAGTCTCCTTCCATTTCTCCAAATGTCAAAGCGAAGTCCAACAGAAAGCAATTAACAGATGTCTGCCCAGCAGAGAGTGCGGGAGTTCCAGGCAGAAATGAGTGCAGGCATATCTTAGCATATCACAGGGTGGCCCCATTACCCAGCTAAAAATAACCTCTCTGCCTCCTCAGCTTTCTGTCTTTATTAGCATCAGTCCCAACAGGTTAGCTCTTTCCCCTTGAAAGCTTCCTTAAAACAAGTGGCAAGTGAGAAAACTAAATTCGGACTCTGCTCAGGTGCAAGTTTCCCCAGGGAAATTCTAGCCTCTCCCTGGAATTGGGGGTGCAGGTGAGCCACCACTGAATATTCCCAACCATTTACCCCAGACCCCATCAACTCTCCTCCTAGAGGCAGGAAAAACACCAAACTGTCCCTTAGAGGACGAGATTGTGTGTGGTTTTACAGCAGGATCTTATTTGTGACATTAAATGAGCAAATCATGAAGCATCTAAATGATTAATTTCTCACTGGGCTGTCAGCAAGCTGTCACCAACTGACAGTTCTGTCATAAGTGTCATTTATAATGTCACAAGTCTATTCCCCATCAATGTCATTAAACAATTACACTTGGTTTAGAAAAAGAAAGAAGGAGGGCAGGGGGACGCGTAGAAAGCCACGTGTAATGTTTAAGCAATTACATACTTTGCTATTCCTGGGTGGCAATCCCTGCCAACAATTAGATCTTACTTGATTTGTTCATTTAGGCAAATTATCAATTATTTGGAGGCGTCAGCCTGGGTAATTTTTTCTTCTCCACTGGAGGCAGCCTCGGTGCCCTGCCAGGGCTGATATCAACAGGATGGAGACGGAGCTTTGATAATTAGCCCTCTCAACTCTGGGGCCTGCAGTTCTGCACTCCCTTTTTGTGCTCACACTGGTATGCTCCTTTGTCAGGACTTGGCATCTGGATGCAACCACTCATTCTACGAGCTGTTTAAATAGAGATCGCTCTTCCAATAAGTATGGCTTTTTTTTCCCCCTTTCTTTGTAAAATTTTGGTAAATGCAACCTGCTATGCAGCTACACCCTCCTTTCCTCTCTTCCACCTTTTTCTTTACGTGATGCTGGGCCACTGTGTTGACTCCCACTCATGACTCCAGGTATCCGCTATGTGTCTGTGAGAGAAGGGTGTGTCTCAATGCCTATGTTCACCAGAATGGCCATGCAAGTGATCCTTTCTGATCACTATGTGACATAAATAGAAAAACAAGTGTAGGTGTGTGGGGAGGGGACTAGGGTGGGTGAGGATAAGAGCTTGTGAGGATGAAAAAGAGAAAGACAGAGGGATGCTCTTGAGCTCTCTCAAGAGATTCCCTTCTGGAATGGGTGTCTGGAGTCCAGCCTGGAAAGGGTAAGTTTCTTTCAAAAGCAACAGGAAGCAGGCCAGGGAGGCCCTGACTCAGTTATCCAAAAAGAGATGCTTATGCCAAATGTGGTCTGGGCAGTTGTCACTCATGCCTTGAGTCCACAGATGGGTCTGGCCCATTCCTGGTAGATTCCAGGATCTGGCGCATGGCTGTTCTTGGTTCAGAGTTTTAGGACTTTGGCTTTTTTTTTTTGGCAGTTGGGGTGGATATCTGTTGTTTTTGCCTGCCAGTATTTTCCTCTTCTGTAAAGAAGACCCCAATTTTTCTTAGCAGGACATTCCTTTCCCACTTCCAGACTATGTACTTTAGGTGGGGTTGACCCCACTCCTGGCCCTAGGGGTGAGCACCTGGCCAAGACACGGTCAATGAGAGCATCCCGTCTCCCTGGCCACAGTAATTAGTCCAGATAGAAAAGATGAGCCAAACTGATCCAATGAGAGCCCGCTCCAAACTTTTCCTGGTACTAATGAGATGGAGTTTGAGTCTGGAAATGCTGGGGGCTCTCTTGCCACCGTAAGGCAAAACTGTGCCTGGGAATGAAGCCAGGATAGAGAAGGGCAGAGAGAGAGCACCCAAAGCTATTGGAGCATCTGGTCCAGAATGCCAGAAGCTAGTGTACCCTTGGATTTTTTAATTGGCTCAACCAATAAATTTATTTTCCACCTGAGCTTGGTCAAGATGGGTTTCTATTACCTGCAAGCAGGAGAATCTTGACTAATCCAGGTTTTTCTCTCCTCAGTTCTCCAGTTCTTCCCTTTCATGTTTACATCCGGTTTGTCTGTGAGCGTCTGTTTCTATCTTCCGATTACTGGTATCAGGGTTTCCATTTTGTTCCTTTGTGGCACCTTCACTTTGGTTTGGAAAACTGTACAAACTCTCTTGCCATCTCCACCCATTGACCCAATGGTGGAGGAGACATCAGGGTGGGGAAGTGACATCCATCTGGCTGGTTGAAATCTCATCCTGGCATTTAGAAGCTTTCTCACTGGCTGCCTGAATTGAAGCCAAGTCTTTGAATTTAACTCTGAATGTGGCTAAGACACAAGTAAGTATTACTCAAGTGTTTCTTCCCAATCTTAGCAATAATTAAATGAAGAGAGAGAGGGAGGAAGGAAGGAATTAAGGAAGGAAGGAAAGAGAAAGAGAGACAGGGGAGCAGGCATGGACCCTTGTCTTTTGCCTCCACATCTCATGTAAACATGATGTCATGATGTCACGTTGCCCCTCCCTGGGGGCACAAGTGCTTAAGAGCCTTCCAGCTGGTCTATTGAGAACACTGTGAGAGTCTGGCCTCAGCTGCCATCTTAAACACAGGTCAGCTTGAATCGGCTGTGTCTGCAAGTTCTCTTCCCAAGTATTCTTTCTCTGCTTAGCCCCGTTCATTGAGTATCAGCTTCCATTACCCTACACATCTCTAATTCTCTTGCTATGTGAGCGTCACATCACCTCCTTCTCTACCATTACACCTGACGCTCTGCCTCAGGCTCCAGGGAGTCTCCAGCCCTTACAGGATGGCATTTATAAAATCATCATTGATATTTAACATAGAGAGGATCACTTGTATACACTACAGGGATAAGTGGAAAGATACCCACCCAGGGCTGGGGAGGGTTATTCATCACACCTGGCATGGCATTTGGACAGGGTCTATCGGCTGTGAAAGAGAAGCCTGGCAAAAAGTGGAAAACTGAGTCCATCAGGTGCCTGCTTTGTCCACACCACCACTCATGCCAATGACGTCCCGCTGAATTGACAGGCTTTCTGGATGAATCAATTGGTTCTTTTGTCATCTGGTTGACTCAGAAATAGTTATCCCTTGAGCTCTTTAGTTTGCAAAAGATAAATACACACTGACTTGAAAGAAAAATAGTGTAGAATAAACATACGGGGCATATAGTTGCATTTTGCAAGCAGAGTCAGAGGAAAAATCAGAGGAAAAAAAGGAGTCAGAGAGAGAGAGAGAAGGATAGGAGTGCGGAGAGTGAAAGGAGAGAGAAAGAGAGAGAGGATGGCACCTGATGGCAACGCTGCCTGGACCACCCCAGCTGTGCTGTGTTGGAAGCCCAGGTGTGCTCTGCCCCAGCAGCTGTAGTCAGGGCCCAAGTGTTTCTGGAACATTGAAGTGATTCTGGGGTTGATATCATAACTGATGCCAGAAAAAAAATCTAAATTACACTTAAAAGGAATCTACCTTTTTATCTTTTAACCTTAGGCCTTCCCCAGCCAAGCAGAAAAATCAATCTTGGCTAATCCACTGACCAAGAAAAAGGGAAAAGAACAGAAAAGAACCTTGCATTAAACAGCCGCTTGATGCTTAAAGAGGTATCAGACGGAAGGTGATCCACAGGAGTACAGGCTCAAAGGGCTGAATTTAGAACTTTTATCCATATCCCATGGCTGGTCATTAGCCAGGAAGACAAAGGATGCAGTTGCATTACGTTTTAGCTTATAGATTTTAAGCCATGCTTTCTCATCATCTCTTTGCTGAGAGCTGGAAAACTGACTTCTCTCCTATCCTGGATAGAATATAGCCACCTTTGTGACCATTATGTAAGCATTAGCTGGAGAAATCAAGGCAGAGTCACTGCTTCATCAGTGCTGTTGAGTCAATTCTGACTCCTAGTGACTCTGTGTAGAGTAAAACCCTGCCCGGTATTTTTGCGCCATCCTCTCACCTTCTGTCACTTTGTATCAGACAATGCTCCGCTGCTATTCATAGGGTTTTCATGGCCAATTTTTTTGGAAGTGGGTGGCCAGGTCCTTCTTCCTTGTCTGGAAGCTCTGCTGAAACCTGTCCACTATGGGTGATCCTGCTGGTATTTGAAGTACTGGTGACATAGCTTTCAGCATTACAGCAACACGCAACCACCACAGTACAACAACCAACAATGGGTCGTGTGGTTCCCTGACTGAGAAATGAACCCAAGCCACAGTGGTGAGAGAGCTGAACCTTAACCACTAGACCACCAGGGCTGACTAGAGTTATTGCTACCTGTGATATATTAAAGACTGTATCTGGTCTTTGTCCCAAGTTCCTGGCACAGAACTTCAAAAACCCTTGGAATTTCCTGAATGATAGAAATGTATTTTGATATTCTCAAGGAGCCCTTTTGACCTATCTGAGTTTATTCTGAAGAGTTGACTTCATGGTGGACCCTTAGATAGTTTCAAGGGAGAGGCTAGCCTCTCCAGAAAGACCAAGCACATGATTAAAGAGTTGGAACTTACTAGCCCACTCCCACACTCTAGGGGGAGAGGAGAGACTAGAGATTGAATTCAAGCATGTGATCAATGATTTGATCAATCATGCCTACTAAATGAAACTGCATATAAAAACTCTGGACACTAAAGTTCAGGGATGTTTTTGGTTGGCAAATGTATCAATGTACCAGGAGAGTGGAAGACCACAACTCCATAGGAACAGAAGGTCCTGCTCTTAGGACCGTCCTGTACATTGTTCTATGGACCTCTGTACCTGGCTGTTCATTTCCATCCTGCATAATAAGATGCTAATGATAAGCATGGCACTTTTCTGAGTTCTGTGAGTCATTCTAGAGAATTACTGGATCTTAGGAGGTTATGGGAAACCCTAAATTTGTGTTTGACTGGGCAAAATTGTGGGCAGCCTGGGAATCCCACTTAAGGCTGGTGTGTGAAGTAAGGGCAATCTTGTTGGGGACCTTGCCCTTTAGCTTGTGGGATCTGACCCTAACTCCAGGTATTTCAGTGTCATAATTGAATTGAATTTTAGAACACTCAGTTGGTGTCAGAAAATTGATGTCAGAACATGCTACCTGTTGAGCATTCTCAAGCAAAGAAGCCACAAGAGGGACCATGCAGGACAAAGACAAGGGGTCTCTGAGCTCTATACATTACATTTTCACAGCAACAGGACAATTGGTGGACCATTCACTTGGGCTCAGACGCATGTTCATAGAATCCTGGGACTGGAAGCACCAGGAGATGAAGTCCATGCTACCATCTGTAGCAGAATGGCTCTCCAAACATCTCAGAAGTGTAGTTTCTTTGCAATTGTCTCTTTTCAGTGTGCCTAATACCCTCCCACACCCACCTATCCAGCAATCACCCCACTCTTCCTTTACTTTTAGTCAGAACTCATGTTACCACTTAGCGCAAGATGTATTTGATTTACTTATTTGTCTGTATCTCCCAGTAGAATGCAAACTCTCTCTGAGGGCACAAACTTTGTGTGTTCGCTGTCATACCTCCAGTGCCTAGAACAATGGCTGGCATATAGTAGGTGCTTGATTCATGTTTGTTACATGAACAAGGATTCCCACTCTCACAGGATGGTATTCTACCTCTTAGCCAGCGAAAGGCAACCCCAGAACTTGCTTTGTGTACTCTAACTGATAATTTCTGATATATTCTTATACTCACTTGCCTCCTAGAGCTCATTTTCTACCTGTGAAAATTCTGCTTACCTCTTAGGTATCAGTGCTGGTCTCACCTCCTCAGTGAAGCTTTTCCTGATAATCCCAGCCCTTACTGGTCTATCTTCACTCTAATCTCTGGCAAAACTAAAAATGTGTTCCACACAACTGTATGCTGCCGTGTTGTCTCTTCTAACTACTCTAGACGTAAGCTCCCTGAGGAACAAACAGTCTCAGATGTACATTATCTGAATCACTCACAGAACCTAGTCAGGACTTGGCATACAGTAGGTGTTCAAAATATTTGTTGGTTGGAATTGTTGCAAGACCTTGATCCTTATAAATTTGATAAAGTCAGACTTGAGGCATTCCACGCTCCCTCTCTGCGCTCCCACGGTACTCTGTAGAAAAATCTGTCTCATTATCAGTATACGAGTCTGTCTGCCTCCACTGTCAAATCTTTGATATCTAGGATTGTTCCTTTTTCATCTCTGTATCTCCAGGACCTAGCCCAGTGCCTGAAACACAGTAGGAACCTAAATTTATTATTATTAATTGAATGAACCGAAGTGAGAAAATGCATCTTTTACATTTCCTTGCCCTCACTCTTCCTAGTACAGTGTGAGGTCCTGAGTAGGTCCTCAATAAATACTCGCAGATGCTTGTCTTTACTTCCCTGGTTGGAGAGATGTAGAACATTCTCTTCTACTGACTCCATCTACGCCTTGCTCTGAGAGAGACCATGCTGAACTTGGGGGTTTGCTGAGGTCTCAGGAAGAGAAGAAAGAATGACAGACCATGGAGGTTGCTTCCCAGATATGATGGAAATGGGAAATGTGGGTGTAGCAATCAGTGGGGATGACCACAAATCTTTCTTGCCTTTAAAAGTATTTGTTTTTGTGGTAAAATAAATATAACATAAATTTTACCATCTTAACCATTTTTAAGTGTAAGTTCTGTGGCATTAAGTACATTTGCATTATTCTGCACTGATCACCACCAGCCATCTCCAGAACTTATTCATCATCTCAAAATGAAACTCTGTACCCATTAAACAACAACTCCCCATTAGCAACCACCCCCCAGCCCCTGGCAACCACCATTCTAGTTTCTATCTCTATGAATTTGACGACTCTAGGTACTTCATAAAGTAGAATCACAATGCGTGATCTTTGTGTCTGGCTTATTTCACTGAGCATGGTATCTTGAGGGTTTATCACTGTTGTAGCATGAGTCAGAATTCCCTTCCTTTCGAAGGCTGAATAATATTCCATTGGATATATATGCCACATTTTGTTTCCCTCTTCAACTATCCATGGACACTTGGGTTGCTCCTACTTTTGGGGTATCATGAATAACGCTGCTATGAATGTGGATGTACACATATCTGTGCAAGTCCCTGCTCACAGTTCTTTAGGGTATACACCTAGAAGTGGAATGGCTGGATCATATAGTTTTTCTATGTTTAATTTTTTGAGGAACCACCATACTGTTCTCCATAACGGCTGCATTCTTCTTACCATTTTTAAAAATTGTGTGTCTTTTTATTTATATTTTGAATTGGTGATATATTCACAAGATACAAAACACAAGATCAATAGCAAAATATCTTTTTACTCCTGTCTTCTAGCCATTTAGTTCCCATCCTGGAAGCAGCCAGCGTTACTACTTATCTCTGCTCTACCGTAGCCCCCCCAAGGCACCCCAATATCCAAGCAAGTTCAAGACCCGGACTGAGACTGTCTTTCCAAACAGAAAGACTTCAAAATTACCCATGGTCTGCGCAGAGAAGGGGTTAATGGAAAGCCAAACTCTGAAATGCACTATACATAATGAATAACAAACACCCTTTTAAGATGAGTATTATTAAAGCACCAACATGTTATTATCCAAAACGTATGAAGTGTCTTCTCTCTTTCTTTGGCCCTTAATACTACATTGAAAGCATTACCTAATGCCCACTCCAAAGATTAGATTCCTGTGAAAGAAGAGAGTCAACATGCATAACACATCACAGCACCACCCTTCATCTTTTCCATTTGGATTCACAGTGAGACGTTCCCTGGTTTAACAAAAAGAGCATTTACAAAATGGCTCTTGGGGCTTAATTGGTATTTCTTTCTTTTGCCTGCCGGTATAATTCAGGAGAGGAGACTGCAAAGCAATTTAAGAACATTAGCATTGTTCCTAAATACCCACGTCCAAGGTTAGTGAATACAACCGGAAAAGCCCAAAGAGCACCCAGGGAGATTAAGGGAGGTTTTGAAGCAGAACGCGTGATTCTAATGAACTTGGGCTCTGCCTCACGGAAGAAGAATCTATCTAAATGCATTAGGGCCAGCGGAGCAGACGGGTGGCAGCTACCTCAATGCGAGAGATGCTTTTCTCAGCAAGTTGCAAAACACTGCAAATAGATTTGGGTGGGTTTGAAGCCCGGAGTCACTATAGGATGCTAATTATGATTTCCATACTGTTGCCAAGAGAAAGAAAGAATCCTCCAGCATGGTGTTGAGAGCCACAACATATGTACTCCAGCTGTCCTGGCGAATGTCCCCCTGGTGACCCTCACAGTGGAGGCCTCTGTTTGGTTTCCTCCTCTCCCTGTACAGATGAATTAATTCGTTTGGAAGGTGGAGAAGGGTTTTTGGAAAGACAAGAGTGTATGATATGTTAGTACCAGACATAAATAATTTTTCAGGTTCTCTTTTTTTTAAATCTTCAATACAATTGTTACCTGTGCCCTGGTAAATGATCAGCTGTATAGACCCACATTTCAATGTTATGCATCGAAAATGAGCAACAAGAAATAAAAATATTGGGGCAGGCCTGGTGGTGCAGTGGTTAAGTTTGCACGTTCAGCTTTGGTGGCCCAGGGTTTGCCAGTTTGGATCCCAGGTGCGGACATGGCACAGCTTGGTACGCTATGCTATGGTAGGCGTCCCACATATAAAGTAGAGGAAGATGGGCACGGATGTTAACTGAGGGCCAGTCTTCCTCAGCAAAAAGAGGAGGATTGGCAGCAGATATTATCTCAAGGCTAATCTTCCTCAAAAAAAAGAAAGAAAGAAAAATATAGATTTTAAACAATCTCAATTTTGAGTGTGAGATTGCAAGTGCGTACCTTGTAAAACAGTGATCTCCCTGCTGAGGTTCTGGGTGAAGGGGACAGACAGAAGACTTTTGACATCAACTACCTGGATAGGAGCCAGACCAAACTTTACAGGTGGAGGGCAAAGTCCTCCACACAACTGCCCTCACTTCAGATGCCAGTCGCAAATCCAGGTCCCCAGGCCTCCTTCACGTCTAACCCACTGGCTACGAATTCAGGGGTTCCTGTTATCGCCTCAGGCTCAATAATATGCTAGAATGATGCACAGAACTCAGGAAGGCAGTATTCTTATGATTACTGCTGTATTATAGCAAAAGAACACAAATCAGAACCAGGCTTGTATCCAAAGGGGAGAGCCATATAGCAAAATCTGGGAGGATCCCAAATGTGAAGCTTCCTTTGTCCTCTCCGCATGGGGTCAGGAGGCATCACTCTCCTGACACATTGAGATGGGGCAGTACACGGAGTATTGCCCACCAGGGAAGCTCACCTGAGCGTCTATGTCCATAGTTTTTATTCAGACTTCATTCCACAGGCATGATTGAATAAGTCATTGGTCATGTGATTCAATCTCTATCCCCCTCCCCTCCCTAGGGTTTAGTCTGACAACAAGATGGCTCAAAGCCCTAAGCTTCTAATCATATAGTTGGTCTTTCCAGCATGGCCAGCTCCCATCCTAAATCTTTTCCTTAGCATAAATTACCCAGCAAACATAACCTATCAGGTTCTACCATGAATAACAAAGACACTCCTATTACTTGAAAAATCACAATGGTTTAGAGGCTAACTCTCAGGAACTGAGGACAAAGGCCAGCCAAATTCTTTATTACACGGGGCTAAGGTGGAGGAGGGCAGTTAAGAGGCAGACAAATGGGGTACAGTGGGAGACGATGAGGTGATTCAGGAAGCAAATCCCAAGTTCCAGTTAGATTTCATTACACCATCTTGAGCAAGTCACTCAATCATCATGGGTCTTAGGTCTCATTCTCTTCCCTCATAACAGTAATTACTGATCCCATTTAATGAGTGCTTACTATGCACCAGATGCTGTGCCAAGACTTTGCCTACTTAATCTCGTGTATTCTTCACAATAAGCTTGCAAATTCTGTCATTCTGTTCTCTCCATTTTGTAAAGGGTGGAGAGGTGACTGAGAGGTGACTTTCAAGTTAAATATCTTGTTCAAATAAGTGGAGCCGCTGGCCATCAAACACAAGTGGGAGTCCAGAGTTCCCATTCTTAATTTCTGTTCTTAACACTGCACTGACAACCCTTTCCCTGGCTTACAGGCATATTGGGGAAATAAAGGAGAGTGATATGAATTATTATAATCTGAAAGAGAAGAACTTTATAGTTCAAGGTTATAAGATTACCATTATTATGATGTCACTGATTGTTACTATTAGCAGTATTATTTGCTTTTTATACTTCATATGAATTTTGTCTACTTATTTCAAAAATGGTTTCCACTTACCATATGAGTTTCTTTTTTTAAAAATTATTTCATAGTTTAATTGGCTCTTTTTGTTTGTCTTTATTTTTTATTGCAGTAACATTGGTTTATAACATTATATAACTTTCAGGTGTACATCACAATATATTTCGAACTCTGTATAGATTACATCATATTCACCACCCAAGGACTAGTTACAATCCATCACCACACACGTGTGCCTAATCACCCCTTTCACCCTCCACCCTCCCGCCTTCCCCTCTGGTAACCAGCAATCCAATCTCTGTCTCCATGTGTTTGTTTATCGTGGTTTTTGTCTTCTACTTATGAGTGAGATCATATGGCATTTGACTTTCTCTGGAGTTTGTATTATAAAGAAAGAACTCTTTAGAGAGGAGGCAGATCTTTCAACTATAGTAAGAAAATTCCATGTAGTTCTCCAAACATTTAAGTATGATATCTCCTACATGCCACTGTACTTACAACTTGGAAGGACCAGAAAGATGAGTAAGACATAGGCTCTGCCAATAAGACGTGTGCATAGAATAACATCATACAAGGTAGAATATGTCAAATGCCCCGAAAGACACAGAATGCCCTGCGCTGGTTCAGAGGAGACAGGGAGACAGAACACATAAGCCTCAAAGGATCAAGAAGAATTTCATGTCCATACCTTGAAGGATGGATGGGATTTTGAGGCACCTGGATGGGGTGGAAGATGGGGTTTTCTGAAGAAGGGAGTCTGATAGCAAAATCAGGAGGTCCAATTCAAAATGTTCTCAGGGATTAGCGAGTATATAATTTAGTGGTAACATATAATTGTAGGATGAGCACAAAATTCAAAACAAAAATTCTGGCTTTGCCGCATATTAGCTTTATGATGTTGGGCAAAGTTCTAGCCCCTGCAGCACCACTTCACCCATTAAAACATAAATGAAAGGGGGCTGGCCAGGTGGTGCAGCTGTTAAGTTTGCACATTCCACTCTGGCGGCCCAGGGTTCGCCACTTTGGATCCCAGGTGCTGACCTATGCACTGCTTGTCAAGCCATGCTGTGGCAGGCGTCCCACATATAAAGTAGAGGAAGATGGGCAGGGATGTTAGCTCAGGGCCAGTCTTCCTCAGCAAAAAAGAGGAGGATTGGCAGCAGATGTTAGTTCAGGACTAATCTTCCTTTAAAAAAAAGCAAATAAATAAATAAGTGAAAGTAAATAATACCCAGCTCTTAAAGCTTTTGTTGAGGTTAAATAAGAAATATATGTGAAAACACATTCTATGAACTAAACAATATTAAACAAATACTAGGTTTTATAATTTTTCCTTTTTTGTTTGTCCGGATTACAGAAAATCAGCAGGGCTGTGATAGATAATACCAATGAAAAAGACACATTGGAGCCATACTCTGGAGGGTGGGGATGCTGGGGCCAGGATCCTAAGGTGAAGAGGCTGAGCTTTGTCCAATAGGAATCGAGAGGTTAGCCCATATCTTGCTTTGTTTTGTTGGAGGCAATTGTAATAGCATTAGTGCCTGTTATTTCAAGAATAGCAAATATTAACTCTAAGAAAAAGTAAGATGGTTCATCTGGAATTTTCAGTGAGGATAAGCATGGAATGTGGTCAAGCTTTGTCGTTGAAGATTATTTGAGCAGGCTTACTTTTTCATTGGTAACAGGAGAACTGACAAAAGCCTGAAGACGCTAACCTGGATTCCACGTGGCCCCATCTGGAAGCCACGGCAGGGATAAGATGTTCTGGGAAGGCCCCTTCCAGCCTGAGAACTTGAAGTGCTTCTATCAGCAACTCTGGCAGTCAGTGTCATTCTCTTTCTGCCTCTCAGCTTGCCTTATATTGTCCTCAGCAGCAGAGGCGAGGAGAAATGTGATTCTTCATTTGGCATCATAGCCAGAGTTGGAGAGTTAAAGCTATCACTTTAAAGTATCCAAAACATGCATGTACTGTTAATTTTCTATTAAGTAGAGATTCCAGAGAGATTTGGCTTAACTAAGTCAAACTGTAAAAATTTAATCAAATCATTTTAATTAACTCATATAATTATCTAGGTGTGCTTTGATAGTGCGGGGCTAGAACCTAAATACCTTTATTTTTGAGCACCAAGATTAACTATTTTAAATTAGTTTATTATAAAATTTTCCAACATACAAAAAAGTAGACAGGATAGTACAATGAATCTTGATACACTCTTTACTTATATTTAACAGTTGTCAAAATTTTACCATACTTACTACTTCTATCCTTTTTTCTCATCATTTTTCATGGTATAGTTTTCCATTTGTTCATATCTACTTTTGTATCGTTTAGACATGTATAAAGCTTGCTAGATCTAAGTGTTGCACATTTTAAGTTTATGCCTAGTTTTTGTTGTTGTTCTTATTTATAAATCGAGTCATCTCTTCCCTTAAAACTTCTAATTAGTTATTGTTTGTCTATAACATGAGTATTGATTTCTATCAGTTTATTTTATATCCTGCTATTTTACTAAATTCCACTATTATTTGCAGTATTCTTTTTCATTGGTTCTCTTGAGTTTTCCAAATGCATAATATGTTCATTATTATTACTTCTAGAAGTTCTGCAATTTAGTTTGGTATTTTCCCTTTGGCCCAACAGTCTTTAAGAGAGAGTTTTGATCATTTGTTAATTATTTCTGGTTTAATTGCATCTTTTGTTCAAAAAAGGCTGGTTTGCTTTTTAATTTTCTAAAATTAACTGAGGTTTTCCCCTGTGTTTTAATATATGGTAAATGTTTGTACGTGACTCAAATGTACATGAAAAGAAAGTCTAGTGTTTATCATGGGGATACAGAGTTAAATGTATAGCTATGTGGGCTACTTTATTGATTTTTTTTTTTAGGCCTTGTATATTCTTAATAATTTTTAATCTTCTGGTGTTGAAAGAGATGTGATAAAAATCTCCAGTTATTAATGTCTGTCCATTCTTTCGTTCATCTCCTGTATTTTCTGTTTATAAAAATTGCAATTTTACTTTCTGTGTGATATTAGTAATTATTATATCTTTATTGTGAACTATACTCTTTAAATTTATAAAGTAGCCTTGATGTCTTTCAATGTTTGTTGGCATGTAATCTATATTTTCTGATATTCACATCATGTTCTCTTTCTTTTCATTTAGTATATCTTTATCTATAGTTTTATTCTTAACTTTCCTGATTTACTTTATTTTCTGAGTATTTCTCATATAACAGCATGGATTTTGCTTTGCTAAGATCAGAATTTTCTTTTTCTTTTAACGGATGAGTAAAATCCATTTACATATTGATATAATCAATATTTTTCCTCAATTTAGTCTCGTTGTTTTATATACTCTGCTGAATCATATGAAATCGCTGACAGTTTATTGTTTAAGACCTACAAAAACACCAATTTCATGTTTCAATCGAATATGTACATATGTAGCTATATCTATGACTTTCTATGTCCACAGACATGCACAATGCACATACAAAGTCCTTTACTTTGTCATTTGTTTTATTTTTATTTTGTTTGACATTTAGAAGGGTTCTTATTTATATGTTAGTGGTTATCACTATTTAATACCCTTTTTCCTTATATAATAGTCTCAGCTAATAACTATTTCTTCTCCTCACCTCTGTCTTCCCCATCATCCAATTTAAGTCACTGGTCTTAATTTATTGATAATTTTTGTACAATAAGAAAACGCATGCTTCAACTGCTTGAATTGTCAGCCTCAACTGATATCCTCTTACTCCCATTTGCAACATACCAGGCAATCTGTACAACTGTTATATCCATTTATTCTCCTCCTTTTCCTCTCATTTTTGTTAGTTTTATTATTTGACACTGTTTGAGCCAATAGTATACTTTATTGGCAATTTATTGGCAATTGTATATGCCAATAGTATACTTTTTTTCAAACTTATCTCCAACTTTTGCTTGTTGTTCTGCAGTTCAATATATCCATGCTTACCCCTGAGAACTTAAAATGAATCTTCTAATATCATTTATTGATTATCTGAAGCTTATTTTGCAGTAAATTTCTCAGGACGATCTCATGAGAGTAACACTCCATGAGAACTTGCATGTTTGTAACTCTAGACTTGATCTCTTAGATCGCTTATACAATATTTGGTTACTATTTTCTTCTTGAGTCTCTTTTAAATACTTTCGTCATTTTCTAAATGTTGCTGTTGAGAAGTCTGATTCCAATCTAATATATTTTTCCCTTGAAATGACTTAGTCCCTTTGTCTGGATGTCCAAAGTATTTTTTTCTTGTGTTTGAAGTCCAGTTGTTTTATTAAGGTTTCCTTGGTGTTGACTGTTATGGGTTCATTTTTCCAGTTATCATAAATATGTAGATTTACAGCTTCTTCTCTTTCAGGAATCTTTTCCTGATTTATAGTTTTAAGTCTAGTTTTCTTTCATCAGGCACTTTTTTGTTAGATCCTCTTTTTTTCGTTATTTGTGCCTTTCCTTTATTTATTTCATTATTAATTTATCTTTGCCTGTCTTCTTATTTCTCACTTGCTCTCAAATCCTTGTTATAGCTTCCTTTATTTCTGGTTGATTTCCTTGATTTTTTCTTTTCAATCTTCTAATTTCTTACTGTACTTTCTGTAGTGTCTTTTCTCCCATACATTCCTTCTTATTAGCCTTTATTTCTCAATTTCTCTTTTTTATAACTCTTCCATGAGTTCTATGAGTTCTCAGGTTAAGCCACCAGTTATTGAACTATTTCTTCTATTTCTGATTTACACCATTGTCTATTGTTTCTTTAATTTCTTCTCTCTCATTCTGATATTGCATGTATGTTTTCTTCTGCTTTGTGTCCATATTTCTGGGGGGTTACTCCTGGACTCTCAGGCAATTATTTGTTTTATTGTTATCTTTATTCTTATAATAACTTTGTATTTGATTAGACTATTCCTTTCTGTGTGCCATGTGTTTAAATACGATGGCTTTCCCTACACTATTAGGGGGAAGTTCCTGGGGCAGGTGGGGGCCAGGAGACCAATTAGGGTAGCTCTCTCAGCTTTGCCACCCAGGCCTCCTCTTCCCTTGTTAACGCGAAGAACACAAAATACAGCCCATCTGTCTCTTAGGCCTACGCCCGGCGAAGAACATTTTCTGCCTCCAGCCCTGTGTTTCCAAGAGTTCCTCTTGCCAAGGTGATGGTCTCACTTTTAGGTGAATGATTTTTCTGCCATATTACTTCCTGGGATGTGATTCCTTTGGGGCCACCATCCCCTCCTCCCAACCCTTGCTACCCCCCCTGACTCTCCAGTGTTACTGTCCTGCTCAAGTCATCTGCTCCTAGCAGCATCCCTCTCATGGGGAAAGGCTATACTTCTGCAGAGGGACATTGGCTGGATATGTTGGAGTTCATCAAGGGTTTGCTTGACTGGAGCACTGTTGGATACCTTGGAAATGCAACATGCAGGTTTTTGCTTTCATCTGCAACTCCCAGTATCTAAAAACTTCTAGCTTCACAGTTACCCTCAGGCTTGTCCAGACAGATTTTTCATTCCAGGTAAGGCCTTTGCCTTTTGAGGGTGAGTATGTATAGGTGATCCAGGGTTTCACAGTTTGTGGGCTTGTCATGGGTTTGCACTTTAGTCCACCACTCCCTCTCCCTATCTCCTCCACCTGTTACCTTCTGAACTGTCCAGTGTTCCTGCGCTGCTCACTTGCCACCACCACACCACAGTTGATTGCTTATAGGTACCATTGCTGTATGTGGTTTGGATCATACCTACCAATGCTCTAGGGCTTAGGGAGGCTTTTTATCACGTCGTATTTTAAAATATATTATTTATACATAGAGAGCCCTGGTGATCTAGTGGTTAAGATTGGGTGTTCTCACTGCCATGGCCTGGGTTCATTCCCCCATCAAGGAACCACACCACCCATCTGTTGGTTGTGTTACTGTCGTGGCTGCATGCTATTGTGATGCTGAAAGCTATGCCGCCAGTAATTCGAATAAAAGCAGGGTCACCTGTGGTGGACAGGTTTCAGTGGAGCTTCCAGACTAGAGAGACTAAGAAGAAGGACCTGGCCACCCACTTCCGAAAACATTTGCCATGGAAACCCTGTGAATGGCAGTGGAGCGTTGTCTGATAGAGCACCGGAAGAGGAGAGGATGGTGCAGAAAAGAGCGGACAGCGTTCAGCTCTGCTGTACACAGGGTTGCTAGGAGTTGGAGTCAACTCAACGGCATTAATAACAACAAAAAATTCATACGTATTTTCTTATATTATCCTAATTTTCTATTTTGTTTTCAGGAGTTTTGGAAAGGTTCAGAAACTGCATTGCCATCATGATCTCACCAGGACCAGAACTTGGGATCAATTATTTTTTGATAGAATGTGGAAGAACAAAGCTCTCACACATCCTTCATAAAATCTTATAATTGTAGAATGTGAGTTTTCTAAAAAAGATCAGAGTCCAATAGTCTCATTTAATGGGAAAGACAATTGAGGCCCAGAGAATGAAAATGACTTCCTCAAAGCCAGTTTAGAAAGTAACAGAGGCAAGTGTGAAATACAGCTTTCAGAGAATCTTGGCGTTAGAAGACAACTCAAGGGTCATGTAGTCCATTTTCCTACCCAGTGCAGAAATCTCCAGGAGAGAGGCAGCCAATATCCCTTCGAGTACCCTAAAGAACCGAGATGCAGAACTCAGCACAGTCTGCGTATGGTGAGCACAGACTTTTATCTTTTCACTTTTTTCTACTTTGAAAAGTATAAGCTGAGACAGACAAGGATGAATGGAGGCAGATGCTATTGCTTTGTTCCCTGGTTTTTCCCAGTTTTGAAGCTGGCTGGGAAGCACCTCTAGGCTGATTCACAGCCTGAGTTGGAAACGATCTTCAAGTTCATCTAGTCTATTGTGACTCATTAGTCTCTGCTTAAACGTGCCTGGCAGCTCATTCCATCACCAATTGTTCAGGAATTCTTCCCAAAGTGCGGTGATGCACATGAGAATATACATGGATTATGCAACATTATATAAATTTAAGAGATTGTTAGAATGTCTTATATTGAATGTAATTTCCTTCCTTATAACTTCCAAACATTGTTTGGGGTTCTGCCCTCTGAAGCTATGCAAAATAAGTCTCACCACTCTTGTACTTTACCATCCTTGAAATAGTGGAAAACAACTATTGAACCCCTTCCTCCTGGCTAAGGCTTGTGTTTTTTCATGATTATAAACACAGCCAGCATCTCTTCTTCTCGTGGCGTTGTCTCCAATCCTCCCAGCAATCTATTTAACCTTGCCTGACTGAGCATACTCCAGTTATCAATGTTTCTCTTGAAATGCCAGAAATAGAGTGAGACTAAACCCTTTGTCTGGACATCATCCTCGTATCAACACAGCCTCATTAGTGATTTTGGTGTCTCTTATTATGCCATATTCATATTCGGCTTGCAGTCAGTTACTAACACCTAACCTTTTCTCATGAACTTCTAGTAAAGCAGTTCTCCTACTTCTCGAGCACGGGCAGGTGGTATTTCTGGTCCTAGATGCAGGGCAACAGCTTGGTAAGCACCAGTACAAGTTCTTTCAGAACTCCAGCGATTTGTTGAACCTGGGACATTCACTCTTTTAGGACATCAGGGCTTTCTGATATACTCCATACCTTTCTAGGATTTAATTCTTCCTGAGCTGTGTTTGTTCTATTCCTTTTGGTTTGAAGTCATATTTCTAGGCAGAGAAGACAAAAGAAAACCAGAGGTTGAACAATCCTCTTTCTCACTCTGAACAATAGTTTCCTATCACTTTCTGCCACTGCTTTGGCTCCATGCTGATTGCTTTTATCACTGTGTGTAGCAGTATACCATCTAGTGTGCAGACAGTGGTGCATCCTGCTTTGTTCTTCTGTTTGTTTTGAAGACAGAAGGAGAGATAGAGAGGGAGACAGAAGGGGAAAGAGAGAGAGAGTGAGAAGAGGAAAAGAGAAAGAGAAAGAAAATTAGTAGGAAGACACAAACTTGGATGACCTATATTGACCCTATTTAAGGGGTAGATATCTGCTGCCAGCATAGCTTGACCTTCATTCCCCTCCTATTTATTATCCAGGACAACACCTTCATGGTCCTCTAACATCCTACATTTCCTTATCTATGAAATATGGATATTTAGTGATAACCTGCATTTCCTTTGACCTTAGAACATTTGTAATAATATAACTGATTTCTTTTTTTTTTTTTTTATTAATGTTATGATAGATTACAAGCTTGTGAGATTTCAGTTGTACATTTTTGTTAGTCATGTTGTGGTATAACTGATTTCTTTATCACCCCTCTATTTACCAGGTAGGCTTTATCTATTGGGGCTGTGTATGAAAGAAGATCCCTATGGTTAGAAGGGGTGTATCTTGGCGCTAAGAGGTCAAAAACCTCAACTCCAATGTGAGTTTTCAAATGCTGTCTGGCCAGTTATATCAAGCACCAACACAACCACTAGTGAGAACCTCGAAAATAAACATACCTCAAAACAGACAGTTTTAGAGTGAAAGTATAAGTTAATTTTTAAGTTCATTCCTATCCTTTCTCCTGATAATGCTCAAGTATTTTATCATAGCATGTGTTTTTATGTTGATAAAGGAAAGTGGAGATTGTGAGGTAGAAAAGGAAGCAGGGCTAAGAGATGAGAACAAGATGTAACATACATACTCCTGTTCAATTTTTCTATAAGCTGGAATTCAGACATCATATTTCCCACTTCCAGAATTGTGGTGAGCACCATGAGGTCAATAAACATTACTAAAAAAGATGTATGTATCTGCATTTTTTTATTCACAATGAATAAAGAGTAATGAATGAATATAAATGAATAAGTAAATATACTATGAATAAATATAATGAAAGAATATATTTTTTTTATATATACATGTATATATATTTGCCTACATCCACCTACCCATAGCCAGTTTAAGAGACAGACCACTTCCATTACCCGTGAAGCCATCTTTGTGCCCATGATCAGTCTCTTCCATTTCCCTATTTGTTAGAGACCATTTCCCTGTATTTTCTGTTTATCAGTCTATTGTTTTTATTTATTATTTTGTGACATATATCTTTATTTCTAAATAATATATCATTTAGTTTTGCATGTTTTCAAACTTTACCTAAATGGAATCCCATTGCATGTTTCTGGACTTGCTTTTTTGTTGTTCTGTTTCATATTCCTGAGATTCGTCTGTGTTGCTGTGTATTGCTATTGTTCATTTATTTTCACTGGTGTATAGTATTCCACTTATTCAACAATATGTTTATCCATTCTATTGTTGATGGATATTTGAACTGTTTCTAATATTTTGCCATCACAAAGAGTGCTAGTATGAACATTCTCAGCATGTTTCCTGGTGGTATGTCAGAGTTTCTCTAGGTATATATCAAGAAATAGAGTTGCTAAGTTTAAAAAGTATGTATATTTTCAAGTAAACTAAGTAATACTAAGTTTTTTTCAGAACATTACTGCCAATTTTCACTTTTGCATGCTATGCACAAGAGTTCTAATTGATCTACATTCTTGTCAAACTTGATATGGTTGGACTTTTTAAATTTTTCAATCTAGTAAATGTGAAATATTTCATTATGGTGTCAATTAGTGTTTTCCTACTAAAGAGGTTGAACTTTTTTTTTAATTTGGTGCCTCTGGGAAGTGATCGCCCAATTTTGCTACTGGATTATTAATCTTTGTTTTCTTGTAATTTGTTCATTTTTATGAATATTTATGTTGTTCTTGAGATGTTCTTTATAGATTCTAGATACTGATCCTTTGACACTTGTATGTTTTACAAGTACCTTCACCAGGTATGCATCTTGTCTCCTTAACTTTCTTTATGTTGCCCTTTGAAAGATAACACTTCTTAGACTTTTCTAAAAGTTTTAAAGCTTAGCTTTAATTTTAGAACTATGAGTTAATTCTTTTGTATGGTGAAGTAAGAATTTGAGGTTCACTTTTTAGCCATGTAGACACCTAGCAGTCCTGCCACAATTGTTGAAAAGACTTTCCTTTCCCATTGACTTGCTTTAGGGTCTTTATCAAAATCATTTGGCTCTATAATTGGGGGTATATTTTAGAATTCTCTATTCTGTCTTGGTAGTTTGCACCCGATATGTCTTCAAATATTTTTTCCTGCCTCATTCTCTACTCTTCTTCTAGATCCCCAATTACAAATATGTTAGATTGCTTAATGCTGCTGTCCGGGTCTCTGAAGGTTTGTTTCTTTTCATCCAATATTTTTTTTCTCCGCCTCTCAGCTTTTGTGATTTCTGCTGTCCTAGCTTTCCGTTAACTGATTTTCTGCCATCTCCAATCTGCTGTTTAACCTATTCGGTGAATTTTTCATTGCAGTTGTGGTACTTTTCAGCTCTAGAATTTCCATCTTGTTCTTTTTTAGAAGTTTTAGTTTTCTGATCGTATTTCCCATCTGCTCATTAGGAATATATCTTCCTCTCAATTCTTGGACCCATTCATAACAGCTGCTTTACAGTCCTTTCTCCTCCTTGTAACATCCGCATCATCTTGGAGTTGGGGTCATTGACTTATTTAATTCTCGCATATGGGTCGCATTGTTCTGTTTCTCTCACATGCTTTGAGAATTGATTGATAGTAGACATTATGAAAACTGTATAGAGTCTGAATGCTGTTATTTTGCCCTGAAGAATGATCTTTTTAACTTAGCTGGACTCAAACTCCACATTTGTTCTCTCCTGCCATGGACAGAAGCTTAAATCTCTCTTTAATTCTTCTGTTTTCGTTTATTTGTTTGTTTGTTTGTTTTTGTCACATCTCCTTCTGGAGTCTGTCTCATATAAGGAGAGCTAATGGTCATTCAAGGATTTCAGTGAATTATATATGCAGATTTTGGAGTTCATCTCTCCATGGATCCCTACCTTCTAAGATTTCTCATCTAATTTTCTACCTTTTTTTTTTTTTTTTACCAACCTCAAATTCTACTCTAACACAGTAAGCCAGTAAGACTTTGGCTTTCTGCCCAATGAATTTTATTGCACTGGGAAGTGCCACAAACTAAAATATCTCACACACATTTCATCTTTCAAGGTTTGACTCCCCACTAGTTTATTCCTGCTTTTGGTAGCTCTCTTGTTTCTCCAAGCAGTAGAATGACTCTAAAAATATTTTTTTCCATATTTTCTAATTGTTATCTGAGGAAAGGATGTTTCAGCCAAGCTCCTCCAATGTTACTAGAAGCCAGAACAAACGATGCCTTCTTAAAATTAGATTTTCTAAATGTTTGTTGCTGGGAATAGAAATGTAATTAATTTTTATTGATTGATTTTATATCCAACATCCTTGCTGAATTCTCTTCTTTATTCTAATAAATTAGATTAATGCGGATTTTCTACTTTTACAATAACATAATTGTGAAAAATCATACTTTTGTTTCTTCCTTTCTAATTCTACCACCTTTTATTATGCTTTCGTACTTTTCTGCTCTGGCTAGGACTGAGTGCAATGTTGAATAAAAGTGGTGAGAACAAATACCCTTGTCTTATCTATTTTACTAAGAATACTTCCAAGATTTCACCACTAAAATATCAGTTGCTTTAGATTTCCTGTGGATTGCATTTAACTGTTTAAAAAAATTTCCTTTTTTTGCTAGTTTTCTAAGAGTTTTTTTTAAATATTTATTCGTCCAGCTTCTTTTTTTCTTTTTTGCTTTCTTGGTGAGGAAGATTGGCCCTGAGCTAACATCTATTGCCAATCTTCCTCTTTTTTTTCCCTCCCCAAAGCCCCAGTACCCAGTTGTATATCCTAGTTGTAGGTCATTCTAGTTCTTCTGTGTGGGAAGCCAGCACAGCATGGCTTGATGAGCGGTGTGTAGGTCCGCACCCAGGATCCAAACTAGTGAACCCTGGGCCGCCAAAGCAGAGTGCATGAACTTAACCACTCAAACATGGGGCCAGCCCTCTCTAAGAGTTTTCTTAAAAATAATAAATATGTGCAGAATTCTGTAAAACACTTTTCTGAATCTCCTGAAATAATCATGTGATTTTTTTCATTTTTTTCCTTTAATTGTTAATTCATTGAATTATATTAATTGATGTCTAATGTTAAACTAATCTTACATTGCAGAAATCTGACCCCAATTAGTTATCACATATTGTCTTTTTTGGTGCACCACTAGATGTTATTTGCTAATATTTTGCTTAAGACTTTTGCATCTATGTTCATAAGAGATATAGACTTACAATAATCATTTCCTCTGTTGTTCAGTTATTGGTATCAAATTTTGCTAACCTCATAAATGAATTGAAGGGTGTTCCCTTTTTACCATATTCTATAATAATTTAGGTAGACATAGAAATATTTCTTATTTATTTGGCATAAAAGAAAAGAAAACCGTCTGGAGCTTGTTGATACTTTTATGGGAAGATTTTACTACAGATCAAATATTTTTAATTGTTATAGACTATGCAGCTCTCTATTTCTTCTTGATTCAGATTTGATGACTTATTTAGGGGTATTTTGTCCATTTCATCTGGTTTCAACTTTATGGGCATTGAATTGATCATAATATCATTCTATTATCTTTTTATCTCTGTAGCACCTGCAGTTTTATCATCTTTTCCATTTCTAATATTACCTGTTTGGGCTGCCTCTTTTGAATTAGTTAATCTCAACATAGTTGTGTCAATTGAATTGGTCTTTTCAAAGAACGGACGTTTGGTGATGTTAGTCCCCGGTATTGTACTTTGTCTTGTGTGGCACTGAGGTCTGCTCTGTCCTTATCATTTTCCTCCTGCTCTTTTCTTTGGGTTTATTTTGTTGCCCCTTTTCTAACTTCTTACGTTGGATATTCATCTTATTAATTTCCAGCCATTTTTTTTCTTTTCTAAGATAGGTATTTAAGGATTAAAGTCTTCACCTAAATACTTTTTGAAAGAGATTCTATAAATGTTCCCAGACCCCATGCTCTCCTGATTTTCCACTTATCTCCCTCATCACTCTCCCAATCTCCTTTGCTGGTCCCTCGTTTCATCAATCTCTGAAAACCCAAGTGTCCCAGTGCTCAATAAGCGGACGTCTTCTGTTCTTTATTTTCACACCCACTCTTGGCAATCTAATCCTGGGTTATGGCTTTATGTGTCTCTATATGCTACTAACTTCACAATTATTTCTCTAGCCAAGACCCTTGTCTTGAAATGCAAACTCATCTATACATCCAAGTCTCCTTGACTTAAATGTCTAATAAAACTTCCTCAAGTTGGCATACCTATGATGGTTCGATGAGTGTTAAGAAAACATTCACTATGCTCCTTTTCACTGTGGAAAGGTATACTTCTCTACCCCATTGCTGTTGGTTGGGCTTAGCCATGTGACTTGATTTGTCCAATGGAAGATTAGCAAGTGTGATGTGAGAAAAGGCTTAAGCTGTGTCTGTGCAATGGAGATTGTCCACTTGGGCTTTTGCCATTGCCACAGGAAGAACACACCTTGTGTAGCCCACTGGTTCTAAAATAAAAGTGGCACACAGAGCGGAGGTTGATCCACAGGCCTGCAGCTTGAAGCAAAGCCATCACAGCCAATCTACGGGTATGCGGTCCGAAGCTGAACAGCCAGGCTGACCTGCAGATTTGTGAGCAAAATAATAAATGGTTATTATTATATGCCACTGAATTCAGGGGTGGTTTATTATGCAGCAAGAGCTGACTGATACAGAAATTTGTACCAAGAAATGAGTGCTTATGTTAGCAAAAATCCTAAAACATGTGGACCTGGCTCAGGAAACTATTAAATGAATCTGAATAAATGGGGACGTGTGCCATGTGGTGGTGAAACATTTGGAAAAATCGTCTCTTGTGATCATCTAGAAGACAGAAAATGTACCTAATGAACTGGTTGAGTTGAATGAGTAATTTTGAGGCAAATTGTGGAAATATGAGCTGGCTTCTGACTGAATTTAATAAGATACTACAAGAGACGTATGAATTCAAGCAACAATTGGCTTGGGTACAAACAGAATTGAGAAAAATATAGAAAGTCAAAAAGTTCTATAACTTGCAGGGTTGGAAAATAAAACTCTTTCTCATCAAATCAAAGATTCCAGGAAGAAGTAAACATCTCCTTAACTTCTTATAGGTCAATCCCCCTTGGATGCTCTCCAATCTTACCAGCTTCTGAAGTGCCACCTGGCCTCTACTGTTTCAGGGCTCCATTATTTCCATTGCATTAATAAGCCAAGTTTTGTGACAGCCTCTCCTTTTGTCAGTCCTGACCCACAGAGGAGAGCCAACATTGAACTTGTGATGCCATGCCCCCCTCTTCAGCACAGTCTTGATGGCCTTCATGAATAGAGTGTCCTCTTGGTCCTCCCATGGAGCATAATCTTCTGGTGGGTGTTCCAGCCTCTGATCATGTGTCCATTCCAGCATGCTTACTTCCCTGCGCCTGAGCTTCCTAAATCATTCCTATACCATCCTGTATAGCAGCTCAGTAATTTCTGTTTTGCTCAGCATGGGCTGTCGATTTCTGCAGGCTTCCAAGATGCACTTCTAGCAATGAGTTTGTCCCAAACCCTAAAATCTTTTCCAGGATGTGAAACCATGTCCTGAGAGAGTGCCCCAAGTCAGCAAATATTGCTCATTCAGCCTTAGGTGCCAGCCTCTGAGCATATTTAATATCCATCTCCATGGGCACTTCTGGGGCTTCTGCCAGGAAATACTGGCTAATTCTTGCATCTCCTGCGGAATATATTCTCTTTCCTTCCTTATCAGGCGCAACACTTCCCCAGGTGGTTTATGCTGGGGATTTAACGCTGGTAATTGGCCTGGCAACTGGGAAAGGAAGTACAGGCAGCTCCTGATGGAGGCACCTGTTGCCTTGTGGAGGAAAGGCCTTTGCGGGGTCTTCCAAAACAGAAGTGCTAGCTCCCATTAGGGAGACGTACTTGCCCTCTGCATGCTCTGAGGGTTCAGGGGAGTCTACAGAGGTACGATCCCTATGACATCCACCCAGATGTCCCTGTAACTGTATTTCAGGGTCTAAAGTTTTCCCAAACCAGAGCCCAGACCTGACCTTTGGCTGAGGAGTCAGCATTTGAAGCTCTATGACCCTAACTACCAGAACCTGCATTTGCCCCTCAGCTGTATTTAATTGTCCACTGAAGGAGGTAAAGACCTTTTTCAGCTGCCAAAAAGGCTCTCTGGCCAGCACACTTGTGCTCTAGCTGATTGTTAACTACCCTCAGTTTCTCGTTGTCCCTCTGTAGGGGGTCAAGGCAACTTAGTAATAACCAGCCAATTCCATTGTCCTATGTGCGTTGTTCCCCTGGATCTTTCCAACGCCTGAATCAGCACACCAGGAAGGGAATTCCGTCCACTGGGACACTTTCCAAAGTCACAACTAGTGAAAGTTTTACCAATTGGACTGCCACTTTGTCGCAAGTACTGCCTGTAACCTACATAGCACTCGGGCTGAGATCCTTTTGGACAGCCAGATGGTGGTCAGGGATCCAGTTCCCAAACCCCAGCCCACCACCTGACTTCTTTTGACCACTTTCAGTAACAGCTGTGTCAGTTTGAGTTCTCAAAGAAGCAGACACCAAAACAGAGTTAGAAATGCAAGAGATTTATTGGGGGACAATACCTAGGAAAGATGAAAAGAGCAAGGGAGCAGGAATAAGCTGGGCAGCCTTCAGACCACGATGCAGGTCCCTCAACCCTGGAAGGAGAGAGGGAAGGAAGAAAGATTGGGCAGGAAGAGCCTCAGACTGCAGTGCAGCTCTGAGAAGGTTCTGGCCAGACCCATGTTAGGCAGAAATGCTTAGGTCATATTACTCTGCCCACACACACACCCCTGTGCTTAGTCGTTGGCTGGAGCTGCTGGAGGAGTAGATGTCCTCAGCTCATACACCACAACAGATCCCAAAACACTGAAGCTGGAGACTGTCAGCTCACTGCACTCCTTGTGGGAGTTTCCCTCTTGAAGGGAGATCTGAGCAGCACACTTCCATGGTTGCTGCAATCCTCTGGAAGAAGAGATCCAGAAGTTTTTCCAGTTCATACCAATGGAAGGAAATATGCATCAACCTTGCTACATTTATTGCAGCCCTACTGTGTGCCAAATAATCTGGCAGTTTGTGATGATACAAAAGTGACCACATCACCTGCATCGTCAGTGACTCATAGTTTACAGAGGACTCAGACACATGAAATGTTAACTATGGCTCAGTGTTGAGATCAGTACAGTACAGGTGTGTATAAAGGTCTCTGGGAGCACAAATGAGAGATTGATTCCTTCTGCCTTGGCCAGGCAGGGAAGGCTTCCCAGAGATGGGCCATTAAAGGAAGAGCAAGTGTTGACTAGCAGGTCGTGGGGTCGGGGCATTCCAGGCAGAAGTCACATGAGACAGAAGGCTGCCCCCTCAAGGCAAGTATGCAAGGCTGATACTGTGAAACATGCTTCCATATCAAGTTTAATGTGAATAAGGGAACAATAATCATGTGAAACTAGATTTTTACCAGCTTCAGGATGAGAGTATCTGTAGCAAAACTCTGGGGGCCAAGGAGAAAAGCAAAGCTATGTAGTTGCTCTAGGTGCTGCTCGGAAAAGGGAGCATCTGCTCCTCCTTTTGCTCACCTTCTCTGCCCTTCTCTCCACCACAAATCCCACCCCAAAGGGAATGCATCCCCGGTTGCAACAACAGGCAGATTGCCTTTATCTGCCAAGGGATGGCAAGCCTTGATTTAAGGGATCTCTTAGGTAAGGAATAGAATGAGATACAAGCAAGGCCACGGTGAGGAGAGAGGGTGGCAGGAGGCAGGAGGCAGGAGAAACATGGAGGATAAAACAATTTCTACCCACTGAAATATAGATGGTGAACTCAGAAGTTTTCCACCATAATAAACAAGAAGAAGAAGTGCAAGAATTGGACGTATAACTTTATGACCTGTGAAATTGAATTGCCTCTTACGGATTTTTACCTTTTGGTGGACGATGAGGAACTTTGTCATCTCAAGCAAGGATGGGTCATAAAAAGCCACTGGAAGGAGAGGAATCAGGCCTGTCTGATTAGAATCCAGAAGGCCTTGGTTTCCAGGCCAGCCTTTATATATCTGAGCTTCACCCAGTGGAAGCCGTGAGATCTGTAAATTACAGTGCTTCTTAGCCTCAAGAGTTCATGTCTCACCCATCGTAAACACCAGGGAAAGGCAAGGCCACCCTCTTAAATCAGCAGCCTGAGAGAGAAAGCAAGCCCAAGTAGAACAGCTGGGCAAGGAAGATAGTTGGGGAGCCCCCCCTAACCATGGCAGCTGAACCGGGTCTGTGGCTGATGAGGATTTGGGATCCGCTGAGTAGAGTTTCCTTCACTCACCTCTGACCTGCCACAGGCTATGTTTAGTAACACAACTTATCAAATAAACAAAATTCATCTTACAAAAAATGAAACATGCCATCCCTCCGCCATCTTCTTTCTGTCCTAGCTAGAAAAGGGATGAGGTAGAGCTAGATGAACAGGAAAGACATGGTCCGTGTGTAGTCTTGCCAGTGACTGTGACTTAGAATTTCAAGCTCTGAATCAGTCAGTTCTACTTACTTTATTTCCTAAATATTGAACCCTTCACTTCTTACCTTCTTTGCCTCTTCTCCCTGCCTGCCAGCATTGTCCTAGTCTTTCACTTAGATTGCAGTGGCTAATATTTTTCCTGCCTCTAGTATGTCTTCCGCCAACCCGTATTGCATGAGGTGCTAGCAGGAGATTTCTGAAAGGAAAAGGTATGGAAGGCACCACCCTGGGCAGTGGATTCTATTTTCCTAAAGACAGTGTTCAAGCTAGTTAACTTGGCATTCACAGCCTTCTGTGACCTCCTCATGGAAACCTTCTGGAATTCTTAGGATGAGTTCCGTTCCCTTCACTTGTGTTCCCAGAGCCCCATGGACATACCTCAGATACTGCATGAGACATTTTGCCTTTGCATGATGCACAATTGAAATATTTGTTAAAGGGAAAAAGACAATATTTATCTCTATTATGGTAGAAGGAGCTGATGTAGGATTGAAGAGACAGATGGAGCCAAGTCAAGGGCTTGGCCCGGACTCATTAAGAATGGAATAAAAGTTATGTAACTGTCTGAAACTTTTCCCCCATTTCTAACCAGACAACCAGATCCAGCCTACCCAGGTACTGCCCCCCGGCAATGGAATCTGGGTGGAATTTGGGTTCCGCGAGGCTGAGGGTCCAGCAGGGAATTTCGACCTGAGTTAGAAATGTAGGGTAATTTAACCCAGTTTAAAAAAAGAAGAGTTGGAAGTGATAGTATCCAAGGATAAATAGAAGGGAAGACCAAGACCTGAGGGGCCAGAAGCTGGAACCAAAATCATGAGTCAGGAACAAATGTAACAGGATGGCAACCAAGGGGTGGCTTGAATAATAGGCTCAAAAGCCAAATGGCGATTCTCTTATCTTTAAGTGTAAGTAGGTACATGGCAGGTGGATGATCAAGGGCGTCTTAAAGAACTATAGCAAAGCAAATAAGACTTGGAGAACCAAAATATTTCAGGGTCTTGCAACTAGGATCCCACTTTAGAAGAAATAAATTTATCAGGAAACTAGTGAGGCTTAAACTTTTGGGCCCTTCTCTTGGGTCCCTTTTAAAGCCTTGTATATAATTTTTTATTTGAAATTTAAATTCATTTTCTTTTATTAGCTGTAGGGCCCACAAAATCTGGAACACAGCTACCTTTTAGCATTGCCACGCTAACTAATTTAATAAGGTTAGCCGGAGTTTTCTATCTCAAGCATAAAAGTAGTTACTCTCCATTAAAATAAGTCCCAAGGTAGGAGTTAATAAGCCCTCAACTGAAACTGCCAAGCACAAAGGAACATGTATGTCCAAGCAAAGGAAAGGAAGCAGGAAGAAAATCAGAATCCAGGAATGCCCTTTCTAATCATGAACAACAGTTGCCTCCCCTGGGGCTATAGCCATCAAACATCACATCAAGTGACATCACTTGAGCATCAGCACTTATAGAAAATGGCAGGAGGAATTATTTATATGAAAACCAAAGAGATCCAACCACGAAAGTGACTATGTATGTGTGTGTGTGTCTATGTGTGTGTGAGAGAGAGAAAGAAAAAGAGAGAGAAAGAGGAGAGAGAGAGAAAGAGAGAGGTACTATGAAAGAGACAAGAAAGTAAAGTAAGAAATAGAAACACAGTGAAAACATATGTAAATAGATGGTTCCAAGGGAAAAAGACAAAAGGATAAAGTCAATTTAATTTTAAAACAATGAACTATACCTGTCAAATAAATTTCTCCTTTCCTTCAGTGATGAGCCAGGTAGAATAAAAACCATTATCCAGAAAGTTCAAAGGGAAAGAAGAACAAAACTGAATAATCATTCAGTAATAAAACAACAAGCTCTTGCCGATCTGGGCCGTTGTGGTGTCAGTCCAGGTACGTCAGGCAGTCGCAGGCTGGTGAGAGAAGCCCATCTAAGGCAGGGGGGTGTGTATAGAATCAGGTGGAAATATAATTAGAGCCACGTGGCTACCTTACATGTGTGGTTTGGGATTTGAGAAACACTAGGGAGACACTCCAGAGCAAATATATTTCCCTCAATCGGCCAGCAGACTGCCTGAAATTGCATCATTAGAGAAGCATATTGGAGGTTAAGCACACTTTTTATGTGGTCCTCAGTCAAATGGCAAATGCCCTTGCTAGGGTCAACACAATAAATTATTAACACCTTTCCATAAACTGGGACATCTGATTACACGCTTACAGTGATTGGAGGGTTAAGGTATCCTGAAAGCACAGTGAAGCCCAGGAGGGGTTGCAAATTCAAACTAGCTTCTCAAGTCCTTGCCTACCCCATACATGAGCACACTATGCCCACACTTGCTTTATAGAATAGCTTAGTTCCCAGACTGCTTCACAGACTTCACTGTTATAAAAGCTATTTAGTCAAACTAGTCCTGGGGCATTAGCAAAACTAGCACTGAGAAAACAGCCAGGCTGCCCGTCTGCCTGGTGATAGAGCTGCCACCATTACATTCTCGCCCATGAGGAACTGCTGAAGCTTGTCCTCGCCGCTCTTGGGTTGGCAGCCACTGGAAAATTGACAAAGGAGTGAAAAATCAGAAGGCAAAGTCTCATTTTCATTTGAGCATTAGGAGAGCAAATGGAAAAAATAAGAATCAAAAGGGTTTTTACTTGAGATGCTTGATCTGGAGGAGGAGGGAAATATGGGCTATCTTAGTCCCCTTTCCAGCTCAGTGATGGTGAAAATAAAGCTCCAGGATGATCTATAATGTAAAAGTTTGGAGATGACTTTGTTTCAGGGGGAAGAAACAGCTCCGGAACTTATGAATGTCAGGCAGTCTCGCAGATTGCTCACAGGAGAGGAAGGCTTGGCAACGCCATTGCTCACCGCTTGATGAGATTAATGGCTGGGGAGGAGGAGATGTACACTTGTAGACCTGACAGGATCCTCCATCACACACTGGACCACCATGTAGAGAAGGGAGCGGCACGGGAGGGCCCCTGTGCTATGAGAAAGAGAGAAGTCAGCACAGCAGGCAACATAACAGTTGGCCTCGTGATCGGGGGAAATTATGGGGACCCTGAGAAGAAGGGGATAGGAGAAGGAGATGAAATAGACGCCACTATAGAAAAAGTAACATTTGACTCACAGACTCTCAAAACTGAAAATCTTTACCCAATCTTCTCACTCTACAAATAAGAAAACTAAACTAATGACAATATCTAATAGGTAGTGAGCACCCACTATTGTACCAGGCGGTTGACTACACAATATACATAAATTATGCCCTTTAATCCTCTCCATGTTTCTATAGTGTAGGCACTATTATCAAAATTTTACAGAAGGCAAAACTGTAAACTGGGTTATAAGGGTCTCAGTAGTTTGTGCAAAGTCATTGGTTAGTAAGTGGTAGACCAGGTGGACTCCAGCACCTGCGCTCTTAACCTCTATGCCATGAGGTCTAAGGGGCACAGAAACTTGTGCCACAGCCTGTGGGGACCCGAGCCGGGTCCAAACTCGAGTCTCCCAATCCCTAATGTACAGCCATTCAACCACTAATACTTACTGCTTCTTCCTGAGCCAGAATGAACAAAGTCTCAGTTATTTCTCCCTCGTGCTTGTGATAGAGAGCCACTCAGGTGGATAATTAGTAAAAAAACCTTTTGACTCACTCACACTTCCTGGGAATCACTCAGATGTCTGAGGGAAGTAGACAATTGCTTGTAGGGCTCATAGAAGATTCTGGCATCTGAGAGAAGGTGCTGTGGTTCATAATGAGGAGCCGCAATATATCACTAAGACCTGGACACTTACAGTGTCCAGAAAAACAGTGTCGTCAAGTTCTTACTCGGACAAGTGCAGCTAGCTGATTTTTACTCAGGGTCCACATTTTCTAGATGAGTGGCTGTAAAAATCCTTGGGTTAAGAAAGACCTTGAGAAATCTTTTAGCCCATTGCCCTTTCCTCTAGGCAGGATGGCATTTAATCTATCTCTGGCAAGTGATTTGTTTTCCTTTCTTTAAAAAATAAAAATATCAACAAGGACTGTCACAATCCGCTTGTGTTAAGAAGTTTCACTCCTTCTCAGGCTCCAAAAGTTCACCTAAATATCTAATCCGAAATATCTAAGTCTTTTAAGGAAATACAAATCTATTTCTTATTCTCTGTTTTACTGAGTTCTCCCTCAGGGTGAACATTAATTACGTACATAGCACAGTCCCAGGATTGGGGATCTACCTGGCCCTGGCTCTCCTTTGGATAATAAAACCATTCAGTCATCTCTGAATCTATGTGATATATGTAAGGGGGATAAACAACCTAATTAGTGGACCACAGGAGTCTACAAAAGTGAAAACTGTCTTTGACTAGAAGCTTCTCATTAACTCCAAACCAATACAGGATAAATCTAGGGCCCCCACAGGAGCAAGTTGGAAGGAGAATCCCAAAAATTCTAAAAGTGGCATTGAGATGGGCCTTGTAGAACAATGATGAGAAAGAAAGAGCAAGGTTTGGAGAAGGAATCCATAAGGAAGAGCAGATAAGCAGATTTTAGATCCAAGTAAACTAGGATCTAAAATCTGTGCTTTCTAAGCACATTCATATCTATATTTTGAGGGTTTCCACACTTTGTTTCTTAGAAGAATTGAACCCCATGATAAATTTCTATTTTTTCCTAGGTTAAATCAGGGAGGATGTTGCCTTAGGCCAGGAAGTCTCCTTGAGCAATGGAGAAGGATGTTGGGGTAGGAACGATGCATAGCACAGACCCCTAGTGGGCAACTGGATTGGTGTGGGGTCAGCAAGTCAGACTCAAGACCTAGGCACAGCCAGGGAGTATGGAGAATAAGCACCCAAGAGGCCATCCTCCAGCTTTCCTTGAGTGAGTAGAAGAAGAGCCCTGATCTTTTATGTCCCTCAGAGCAACAGAAGGACACCAAGGGAAAATGCTGTGATTAGATTTTTCTGTAATAACATGCAGAACAGCTGATGGCGATAAGCAATCATATAAATATATGGAGTCCAGAGGAGTGTGGAGTGTTAGAACTAGACCAAGCCTGGGCTATGATTCTAGGCAGATAACCTCTTTTGATTTCATCTTCCTCTCTCTGTTGGCAATCTCTTCTATGTATAAAGCTTCCAAGACCGTCAATATGGCAATGACTCCTTAATCTCTATTTTTGTCCCAGATCTCTCAACTGAACTTCATACTCATAGAGCCAAATCTCTGCTGAATATCTCCTGCAGACTATTACACACACACATACACAACACAACCAACTCAGAACTCAGGAAGGAGTATGATCCTGACAATCAGACAGAATCAGATTTTGAGTTACGGCACTATCATTTATTGGTTATTATTTTCCTTAGAAGCCACTTAGCTTCCCCAAAGGTAAAATCAGTGCTGTTTTAAGGATATAATTAGATGATATTGTAAAGTACAATTTGTAAAGTACATATTAACTCATAGGTGCTCTTTGATTAATGAATGAATGGATGGATGGATGAGCGGAAATGGAGATCCAGTGAATCATGATTTCTATACTAAGATCACCCATGATCATAACAGACAGATATCCATGCACAATAAAAGAAGCATGGAAAAAACAAACATTTCCATTTACTTAATGAAGGAAGAACTGGAATGCTGAGTGGAATGAAAGAGTCTCTGTGAAGAACTGAAAAGAGCGTGTCACCTTTTGGAAAGCAAAGTTTTCCAAAGCTGCTAAGATATGTGATATTTCATCCAGTTCATTGGCTGGGGAAAGACTAGACATTAATGGATGAATTGTGAGGCTGACCAAGAACTGTTAAAACAGCAGCTGGCAGGGATTGAGAGGGGATAAGGCCAGAGGATTAGTGTTTGCCCAAGACATCTGCCATCTGTGAAAATATTCTACATTGACAACAGATGTAGATGACAAATGTGGCCTTTAGCTAAGAGGAAAAGCTCAGAGATACAACTGGAACTTCAGATCTGGAAGTCTCCCAAAATCAGAACTTTGAACATGTCACCCAGATTAAAACTTTTAAATAAAGTTTCCCCTAAAATGTTTCCCTAGAAAGGATCTTTAAGTGTGAGGTAGATGGTGTTTCCAAGGACTTTTAGTCACTTTAAAAAGCAACAGAAAAACGAAACTTTCTAGGGTAAAGAAACTGCTCTGTCTAGATGGTGGCGATGGTTTACGCAATTGTATATGATTATAAAAATTCACGAAATTGTGTACCTAAATGGGCAAATTTTATTGCAAGTAAATACTATCTCAAAAGCAGCAGAGAAGCAGAAAAAGCCAAAAAGAGATAAAATATTGTACCTACTCTGATGACTAGCTAGAAAATAACTCAGTGAGGACAAACATTTGGGGTCCAAGGTAGTGGAAGGCTGGATGTGGTGGGAGGAAAAATGATAATGGAAGATGTTGACTTACTCTGAGAAAAATAAAATTCCAATATCTGCAACTAATTCTAATAGGGCCTAAAAGAAGTAACTGTCTAGAGACAGGAGGCTATGGCCAACACCGCAGAGAAGCTGGGAGATTTCTTATTTCCTAGATGGTTGATCTCAGACCCTCTGGCAGAATCACATTCATTCATGTAGGAAAGTAAAATGGAAATTCTGGAAAGTTTTTCTAGCACTAACAAACAGGCTCTGAGTCTCAGAGAGGGGCTCCTCAGAGGGCCAGGAGCAGGAGCTGTACCTCCTTCCCAGAATGAAGAAAACCACCTCGATCCCATAAGAAATTAGCCTCTTAAGGCAAGTAGGTATGGAAGGATCAGCCAAATATGTTTGTATCCTGGGAAAACCAGACATAAGACATATTTTGGCTCAGTGTGTCTCTTTGGATCACTGATCCCCCCACAGTTGAAGGAGCCCTGAAAACAGCTGCTGCCTCTGTATTGACAGAGAATGTGGTACAGAGCAGGGGCTCCAGACACCAGAGAGGGTCTAACTGGCCACTGAATGGGATAGAGTAAGTGATGGGAGAATCTACAGAGAGAAACCAGTGCCGTGTGGACATAGGAGGTCATCCCTGGAAAGGGAAAGGAGAGGGATGAAATGGAGACATTGTGGAAAAACTTAACACTCTACACAGGAAGTCTCATTTGTTCAGATCACCTCCAGACAGGATCTAGATTAGATGGTGACTCGTGTAAACTAAACTCACAAGAGACTAATGTGTAAATCAAAATTGCAATTCATGCATTTAGAATGGAAAAACCCTTTGTGAAGTAACCAGAATACTGGAATCCGACATTTAGAACTCCCTCTTCCAGGCATCAGAAAATCTGGAAACTAAATTATTTATCACAGTGTTTTTTTGATGAGTGTACAGAGTGGGAAATAGGGAGTTTTGAAGGATAGCTCGCAGAGGCCATAGGAAATCCTGAGGAACTGTACTGTCTCATAGGAGTCCAACTCTCCAGGGACCTGCATGCTCATTTCCTTCACAGTCAGTGTCTTTGTTCTCTGGATGTTTTAGATGAACAATGACAAATTTTGGTTCTTTGGTGTCCTCCTTTTTTCAGCTTTATGCAGACCCACTTAAATGTACCACACACTGTGCTAAACACTTTACAGATGTCACAGGTGTCAGCACGTGACTCTAGAGACATATCAATTATTTTCATGTAATTGACGAAGAAACTGATTCCCAGAAAGCATAAGTGGTTACACAAAGTCACCGGAGGCTGGCAGGGATTTGAATCCTCATCTGTATTCCTGAGGTCACGCTCTTAAGCGCCACACTATGGTCTCTTCAGGAAGGAATTGATTCATTTCATCGGGCTTTACTGTCTTGAGTCCATTGCACTCCAGGCCAGCCCACCAAAGTCTCCCCTGCGTTATTATTCCCACATCACTCAGCTGCCCATTTACAAAATATCTTTCCAAGTTTCTTCTACAAGTGGATAATCATGTGCATTATGTACAGGTTTGACTATTTTAACTCTCACAGGAGAATCATACTTTTAAGATTTTGGAGGACAATAATGAGGAATAAAAGGGAAACATTGTGCTGAGTGACCAGTAACGACTTCCTTCAATTCAAGGACACAGAAGCTGAGGGGGAGGGTGGTTTCCTGCAGACCATCAGCGAAGTGCATGGAACAGGCCCCAGGGCCTCCAGTTTAAAATGCTTCACTCTCTTTGTGGCTGAGACTGAACATGAAGCTTTTACCGGAGCCAATGGATTCTTCTTGGGTAGAAATGACAGTATCTACCTTGGCAGAGCGGATAGATCCACAAGGACAGACCATGCCTGTTTCTGGACTAAGGAGCATATAGAATTGGATAAGAGTGAACTGCAGCAAGATTAACAACTACAACAGGATTACACACTCCAGCCCTGGAGAGGCAGCAGGACATAAAGAAAGAGCATGATCTTTCCTAGCAGCAATATTTCCCCTCTGAGGGTTCATCTGCCTCCTCTCTGCCATGTCCAGTTATCACTCCTTCATCAGCTCTTCATCCTGCAAAAGAGTTTATCTAAGTCTTTTTCTTTTCACCTTTTCGTTACTTCCAAAAACTGTCTGCCTACTGTGTGCCAGATTCTAGGGAAGCATAAGTAAACAAAAATGGAACTTACATTCTGTCCACTGCTGTCACTTTCCTCAACCACTTTGTTCTTTCATTCCTTTGTGGCTGCTTCAGGAAGCTTAGGTAAGAAGAGATGAATGTGTCATCAGTCCGCCATATTTACTCAGAAGTCCTGTGGCCAGGCTAAGGGTTTACTTTTCTGTCTGGGAGATAGGAATACCTCTGAGAGTACTTTGAAGTCACAGGACTAAACATGTCGGCCTAACATCTCCAAACTAATGGACTAAAAGAAAGACTCAATGGAACTTTAAAAGTTATGGCTATGATTTATAAAAAACCCTTCTTCATAGGGGCTGGCCCCGTGGCCGAGTGGTTAAGTTCGCACGCTCCGCTGCAGGCAGCCCAGTGTTTCGTCAGTTCGAATCCTGGGTGCGGACATGGCACTGCTCATCAAACCACGCTGAGGCAGCGTCCCACATGCCACAACTAGAAGGACCCACAACTAAGAACATGCCACTATGTACCGGGGGGCTTTGGGGAGAAAAAGGAAAAAAAATAAAATCTTTAAAAAAAAAACCCTTCTTCATAAAGGCAGGATATAATGCTCTCACCTTTCTCTTTATGTTTAAGAAAATTTCCCAACCTTACCCAGGATCTTCTCCTATTGATCTGGTGTTTGAGGGTCTGCTCAAAAGTTCTCTCTCCTTTGTGAAAGAGCATCCCTGTTGCCTACAGAATAAAGTCTAAACTCCCCAGCATGGTATCCTAAACCTCCCCTGACTTGACTGAAAACACTTGAGCGAGTCTCCCTGGAGCATCCCCCCAAACATTGACAGTCACACCTCACTGCTCCTCTCACACCAAATATTATATTACCTTTATACCTGCTCATGCTGCTTCCTCAGCCTGAAACATGCTCCACTGCCTTATCCTATAAAACCCCACTTATCAGCCCAGTGTTACTTCTTCTCCGCAGCCTTCCTTTATCCTTGGTCAGAACCAATGCCCCCTTCCTATGCATGACTGTAACACATCTTCACACCTCTGTCTATCTTATGCTCTGTTTATGTTTTAATCTTGGCTTGGCTTATTGTTAACCATTAACATCTATTTCTCCTTCTATTGTTTGAAAGCTTCTTGAAGGCAGGTAGGAATTTAGTGTATACGATAGGCACTAAAATGTTTTGAAATCAGTTTTTGAAAGAGGTAAATATAACTATAGTTGAAAATGAAGCAAACGTGAAGTCAAAGTTGGGAAATATGGAGACTTTGTAGCGGAGAATTTCACTCCTCTCAGAAAACAATGACACCAAATTCTACAATAAAATCGTAGGATCTCAATAATATGGCACATGCCCTCTTCAGCCTTGTCTGCCTGCTGAGAATCTATTCATTCTCCTTGTCTCCATTGAAGCTAGCCCTGCTCAGAAGTAGCTGTGCTTCCCTTACGTTCCCAAACCATTTTGTACAAAATTCCATTTGAGGAACAATCACGCTGTGTCGTAATGGCTTCTTTACCTGTCTACCTATCCCACTGGACTATGACCTTTATTTTTTTCTAATAGGATCTCATATGTGCAGAATTAGATTAAGCAGAATCCTTCATTCATCACTGAACTCTTCATGGTCCCTCTATTCCATTTTTTTGGTTAAGCAAAGTCCTATGTGGCTTGTACTGTGGAAGTCCAAAGAAATCCGGAGAAAATAAAACTCATTTCCTATTCTCAAAGAACTTAAAGCTAATGTCTTTTTCTTCTTTGTATCTCTACTACTTAGCTTAGTGCCTGGCACATGGTAAGTGCCTCTCTGATGATTCAGTTTCTTCTGCCTGGTTAATGTTGGAAAAGCCTCAGAATTTAGTTTATGGAATGCTTATCATCTCTATCAACACACTTCAGAGATTCTCATCTAGTCTCAAAGTCTTAAGTATCATCCTAAGTATGTACTGTCGGGCTTAATATGTACGCTGAACTTCAGACTTATACATCCAGCTTCCTCCATGAAATCTCTACCGAGATATCACACAGGCCTCTCACACTTAACATGTCCAAAACAGAGCTCTTGAGCCACATTCCACCAGGCTGCCAAACTGGCTGCACCCTCAGTGTTCTCCTTTTCTGTAGATTTACCCAGTTTCTTAAGCTAGATTCCCCGCACTCCCCCTTGACTCCTCCCTTTGTCTAACATCCCCACAGTTAATCCATCAGAAATTCTGTTAGCTTTACCTGATTATATATTTATTTGTTTGTTTGTTCATTGTCTGTGTGCCCCAGTAGGAATAAGCTCATTGAGTGTAGAAATTTTGTTCATTTTGTTCATGCCAGTATCCCTGGCACTTATCATGACAGGTACTCAATAAACGTTTGTCGGATCAAATTTACACAAATATTTGTGAAAAAAAGAACAAATGAGTACATGGTATCTCAAATCTGCCCTCTTGATAAATAAATTTAGAGGCCGACAGTCAAGATGCTTTATTCAGAATGAGTCAACAAAGTTGTTTTCTGCCAAGATTCTAGAACCCAGAAATCAAACATACAATATTTCTATAATAAGAAAACGAGAAGCAAGGTGTTTTTAAATTCTTCCATCTTATAAAGTAAACTATGTCAAAAGTATTCTGCACAAAAGGATGGAAGAAGTCATAAATGGATAAAACTTCTCTGATTGAATATTCTGGTCAAATATTGGCTTCTGCTACAACATAAAATACTACCTATTCCACCAAACATAACTTTAATTTTTTCCAGGAAAAGAAACGAGAGAAAAACACAGAGGTTGCAACCCACAGCTCTATCTACATATCTCTTGTTTCATGCAAGTGATAATAAATGGCAGAATATTAAAAGAGATATACAGAGGAACTAGCAGTAATATTAGAGCTGTTTCTATGGGATTTAAAACAAAATTGGGTTATGTGCGGTATGCAAAAGGTTAAAGGACAGCATTAAAACTTGTGCATGCCCAAAAGTACCAGAGGGAAGATGACCTGCTGCCATTCCTGGAATCTTCCCAAGTTATTTCAACTCTTGATCTAGGGTAGTGTTCCTGATAAATAAAGTTGGTCCCAGAAGCTGGACCAGGATAATGTTTTCATGACCCTAAGTGTTTGTATGAATTTACTGTCCACCCTACCTCACCAAAGAAGATTATGGTCTTTTTCCAGCACTTGTAATCTTTTAAAAGGAATAGGGATTCATAATTGCACATATAGATGACATTGCCATTTTAAGTCTCTATATGGAATCACATCTGAGCCATTTAGAGTCTGCCTCAGAGTGATTCAAGGAGCAGATTTAACAATAAATGTCAATTCCTGTTACCTGGAGTGCCATACACGGATCACACGGTGAGGAGTTGAAAAGCAACACGTTTTTGGAATAAAGTGAATTCTGCACACAGATGGAAGGTTCCAAACCAAGAGAAAAATCTGGGAGTTCAACAGGTTCTTTGGGCCCTGTTTTATATTTCAGGTCTTACCTTTAAATGAAAAATGAATAACGCTAGCTGAACTCGTGGAGGCTAATAGAACTTTAGCCAATTGAATTCTTATCTCCCAGAAATATGGTTTCCTGGTGTCTCCAAATACATGCCTTAGTCCAGGTCCTCTGAGAAGCAGACACCAAGGTGAGATTAAGCATGGTGAAGAAACTTTGTTAGAAAGAAAATAAGAAGGGAGCCAGGAAGCCTCAGAGAGCTATCAGACCACATAGCAAGTCTGAGCATTCCAAGGGAAGCAGAGCGGAAGGAACTGTCCTAGACCACCGTGCAGTCTCTGGAAGGTTCAGCAGGGCCACCAAAGGGTCATAAAGCCAAAGTCTGAAGAGTCCAGTATCTCCCAGGGCCTGGTCTGCTTTAGTATCCCTGCCAAACTCCGTCCGTCACAGGCTGGGAGCCACCTGTGGGAGGTTGATCTTAGCACGAATGCAGTGAAGGAGCTCAGAGCCCAGCAGTTGAGACCATTTGTCAACTACACTCCCTGTGATGAGGATTATTTTAGGCTGATTACTTTTAAGAACTACAGATGGGAAGGAGGCTCTGAAGAGTGGAATTTGCTTGCCCTTTGATGAGAGACATTTACATTTGTGAAGGAAGTCTCCATCTGCGGGGATGTCTCCCTCTCTGCCCCAGGAGGAAGAGGGGATGACCTTATCTCTAGGAACTCTTAATGGGGTGGGCAAGGACTTAAGCCTTGTTTGTTGTTCTTGTCTGGTAACCTCATGTGCCTGACTCCTCCCACCACCAACATCCTCTGGCGAAGCATAGGACTTCTTGACTTAATCCGATCTGATACTTATCTAAAGTTATAGGACCACCCAATAACCAGACCCCACCTGCACTGATACCATTTTAACAACTTTTTTTACATATTCTTTCCTTAGTCTTGTAAAGAGATAACTCACATACCTACGCCTTAAATTTAGCCCTACTCTCAACCCATGTTTGCAGCAGCAGCTCTGACTGTCCATGGGTCCTGTCTCCATGCTATTCCTGACTATTCTCTAAATAAAAGAGCACTACTGCCAGACCTTGAGAGTCCAAGAAATCTTTCTTTCCACTCTTCGGCTCGCCAACCCCACATCACCTGGAGTTGGAAGTTTGCAAGGGACGTTCTCATGATTGCTCCATGAGAATTCTCATAATGTAGGGATAGTACCAATGCAAGATAATAAAGAAAGTACTTGCTAAGTACATGACAAATGTTAATTCTCTCTTTCTGAGCAAGAAATTAAAACTCGCGAAAAGCTAATTGATGAGTGTTCGGAAAAGACTATCGCCCAATGGCTGGCTCTAAAGGATCTGTGCTTATCTCCAGGGACAATTCATCCCAGAGCACAAGGTACTATAGAGTTAAGCACCATGAAACCCTTGAGCTCTAAGCACCATCGTAAGCCTTGGAGCTGGATCCTCGAGTAAAATATCTCCAAATCCTCAAATGTGATGGCAAAAGCATTTCCCAGAGAATGTTTTGATTAATCCATAAATCTTAACGTTAAAAGGAATGAAATGTCATCTTATTTCTAAAGACTGGAAGAACTTATGATATTCTGGCTGTTTGAATTGCACTACCAATGAGAGATAATCAGGGCTCCTGAAGCATTTCTGCCCTTGGAATGGGAGAAGTGACTGAAACAGTGGGAAGAGGAATCCCCAAGAGTCTAGAAAGGGTTCTTTCAGAGTGGGTTTCCCCAGATTAAGGTAGCTGGAGGCAAGGAACTGCATGTTCCACAAACAGGAATGGTCTACTCAGCTTTTGGCTAGATTGCGCATTAGAAATCAGAAATCTGCACATTATCGTTTCATTCCAAGTGGGCATTTGTAGAAGAGAAATGGGGCAGGGGTACATTTCAGTGGCATGGAGTACTTTTCCTTTTATTTCCTAGGGTAAGTTCTAAGAGGAAAGGGAATTGCCAAGTTCATCTAGGAAGGACATCAGGGTACCTCTGGAGGGCAGTTTCAAGCTGCAAAGCCTGACCTGCTTCAAGGCCGGAGGGGACCTAGTGAAACTGAGAAATCAAGAGACTGAATGGAGGCCAAGGGCCAGGTTTTGATTCCGTGTCCCTGGACCTTTCTTCATCCAGCGGGAGGAAAAGGCAGGCTGGGACGATGAGCTGGAGACAGGGAGAAGACATCACGACCTCTCGGGAACCAATCCGGGGCTGGGATTTCCTTACTCCTCCTCCTCAGGGGTCTGGGACCTCAGCCAGAGAGCCGGCCTGTCTAGCTGCCATTTCCTGGATTCGTTCTGCCCAGGGTACCACAGAGCTCCAGCCGGTAGAGCCATGGGACAGCCTAAAAATAGTAAACAAAACAGAGACTCTGCAGTCATCTCGGATGACAGCAATGGCTAAAAGAAAGCAAAGTGGTCCCTGCTCACAGGGGAGAGGCAGGATGGAGACAGCCAATGCATCACCTGCTACTGCTGAAGGGTTTACAAAAATCCGGTTATATTTTTTAATCATCTTGCATTTTAGCCCTTTAAAGTACAAATATGGATTTCAAACATATCAAGGGAACAAATTAACTTAGAAAAATGGTAACGCTTTCCGAGGTTGCACCTGCCATGAAATTGCTCCAAGTTTGCATTTTCCCCAGGTCTCGGGTGTGTCATTAGGCCAGATTGATTGCCCTCCTCCCCCGAACAGCTCCCCCATTAGAGGGTTATTGTATGGAAATTAATGGAAGGTTGGGAACATTTTTTTGCAGCTGCAGTAGTCAGAGTCAGTTTTGATTAAGTGATAGAAACCCTGCAAATGGGGGAGATCTCTTTACTTTACCTGCCTCCTTTATTATCACTCGAGTCAGGCTTAGCACTCGCAGCCTCTCCATGGATGCTGCTGTTTGCACTGACTCATCTCTGTGTTTGTAAATGTTTCCCCACTCAATTTCCCCATCAGTACTGCAATTTGATGTGAAACTTAAAGCCTGTCTACTCATTCTTCATTTTCTATTTCTCTGCCCAAGATCCTCTCTCTCCACCCCTACCCCATCACTGCTTTTTGGAAAGGCAGGAAGAAAGTGCTAATATTCCCTACTCTCCACCCTTCTATCCTACTTAGCCCCTAAGAGAAACTATTGAGAGCCTAAACCAGCAATCATAGCTCCGATGGCCCCGGGGGATTTCGAGGTGCAAATTAAGCCTTGGACAGGCTGCTCAGAGAGCTGACAAGTGAGGGCTGACACTTTTCCTCTCCTCTGGTTCTGTCAGGAGCTTTCAAACGTTCCAGAAAAACTGGGGCTCTGGCAGATTAGGAGTTGATCTGCTTGTCATGCAGGGTCAACATCAGACTAAAGCAATTGAGGGCAACAAGACATGATGGAACAGAAAAGTAAAGGATGGTTTAGGTGCAAATCGCCTGCAGAGGGGTGGAGGAGGGAGATGGCATGGCGTGGGACTGTGTGACCTTCTAGAAGTCTTTTCTATTGATAAATTCCATGCCTCTGTGTTTATGCCCCACTTTCTACATTCAGTCAAGCTTTCATCCATTTTCTTTCCCAATGAGTATTTCCTGAGTACCTCACAGCTAGATATTGTGCTAGGTGCTGAAGCTGGGAAAAGAAAAGGTGGCTGAGAATAGTCTCCTAGTTCAGTGGAGAAGACAGACACATAAACCAAAAATTACAATACAATTTGTATAGCACAGGTCAGAGTTCTAGCAGAAATCCATAAAAAAATGCTTTGGGAGGACAGCAGAGGAAACAAGGAAATCTGCCTGAATGGGAAGGGGCAGAGGGTGGTGGGGCATACGAGAGACCTTTTCAAATGAGGGAGCATTGGAACTGGTTCTTGGGAAGCCACCTGTCAGAGAACAGGTAGAAGAGATACGATTCTGGTTAGAGGGACCAGCATAAGCAAAGGTCTGAAAGAGAAGAGTACACTTACAGAAAAACAGGGGGATTCTCCTGGCTGGAGCAGAAAGTGCAGGCCAAAAAGGGTAGGAGATGAAGCTGGATGGGTTGAAGTTGGCATTGGATTATAAATAAGGTAACAGACATGCTAAGGAGTAGGACTGGATCAATGATAGAAACTGAGACTCTGGGGGTTTTTAAGCAAAGGCATTTCATTATTTTGCTATTTTAGAAAGTACAGACCCACAGCTGCATGGAGGAGCCACTGGTGTGGGGAGACCTCAGAGGGTGAGGCCAGTCTGGAGAAGGGGGCGCTGCAATTGTCCCGTGAAGCCTCTAACTCAGCCAGCCAGCCAGGTCCTGTGCCAGGGCTTCCACCTGCCAGAAAACCACCCCAAGACCCTCTCAGAGCTCATATGCCAAGGACATGTTTAAACAAAAAAGTTAACTTTAAAAGATTGCTATCTAGTAGTTTAAAAAGTTTCCTGACACATTGAATAACATCTCTTGCCTCCAGCAAGTGAGGATGGGGTCAACCTAAAATAGATATTTGCCAGTGGTCAAGACTGGACTGCTGGCCCTGGGTTTGATTGATGCTTCCAGGACAGCCTCTGAGTGGGCTGCACAGCCCACACCATTGACCTCGTGAATCTTGTCCTTAATCCAGGGAGAAAATTAGCTCCTGCTTTTGAAGAGCAGCATCTGCCCCGAAGCTATAGTTTCTCTGCTGAACAAGAGCAGACTTGGTCTTTCTTCCCAGATTTAGTTGAGGAGGCAGCTCCATTTGGGCGCTGAGATGATACTTGCATTCGGCAAACCTGTTCCTCCCCCTCAGGAGCCCACCCACTTCACTTTTTTATCATCATGCCATGAGTAAGGCTCCCACCTTTCATTTTCCCCACACCTGGGATGAGCGTCTGTTGTTGAGAACAGCGGCTGTTATCAGGAAGAAGCAATAGCCAATTGGCTATTACTATCTCAAATTCCTCCCGCTTAAATCACTCTGGGGATTAACGTTGGACAGCTCCAAAATGATATACGAGGAGCCAATTTCTCTTCCCCCCTTGGGCAGCCACCTTCCACCTGGCACGGTAATCCTCAAAGCTCATTTGGGAGTCCAGCTCATCTTGGCCCCTTTAATAGCCTTAAAGGGACAAGCTGATCCCCCAGGCTTGGTAATTTATGATCCTGATAGCATCCTCTTGGAAGAAAAGGAGGGCAGTTCCATCTAAGGGCTGCCTCCTGCTGAGAGCTTTGACTACAATTCCTGCCTCTCTCTTTTCTTTCCTTCCTGTCTCTCCCTCCCACAAACAGTGAAATACGAAGGCGATGAAAAGTCTTGTGAATGTCTAGCCAGTTGTAGGTATTGTTACAAGAAGGCGGTCTTGATTATTTCAGCTTCTGAAGTGCTTGGGGTGCTTTGACTGGTTTTAGTTGCTTTGAAAGTAACCTGTTGCCTGTTGCTTGAAAGGGTAGGGTACTGCCAGGTCGTGATACTTCATATTCTGGAGAAGCTAGTTCCCATGTAAAAAGCGCCATAATTACCTCAGTTTGGTGAAGTGCTTCACAGTTGAAGACCCCCAGCCCCATTCCCACTTTGAATACTTTACTGCTACCATATCCTAGCTTAGTAAAAGCATCATGGATTCAGGGTAGCTGATGTTAGGATTCTAAGACATCAAAAGGACAATCTCAAGTACGCTTTCAACCCAAGATGGCATTAACATGGCTCACCTTTTTTGCTCAGTACCTCCTCTAAATGTAACTCTGAAGGAGAGGACTCAGTTATGTGTTTGGGGAGCCTTCCATTGATTGCCAAAAATAGATGTCTGAACATCATGCGCAGACAGCAGCTTATTTGAAAAATGTGTCGTGACACTGATCACAGGGACACAGATAAATCAGGAAATGAGCATGAGTTGGTAGACTGCCAAGCTGACAAGGCACAAAAGTCACAAAGAGGATTCCACATCAGTAAAGCCCAGGCCAAGACAGGAGTTTTCCAGATCTGACCAGTAAGGAAGCGAAGCAGTGAGTCATTTCTTCTAAGACAGAGTAACACTGGAGGGCTGGCTATTCCTCCCCAGACTCCCACTTCCACATTCTTCCAGACTCAGTCAGACATTGAGACACTAAATATCACGAAGTTTCATCTGAGCAAGATGATCCCTTCAAGATCCCCAAGATCTACCTTTAAGAAATCCTTAAATGTAGACGAGCATAAACTTGATTGAAAATCTTGGGGGGGGGAGAAAAGCTAAAGACTCTCCCTTTCAAAAAATCACACATATACCTAATCTTTGCTTATAATTTCAAGAGGCTTATGAGATCCCTGAAGCCTCGTGACGTACAGCAGAATAAGAAGCCCCTAGTGTGAGCTGCAGCTATGATGCCAATAGAGAAATTTATCCATTCATGCATTCATTCATTCAATGAAGTTATATTAAAAGTCTACAAGGTCCCCGGTGCTATGCTGGATGATATTAGAACATAAAGGGGAAAAAAACACTCTCTATGCCCTCAGTAAAGTAGAGTTAGGCATGAAAGTGCCATGGGGAGATCCTGGCTGAATCTGAATAGAAATTGCCCATGGGAGGCTGGTGACTTTCCTTCCTCAGGATTCATTTTCACAGACTGATTCATGTGGGAGTGGGGACCTTCTCTATAGAAAACGACCTCAATTCTCAGTGCTGGGAATTCAGAGATAAATAGACTTCTCTGGAATATTAAGATGGATTTGAGAAAGAGCCTGGCAGAGGCCAAACCACAGTGAGGAGTGTGGGATGCACCCCTGGGAAGCAGCCTACTCCGAGGGAAGGAAAACTTTGGAATGATGAGGTGGATTTAGCAACATGGCACGGGGGCTGAAGAAGAGAACTGGTTCTCCTACAGCAGGTGGCTATTTACCTGTTCAGTTCAACCTCCTGGATGCACATGTATACTCCAGAAAAATAACAGCTTGTGTATGTACATTAACAAATTTCTAATCCTAGGGTTCCAAGCAATACTGCTGTGAGTAACCTCTGAAAAAGTAGAACAGAGAGAAGAAAGAGTTATTTATCCTCCAGGAAGTGAGAGGTAACACCTGGGGACCTGGAAGAGGAGCGACTGTCAGTCAGGAACTCAGAGGGAGCAGCAGCATGTAGGGCTGCAACGTGGGTGAACACTGACAGCCTAGGTAGAATAACTGTGTGCAGCCACATGAAGAAAGGTCAGTGGTTAAAGAATGGGATGCATTAGGCTCATGGGCAGCATCCCAAGAAGAATGACAAGATTATGGCTGGAGGTGCTGACAGCAGCAGCAGAGGCAGTCAGCATTGCTCCTGATTGGGGAAGAGAGGAGGGTGGGAACTGGGGAATGCGCCAACAATGGCAACGATTGCAGAGACTCATGACACTATGGCTAAGAGAGTGAGGGCAGTGGCAGGAGCCATGATGCAAGAAGACTGGTTCACGTGCTCAGAGTTCTACTGGAGCAAAAGAATTCTAAATGGATACTGCTCAAATCCAGTAACTTTGCAGATAGAGGCTCTCAAGCTGGGTAATTCATATTGGTATCATTTCATTGGCCATACAGGCTAATGAGCCCTGCAGGTATTTAGGTATCATGACTGATATTCAAAATATCTAACAACACAAGCGACATAGACATCAACCAGTAAGAATAAACACCAGCCATAGGACTACAGCAGGCTCATTAAGGCCCCTTACTCAGCCAAGTATAAGCCTTCATAGTTAGATCCCAGGGAGGTCGGGGGAGATCCCAGAGTGGAGGACAGTACAGCCAGGATGATAGTGGGGCATTTTACTTAGGGATTCAGAGTAATAGCTATTTACTAACCACGTTAGAAGTCTTTTGATATTTTAACAACCTGTATATGGTTATATATATTTTACAGCCTGTATATTGGAACATACCAACTGAATATCAACTCTGGACAAAGCTAACCAAGAATATAGAGCACTACTTGATGAAATGTCACTTGAAAATCTAAAAGAGCTGAATTCAAACAAACAGAGTAGAATGATGGTTACCAGGGGCTAGGCAGTGATGCTGGACAATGTGTACATTGCTGTTACAAGATGAATAGGTTCTGGGTATCTAATGCACAGCATTGTGATTATAGTTAACAATACTGCATTATATCCTTGAAAGTTGCTAAGAGACTAGATCTTCAATGTTCTCACCACAAAAAAGAAATAATAATTATGTGACCTGACAGAGGAGCTGGCTAATGCTATAGTAGTAGTCAATATTGCAATATATAAATGTATCAAATCAACACGTCATACACTTTAAACTTACACCATGTTAAATGTCATTTAAATCTCAACCAAAAAAGGAATAGCACAAAGGATTTTTTAGGGGGTAATAGAGCTCTTTTGTATCCTGTTTATGGTGGCAGTTACACAAATCTACACATATGTTAAAATTCATGGAATTGTACACTAAAAGAAAAAAGATCAATTTTACTGTATGATCATTGAAAAGATAAAATAAAATTATCCCCAAAAAATGTCACTTGAAAAATGTCACGTGCTATAGGATCTCGTCAGGAAGAGAAATCCCCATTGGCTGCAGAGGAAGACTGAAGGCAGACTAAGGTATGGTGAAAAGAGATTCACTAGAAATCGGAGACCTGGGTTCTGGTCCTGAGCCAGCTCCTTACCCAGCCCTGCAACCTTAGACATCCCCATTGAAATGTGAGAAGGGATGTAGGGAAGAAGTGCCTTGGCAAAGTAGGCAGGGATCCAACCATGAAGGCTGTGAATGCCAGGCTAGGAAGCATGAACTTTGGAGACACGCTGTGGAGGAAGACCAGCTTGCCCAGGAATGGGATAAGAATGACACAGGGAAAGATGACTTCAGCCTCCTCAGTAACATATTTCCTGAGCAGGTGTTTGGCTAGAGATCTGAATGTTGTTATTGTCCTGTGGCCAACAAGAAAATGTCAACAGCAACATTTAATAGCTTTTGGTAGGAATAATATAAGAAATCTATGCAGAAGGAGAAATAGCAGTGGTTTGAGTCCTGTCCAAGTGGCTGCCACCTGCCGTTATGCAGAAAAGGAAAACAAGGAAGGAAAAATAACAAGGCATCACAGGAATACACATCGCAGAGATGGCAGTCCTTGGGCCTGCATGCAGCCTGGGAAATGAACAAAGAGTTGGAGGGAAAAAAGGGAATGGCCACATTACCAGAAAGCAACTGCTGCCACAGGTCAGAAGGCTGCTGGGTAGATGATAACCGCTCATTTGAGTACTGGATCCAAGCAGGAAGCGGCAAAGCATACTTAATGCCCTGGAACTTGCCTCCCCCTCTTGATAGGCTGGAAGGAACACACGTGATATAAATAGCGCTGTGTGAATGACAATGATGAGGGAGCAATGGTTGGGTCCCATCTTCTCATGCCTTTTGCTGCTGGCATCTCCCAGATGGGAATAGCCCCTTTAAAGCTCTCTTCTTTCCTGAAGCCTGCCCCAAACTCTCTGATCTCTGGCAACACCAACCTCTGAGCAGTTATAGCATTCAGAGTCTGAAGTCTGCATTCCGACACTTATCTGAATATGTCTTGCATTGTTCTTGAGTATTGTCCCTTGTGCCGGTTTAATTCCTCTACTAAACTCTAAATTCCGCAGTGGCATTGGATGTGACTTTTTCATTGTTCATGTTGTTCTTGGTCGTGTTTTTAACAACACACAACACTATGTACTCTGCTGGACACATAGATAGGAAGTATTTAATAAACAATTATTGAAATTCATTTAAATGAAATTATTCATTCAACAAGCATTTATTGAATGCACACGATGATCCAGGTGCTGGATCAAAGCAAGGGAGAAAGCAGAGAACCTGGCACAGAGTAGCCACTCAGTAAATCTATGCTCTGATACTGATAAACACATGGTGCCAAGAAAGTATGTGGGACTTCCTAACCCAGATTTCCTTGAAGAGTTCACGCATTACAAAGCAATAGCTTTTAAAATTGCCATCACAAGATGTGTTGCCCCAGTAAGTAGTGATACTAGAAATTATCACACCACCAGGAGGTCAAGACCACATCATTAGAATTGATTGTCCCCCAAATCAGCACCGAACCCATTTTGCTTCACGTCTCTGACTTCCTCCAGCCTGGTCTCCAGAGAGATTCAGGAAAATATTACATCTTACATCTAAAAACCAAAGACGTGATGCTCTGAAAAAGAAACAATAAGACAACTATTGGAAATTGAAGGTGGGACAGTCTCAAAAAACGTAAAAATAAAAACTAAAAAGAGATGGAAAAGATGCGAGACATAGCATTCGATCCAGGAGATCCAGCATTGACTAAGAGGCATTCCAGAAATTCAGAGCTGAGAAACAGAGGAGAGGAGATTGTCAAATAAATAACCGATGATTTCCCGGAAATGAACAGACACACGTATTTCAAAGTTTAAGTGCAAACAAAATCCTAAGCAGTTTAAATGAAAAATAAAGACCCACAGCTAGACACATCTTTTTGAAATTTCAGAATATTAAGCAGCACTGAATGCCAGAAGACAATTAAGTAGTATGTAAATTACCCATTTTATTTTACTCTCACCCCAAACCTATGAGCTGGCTCCTGGGAGACAGTTCTTCCCACTTCTGCTGTTTCCTTCCATGTGGGGGCAGATCCACGTGGACAGCTCTCCTGAGCTCTCTCCACCTCCTCTCTGGGAGAAGGAGTGACAATCCAATTTGTGAGTTTGGAAGAAGGAATTGGACATGTATAATCTAGCACTTTCTTCCGCTTCCCTTTTCTTGGGAAGAAGCTTCCCACAGGAAGCAGAGGTCTGCTTTGTCTCAACAGACTGTAAAGCAGCTGGCTCTTGTCTCCTGGGTAAGTCGGCTTACTTCTGTGGTTCAGCATTTGGAAGCCCGTTTGCTTGCAGATTCACTACATTTCACCTCAGGGAAGACACCGTCAACTGGAAGGCAGTACCATTCTTGTATGTACCACAAAGAAAGGAAAGCACTGACAATTAAGCAATGCAATCCTATCAGTTTGAATTTTTTAATACTTATTAAATAAGATTATTTCTTTTAGACACACGTGTTTATGACATATCACTGCTTCGTATACAAAAAAAGGAAAATAAGTTGGCTATCATATTTCTAAAACACATTCAGAGTCTCACTGTTTTCGATCACATTTTGACTCAGAGTTATCTACATCCTTAATTTACAATATAAAATCTTCCTCTTTGCCATCAAGATATAGCATTGGACTCATAGTGCTCTGGGATTTTGTCTTCCAAGTTGCAGACATCCATTCTGCAGATTTTGATGCTGGCACTTTACCTTTTAGACGGTGTCAGTGGAAGGTTTTTGGACAACAACCAGGACTTTTATTTCTTCCTTAAATGATCCTTAATAGTTTATTGACAGAAATATCAAGAAGTGCAGTGGCCTGGTCTTGCCACCAAGAATAACCCAAGTTCATGTGCCTGCAAGCACTAACAACTATGTCATGACTACCACCTGGCCAGCAGCAAGTGTAAGATGCCATTGATTGTGAAATGCACCCTCAGTTCAGAGACGTTAAATGAGAACAGCATGTACATCTTAGAATCAATAAAATACGGTAGACTTGTTCTTTAATTCCAGCTTAATCACTAACAAAAGAGATGTTCAGTTTCTCTTATGCTTTATTATTTTGTAGTGTTTTCCAAATTGTTCAAAACTTGGATGAAAAGGAGGACCAGCATTTATTAGGTCCCGTTGCATTCCAAGAGTAAGTACTGTTATTATCCCATTTTACAGGTTAAAAAATGAAGCTCAACAAAGTTAACTCGCGCAAGGATTCACAACTCAGGGGCAAAATCAGACCGCATCCTGGTCTGCTAGGTGACAGCACTAACCACCAAGCATACTGAGCTTTGTAAACTACCTGATGAAGGGTTCCAAAGGATGGGTAGGAATTCGCTTGTGAGAAGGACACACCAGAATAAAAAGGGTCACAGATGCGAGGGAGCATGGCCCTTTCAGGAACTTCTAAGGATTTCCTCAGGGCTGGAGGGCAGGACAGGAGGGGAAGGGGGATGCGATACGATACTTAAGATGGAGCACTGCCCTTTGCAGGGATGATGAGCAATTTTGTGAAATAGTTCCCTTTTTACATTCCAGCTTAAACACTGTTGCCCGGGGAGGCCTTCCTCACTCTTGTAGTCTAATGAAGAGTCTCTGCTATCTGCTCCCATGGTGACTTTTCTTCCACCTTAGAACTTAGCACACTGGATTCTAATTACTGATTTAAGGACATCCACTGCTAACTGTAAACAAGCTCCGTGAGCAGAAGATGGAATCTATCAGGTCATCACTGTATTCCCAAAATGCAGTATGGGGCCTGGCACAGAGCAGGTGCCCCAAAACTGGTTGGCATATGAATATACAACTCAATTAGTGGTAGGCCAGGGTTAGCCAGCAAATGTGGATGTTACAAAACCACAAGGGGAACCACCAGAGAAATTTAAGGACTGGCCTGACATAACCAGTGTTGTATTTTAGAGAGCATCTCTGATTGCAGGTCAAGAACGGATTGGAGGGAACAGAGCGAAGGCAGGGAGACAGTTAGGAGGCTGCCTCAATGGTCCAGACATGAATCCTATGGCAAGAAGGTGGCAATAATGAGATATCATCAGCATTGAAGTAATACGTAGTTGAATTCATGAGAGACCTGCACAAGAGGACCAAGGCAGAAACCTGGGAACACTGACATTTAGGAGACGGTGGGGAAGAGGAGTCAGCAAAAGAGACCAAAAGGAGAAATTTCCAGAGAAATATGAAGAACAGGAGAGCATGATGTCAAAGACGCTAAAGAAGAACAGAATTTGGAGGACGAGAAGGATGTGATCAACAGGATTAAATTCAGGCAAGAATTGAAGTCAGATTTCCACAGGACAAATAAGGGACCATTTGTGACCTTGAGAGAGCAGTTTCCGTGCGGTGGAGACAGCGGCTGATTGCAATGGGCTGAGCTGGAGCTGGGGACTGAGAATACATGAGACAACGTTTGAGGAAACTAATTTTCTAAGACCTTCAACGCAAGGGAAGGGAGTGATTAGGTGACAAGGAAGGGAATGTACAACTCAGGGAGGGTTGTTGTTGTTACTGCTGTCCTGTGATTGAATACAATTGAGTCTGTAATAAAGTGGGAGTGAGAAGCCATCAGAGGCGGAGAGAGTGAAGATATTGGCAAGGGGGATGTACAGTCACGAGTGGCTTAACAACAGGAATATGTTCTGAAAAATGTATCTGTTAGGTGATTTCGCCATTGTGCGAACATCATAGAGTGCACTTACATAAACCTAGATGGTATAGGCTACTACACACCTAGGCTAGATACCACCAATCTTATGGATCCATTATTGTATATGCGGTGCGTCCTTGACTGAAACATCGTTACATGGCACGTGACTGTATTTGTTGCAGTGAGGTCTCCAAGGAACGGGAAAGTCTAGGTGAAGCAGCTGGAGGCTATAAGCACCAATGATAAGGGACAATCAAGTCTTTGGGTGCCGACCTTGTGGGAATAAAGGCAAATGGAATGTACTCTGCTGGAAGGAAGTTAGGATAGACAGAAAGAGAGGAGGGAAATGAAAGGAGGCGAGGAAAGGAGAAAAGGGGAAGAGGAAGACAGAGGAGAGGAAGGAGGAATGGACTTCACTCTTGTCAATCAGCTAAATCTCTCTTCCACAAGGAGGTGTAAATGAAGGGCAGATGGAAGCACCCGAAATATATTCCCCCATATTGCTTCCTCCTGTAGAAGACATCCTCTCCCTCTCCCCATCCCCCCACTCCCTCACCCCCACCACAGCAGAAATATGAAGTAAATACCCTCAGGCCACCTTCAACCTAGTTAAAGCCACTGGAGGCGACTAACCCAGTCTGGAGCTGGGTTCCGTTCCAAGACGTGTCAGAGCCTGAAAGCAGAGGGTACTGGCTGTGGGTAGAGGGTGCTGTTCCATTCACCTGAACAGGCTTGGAGAGCATATCTCCATTTTGAATGCGTGGGCCTGAGAGCAAACCCAGCGGGCCCTATAAAGATGCAAAGATCAATACTCATAAGCCATCCACAGGCTATGCGTAAGGCCTGATCATTGAATAATCTCACATCGCAAACACACAAAACGTGTGCGATTCCCAGCACATTTCTGCAAACCATTTGATTTCATTTGGAACAGACTGCTGTCAGGAGGAACATTTTCCAGGTGGGGTGTTCCCCTTTGTTTCACCCCTGGCAGCCCTTCGTGACATTCTTTGGCACATATGTGCATCCTTACGTGGTGAACCTTTTCCCTCTAACCTCTTTCCTGAGCTAATGGAGCCCTTTTCAGCAGCAAATCATTCTTTGAGCCTGTATTACATCTCTTCTTCTCAGGATTTGCTCCATGGGTATAATTGGCTGCATTCAACTCCCCTCTGTCCATAACACCATAGATCATACAGGCAGAGATGGATCCCCAGTGAACCAGAACAGGCTTATGGCTTCAGGAAGACATTAAGATATGCATATTTTATTTTAACATCCTTTGGGTATAGGGCAGCCAAGCCTTGTGTCTTCCTAAACAGACTCCCTGGCTACATAGTCAATGACTAAATAATGCGTTGTATGGGTTTCACCTAATAAAAACCAAAGGCCATGTATGGGGCAAACAAGGCCGAAATCTTCCCTTCCTGTGCCCCACTTCTCCAAATGATGGATATAGTCTGTGCTTCTGTTGCGGAACACGAGCTCAATTAAAACAGTTCCTATACACTGCTGCTGGAATCACTTTTGAATGTTCCCATCCTATAAACATATCATATTATAATATTAATGTGAAACCTGCTCACTTTATTGCCTCAGTCCCTTCACAGTTCATTGATTAACCAGATGCCAAGCATACATCCCCTTTACTATGTATGTGTGTGTTTTATCGTGGAGGATGCATTATCAATCCCATCCAAAGTTCCTCGCTGAAGTTTTCCTATCAATTGTTTCCTTACGGTTCACGGCATATGGACAGTTTATTCTCTCATCAATCCTCAAGGGGCCATTCTTGTCCTTGATAATAATAACAGCGTTAATGGATGTGTTCCCGTTTCAGGATATACCATTATCTTGAGCTAATTTAATTAAGCTGCACTACAGCATTGTATCTCTGCTTCCTATTGTCCATCATGCTGTTCTCCCACATCCCAACAAAACGTGTCCCTAAGCCAATGAGGCTCATTTTTATCCTTTGAGAAGCATGGATGGTCCTTGGATGAGAGAGAGTTCAAGGAGAGCATGGTTGGTTAATGGGAAGGGGGTCACAAGAGGGAGATAAGGAAGGACTATGAAAAGGAATACACATCGCTCTTGTCAAGAGTTCCACAGTCTAATACAATGAGCATAGACAGAGTTCAAATCACAGCTCTGCCACCTACCAGCTTTTTGACCTTGGAAAATTTTACTTCTTTTAGTTTTGATGTTGTCCTCTAGAAGAGGCACAAGAATTGACTCTTTGTGTGATTCTTTAGAAGAATTAATCAAATAATGTATGTTTCCCTAGCGCATGGTTGGTACCCTGGTGATAATAGTTCCTTCAATTTTGTCCTATTTCCCAACTCGGGTTTCTGCAGTGGATGCTGTTAATAAATATTGCAGGTGTGCGCTGCTCTGACAAAAGGTGTGTTTCTAAATGAAGGGTGTAAATTAGGTTGGAGAAATGAGTCATATTTTAAATGCAGTGGAGAGTATGCTGTTTAAAATTCTTCTGCGCTGCATTCTTTTGTGAAGCAATCACCCCCCTATCCATAACACGTGTGCATAAAGCAGTAGATTGCTATACAAGAGAATTTCTATAGCTGAGTGATGGCCCTCCTCTTCTGTGTGGTCACTGAAATAATAACAATGTCACTGAATAACATTTACTGAGAGCTTACTCTGTATGCTCTGCTAGTACTTTACACACATTCCTCACATCCTCTGTGAAATAGATACCACATTATCCCCCGATTACAGATGAGAAAATTGAGACGTAGAAAGATTGTACAACATGTTCAAGGTCACATGGCGAGTGGCAAGCTCTGATTTCAACACAGGCCGTCTGGCTCTCCTGAGTCACTTCAGAAGAGGGGCTGTCTCTAAAGGGAACTAAAAAGGAGTGCCTGAAAAATCTACCTTCCCTAACCCAAGACTTCTTAAGGACTCAAGTTGTACTCCCAATATTTTCTTTAAAATTGTAGTTGTCCCTGGGGCCAGAGCTGAATTCTGCCGCCTGGCTCCTCAATCTGACAGAGATGCAAGATGGTGGCATTCTAGATCTCATCTAAAAACTGTGCTCTTCCTTGGGCTCTTCCTAAAGATTCAATATCCCACTCTCTCCATCCACATGTGGACTTATGCTGGCCAGAACCTTGGTTGTACATCAGACTCAGGGATCTAGAGAAGAATGGGAAATATTGATGGGGTCTGGGTGGAGCACAGAGGAAAGGGTGCAACTGAGTTGAATCAGTTTCACCAACTGAGATTGAAGGAGCTGGTGGGACTCTGATTACTGATTATCTACTCTGTGCCAAACCTCATGCTGGGTACTTTTAATAGGGCTGAGCAAACAAAGTGCTTGGGGGCCACCCATGATGTAGTGATTAAGTTCTCACACTCTGCTTCAGCAGCCTGGGGTTCGTGGGTTCGGATCCCAGGCATGGACCTACACGCCACTCATCAAGCCACACTGTGGCAGCAGCCCACATACAAAGCAGAGGAATATTGGCACACTATTAGCTCAAGGCCAATCTTCATCACAAAAAAAAAAAAAAAGGAGAGAGAGAGAGAAAGAGAGATCCTTGGGTGCAAAATTCAAGGAGGCTCTTACTTCCAGGGTTGTGAAAGTGCCAACACTGGCTTTCATATTCTCATTTTGCTTAGCTATCATTGAAAGCTTGATAGGGCAGTGTTAACAGCTCAATATACTATATTTGCATACGATCTGAAAAGAGAGATGAGATCTCAACTCCAAATACAACTTACCTTATCAGACTTGTTCTTTGAAATTCATCCCTTCAGGTATCCCCTTATTTTACCCCAAATTTAACCCCCCAAAGGTAGATGATTCTTAGCTTTATAAAGTCATTTATGCCAGGATCCATGAAAGAGTAGAAGTCTCTCTATTATACCTGTCTCTCGGAGTGACTCATCCCAACTCTCTACTTCATAGACATGGCCTTCCTTTTCAAAGAAGAGGGTGCAATGACAAGTGGCCCCAGGGTATTACAGGCCCACTGGGTTGCAAAGATTTACCAAATTGCACAGCATTATAAATGCTTGGAGAACCCAACTTAGTGATTGAGAGTCCCCATCTTCTAGAGAGGGTAGAAAGTCCATCTTCATCTTCAATCAACTTTCAACTTCCTGGTCTACAAGGAAATTAAGGCACTCACCTGAGCAAATGAATGACCTATGGGAAATCTGAGACTCCTGGGATGGGAGTGTCACAAGATTGTCCTTCTAATTTGGAGCCCAGAGTGAAGATCTCTTCTCAGGCCTGATAACTTTACACCCCTCACCTCTATCTGTATGTCTTCCTGGGGAAAGACCAGTGGTAAAGGTAGGATTTGAACATAGAGTTGGAAAAGCATAGCTCAAGCTTAAGTCATTCTTCAAACCTTGAAATACCCTTCTCACCACTTCTACTCTCCTCCTTTTGATGACTCCTTAAGGAAAACAAAAAAAAAACTATTTCAATTCCCTGGAAAGAATCTGGTATATATTTTATTTTATCCAAATGGAGTCACCCACATGTTCCTGAAGACCCCAACAGTTGGGACCATAACTCCTACATGGCTGGCACCTCTTTTCCCTCTGAAGAAGCTCAGAGCCCACCTCAGTGTCAGCCACACTCAGTCCAGTGTCTTTTTCAGTGACAAGCGATAGGTTTAGGCAGCACTGTCAGTTCTTGTGAGAATTGTTCTCTTTGTCATTGGCAAGAGCCTTGCTATGCTTCTCCCAGGAAGCCACTCCAGGACTGGACAAGCTCACTGTGTTGAGTGTCCTGAGCTGGCTAGGGTCAAAAGCCCAGCACTACAGACAGCTTGAAACTCACATAGCATGGTCTTCAGGAGGCAGAGCCAGAGATCAAGAGACATAATTGAAAGAAGAAAAGGAAATGTTTTTCTTGTAGCAGGTTGGTAAGAAGCACGTGAAGGGCACAGGAGAGCCTGAGCTGAAAAGAGGCTACGGCTGCTCCTGTTCTGCAGAGGCCGCTGTTCTGGGAGAGTCATCAGGGTGCATGTCACTCACACCTTCTTTGAATAGGGACAATGGTCCAGTTGGTCCCCTTCTCAAGGTCAACCACTGAGTCAGACACTGTCATCAGAAGTGGGCAGTTGTCTGAGCCAGCCTGGCAAGATGTTAGCAAAGCAACAGTAGCTGCAATGTCCTGCTTAATCACCTGTGTATTCTCACAACAAGCCTAGTGCTTGGCACATGAATAGTCAATAAAAACTCATTCTAGAACATATACTCTTAAACTATATTATTGAGATATTTTTGCCTCCATTTTCAACCGTCTTAGTTGGCCTCACTGATATGGCCATCAAGAAAAAAGGCCATCCTAAAGTATAGACATATATCCTTGGCCAAGTGCCCTGATATAAAATCTCTTAGAAGATGTATCAGGTCTTCAGCTTTAAGAAATCATTTCTAAGGGGGCCCGCCCTGTGGCTGAGTGGTTAAGTTCACGGGTTCCACTTTGGCAGCCCAGGGTTTCGCTGGTTCAGATCCCAGGCACAGACATGGCACCAGTAATCAGGCCATGTTGAGGCAGAGTCCCATATAGCACAACCAGAGGCACTCACAACCAGAATATACAACTATCTACCGGGGGTCTTTGGGGAGAAGAAGAAGAAAAAAATCAGATGGGAATTTAGGCATTCTTTGTATGCATGTGAATGCTCTATAAAGCTCTCTAAATGGCACCGTGTGGAGATATTGAAGCATTTATTGTCATTGTCATCCTCAGCATCTTCACCATCATACTGGTTATCATCTTCAACTTCTTATCAACCTTAACCTTGGGCAATTTATTTGCAGACTCAACCTGCCCTGCAGCAGGGAAATTGACTGGATGCATTTATTCGTCCAACCTTGAGCTGGACTCAGTTAATGCTATACCCTAGCTGCACACTCTTGCCTCATTTTGCAGCCAGCGTGGCCCCAGCAACAGCTTGTGCTGTACCCACAGTCATAGCACCCAGCTGCTGTCGCTGCCACGACCACTGCAACACACTGAGAAGCCCTTCATGCAGCAGTGACTGCCTGCTGCTCTGAGGCTGCACCCACTACCAGTGACACCACCAAGAAGTGCAGGGAAGTTAAGGCCTCTTGGGTTGAATTTTGGCCAATGGGAGGCAGGTAAGTTCTCCTTCCTCTCCCTCCCGTCAGTTGCACTTGTTGCAAATCTGCAGCCAGTTTGGCAATGCTTCCGCTTGTGTTTGCTCTTCTCCTTCACTACCACAGTTCCTTTTGTCATCACTGTTGTTTCCCTTGGAATGCGCTCCCCAGTGAAGAGCTATTAAGTTCCTTAGTGGTCTAGGAGACAAGATAAAAAGACAAGATAAACGATTAAAAATTGTATACATTGTTAATCACCAACCATGTTCCGGTCTGTTCTAGGTGCTGGGGAGAAATTGGTGTTATGAAACAAACATAATTCCTGCTTCGTGTTCATGGAGTTTCACCTCCTAAGTATGTAATTATAAATTGCTCGGAAGGAAAAGTCAGCACTCTAGATTGCATAAGAAAGGAGCTTGATGTAAACAAGGTCAGGGAGGGCAGTTGCCCTGGGGAGGGGGTGCTTACCCTGAGAGCTGTGAGTGAAGGGGAGTTAAGCGGGTGCAGTTTTATAGGAGGAAAGAAGGGCCAGATGTGTGGAATGGAAGAGCAATGTGGTCAGTGTTTACACAGGCGCTGTGGCTGATCCCTCAGTGGATGTCACTCAGAAAGCCTTTTAGAAAGTATAAATGCCCAGGCCCTACCATAGGCCTGCTAAATCAGAGTCTTGAGTAGTGCCCCGGAAGATTCTTAAACCTTCCTTTCGAACCTTGGCCAGGTTTGGAAACCACTGGATCAGACATATAGGGCCTGCCGTGTATAAAGAATAAAGAAGGAAAAGTTTTGTTCTGGGCGTGCCCTTTTCCTACTGTCAGAGGCCACCACCTTTCTTCTGCTTTCCCTCTATCCCCCTTCCCTTCCACAAACCATGCCCATCGTACACGCATGTGCACACACACACACCCCATAGTGCCCACATCTTTGCTCGCCCAAGATGCCCTCTGCAGTGCTTCTCTCTGGCTCACTCTCTTCAGCTGTGCCCCACACTGAGGGCCTTTCTTGATCTCTTGCTGCAGCAACATCGACCTGCCCCATTTGGTAATCCCTCGGGCCCCTGTCACCTGCTAATCAATAAAGTGTTCTGTAGCTACGTGCTGACTGATGAACACACTTCCAGATAATCGTAAGAACTCACATGTAAGGATATGGCCCTGTCTGGTACCATAGCTTAAAAAGACATTTTCAATGTTATATCTCATTTAGTATTTTCAGGAAAACTAAATTGTTTTGGAGTGTTATCCACACTAAACATCTGACACATCATCTCTGGCCAAAGTTACGCAGCAAACTTGCCACTCTATCCCCAGGGAATACACTTCTCTTTTACAACGGGATCTCCAACATCTTTTTTAAAGCAAAGGAGGGACTGATATGAGGTTCAGCTTAAGGAAAGCCTTAATAGAGTGAAGGCGGGATCCGGAGGTAATTTGGCAGGAGAAAGCTTTTAGCACTGCGATGTGTACGAGGCAATACAGTATAGCGGTTAAGAGCAGCATGTCTGAGCTTTTGAGTGAGAGGCTTGAGTTCAAGGCCCAGTGCTGCAAGGTATCAGCTATGTGGTCCTGGCTCAGCTACTTAATCTCTCTGACTGCACCTTCCTCAACTGACAGTTAGGAGCTATACCTCCTAAGGTAGGCGTAATGCTTAAATGAGATAAAACATCGAAAGCACTTAATAAAGTGCCCAGCACACAGTAAGTCCACTCTTTTTATTGTTATTATTATACTACATAGGCAACTGCCTTCTCTTTTGTGAGACTGGCCTTAGAGATGACCATCCGAAAAGGAAGGTGAATGTGTTTGTGCGGCGGGGAGACAAGGAGGAAAAAGCGAGGGCGCAAAGGAAGAACAGGAAAGAGATCTCGCCCACCCACGTGCACCTCTTCTGATTCCATCGGCCCAGCTAGGCCATTTTCAGCCCCGCCAGAAGGAGTGGAAATTGAACTGTGATCTGGAGAGCTATCCGTTCTGACCATTAGTCAAACACCGGGAGCCAGTTAGACCTAATTGTCTTTGAAACATCCAAAGACCAAACGCTTTTTTGGAGGTCAGGCTGTGCAGCTGAAAAGGAGACAGAAGTACCTGGGATGAAAATAAAAGCATAATAGGTTCATATAGTTGGTCTGAAAATTAGCTTTAGGGGTCTCCTTACGTTGGTTTCTTAACGATGTGAAACGTAGTAATGGTTTCAGCCATAATAAAGATGAATTGCTTTTTTTCCCCTAAAAAATGATGAAACTTTGGTAAACATCCCAGGTTTATCACTTAATTTATCCCCAGCTCATGGGGAGAGAGAGAGAGAGACTTCCCTCCAACCCAGCCCCCATTTTTAATATTCCAAGCTATTAGATTTCAATAACCCACTCTCCAGCAACGTGTGTCTCATTTCCCTGGACAGACCAAATAGGCAATAACAGCCTCTCGGTTAGAACACTAATGTTGTAATTTAGAACTTCTGTCAAGATGAAAGATCGTTGCTGGGATCCTCAGAGGGCCCACAGCAACACTTCAACCCAGGCCTTGGATAATGAAGTTTTCATTATTAAATAAAGATATTTTAGGAATGTCATAAACCATAAATCCACTCTCTTCTATTGCCCTGCCACCTTATTGTGTTTATTTCTAGCGAAAGCCCATCCTCTTTATACTATCCCTAACTCCTCCGAACTTGGCATTTCTTGCCTTTCAACCCCTTAATCCCACTGTGATGCACTGAAGTTGCTATGGTGACAGAAGAGTGTCTTCTCCCACTTTGGACCCATAGGCTATCATAGAGGAAAGTGTATATGGAGGAGATGAGTCCCTGTTCCCTCTCCTTGGCTGCTCCTTCCTCCCCACCTTGCCCTTCCAACCAGCTGAGAAACTGGCTCCAAGCAGTTTTATCTCACCTCAAGGAAATGCTAACATGCACCATCAGGTCTGGCTGTTCTTAAAAATTATGGTGCAATCAATTTTTAATGTGAATTTAGTACTGGTTGAAGCATTGGACTCTGAGTCCCAGAGAAATGACTCATCTGTTTATCCATTTGCCACATGTCAGGGTGCGTTTCCTCAAATGCCACCTGCCTTAACCTGGCTCTAATACCAAACTCAAAAAGGCAACCTTCCTGGGGATGCTCGTGCCAACCTCAGGAACTTGCCCCCTTGCTGAGCATCTGAAGAGGAGAAAAGGATTGATGCTCTTTTTCCCCAAGACCAAGTGACACCGAGAAGCCTCAGAAGGCAAAGAGAGCTAAGACACATCTCAGTGGACTCTGCAAATAAAAAGAACCAGGACGTCTGAAATTTGGAACTCATTTAGGCATCCCCAGCCCGCTGTTGGACCACACCCGACAAGCCAGCTGTCTTAAAAATTGAGGGGAAATTTTCCCGTCTATCGCAGTGAAGTGAAGGGCCTCTCATGTGCACATAACCAAATGTCTCTTTGCTGTGAGTTAGGCCCATATTCAAAGGAGATAAAGATCTACTTATAATAATTCAGAATATTAGGTTCTTAGAAGGGGAGTACTAATATATAGACAGGGAATTCATTTGTGTCTGTATTTTTATTTATACCAATAATCCAAACTGAAACAAAAAGAGCTATTAGATGAATCAAAGAAGAATTTGTAGATATATCTGAAGACAAAGATCATGACCTTATGGCTCCCAGTCATCTCTCTGTGTAGCTTCTTCCATCACGGGGAGATTTAAAGTTGAACAGATTTAGCTCTAAAATATAGCAAAACAAAACAACACGAAAAATCACTTTTTCATCACCACTGCTCAGCGGGCTTCAGGAACAGTTGGTCTCAGCAAAAGACGCTCCTTTCTGAAAACATCTGAGAATCCAAATTACGAATTATATGTATATATATTTTTTTAAGTCCATCTTGAAGCACACATCAGTTTGGGACATTTATTGTGGGAGAGGGCACAACTAACCATAGAACCCTATCAGCCTCTGAATTCACTGAAAATAAACGTCCCCTCCCAGGACTAAACAAATGAGGAGCTTTTGTGTGATGACACTCACACCCGCCTGTAATAGGTTGCTAAGATTCCACTAATTAAAAAAATCTCATTTGAAGATAGCTAATCGTTTCCGCATTTCTACAAAGCTCTAGTCAGACTACATTTCCCCGAACTTCAGGGTCTGTCCTGATTACTACTCAATTAGTTTTGATTCAATTCACTGAAGAAAAATGTCCATTTCATTAGTGTGGAGAAATAACCATTGGACACAAAATATATTTCCCAGTATTGCTATGGCAACCAGGATGACACAGCTGAGCTCAGAATGTTAATGCCTTCCCTGGGACTGTATTTTTAAGACAGCGTGTGGCCATTAAGGCTTGCTGAGGTTGGGGTGGCTGGTGCCACATGGTTGCTGAGATTGGCAGGCAGAAGAGTCCAAGGGACTCCTGAGAACTCCCCTCCACTGCCACTCCCCTCCCCTGCCACTCCCCTGGGGCTGGCATAGCAGCAGCAGCATGGATTACTTCTTTGCAAGTCCCAAGAGCAGCCTCTCTATGTGACATGCAAAAGTCCAGCTGGAAAGTAAAAACTGCGGTCCATCATCCAGATGTGTTTTTCTGCGTGTTGCCTGCTTTGTAGATGTGTGTGACTGTCGAGGTGATGGACCTACTTCTGAGCTCTTCATTAATACCTTCCGGCCAGCCCAGGTTGGCCGACATTGACAGAGTGAGGTGAGGAGCTGGCAAATTTTCCACCCAATTCAGTAGATTGCAGTCAACCTGGAGAACTCCATGCCCTTAAAAGGCAACTTGGTTCTTATCTGCACTCCCCAGGTCGATGTAAGCAAAGGATGAGAAGGCAGATTCTAGACGACTCAGCTGAAACAAATGGATCTGTTTATATGGGATAGGAGCAAAAGCACCAATACCAGTCTTCAAAAACGATAGGTGTGGCCATGATTTAAGGGTTAATTAGGGCAGATAACCAAATTAGACCATAACAAAAATTTCATTTGGGAGACTGAATTTTCCAGGTTAAATGGGTAATTGCCCATATTTTCCCTTAAGCTATGTCAGCATAATCTTAAACTATCAATTAACAGCTAGTTGCTGTGTGCTATGTTCAAGGCTCCATGGCTTAGGATACAAAGATTAAAGGCAAGAGAGCATACTCTGAAGGAACAGTTTAGTTGGGAGATCGCGCTTGAACTACTGACGAAAGCTGCTATTTACTGAGTACTGACTCTGTGCCTGGTAGTATGTACTTTATATGTAAGTATATGCTTGTGCATGTAAGTATACGTGTATGTATATGTAATAAGTGCTTTATATGCATTATTTTATTTAATCCTCATACTGGCACTGTGAAGAAGACATTAGCCCTATTTTATTTATTTTTGTTGTGTTGTGTTTTTGCTGAGGAAGACTGGCCCTGAGCTAACATCCGTGCCCATCTTCCTCTACTTTATATGTGGGATGCCTGCCACAGCATGGTGTGCCAAGTGGTGCCATGTCCACACCCGGGATCTGAACTGGCAAACCCAAGGCCACTGAAACGAACCGTGCAAACTTAACTGCTGCGCCACTGGGCCGGCCCCTAGCCCCATTTTATAACCAAGTACACCAAGGCTCAAAAAGATACCTGGCTAGTCAATTACTAACTTAATTACCACAATTAATTAGTGGAACTGGATTCGAACGCAAGTCTGTCTGACTCCACGATGACCTAGAACCAGCATGCACACTACCTTTCACAAACACGTGAATAACCACGTGGTAAATGTTTGGTGACCAGTGAGTGTTGCAACAGTAAATACCTGATTTGTAAGGAAAACGGCAAAGTCCTATTGCATTTAATTAATTTAGCTTCCTTTTCAAATTCAGCTTCAAAGGAATGGGCAAAACCAGAGCATCCCGTCTCCTCCATTAACCAGATGCTCCTCACATTGCCCTCCCTCTCCTTCTGCAGACCACAGGGGAGGCAGGATCGCTGTGGAGAGAGCTGCCAAAAGGCAAGGACCTGGCGTTGGTTCTAACATAAGAGCAAGCTCACAGCCAATTATCTCATTCTCAGAGTCTCAGTGCCCCCGCCCCCACTGCACCCCCCTGGGATCCTGTGCATCTGAGCTTCTTTATTTTGAATCATCATCATGTCACCATCAAAAATATTTATTAAGCTTCTGCATACATATTGTCCTGGTCACCCCATTTATTCTTGCTCCCTTGGCATGTGTGTAATTTTCACTTTATCTGTTTGCAGTTGCTTGACATGATTTTATGTCATCTTTATACATCTTCAGCTACAGCGTGCAAGACACCCGGAACTCAGAGTGGGTCCCCAGCCTTCTCTTTGCTTGGCGGTTGCAACAACACCAGGATCTTGGTTCAGGGACTGACAGAATGGCTGCCTCTTTCAAATACAATCAGGAGCCGAATGAACTGACATATGTAGTGGTTTATAATCTAAAATCATACCATAGATAAGACATGCAAGGGACACACATTTCACAATACAGATTGTCTTTGTTACTACAGCAGCATTTGTCAAAATGTGTTCTAAGAAAATCTACTCCCTGGGGATGTTAAAGAATGTCAGTAGAAATAAAAGGGGGCCAGATTCTGTGGTCAATTATGTTTAGGAGACGCTGGGTTAAACAAAGTTAATCAGGTTTCTTCACTGCAAGGGTTCTCAGGGCTCTTAAAATGCTAATGTACTGTATGACTCTCCAAGAGAGGAGAATGGGAGGAAGCATTTACCACAGAACCGTTTTTATCTTGGAGCATTGAGGGACTAGCGTTTTGCAAGCTCTGGAAAACACAGAGTAGGGGTCAATCTTGGAGCCTAATCTGTACCCCTACATGAGGAAGTCTGGAAAATGGCACAGTCCACTGGGAATTTTTGCATGAAAATTCCTAAGCATCATGGGAGAAATGTTGAGGACTTTCAGACTGATACTTGAGCCCAGGAAACAGGAAATTAAGGATACCAAGGAAGACATAGTGAAAATATCTGGTCCCAAATTCCACAGGGAGTGGCCTGAATGGGCTGGAAACTAGTCAAGGTGAGGTAGGAAAGACCTGAAGTGGCTCAGACCTATCTGAGTGCAATGATCTTTAATTTCTGGAGAAAGTCTCTGTATAGCTTTAGATGCTTTGAGATACAAATGACAGAAAATCCTAATCGAACAGGCTTAAACAATAAGCACATTAATCATCTCACCTAATAGGAAAACCCGGGTTCAGATCTTCAGAAACTCTGTGATTTTGTTAGCTTGCATCACATCCACTGGTTCCTGGATCCCACCTCACCTCCTTCCTTGATTTTTCTCTCTCAATTTGTTGGAGTAAATAACTTAGGAAGGATATATAAAAGGCAGATTTTCTAAGTTCTCAAATGTCTAGATATACCCAGTTTTACCCTGAGAATTGTTGATAGTTGGCTAGGTCTAGATTGGAAATCTAGTTTGAAAAATGTTTTTCCTCAAAGTATTGAAATCATTTCTCCATTGCCTATTGGCATACAGTGATGCTGCTGAGAAACCCAAAGCCCGTCTAGTTCTTTACCATTATATACTATTTCTTCATGCATTGACTTTTAGGGACTTTTTTTCCAAATTGATATAATTGACATATAACATTACATTAGTTTCAGGTGTACAACATAGTTATTCGATATTCATATATACTGTGAGATGATCACCACAATAAGTCTAGTTAACATCCATCACCATGCATAGTTACAGCTGTTTTTCTTGAGATGGGAACTTTTGAAATCTACTCTCTTAGAATCTTTCAACAATACAATACTGTATTATTAACTATTGTCACCATGCTGATGCTGTACATTACATTCCCAGGACTTATTTATTTTATAACTGGAAGTTTGTACCTTTTGACTCCCTTCACCCATTTTGCCATACCCCCAGCCCCCGCCTCTGGCAACCACCAATTTGTTCTCTGTATCTATGAGTTCATTTTTGTTTTTGTTTTTTATATGAGATCGCATGGTATTTGTCTTTCTGTGCCTGACTTATTTCACTTCACATAATGCCCTCAAAGTCCATCCATGTTGTCACAAATGGTAAGATTTTCTTCTTTTTATGGCTGAATAATATTTCATCATATATATATGCTCCATCTTCTTTATTCATTCATCTATTGATGGACACTTACATAGCTTCCATGTCTTGGCTATTGTAAATAATCCTGCAATGAACAGAGGGTGCAGGTATCTTTTCTCTGTAGTGCTTTTCTTTGGATAAATACCCAGAAATGGGATCGCTGGATCATATGCTAGTTCAATTTTTAATTTTTTAACAAACCTCACCACTGTTTTCCATAGTGGCTGCACCAGTTTACATTCCCACCAGCAGCACACCAGGGTTCCCTGTTCTCTACATCCTCGCCAACACTTTTTACTTCTTGTCCTTTTGAAAATATCCATTCTTACAGGTGTGGGGGGAATCTTCTTTTTAACCTTAATCTTCTGAAATTTTGCAAGTACAAATCTAAGTTTGGGCTTATTCAGGCCTCATTGATCCCTTTCCATCTGAAAAGTCAGTCTTTCGCTCTGTAAATTTTTTTCTAGCATATCTTTGATAATTTCTTCCCCTCAGTTTTCTAGAATATCTTTTTCTGAAATTCTTTTTAGTTCTTAGAGTTTCTGGATCAACTGCTGATGTCATCTATACTTTCTCAAATTCTATTTCTCTAATTGTTCCAGATTCCAGGAGATTTCTTCAGCTTTCTTTCCATCTTCTTACTTTTTTTTTTATTAGATCTTGTCAGTTGTATTAGCTAGGGCAAAACTACCTGCTGCTATAATAAATAAACCTCCAAATTTCAGTGGCTTACTACAATAAGCATTTACTTCATGTTCATGTAACTCTTTAAACACAGGTGTCCCTGTTTATCAGGCAGCTCCTCCTCATGGGAAGATTCAAGGCCCCTGACTCCTTCCATGTTGTGGCTCTGCCACCACCCAAGGCCTCACAGTCACCTGCATACAGCCAGAAAATGGGGGGAAAGAAAGCAAAGCTGATTCTCAACAGCCTTGATGTGCAAATGTCACACAGCACTTCTACTCACATTCCATTGGTGAAAATAGTCATTCAGCCCCACCTAGATGGAATTTCGTTGTGGATGTGTGGGGGGGGGGACTGTAAAATATAGTTCCTTCTTAGACAACTGCTTCCCATGATAACTGTATATTTTGGAAGGAGGAGAACAAATTTTCTGCTCCGTTGATGCCTGTTAGCAGTCTTTTTTGCAGCAATTGTATTTTTTCTTTCTGTGAGATCAATCATATCCTGTAACTGTTCCTTTCACAGAGCACACTTTTCTCTTTTGTTCATGAGCAACCACTCTTTCCTCTGGGATCAGCCATTTTTTATTGTCTTGGGCATTCTCATTTATGCTCTTGTTTCCTTCGTGTTCTGGCGATCCCTGTGTGTTTTTTATATTAAGGAATTGGGGAGCAGGCTGATTATTCTGAGCAGATGGAGTGGACTTCACCTACTGCATCTTTGTAGGCAGGGTCCTCTCAACTGGCCTCTTTTTTCATGGCAAGGCTGATGCCCTTGTACATGGGTGGGCTTTTCCACTGTCAGTTTCACTCTAGGCTATGTGGAATGAGAACGAGAGAGTCAGCAGCTCTTAGACTGTGAGCTCTGCAGGCGTCAGAATAAGAAAAAGTTTACTCTGGACCACCATTCTCAATAAAGAAGCCTTGGTTACCCTAGAAAGTTCATCTTTAGAGAAGAACATTGAGATGTTTCCCTAGAGAGTAAAACCAGTTTGTCTGTCATTCTATGAACAGGAAAGTAAAGGGGAGGGTGAATGCAAGTGGCATAGCTTTCCACAGACAAATCTTGGCTTAACCTTCCTATTTGCAATTACTCTCTCCACTTCTGTCCTTCTTATTTACCAACACCAAGCTGCATACATGTTCAGGTTCTAATCAGCAAGCCAATCTCACCTCCACTGCAGCTTCATCCAACAGAGGATCAAATCCAAACAGCTTTCCCACAGTTTCATCTATTAACCTGCCTCCATCCATCCTGTCTGATGGGCTGAAATCTCTCAGCTGGTGAACTTACCTCCCCTTACTTTTAGGATTAAGTGTTCATTGTTTTGTATACTTTAAAGCTATAATTTTGATGAGGTCTTACGAGGGGAAAGATCCCAGTTTGCCATTTTAAGCAAGATTAGAAAAACACCTGTAAATGTCCTTTGTAGAACGTGCACCAAGCTTTATGAGAAAGGAGGGCTATAAAAAAAATTAAAAGCAGTGGCTGATAGGATTCTAAAAGAACTTGTTCAGCTTTTAGAGAAAATTCTCTCTCAATGTATATGGTCTGACTCAATATGTTTATCTATTCATTGTTTTTTTCTTTTTTCAGTATACTGAGAACTTTTTATCTACCATAGGCTGTGCTAGGTATCCGGGCAATACTATGAACAATGTGGTCTTCCAGTCATTGTCCTCAAGGAACTTAGAAATTATGGGTGGAACTAGCATTTGAAACTTGAAATTTGAATTTATTTTTCACTATTAGAAGAAGTTCAGGACACCAAGGAAGCACATGAAAAAGGCACTGAATGCAGACGTTGTGTGTCATGGAAGGACTACTGGATGAAGCAACGGGAGAGATGACACTGAACTACCCAAGCTGAGGGATAGGTGGGGCTGGGGTGAGTATTCCAAGTAAATGAAGCAGCATGTCAGAGTCTCAGAAGTGGTTCCATCTGCTCATATGAATAGCTTCATCTATGACTATTGACTGTGCTTGGAGTGACGTCCCATCCACCACTCCCAGCCCGCCAAATGTGGCAAAATTCTCCACTCAGGCATTCCTCTACTCTTTGAAGATCTGACGCAAACATCCCCCATAGGTCTAAGCATTCTCTTCCATTTGTCCATCATAGCTTATATGTTCCACAATTATAGCAATGGGCGTACTCTAGAAAATGTCTGGTTCCCATCCTATATCTACCACCAGTCTAAACTCCCTGGGGGCAGAGGTTGTCTTTTATTCACATTTGAACTCCCTGCACTAGCACAGTGACTGACAAGTGTTAGGCCCACAATTAATCTGTGTTGAATGTTGAATGATGAATGAATGAATGAAGTGGCAGAATGGTAACAATATATTGGTTGCCCTTGGTTGTACACAAGTTTGATGTAACTTAGTAAACAAAGTAGAGGTGAATGAATAATTTAAACATTCACTTCTATAGGGGCTTGGTACAGGCACTTATAAAGGCTAAGGGCATGGAGAATTTCTCCCAAACTGCTGCTACCTACAATAATCCAAGCATAACAAATTCTGAGATTATGAATTAGTGGGAATCAGGCAGGTCCTTATTGGCTTAACTATCACGGTACCAGCTCTCCCTCACCTGTTTCCCTTGCCCCTGCAAGTTAAGTGGACATCTGAGAAAGGATAAATTCCCTCTGGGTGTGTATAAATCCTATGCCAATGATGTGAATTTGTTTTAGATGGGACCAAAGAGGTAGGAGAATGAGACTTGGGATTGTTCCAATCAAAGGACTTAAATTACAGGTCCTTTGCACTGTACATCAGTGAGTTCACAAAATATCATTCTGTTCATAAAAATTGTTTTGCTGCAATAGATATACATGATGTTATGATGACGCGTGTCAGATGGAGCCTTGGCACAAGTGAAGCAAGATGTAAGATCAACTATAGGACAGTAATGGGTAAGTTCCCCAGGACATAGCGCAGGCACCAAAGAAAGATTGCGTATTTACAGGAAAGTGTGAGAACATTGCCTCCTGGGCATGTAAGAGAGCACAAGTACAGCAAAGGCCGTAAACAACTGAGCTCCAAAAGTAACACGGAGTTGAAAAGCAGCCGAGTGAAGAGAGCTGTAACTGTGAACGACATAATGGACACCGGGAGACCCTGCTCTCCTATAGCAAGCCTTGCTGCATAATTATTGCTCACTTGTTTAGAATTCAAATCTCTATCTTGAACACCAAAAAGCTGAGAAGCACTGGATTCAACTATAAATAGTCTAAAATTTGCACTTTTCTGCTAATTTTTAATTTGGGTAGATAAAAACTCATCTTTAAATTTCTAGCCCTTTCTTTAATCACCAACACTGATTACTAAACTTCCATGATCGCAAATAATCTCTATTATTAGGGTGACCATACGTCCTAGTTTGCTGGGAACACTCGCAGTTTCTATCTGTTGTCCAGATTGTGCACAGTTTAACATGTATCCTAGATTTTTCATTTTCTAACAAATCATTAAGATAAACTAAGATGAGTTTGGTAATTTCTACTTTGTGTCTCTAGTTTCTGCTAGTGTCTTGTCCACTACTATGCAGTTAGTGCGTACAATATAGAGTTCTGATTAACATCTGGTTAAATGTGGAAGAGGACAGGTGATAACTCAACTTGCTTTTCCTTTCCCCTTCAAGACACCTTCCCTTCAAGGACTGGAGACAATCCCTGATAAAAAGAAACAGGTTCAGATTTGCTGGCTAGGGACAGCTAGCTCCCCTGGTCTGGCTGCGATGGGAGAAGTGTTCAGTGTTGCTGCCTTTGCTGGACTCTTGGTATACCAGCAGCCCATGGTGCTGTGACCAGAACAATGGCCAATGCCACAGACTGCGAGCTGCATGAAGCTATCAGGCCACCAGTCAGTGGATCAGTGAGAATCATCAGGAATTACAGGTTTGGAATATGCAAAATAAGTGCAGGAAATATAGACCTGACTATCTTACCATAGATCACAGAAAGAATAGTCTGAATACAATAGTTTCGTGGTTTTTATCCTTTATCGTGTGACATAAATCTACAATTATGCATTCACTTTACTGTTCGTAAGGCTTTGTTTTATTTTGTCCTTTTGAAAGCAATGATCTCAAAAAAGCGCACGTTTAGTGAAATTTTAAATATGGAATTTCCATTTCTTAAGAGACTTGGTGATGAAGATGTAACTGGAACAAATTTTAGGTTTACATTTACCATCGACCTGATGTCACAGGAAGACACAAGCATTCTGAACAAGCATCAGCATCTGCTTCAAAAGCTGGTAATTATTCTAGGCAGACTCTTCCCAAAGATGTCAGTGAACAAGCCCGGCTACCGAGAGTTCATTTACAGCACTGGAGAGTGTGACTTTTCATTCGGATCAAATGAGTATTTTTCTAAATTAATTTCACTCTTGATTCCAAGTTTTTTCCTGTGTTGTGTGAAAGTGAAGTGATAGCTATGAAAAGTATTGGCCCCACCAGCTGGAGAACTTCGCACTAAGACTTAGATGATGTCAGTTTTACGTGAGCGTCAGAAGGTTCTTCAAATAGGAAAGCAGCTAATTCCAGTAAGGTCTTTTAAATCCAATCCATGAAATCAGAGCGAAACTTTTAGAAGTTCATTCTGTCTTGGTAAAATATTTAACATCCTTGGAAGCGCTATTGTAAATCTGGATAAAAAACTCAACCTCAAAGATAAAGTTACTTGTATTTACAGCGATGATATAATACAAATTTTGGTGGAGCCCAATATTGGGGTAAAAACAATATTCTGATTAAATTAAGAAGCCTGTAGAGCAGAACTCTAGTGGAATTGATTGTAGTCACATATTATTCGTGAGTGTGTCCAAACAGGCTTTGATAGCCCACCTGTGAAAATAGATGCTGTATTTAAAGCCAGCTAAATTATAAATTTTTGTGAAAAAATTCATGTTAAGTTAATTTTTTAAAAAGTTTCAGTATGACAGTGCATCTTTTCTCTCTTTGCTGTCTATCGCCATCAGGTTTTAGAAATGTTTTAATTTTTAAAGAACTACTTTGCAGACAAATCCAGGCATCTGACGACGGTATTGAACCTTATTATAAACCGGGGCTCTAAATTGGGCTTGCATTTTGTTTGAAAGAAGTTGCAGATCTTTAATCAAAATATTCAACCAATGGAACACCAAACAACTTCAGCTTTTGAAATGTATAGCAAATTGTAATTACCGAAAGAAAATCTGAAACCAGGAAGATAATGAAATATAATCCCATAAAAGCAAAGGAAGAAATGAATAAACTAAACAAGAGATGAAAAGCATAAAACATTTTATTTTGAAATTCTATAAATATACTTTGGAATATCTTGACCCCTGGGGAAAATCTTCTAATGGAGCTCCCATGGTTTTTTTGAATAAATTTACATTCTGTACTGGAATGGAGCTACCTTGAGATAGCCTTCAAATTTTGCAGATAATTGATTGATGTTTTGTTTTGTAAAATTTTTTTTTGAAGAAATGGAGGCAAAAAGACAGTATGTGCTAAAATATTTATGCATTTGCATAATAAAAATGAAATGAAGAGCAGCCAGCCCCATGGCCTAGTGATTAAGTTCCATGCACTCTGCTTTGGTGGCCCAGGTTTGCAGGTTCAGTTCCTGGGCATGGACCAACACCACTCGTGTTGGTGGCATTGATCCATCACTGTGGTGATGACCCACAGACAAAGTAGAGGAAGACTGGCACAGATGTTAGCTCAGAGTGAATCTTCCTCAGCAAAAAAAAAAAAAGGAATTAAGAATATCTTCCATCCAGCATAATTTACTCACAGCTTACCAGATACCAAATACCTGAGATATTTTTTCAACTAAAAATAGTACTGTCTACAAAGAAAAACCAATTGATTCTAAATTTATCAACCACAAAATGTAGTGAAGGAGATTGCAATCAATTTTATGAAAAAATCGAATAATAAACCATATTCAAAAAATTATTTTTCAGAAAAATGCCCACATCATAGTATTAGAGACTGATATAACCAAGAAACATATGTAAAGATAGACCAAGAACAACTATTTATTTATGTTATTTTTAATGCTTATATAATCAATATAAAAAAATTATTTTACTTTAATCTATATGATACATGTTATTCTGACTTTTACAAATACTTTTATTTTTGAAAGTAATTATTGAGTAGAATTAATTCATATATTCACGCATATAATAAGCCCATTTAAGATGTAATAAATACTTATTTCAAAAAGTTATATAATTTTAGCTATTTTAGTACTCCCTTTCCCCTTCCGATTATACACTTACCTCATGAACAAGTCTTGTTTCCCAGGGACCAAATGGTAGACACTTTCTTTCTCAGTATAGCAAAGAAAGCCTTCATCTCAGAGGTCCTGCCCCCAGGGGCTGTATTGTTCTAAACCACTCTTGATTTAGGGACCACCCAAAAAATAGGAGAGAGACACTAGCTGCAGCCTCATCCTAGATTTTAAAACATGAACTCACAGAAGCATATGTAGTTCAAGCTAGAAAGAACCTAAAGAGATAATACAATTCAATTCCATCATATGGCTGCAGCTCCCATTCCTGCATCTATCGTGTGCCAGGAACATCATCCTCAACTCTTTTTCCAAACAGTAGATCTTGGAAACTAGGGGGAGAGTACTTAACCAAGGAGTCATAGGAGCAGATGTAATCTTATGGAGACTCTAGGTCTTTACTCAGGGAGTAAATGCCCCTTTGTAAAGTGTACATTCTGGAAACCTGTAGATTTTTGTAAAAATGAATATTTTATAAAATAAAGTCATTTGTAGACTATTAAAATGTTTTTAAGTATCTCTAAATATGATCTGTGAATCAAATATGTTGGTTATAAAAATTAGAATCCATCAGCGTGTTAAACTTTTATGAAAATCTACCTTCTCTGTAGACCTGCAAGGAACAGATAAGATGGCAGGTGTGGGATTGGTTCAAGTGCAAAGAAAATCTTGATTGGGAGTGTAAAAATCATATCAAAAAAAATATGTTTGGGGCCGGCCCAGTGGTGTGGTGGTTAAGTTCACACACTCTGCTTTGGTGTCCTGGGGTTTGCAGGTTCAGATCCTAGGCACAGACCTACACGCCACTCATCAAGCCATGCTGTGGTGACATCCCACATATAAAATAGAGGGAGATAGGCACAGATGTTAGCTCAGGGCCAATCTTCCTCACCAAAAAAAAAGAAAAGAAAAAATCATATCAAAAATCATATTAAATTTCTGTAAATTCAGAAATAATGACTTTCTAAATATGTTTATAAAATTTAACAGTGAGTGTAAAAATAACTCAGCATTTTCAACTCCTTTTATTTGACATCTTAAACAATTATATTGGCTTATTAAACAGAACTGTTTTAACATACCATTTTTAGATTTTTCTCTTCATTGGAGCATACCTTTATCGTCAATTTTTAGAAGACTGCCTTATCTACAAACACATAGATTTCTGAATGTGGGCTTGATTACATGTTAATAAACCACCAGGAAAGATAAGCATTTTCAAGAGCTATTAGAGGGTCTAAAAGTAAAGTCTTCTATTTCCTGAATAAAGTTGAGCTAGTTGACTATCTTCTCTGACATATCGTGAGAGAGGAGAAGCGAACTGCAGATATCAAAGCTTTAAGTCCTTTGGGGAACAATTGCCTTTTCATAGCTATCAATCTTGTCTCCACAAGGAAAAAAATAATACTAAGAACCTACTATGCACCAAATGATTTTACATACCTAATTTTCCTAATTCCCATTGAAAGTACTCATTCTAAAGATGAGGAAATTTCAGCTTAAAGAGGCTGAGTTGCTGGTCCATACTCTCATATCTAGTAAGTGGACAAGTCAGGAGCAAAACCAAATGTATGTGACCCCAAGACACACCTTCCTTTATTCCATTACACAGCTTCCTCCTAGTGTCTTTCATGTCTATCCATCATTAGGATCAACTGAAACGATAGTGGGATGCTGTGGAAAAGGGGAAAGGAGCCTACATATTTGACAGTCTTCATGAGATTCAACTGTCCACATTCACCAGTCTGTAAACGCAGGGTGAGGCCATGTCTATATTGTTCACCACTGTATACCAGGCACCTCATTCCATCCACGTGGCATACGGAGGCCAAGGATATTTAGAAGGACTCAATAATTTTTACTAAATGTTGAATTCATGAGTAAAATTTTAGTCGGTGAAGGGAATGGAGAGAAAGACTGAAACTGGATATTTTGACCCTGTTGACTAGTAATCAAATTAATGTTTCTACTGCTTTTTGCACTCATTCATATCTAATTCATCCACTCATTCAGTAAATATTCACTTTGCTGAGTTCTAGACAGTAGGCATGTAACAGCAAACATGTTCCTGTCCTCATGGAGCTGACATGCTAGTCATCAAGGAATTTCACAGTTGATTTTGAGACCTCACAGCTGCCCTGTGAAATGGGTGAGGTTAAGTGTTATTTGTGACCTGCTGCCTCTCTAAAACATTGCTAAAATTTCTGATCCATGCAATATCATTCAACAAAGTATATCAATGACAGAAATACTGTGTCTGAACATGTATTTTTTTATTCCCCAGATTCCCTTCTGTTCTCAAAATAATGTGATAATTTAGTATTATTTTATTCACCAAATTCCTTACCGGTAAAACACACACACACCACCATCCTATCCCACCCCTTCCGAACCCCCGCCACAGTGCTTGATGAAGAACTGTCACTACAGTGTGTGGTATGTGCTTATCATGTGTTGGACACTTGGGCCTTATTTTATATTATTTCTGATATTTCCAATAACCTCAGGAAGTAAATATTGCTATCTTCAATTCACAGATGAGAAAATTGTGATACAAGAGATGATTTTACCCAGTATCACAGTGCTAGATTCAGGTACAAATGTATACCTGTCTTGGTCCTGTCAGCGTTTTCCTCGCTGTATCAAGACTCCAGCCGAGCTTCCCTGACTCATTTCTCTTCTGCCTTTAACTCATTCTCCACAGCTTCACCAAAGTTACATTCTTAAAACACAGGTTTGATCATAACTACCCTCGCAAAGACTTAATGGATTGCCTTGGCTTTTAGGATAAAACGTGCAAACCTCAGCGTGGAATACAGGGTCCTTCTTGACAGTCCCCAGACTCCTTTTGCCAGGCACTCCCAGCTGCCATTCCCCACCAAGCATTTATTCCCACAACACAGCAGGCTTTTTTTGTGGCTGTTTGCGTACGCACTTTGTCTCTGCTCTATTCTTTTTCTCTCTCCAGCAAAACCCCACTCTTCCTTTCATATCTACCTCAAAGGACTCCTCCTTTGGGAAGCCTTCCCCAGCTTCTCCAGAGATTTATTCCTCCCTCCAGGGATCCCTGGTGCCATGTATTAATCATGGAGTCACTTGTCACATGGGTTTGCTTGTCTTCCCTCCCCGCGTCCCCTCCCCACAATACATGGGCTTCTTCAGGGCAGAAGCAAGTTCCTCTTCACATATCCCTGAAGCATAGCACTGGGCCTGCCACACAGTAGGGCTTGAAAAATTCTAAACGAATAACAAATGACTGCCCTCTCTTTCATGCTCCTTCTCTTACCAACTCAAACCCCAAAGGCAGGAAGACAAACCCAGGGCAGGCACGGCCAGAGGGCTCCCTGCAACTACGAGGGGACTCCAAGGTGGCAGCCACAGCCAACCCCCGCAACATTCCCCAGTAGAAATGTAATGTTAGATTGTCTTGATGTGACTTGATAATGCAATAATTGACGAACTGATTGTATAATGTAAAACAGGCCAGCTATGAATAGGCCACTCTCTGAGATGAAACAAAAATGAGAGAGTGTCTGCATAATCGGTATGTAAACACAAGCAGGATATTAAGCATTCTCTTTTATTCTTAAAGAGCTGAAATGAGAAGAGCCCTCCCCCCAAAGCAGTCTCTCTTTTTTCTCGCTAATAAGCTTTGAGCAAATTTGGAGGAAAGGTGTGATATTGCTCTCACAGATAAATAATAACCAAAAAATCATAACGTTGATGTGATTATATCCCTTCGATGAAAGGGAATTAAAGGTAGATTCTTTTTTATTAGTTTACGGATCCTGGGCATCCGACGCCTCATAACTGCTCGATATATCATGCTAGTTAATCATTCTTGTCATTATCTTTAATGTCTTATTAGTGGGCTTCATTCATCTGGTTTTTATCTGTTTCACTGGAAGCAGTTTTAATCTCATTTCAGCAGCGCTGATAAGCCTGTTAGTTTGCACAAATTGGTTTTGGTGACAATGTGTAGATAGCAGTAATGTGCGATTTCCAAATGGAATAGAAAAAAATCTATACGGGTCCAAAAAGGCAGGTGGAGAGAGCACAGGAGCTGAGAACAGGTGGAGACGATGGTCTCAGCTTCCTAAAGGAAAAATGGAGAAGGTAGAAAATGGGCTGGGAGGAAAACAGACAAGGAAACGGGAAACTTCATAAATTGTTACAAACCCCCCCTCCCCCGCACCCGCCCAGCCCAACTCAGGAACGCTGGCGGTGATGGCTGTGTCCGACCACTAGATGGCCAAATTGAGTCAACAGGGTCCCAGTGCCGCGGTGGAAGACAGCACGGTTGCTAGTGGAGGATTCTTACTGTGCTTTGCCCCTGAGCTGGGGTACCTGATTCTCCGATTCTACTCTGAGTCTGTTCCCAATACAGCTGGAAATCTTCCCTCGCAGACTTTCTCCGGGTTTCCCTCCTGGTCTAGCATACTTAATATCAAGCTATCTTTGTGCAATCTAACCAGCTAATGGAGCAGCATTGACCGCTTACTTCCACCCGGCCTTAGATTGGCCTGACGCTGGGCTTCTTAGCGTAAAAGAACCAATAAGCCCATCAGGCTCAGTGACTCAAAATTGCATTAAGTGTAGATGTTAAAGTAAATACAGTTTCCGCAGGTTCCCAGATTGTGAGTCATTTTCAGGGGGGCGGGGGGGGGGGGGGTTGTGAATCAATAACCTGCTCATCTGAGCGGCCAACCTGGGAACGGATGTCTGATTTAAGAAAGGCAGCCCTTTGCATACCTGACTCCTGCGCTTCTCGCGGTCCTGGTACCAACGTCGGGAAATGAAGCTTGTCTGTTACAGTCATAGCCCCTTTCTTGGGAGCGTTGGGAGCGTTGATTCGGGGGCGATTGTCTGGAAAGATTTAAAACCCAAATCACTGTCCAAATGGACTAAACTCTATCTGATTTATACTTCACAAAATAATAATAAGGAAAGGAAGCATATCAAGATAAATATGTCTCATCATAGGCTCAAAATCACTTGTCTCAGAAGCAAACAAATACCAGTGCATACAGACAGTCGCTTATCTGGTGGTGCTTGGGGTGGGAGGGTGCTAATAATATCCCAAAATCCACGACTGCCAAAACCCCCTGCCGCTCCATTTTCAGCCCCTCTGCTTTTCTAGGAACGTTTGGTTCGTGTTTGTCTGATTCATTCTCACAACTCCAAATGTTGATATAAAGTCTGCTTGTGAAATTGAGACTTTTTTTTTTTAGAAACCCAGGCTGCTACACTCCCCCCAAACCTCAGCAAAGTGCGAACTCTTCTCTATTTTAGAATCTGAAACTCTCCACCAGACGTTTCAGGTAGTCTAAGCTAAGAAATTCTCACAGTCCCTCTTTATCCCACGTTCTGATTTTCCTGGTTTAACAGCATATTTATCTTGTAACTACTCTGTGGAGCAGAGTCGAGGATGAAGTTTAACCACCTCGCATCTGATCTGAGCCTGCTGGTGGAAATGGAATCTCAAGACCACAGCAAGGAGAAACTGATCTCCTGCAACTGTCCTCAGCCTCCGCTGAAGAGAGCTGAGCTCTCCTTCTCGAATTATGTTGCCACTGGGCAGTCGTTGCAAGCAATAACATCAAGAACCCAGGACACCAGATAGGTTTACATTTCTTTTCAACTCTGTGTTGTTTCTTCATATGGAAATGATAGCATCAGGCAACTGGGTACTCGCCTGGGGCCATATGAGTACGGTCTCCATAATTACCCAGCCCAGTGGGGCCGTATTGATTGTGCACGTGTTCTGACAAGAAGATGGCCTTTTGAAGCCAGCTTTGGTGGGGACAATTCAGGACCTAATACCACCATGAGGTAACCCAAGAGAGCCATGGAGCCTGCTGTCAGCGCTGTCTCTTGGGGAAGTTCTGGTGGAGATTTAACTAATGCATGTGTGTCTTTGTTCCTCCTCTAAACCATGCTGCTAACTCTGGAACAAAGTGCACTTCCTGCCAATGAGGTCTCCCTAACAGCCAGGATGAGCCATCTGTATTTGGATTTGTTGACTTGTGGCTTTAGAGATGAACTCAAGGCCTTTCCGTGAGCATCCTCTCCTCCCCCCAATTCCCACGGTGACGTCCAGCTCCTAAAGCTCAGGGTGTGGGTCTTTGATTTATGTACTGGCTCCCCAAACTGCCGCGGAATGCACTGCTGTGTGCCCACATAGCCCTAGGAGCCTTGTGAAGAATCGGTGCCTGCAGCCCCAGTCCAGAGCCAAGCCTGCTTTAGGTGGGCAGGACGCCATGGTAGACTAGGGAGTAAGGACCTCGTTCCTCTACTCTTTTGTGTCCTTCTGTTGATAACCAGAAGTCGCCTATGTCAGGACGCGTATGTGTGTAAAGTGCCGAGTGCCTAGGAGTCAGATTCGTTAATAGCCTGATCCAAGCTAGCACGGCTGTTGGAAAACAGGAGCCAGGAAAAGCAGACGCGTGGCAAACAGTCCATCTGCCTAGGCCTAGAATCCAAATATTACAGACCCGATGTCAGGAGCACAGATGTCACAGCCGGCTGGGGTTCCTGCCAAACTTCTTCAAAACTTTTCACTGTGCAGCTGACACCTATTTGAAAGTTTCTCCCTCCTTCTCTTCACTGAGATAAGGTTGGGTTTCTCTGATCTGTGTGGAGAGGGAGAATAAAAATAAAAGTAAGCTGTGTTTTCCAGGCTCCGTTAGCCTGTTCTAGGACAGTCACAGAACAGCGTTTCTGTGTCTCTGTCCTTATGTGACCACAGACATCTCTAGGACTCCAGGTGGTGTCTGCTGACTCTCTCCATTCCCCTAGGGACAGCTGCTGCTGAGGCCACAGATGCCTGAGACCAAGCTGCAGATACTGAGAAGAGGCCTCAGACCTCCCATCGCCTCTGCTGCCAAAGCTGGCTGCAGTGCTCAAGAATTCCCTGGTGTCGCCCATGCTCATGACATCCAGTGAAGCAGATGTTTTGTTGTGCCCTTCTTTTATTGTGGCCCCTTTATCCAAGACTTTGGCTTATTGTGGGGTCTGGGGTCTGAAGGACAGATGTCAAGATCCTCCCTTTCCTTCTCTTTGCTGTATTGTCCTTGACCAAGCTCATGCTCCTCAACCTTCTTTCACTGGGGCATGCTCTTTCTCAGCATAGCCTTGGTTTCTCAAACAAGAGGGTCAGTGAGGAGGTCCCCCCAAGGGCCCAGTTTTGATATAAAACAGCATAGGCTCCATCTGGGACCTCCCCCAGCCCCTGAATACGTACACAGACAGATACCCACATCGACACATCCCAGGGCCTAGGATAGTTAGGAGTGTTTCTTCCATTTCCACTTGATACAATTATTGAGTCCAATTTAATATTTGGGGAGTTACATGTGTAACCCAGTTACAATTGAGGCCAAGTCCACGAATAGAATCACATTCAAAGAAACCCAATCTCTCCAGTTTTTAGAGAACTTTAATATTTACCAGTTTCTCTCAATACAAATGTCAAAGGAACCCAACTCGTAGCCTCCAGTAAGAACTTAGAATTGTCTTTCCCCGTTCCTCTGACTCTCCGTATCGCTCGCGTACCCCAGTGATCTGAGTCCTTTTTCCAGAGTCCCGTGGCTGTCTGTGTGAGTTCTTGGCTTTCCTCCTTCTCCCCCTATTCTTCCATCTCTATTCTTCCATTCGCTCCATGAGTAAATCTCATTCTTTTATAGGCAACCCCCCATCCTTGCTTCTCCTTTCTGTCTCTCACCACACCTTGTTGGAATTCTGCATCACTGAAGTCCAAGAATTGAGCCTCAGAGCGATTCAGTAAGGCGCCTCTCAAGGTAGAATTCTTCCTAGAGAAGAGGAGAAGGAGAGAAGCTGAGCATGCCAAAACGGACTCCCTAAGCCTTCGGGGCTGTGGGAAGGAACGGTGACTCTCACGTTAACACTTTTTGTCTCCAATACACAAAGATTGAGGTTGAGTTTTAAAAGGAGTTTTAATCATGCACCTCTCCCTGCATGTTCTACATCAATTGAGAAAGAGGCACCAGAGGCTTAGGGATCGTAGCACCTCAGACCTGTGGTCAGAATCAGGCTCCTTGCTCTTCTCTGTCTCACTTGGTTCCTGGGGCCCAGAGAGGGGAGACGGAGTCTGAAGAGCAGACCTTACGCTGTCAGCCTCCTGAGGGAGCTTGGTCTGGCCCATGGTACTGAGCCCGGAGGGCCCAAGAGACAGATGGACACGTAGACCTTCTTGCAGGGGAGCAGGGTCAGAAGGAAGGGCGCGCCTTGGCGGTTAGAAGGCCTGGAAGGGGTTGAGCCACACCTGCCCTTCGTCCACTCTCCCCAGTCAGATAAGTCATCCTACTTCCATCACCCAGCGCAAAGGGAAGAGTCCAAAATCCCTTCCCCAAACTGAAAAAGCTCAAAAAAGCCCAGTACTTGTGGAGACAAGGCATAAATATAGAAACAGGGAGAAAATAATCTGCTGCAATTAATAAGTGACGGTTTCTGTCCACAAGACTCATTCTAGATATCTATCTTTAAAAGATTTGTCTTTCCTTATTAAAAAGATTTTGTGTGTCTTTTCACACAAAGTAATAGAAAGAAAAATAAAGTAGGAAAGAATCACAAAATGGGGTTATAATTCTGACTCTGCCACCAAGGATCTGGCTCGCATGTCAGGGTCTGTCCCCAGAGTTCTGTCTGTCACATGCCCAGCAGACCACTGGCTGGGCAGCCCCTCCATCGCTGCACCTCCATCCGTGTACCCAGCCCGACCCCTAAGAGCCCACCTCGGGGCAGCAGCCCAAGTTCTCACATGTAAGGAGACGAGAACACCTTCTCCATAGCAGTTTTATTTTTAAAAAAGAGAAAAAAGCTGTAATCTGAGGGTCCTCAGTAGTAGAGTGGCTGACTAGTGTAGAGGAGTCATGGATAGCCCCTAGCACTAACTGCCTCTGTTGACATCTTGGCCTCATCACTCACCAGCTGAGTGACCTCTGGCAAGTTACTTAACCTCTCAATTTCTTCATCTGTAAAACAGGGGATATGAACAGTGTGAACCTTATTGTGTTATTGTGGGAATTAATTGAGTTAGTGTATGGAAAACACTTGGAACAGTATCTGGCACGTAGGAAGAGACATGAAGTGTTTGCCAGCATTATTATGGTCTCCTAAATTCCCGTACAGAAACAAACAGAACATTATAACTTCATCACAATCATTTTATGAACCTTTCTAGTAACATGGAAATGCTTATGCTTAATTGCTAATTTAAAAGTTAGAATTGAAATGTTTATGTACGATTTTGAACCATGTTTAAAAATTACAGAAAAGATGTAGAATTCCAACAAAATGCTAATTGGTTATCTTTGATAGTCAGATTATGAAAGATTTTAATTTTTCTTTATGTTTCCATGCATGAATTTTTTACAATAGCATGTATTCATTTAAAAGAAAAATGTTTATTTTGATTTTTTAAATAATTCTGGTGTCTGGGGTGAATGTTAACTGGCAAAGCATCTCTAACAAAATGTGGCTCTTCCAGTGTGGATATATCACACGGTAGACAGGCAATAAATTCTGTTTTTGATGGAAGAAAAACATTCCTTTGTCAGCAATAAATTTCTCTATTCCTAGCCCACCCCACAGAAGTTATCAATGTTTCTCTCATTGGTAGGTGTTTCTCCCGGGGGTGCATTCCACAACTCCACGGTGGGTATCAAGTTATGCTATTCCTCTGAGGGTCCGTCCATCCTGAAGACAGTTGTTGCTTGAAGCAAGAGGCTTTGTCAACCCCACCTGCCCCCATCACCCAATCCCGCGCATCATATTTACTAAAGTATTAAGCATTTGATGACAGAATGTGCTAAAGGCCATACGTGACAGCTCAGCTCGCTCTTCTATTGCTGCTGCATTCCACACTCAAGGTCGAAAACTTTATGGAATAACAAAACTTGAATAATTCTAGCCCCGAGTTTAACCTCAGCCTCCAAATCTACCACTTTCTAGAACATTCCTGGGATGGAAGCTCCTAGCTTGACTCTCATCCTTGAGGTTTATTGCCAGTTTCACAGGGTTGGAATTTTTTCCAGTATTTAGGAGTTTGGATTTCTGTAAACCAGAAGAGTTTATCTGCTAAGTGCACCACAAGACTCAATCTGTTAGCTTCAGCATCCAACCCAGGGGAAAAACCACGATGTGGACAATTGTTGCCATCAAAGAGTTAAGCCCGAGGTGATGGCACCATCATGAACTCACACACGCTCTGGCTGAGAGCCCAGGACCAGAGAAGGTAGACAGCCTCAGGCCACATGCACACAAGCTCTGCCTTGTCTTGCCTTTGTTGTTCCTCCATTTCTTGCTCCTTTTTATTCCCTCTGGACTCATCAAAGTCATAGAATGTTATAGACAGACAAGAGTTGAGCCCTGCCCAACATCACACAGGTAGTTAGAAATAGTAGTAATAGCTGCAGTAGTAACAGCAAGAAACGCAGACAGCATTCACTATGGACCAAGCGCTGTCCTTAGGTTTTCAATATAGTAGCTCATTTAATCTGCACTAGAACCCTGTAAGGTAAATACTGTTATTATCCTCATTTCATGGGTGAGGAAACTAAGACCCAGAGAGGTTAGATAACTTTCCCAAGTACACACAGAGTCAGAACTCAAGCCCACTCAGGTGAGGCCAGGATCTCTGAAGTCAATGGCTCAGTGTTCTTTCCAAAATACCAGGTTGTTGCCTGGAATTCAAAAGCTAAAATCAGCAGCCAAATCTTCTTCCTGAGTCTGCTGGGCCAGACAGAATGAAAAAAAATAATCACAGAGGTGCAAAAAAGAATCCATTTGACTTTATCTCAAAAATATTTTCTGACACCCCCACCCCCACCGCCATGTGCTAGGTGCTGGGGGAAAAGTCAGAAATGAGTAAAACGGGGGCACTGCTTTCATGCAACTTAGAATGTAATAGGGAAAGATGAAGAATGAAACGTGTTAAACATTGGTAAAAGTCATGGGAAAAGCCTTTTCGTTTGAGGACTGGGCACAATGGCTTTGCATCAAAGTGCAATGAGATAAAGACTCCTGGCAATTTGCTTGCCTCCCACCCAGCTCTCCTTCACCAACACCAACCCTCAAGGTTAAGACCCTTGGGTGAGGCTGTAATTAGCAAAAGGAAGGGGAAGGGAATTGGAGTTCGCATTGGTTGATAATCTCATCAGTGCTTGCAAGGATGGTAGGAGGAAGCTTGTATTAATCTTATTGTAGAGATAAGGTATCCAAGGCTGGGAGAGGTTCAGCAATTTGCTTCTAAAGTCACAAAGCTATATGTTGCAAATACAGGATTTGAAACCCTCTTTGTACCCAAAGCAGATGCGCTCCTCACTGCACAGCACTCCCTCCTCCCTCCGTTCCCTAGACTCATCTCCCAGCAAAGCCTCTACCCATGGGTCCCGTTTGGTGAGTGATGGATGAAGGCTTCTGACGGATGCCAACCCCTCCTCCAGGCCTGGCCTGGCTGCTTCACCATTCCAGAACAAACACACATTTGATCTACGAGGCTACTTTCTTGCCGTGAAAGGTTGTGTCTCCCAAGTGGCCTGTTCCTTGGTAGTTGGAGGGAAAGTGTGATAAAAAGCAAAAGCCGTGTCCTTTGAAGATAATTCATACATTGGCCAAGAGATGCGATAAAGTAGCTAGAAATCCAGCCCGGGCTACAAACAACTCCACATTAAAGGCATCTGTGTTTAATAAAACTAATAAATCAAACCCTGTTAGGTGGCGCCTCCTGGCTATGTTTTAGGCCTATAATTGGTGCACATGGATGATATGAGAATAAAAGGCATTGAGTCAGCAGAAAGACTGCTAACCTCTGAAGTGCCCCTTGAGTATTTCCAGGATTCTCTCCATGATTTGTTTGGGAAAGTTTATCGAAAACAGAGTATCTTTCTTAGAAAAGTGCCAGACTACCAGTCTATGCCTATCAATGGGAAGTACACCCTCTCTCTGGGGATCTTCAAGGACAATGAAAAAGCCAGAGAGGAAGGTAAAGGAGAGATAGGAAAGGGAAAAAAAAAATTTAAGTATACTGATTTGTTGTGCACCTCATATGTGCACTTTATGTATATTTTCTGAGCTAATCCTCCCAACGACCCTGTGAGATATGTGACACTATCCCCTTTTTACAGGGAGAAGGTGTGTCAGTTAAATGACTTGACCAATGGCGGAACTGCTTGACTTCCAGCCAGAGAAAAAGCAGCTAAGGAATCTTGGGGTATTGATCCTTGAGAAGGTGGACCAGGAGAAGAGCTCTTAGAAACTTTAGGCCAGTCTCAGATTATTGCTTAAAGAATGGGACCCCATTTGCATTGGGTCAGAAGAGAACAAAGGATACAAGTTTATGCGCAGGAGGACTGGGTATCAGGCATCTCTGACGGCTGTTGGACTTAAAAGGAAGTGGTAGAAATCCTTTGCCTGGAGAAAATCTTAACCTTCCAGATAGCTGGGTGCAGTAATGTTCTAGAAAGGGCACTTGACAGGTCCATGCCCAGGCACAGGCACTTACAAGCAGTGTGACTTTCGGCGAGCAACAAACTCTCTGACCTTCAATTTGCTTTGTAAAATGGAGATAGTCATAACTAATTTGAAGTATTTGGGGAAAGCAGTAAACGAAATGATGTATATAAAATGCTCGGTGAACACTAAAGTGCTATCAAGCATGAGGATTGTTATGACTCCACCTTTCTGGAACTTTTCATATATAATACAGCCCAGAGACAGAGGGATGGGCTGAATGACTGACTGTGGCTCCTTTACACCCCCAGAAGTAGATTATTCAAAGCTTGGGAGTGAAGTCGAGCTGCTTCTAGGGATCATTAGCTTTATAGTTTTCAGAAAACCTCAGCCTAAAGTAGAAATCACTTTTTCCTCCCTCTCCCCAGTGAAAGGTTCAATGACATGTTCAGCTCTGGCCCTATCACAGAGTTTGAGAGCCATGGACCAGGTCAAAGTCAGCCTCCCGCCAGGAAGCAAGACAATTTGGATGAAGAGTTAGCGGGTTATAATACTGAAGGTAATACGTGATTTGAGGCTAGAAGAAATTGGCCTTTTGCCTCAGAGGTCGTTTAATGACAGGAGATTCCAGCCCATTTTCAGAGGCCAACTTAGAAAAAGAAAAATACCAAGGCCTTAATCATTATAGCAGATTGATTAGTCAGGGACAGATGGCTTGGGGTCTACTCCCTACTCTTCCTATAGCTTACCAGACACACACTAAGTTCATCTCTTAATCAATATTGTAAATAGTTACCTCCTCTCGTTAAAGAGAGATAGTATCAATCTTTAATGATCAGTAATAGACAACGTCAGTTTAATTCCTTGTATGATGTCTACAGGACGGACTATACAAGCTGGTGGGGAGGGATAAGCTAGAAAAACTTTGATATACATACATACAAGAATACAGAAATAGAAATTGATTTAGATCTACTTAGCATGATGAATTATAATGACAAAGCAGTCTGAGATCTTATCTGTCATTTTTTTAACAGTGAGAAGCTCCAGGTACTTCATAACTCCATCCTTATTCTCTCAATCCTCGTATCAAAGAGCTTTCTGATTTTTAAGAGGATGATAGCATTTGGCTTTTTTGAAAGTTTCGGTATAACTTTGATAAACTTTCCCACACAAATCACCAAAAATCCTTTATGAGCCTAATTAAGTCACCAGAAGTAACTGCCTTTATTAAGAACCTTGCAGATTAAAGGCTAAATGAACATCAGCCTGGAACAGGAAAGGTGTTCCTAGGTGGAGGCTTTCCCTCACACCTCAAAGAGGTGTTCCCAAGGGGCTCTCTTCTCACACAACTCCTGGGCATTTTGTAGAGCCTGAAAAGTTGGACATGGCACACTAACTCAGTCATCCTCTTCAGCACTGGCAATCATTATCGAGGGCTTACTAATGCAAAGCACTGCACTTGGTATGGAGTGGCAAATATCGACTTTACCCCATGCTTTCCTTCAAGGAGCGTACAGTCAAGATGAGAAGACAGGACCAAGGGACAACCCACGTTTGTCTGACCTCAATGCCACATGAGTGTCATAGGTACTGAAAATTATAAAAATTCAGAAAAGGGCAAAATCACTTTGACATAGGAGTGATTAAGGAAGTTCTGAAAAGGTCCAGGGAGAATTCTTTGAGCCTCTGGTGTCTGCTCAGTGTTTTGTTAGCCATGGGCAAATGGACGGCTTGTAGAACACTGTTACAATGCCAGTTATCATCTCAGTGTTCCCAGGAATGTCTCATCTGCCTCCTGGACATCTGACCCCAGTTTTAGCTACAGAAAATTTCAATGCCTGCAAATGCATCTTGTTCGGTACAGCACTGGATTTTAAACTCGACCTTAACTGTCAAAATGTAATATTGCCATCCCTTACATTGTGAAATTATTTCTACTTTTTAAAGAGTGTTTCCGTTTGGGGACTATTTCATCTTCATAGGATTTCTGAGATCAAATGGAAATTATTAACTTCAATTTATACCTGAAGTAACTGAGGTCCAGAAAAGTCGTTTAAGAGCACACGAAAGTCTTGAGCAGAGGCAGGCTGGGACCCCGGGCCTTCCAACGCCCCATGCAGGTGGAGAGACGAATGTATCGACTGCAGTTATCTGACATCAAGGCAGGAGAGCGTGATTAATGGTTGTTTGTGAAGTGTCCAGAGACCCCTGGAGAAAAAGGCGTTGTAAAAGGGCAACATATTAAGCTAATTAGTGCAGGAGTAATTCCTTCAAGATGGCATTTCAATCAGAAGCTCTCTTCAGAGGCTCCCCGAACAGTCGGTGGCTCTGTAAAGCTGGCATTTCCTGTGGTGCAGAAATCATAACCACAGTTTGGCCATGCATCTCCTCCTCAGAACAGAGACCTGAACGCGATGAGAAATTGCTTTCAACTCACGGGGAGTTGGGTTGTGGCCTGAACATTTGCCTTATACCTGCTCCATCGAAAGTGAAACCAAGCTTTAACTCCAATTAGAGCTGGCTACTCTGGGCAAGGAAGATGATTGGAAGGAATGAACACAGACTTCCAGGAGTGATGAGGACAAGGAGGCAAGCAATATTGTTGAATGTCTGCAATGTGCCAGGCCATTTTGTGTGAATCCTAGCCTTTAATACTCACCACACCCTATGAGGCAAGGACAGTTGCACCCTTCTCACAGATGGGGAGGCTTACAGAGGTTAACAAATGTGCTCCAGGTCACGGGGGTACTAAGTGGTAGGCTCCTAACCAGCACTCAACTATGTCTGACCAAACGCCCAGGCTTTTTGCATTCTCAGTTCTAAGTCAAGCCCGTCACTGAAATGAGGCTGAGAAAGAATGGAGCCAAGGCTTAGGGAGAGATCTACTTCTGACCACACTTCTCCACAGAAGACTGGCTGCCTAAAGCATGGGACCCACTGCAAAGTGAAAATGCAGGAGCCCTCGTGCAAAAATTATTAAGAATTTTAAGACAGCAATCGCAGAGGATTAAGCCAAGGACAGCAACCTTCTGAGTGCTGGGCCCTGTTCAACAGCACAGGTTGGATGTCCATGAAGCTGGCCCTGCTCCCCTGAGTCCAGGGCATAACAAATATGAGAAGGCAAGAATCTTGGAGTTGGGGGTAAATCTGGAAATATAGTCCAGTGGTAGGAAAAATGGACCATGTGGTCCTCAAGAACCTTACGTCCCATCATGGGCCTGCTCATCTCTCCCTCTCTCTCTCACACACACATACACACAAGCACACACACACACACGCACATGCACATGTGCACACACGGAAGTGCATGCACTGCCTAGGGGAACTCACAGATCAAGACTGATAAAAATTACATGGCAAGGCCCTGGGGGCAATTGTAATCCTTTTTCTAATCTCAGGAAGATTCGAAATAGCATCACGGTGACACAGCGAATGAGAGGACATCACCCCTATTGCAGCTGTCACTTGTATCTGCAATCGGGTGAATTATAGAGACTAGCCACGTCCAAGAATTACTGCACTTTTTGCATGGTTCTGAGCATGGCCCTTCTTAAGGTGGAATTGCTCAGGTTTGTGTTCAGACTCTGGAGAAAGCTTAGGAAGTTCCGTGCTGCCACCCAGTGTTCAGAGCGTGGGCCCAGGAGAAGCAGCTGAAGGCAGACAAACATCCCAGGCTCAGTAGGGGTTGGAAACATCCTGAAGCTACAGAAGATGCTGGAAAGCTTTCACAGGCCCCAGCCAAGCTTATTGTAGAGGTCACATCCTACATCACATCCAAGGTATTAAATGTACCCAGATCCCACACTAAATAAATTGACATGTAACTATCTAAGACTTGAGTTGAGTTGTTTTTGAGTTGGTTGACATGTTGTGTTTTGAAATTTAGTTGAATGTTTATTTTGATTTTGCAATTTTCTTTTTGAATTATGGATCCAATATGGAGGTTTTTGGAGGTGACGAGCGGCTCTTAAACATTACCCTAAGACAGAAATATTTGAAAAGGTCCTGGACCCTGGGCTCAGTACCTGTAGTACCTGCTGCTGTGGGGAAGGCAGGCAAACAGAGGAGTACCACGGAAGAAGGGAAAACACGGGGAGTATTGGATCTGATCACCTCTGACAACCTGTGCAGTACAAGTATTAGTCCTTTCTCATTTCCATGTAAAGTACCAGCCTCAGTCTGTTGAATTTGTCTAGAAGAGTCCTAGGCAAACCATGGCTAGGATCTCTGACACTTTAGTGTTAAGATTTCATTGTTAAATAACAAAACAGAAAACCTTTGGTCAGGTGTGCTGCCCAATGCAATTGCCAAATAAGGCCCCTGCACTCCCACAGTGATGGGTTGGGTTTAGCTGCTGGTAGACAAGCAGCCAACATGGAGTTTCACGCTCTTGAGTCCCTGAATCCCTCCTAAGGTATGGCAAGTAACTTTTTGTTTTGTTTTGTTTTGTTTTGCTTTTTGAGGAAGATTAGCCCTGAGCTGACATCTGCTGCCAGTCCTCCTCTTTTTGCTGGGGAAGACCGGCCCTGAGCTAACATCTGTGCCCATCTTCCCCTACTTTTATATGTGGGACACCTGCCACAGCATGGCTTGATGAGTGGTGCCATGTCCGCACCCGGGATCTGAACCGGCGAACCCTGGGCCGTCGAAGCGGAACATGCACACTTAACTACTGCGCCAACAGGCCGGCCCCTAGCAAGTGACTTTTAATTACATAAGATAATAAATGGTAAAGCCCCTCACATAGCTCCTGCCAGAGAGACACAACGTGCAAATATTAGTCTTCTACTCCTCCCACTTGGACTGTGCTTCTGGTTAACAGGGTCAGCCAGCTCCTTGGTGTGGGAGCACAGGGGTGAAACCAGAGGATGCAGAAATAACCAGCTTTGTGTAAATGAGGGCAAACTGGACCAGGAAAAGAAGAGACGAATTCAGGCTGGAAGAGGCCGCGGAGCTCATTAGATCCATCACCCTTCTCTCAGGCAGAACTGGAGTGAATCTACTTTGGCCACCTTGTGGACCGAACGTCTCAATTCTGCACATTTGTGGATTTAGGATTTCAATGGATTTAGGACACAGGGGTTTATATTCTGTGAAATAATCTCTCTTTTTTTTTTATCTCCTTCCATTACCTATTCTTTAAGCTTTTAAATTTTATCTTCAACCACACTGGTCAAGACCCTATTTCTTCCATTAACTGTATGTGATGCATTTTACTACGAGCCTCTGTGACCCAGCTTATATAGAAGGATTATGGGATCACCTGATTCAGAGTTGGCAGAACCTTTATGAACAGAGTCTAGCTCCATCTAGAGCTGGAGTCTTCTTTACAATACTCCCAGTAAGTGCTCTTTCAGACTCTACCTCAATACTTACTTATTAAGCAAGGAAATTGTAACTTTCCGAGGCAATCTGCTTCCTATAAGTAGCACAGAAATACAGCTGCCAGAAAGTTCTTCCTTCTACTATCCCTGTAAGATTTAAACTAAGGTGAGTCAGTCATGCTGAGCGTGGGACTAGGCATTTAAACTTCTCTGCTGTGGGATACAAGTGGGAGCCCTACGTGGCCCTCAGGGACTTCATGGTGGACTGGCAACATTCTGTGGAGAGATAGCAAAAGCGACGCCCCACTCTTTCCCCTCCAAATGGCTCCAAGGAGTCCAGACTTTTGCAGAAGAAGTTAGTCTATGGAATCAAGGGGACATCGAGCATAGAAAACCATGGGCAAATCTTGCGTTTGTGCCAGGGCTCAGGGCTGTTCTGAGACCTTAGAACTCTTCTTTCTAGAGGTCATCCAATAACATTCTTAAAACGCCTGAAACCAGGATCCTACAGAAGCCTACGTGTTCGCCTCCGCACTCCGAGTATTAAACTCTACTCCAGTGCCATGGTTGTTATTTGTGGTTTTAGATGTGAGTGGGGGTGTGTCCTAATGCTGGAAACACAGTCCTGGGCTTCTGAAATCTAGAAGAAAAAACTATCCAAGTGTGAAGGAAAGGCAACAGTTGGCTTTCACTTCTACACCATCTGCATTTAAAAACAGAGGAAAATTAGCCCTGAGTTCCTGCATCAGTCGGAGGATGTGCTTCAGAAAGTAGACAGTAGCTTTTGGCATTTCATGAACTCAAGAGCTAATAACTGGGCGGACTAGCAGCTGGGCATGGTACTGATGCTAGGGATACAGGGATGAACAAAGCAAAAATACAGATCCTTGACATATCAGTTTAAAGGAAAGGTAAATGATTAAACAACTAGAAATGTTCTTATAGCCAAATTTAAGGAGTAGGGATTATCCTTATGGAGGATATCTCAGTCTACTCGTAATTATGCACTTTTCCAAGCTTCAACTATGTCCTAAAAAGGTCCCTAAACCAAAAGCTCCTCCACATCCCTTCCTACTACCCCTTCACCCAGCTGGGCCCAATTGTGAGCAGTGGTTGTACAGGTTATATTAATTTTCTGTTGCTGCTGTAACAAATTGCCACACACTTAGTGGCTTCAAACAACTCAAATATATTCTCTTTCAGTTCTGGACGTCACCAGTCTCTGGGCTAAAATCAAAGTGTCGGCAGGGCAGTGTTCCTTCTATAAGCTCTAGGGTAGAATTTAGTTCCTTGCTCTTTCCAGCTTCTAGAAGCTTCCTGCATACCTTGGCTTGTGGCCTCTTCCTCCATCTTCAAAATCAGCCATGTAGCTCCTTCAAATCTCTATGACTCTGACCCTCCTGCCTTCCTCTTATGAGGACCAGTGATTACATTAGGCCTACCCAGATAATCCAGGATAATCTTTCCATCTCAAGATCCTTGACTTAACCACACCTGCAAGGTCCCTTTTGCCACATGGCCTCACGTATTCATAGATTTGGGGAATGAGGACGTGGAACCAATTTTGATGAGGGGGCCTCTATTCTGCCTACCACATGTATCATTTCTTGTTTGTTTTTTAACACAAATAATCCATGTTCTTTACAGAAAATACAGAAAAGTTTGAAATTAGAAAATAAAGAATATGACCACTTTTAAAATATCTCCATTTTGTTCTTTAAAAAAAAAACAAACCCGACTAAATATTATCTAATGCACTTCCTCACTTTACAATCTAATGTAATCAACCTCCCACATCAACAGATGTGACTATATATCAGCATTTTAATGACGGTACAATGTTCCATTATGATACTGTCCTATGATTTTCGAACATGTAGGTTGTTTCTAGTTTTCTGTACATACCAATAATGGTGTTATAATGTTATTCTTCATGCATATTTGTATATTTGCCCAATATTTTCTGAGGGCAAGTTCCCGGAAATGTAATTATTGGGCCAGTGTCTGTGGCTGCTTTTAAGGCTTGAAATACATATGGCCAAGGTGCCCTGCAGGAAGTCAGTGCCAATTCACAGAGCCGAGTGCAGAGCACTCCATTACCACGCATGCTCAGGAACCTGCCCGGGATCTGACTTTCAACCCCTTACCAAACCAGTAGACTGATTGAAATCCCATTATTGTTTTAATTCACATACCTTTGATAAGCAGTAAGGTTGAACATTTTTCACATATTTATTTTCTACTTACAGTTCTTTTGTTATGTGCCACCGTAAGTCTTTTTTCTGTATTAAAATGCTTGTATTTTTCTTAATAATTTAATAAATCTGTAAACTAACTCTATGTCGTATTTGCCACAAATAATTTTCTCCCTTCTGTGCTTATTTTATCTTATTCATTGAGTTTTTATTGCCCAGAGGTTTCAAATTTTTTTGTAGTTAAATCTATCAGTCTTTTTATTTATAGTGTCTGCCTTGGGTTTCATGCTTAGTATCATGATATCATGGTATCACGGGCCTCAGCCACCCTAACGTTACATAAATATTCTCTGGGGGGATTTTTAATCCATCTTGATTGTTTTGCCTAAAATACATGTTAATGCCATTTGCTACAAGGATCCTGTTAAGGCAGCCACGTGAAACATGAGGATGCAGCTCCCTGCGAGGTTGACATCAAGCTCTAAATAACGGGCACATTGTGTGGCTGTGTGCAAAGGCTTGGCAGCAGCGCCTCTAATTGGGGTTATGCTTGAGGTCCTAATTCATTGTGGTTTTTAAACTAAGTGAAGAGCCTTCAGAGAGAGAGGATCTACCATCTCTTTCAATTCAGTTGAGATCAATATGACCCTGCTCCTATCTTTCATGGAGGAACAGTTTAATTTCATTTTCCGTGTCATTTATTTCCGCTGCTCTTTGGATCACTGAAGTGTGGGCAGAGATTTTACGAGATGGGGTCCAAGCCCGTGGAGTTCTTGGCTCTGGCTGTGCTGCTGTGGGCTCCAGCCAAGGAGAATCAGGGAGTGGAGGGCTTCAGAAAGTAGAACTCAAAGAAGTTACTGCAAAAGACCCAGGGCCTTCTGTCCACCACTCGGGGGAGACCTTCCGTTGTTCTTGCCTGATCTGGAGGGGCAGCTGTGGACTCCTTCAGCAAGTGCTCCCTGCTGAGTTTGGGCTGGTGCCAGGTGGAAGCAGGAAACCCAAGCTGGCATGGTGGGCACTCTGCTGACCAGACAGGTTTTGCTGTACTTTGCAAACCTAAAGATTTAGATGAAAGTACTTCTATTTTTCCAAAAATCTGAGTCCCAGGACTTTCCGTTGAATAGAGGAACAACATGCTGAACAGTCTGCTGTCTCCCTAGGTCTGCAAAAGTAGGTGGGAGTAGAGAGTCCCCTGAGGACAAAGCCTCATTGCTGAGCATCTCCCTCATTAAAGTAGGAAAGTGGACCACACCTGCTTTTTAGTGCATTTACTCAACAAGCCGTTACTGAGAGCCTACCTCCACACCTTTGTTTATGCTGTTCCCTCTGCCTTGCATGCATTCCTCTGCACCCACCTAGTGAAATCATAGTCATCAAGGCCCAACCCAAAACTGCCTCTAACTTAAAGCCTTCCTCAACATCTTTCCAACACTGCCATCTTTGCTGCCTCTTCCTCCTCTCAACCCCATCTACCCTGCAGGATTGCATAGTGGCTTTGGAACCAAAGGGACTTGGGTTTAACCTGATTCTTCCACCTCATCACTTCGGTACATTTGGGACCTTTGGAATATTGACTTAACGGTTCTGAGCTTCAGTGTCTTCATCTGGAAGGTGGAAATATGCTAATCTTCATAAGAGTGATGTTTTGCAGATTAAATGAGATCACACATGAGATAAATAAGAGCAGGTCTCTGGCTTCCAGATGCTTATATTAATTGGTTAAAACCATAACACAGTATTGCCATCGTAAAAGGGATACAGAATGCTTCATCAGTACAGAGAAAAAAGAGCTCTTGTCAACCTGGAAAGATCAGGAAAAGTAAATGGAAGAGGGAGCATTAAGCCTCTTGAAGAAGAAGTAAAAGCCTACCAGGTAAATATTCTGATTAGGGCCGGCCCTGCAGAAGAGTGGTTAAGTTTGCAGGCTCCGCTTAGGTGGTCCAGGGTTTTGCCGGTTCGGATCCTGGGCACGGACCTAGCATCACTCATCAAGCTACAACTAGAAGGACCTGCAACTAGAATATACAACTATGTACAGGAGAGCTTTAGGGAGAAGAAGAAGAAAGAAAGAAGAAAAAGATTGGCAACAGATGTTAGTTCAAGTGCCAACCTTAAAAAAAAATTAATTAATTAAAAAAAAAAAAAGATTCTGATTGAGGGAAGTCTGTGAGCCAAAGATGAAGGGGAGAAAGGCAGGCTATGTCCAGAGAAGGAAAAATAGCAGGCTCCACCAGAGCTATTTTAAAAGTAGATTATTTTGTTTTTGTTTTAAAGCTTCAGAAACCAAAAGTTTCCGAGCACGGCCTGATATCATTAGAATTATCTTTAGAAAGGTCAACTTGGTGATTATGTCCAGTACAGTTTAGAAAGGGTTCATTGGCCAGTTAAGAAGGTAATGCAGTCATCCATATTGAAAAGAACAGCCTTAATTCTGGAGTCAATAAACCTGACCCAAATTGCAACTTGATTGGTTATGACAAAGGGAATGGCTGTATCAAAGAGGGCTTATTCTCAGTGACTTGGAGTATGGTAGGGCCATTAAAGAAAATAGAAACCCTTAGAGGACCACCTTTTGACATGCTGGGATGGCGATCCCAGGAAGAAGAATCATTCAGTAAGAATGGAGGTTAAGAAAAGGATTGGCACCCAAGATCAAACTTGAGGGTTTATCTACATAAATGGGAATGAAAATTGTGTGAATGGATGAGATGCCCAAAAATAGAGGAATAAAAGAGGACCAAGGATAGAACCTTAAGTAATGTCTACAATTTAGGGAGTAGAAAAAGGAAGCAAGACCAGGAAGAGCAATATCGCATCCACCTATAATATTTTCCCTTAATCTGCAATGTTCACTGAGATTCCCTTTGTTTAAATTACCATGATTCTTCAAGGTCTAACATAATTCTTACACGAAACAATTATTAATAGCTTGAATTTATTGAGCACATACTGGGTACCAGTAACTGTGCTAAGCACTTTGTATGTACAGTAGTCCCCTCTATGGCTACACAGAGGATATGTTCCAAGACCCCCAGTGGATGCTTGAAACCTCAGATAGTACCGAACCCTATATAGACTATGATTTTTCCTATACATGTGTACCTATGAAAGAGTTTAATTTATAAATTAGGCACAGTAAGAGAGTAACAACAACTAATAATAAAATATAACAATTACAACAATATATTGTAATAAAAGTTAGCATAGACCCTAGTGACCTCAGCATACGATCTTTTTCTTTCCTTATTCAGTCAAGAACTTTCCCCTTTTCACTTAAGGGAAACGCTTTATGGCTTCTTTTTGGCATATCCCAACTAACAGCATCACTACCCTTGAGCTTTGGGGCCATTGTTAAGTAAAATAAGAGTTACTTGAACACAAGCATTGTGATACTGCACCAGTCCATCCGATAACCGAGATGGCTACTAAGTGACTAACGGGAGAGTAGCATATACAACGTGGATACAATGGACAAAGGGATGATTCATAGCCTGGGTGGGATAGAGTGGGATGGCATGAGATTTCATCACACTACTCAAAACAGTGTGCAATTTAAAACTTATGAACTGTTGATTTCTGGAATTTTCCCTTTAATATTTTCAGACCACAATTGACTGCAGATAACTGAAACCCTGGAAAGTGAAACTGTGGCTAAGGGGGGACTACTGTATTAACTTTTTCCCATAATGATATGATGCAGGTACATTAATTATACTCATTTCACAGATGAGGAATTAAAATTCAGTGCGATTTAATGATTTGCCAAGGTTCAACAGTTAGTAAACAAAGCTAGGTTGTCTGGCTCCAAAAATCAAACTCTAACTTCTTTGTTGTATAGCCTTTAACTAGTCTCCAGTATACTTGAGGCAAGATCAAAACATCTTTATTTTTTGAAGCTCTATGGGTGATCCTAGGAGCACCCCATTTGAGAACCTTGCTACAGACTGCACAGGTTCACAGCAAATCTGACCTCCATGTTGACAACACGTGGACTAATTGCTTGACTTCTTCAGATGGAGATAACTTTACCTTGCAGGGTCAGCATAAAGAGCAAATAAGGAAAGCAGGGCAAAGTGCCTACGTGCTATTCCTGTTCTTGCTGTTGCTGTTGATAGGCACTCTTCCACCTCCCCTCGAGCTCCCTCCTCTCCTGAAATCTATTCCAGGTTACTTTCTGCAAGTCCAAGTTCTCAGGCATCACTCATCTGTCATGTTCTGTATTTAACGTCCTGCCCACCCCAGGGAAGCAGCAGTTTACAGGGACTTCCTGGTGATGCAATGTCAGAGGTCTGAATACTTGGGCAGAGACAACCTGGCTAGATAGGCCATGCAGCTGCCCCATGAGTTGGACCTGAGCCCTCATTCCCTTCTTATTTCTGATACGCCTTCCTAACAAGGCCAGTGCCTTTATTTCTGTTCCCAGTGAGGGGCAACATCCTTACATCTCAGCTTCAAGAGACTATGCCATCGAAGCAGACATTCCTCCCACACCAGCCAGGTCCTCCCCTTCCCCATCGGGAGCTGATGCGTCTGGTTTGGTCACATTTGGGGCCTAATTCCATGCAAGGAGCTAAATCCCGGCAAACACGGCCTCTACCAAGACTTTCTCTTGGATTTTACAATCATCTGCTCCTGCCAAACCTCCACTCCCATGCTCCCCTTCCAGGAGGGGAAGGCATATGGACCGTTATTTTTTGCCAAAACGGATCAGAAAACAGAACTCAGTTCTCATAAAAATTGCACAGTACCTGCTTCCCTTTCTTTGCTGACAATAAAAATGAAGCCGGAGCTCCGGGAGCTATCTTTCTTGAAGGAAATATTTTTCACCCAGATCTAACTCTTAACTCTGTCATTTCTCACCTGCTCAAACGCCTTGATCACTGAGGGAGAGGACTATAAATAACAGAAATTATAATTTTGTTAAGAATCGTGTTTTATACACAATCATATGGAGATCTTGCCATTGAAATCCACTGATAATTTTAGAACTTTCCTTACAGAAGTGGAAAAGAATCCACAGTATTTTTTTTTATTTTAATTACTCACTGAATGAAATCTGAAGGTATTTAATTATTAGATTTATGCCTCAAGATAAGTTCAATGATAATTACAGGATGTCTCTTTTTTTATTCTAATTCCAAATAATTAAATCCCAAACACATTGGATCATTATGATTATAATTAGAATAAAGGTGTCTTATATTTGAAACCAAAGTCTGGCTTTTTGTGTAACCTTTTTGCACCTCATCAAAGGAGAATGCCTTAGAAAGAAATCTGTTTTAATCTCTCTAATGCTTCTTTAAAACAAAATAAAAAACATAATTGTCTGCAGGAATGCTTTTCCACTGCAATACTCGCAGAAAGGTGAGGCCCGAGCTTTCGCCTTGTTTGCGGTTCCAAGGCATGCTGTCTTCTCTATCGTCATTTGTCATCCGTTGACACAAGGAGAACTCAGAAACCAGGCAAAAAGATGAAATAGATGCAGTCCGAATATCAAGGCAATTCAGGAAGAGGATCTGTGAAATGATCCATCTCCCCCATCCCCGATTTGTCAATCAATTTTGGGGTAGATTTTCTGAGCCCCCCCTCAGTTAAAGATGAATGGATGAAGATGGGTTGGGATTGGGTAGAGGCCTTAGGGGGAGCCACACGCAGACTAGAAAATCTAAAGTGAAATCCCATAAAATAAGATCTCTAACTAGGGTTCAGAAGGTATTTAATGCTTGGAGCCTGGCAACAATAATTAATTGAGAGAAAATGTGCCTTTCCTTTCCCTGTGTTGATGAGGTTGGAAACACCAGTAGGATGGCTCAGAACAGCATATTAGTTGGGCTTACCATCCTGTGGACACCCCTACACTCTGCTTTGGGATTTGGGAAGCGGGAAGGGTGGTGGTTTGTGGTTTCAAGGAGGAGGTGCAGGGCGGGAGTTCAGGAAGGAGAGGAGACAGGAGTCTTTAAAAGTAAATAAGCCAACCCCAGATGTCTTCCCCTGACTAGTAGGCAGAGAGGAGAGCACTTGCTTATTGGAAAGCATTTGAAGGCTGGGGGGCTGAGAGTACGGGAGGAGGGAAGCGAAAAAGCTATAAAGAGAAGGCTAGAGAGCAATCAAATACTTAGAAAAATGTCACATTGAAACCTTCAGCTGCCGGCGGCTGGAGGGAAAAGAGTTCCAGACAATAGCTGAGGGAACAAGTTGAATCTTGTGTTCATTCCTGTGGTTAAAACAAGTCTGTACGACCACAAGGAAAATTCCGTTCTCCTCAGACCTTAACTCCTGCTTACCTGAGTTGCAGACACTTTCTGTGGAAAGGCCCCTTAAAGTTAGAACTGACGATGCACAAAGGCCCGACGGCCCTCCTACCCCAGACTTTCTCTCATATTCACGTCCTCACATCTTGAAAATTACCCCCTCTCCTTTGAGGGGCCTGGTTGCCGCATTGACTAAAGCGTGAAAAATAAAGCAGGCTTCAGGGGAAGGACAAGTCCCATTGCCGCCACTCCCCACCCCCACGACCACAAGCCGCCTTCACTTTCCAAACCTTGAGAACCATGGATGTCAAATAAAATTATTCACTAATTCAATAAATGTTTACTGAATGCCTACTATGTTTCAGGCTCCAGACTAGAAATTTAGGGAGGACAACCAAGGTCAAGCTGTTGTTAAGAACTTCCAAGTTGGGAGGCACAAAAAATAGGAGAGTGTATGCTGCTAACTGTAGCACATCATACATGGTGAACACTGGACATGGTCTTTTCCTTTCCTTCTCTGGGGCGTTCGGGAGTCCAGCTGACAAGTGGCCTGCCTGCTGGAGTCAGTCAGGCAAACATCCCACTTCACCGATATTCCCACATCTGCTTCTTTGCATCCCCCCAGACAAGCCTTAGGCTACCTTGCTCTGTAACTCTCCTGTTGGAATAGGACGATTATTAATAACTCCCCTGGGTCCAAGGGAAGATGGAAAACAAGTTTCCTTTCTTAAATAACCCCTGTGATACCCAATTCAGGGAGGTCTGCTTAGCACAGCCAGCACAGGCAGAATCCACTGAGACAGGCGTGGGTGATGGGAGGAAGTGCGTCTCCCCAGTGAGAAAATAAAACATCAATAATCTAATACGATAGGAAGGAGGCAAGGTTGGTAGACTGTGGCACTTAATGGAGATTACAACATATTTACAGTCTAACTGGGAAAGGTTGCGACCTGACTTGTCATCTGTGCTTGTCTTTTAAAAGTTTCAGTAAACTCTAAAATGTGTTTAGGAATACATAAAGAGAGCTACAGGAATTGATCAAGGCCCTCCGAGAGCTCGTAGAAGGGGTGTACTCACAAATTTTAACAACCAGTTTTCCCTGGGGGAAAAGTCCTGCTTTTTAGCTCTCGCCAATTTCCACAATATAAATACTCTCACAGTGGTTGATTTTAAGGTACCAATGTGAGAAGTGGGGAAGTAATGCATACCACCAGCTCTTGCTAGCTAACGTGAACTGACTCCAGAACACCAAAGCCTTGCAGTCTAATATACTGACACAGGTAAACACAGGACACACAGACAGAATCTCCTGATCAGTTGGCTGATTGGCATCAGATGGAAAATGTTTAACCAGGACTCAAAAGGAGCATGTTTTGGGGGTAGCAGGAAAATTGACTGCACAGTCAAGTAGAGACTGAGAACAAACAGTGTCTGTATTTCCCGCTTCCGGTTGCTCCGAAGCACAGAGAACCATGGGAGGTCAGAGCCTGCAAAGACCTGGGAGATAATCAAGACCAATGCCCCAATCCCCTGCCCTTTTCAGAAGGGGAATTGGGGCATGCAGGAGAGGAGCGAGTTAGATAGCCTCTTCTTCAGACATACACTTTTGTTGATGGTTTCAGTTTCTCTGACATTAGGCTGGGATACTGAACAGGAACCTTGCAAATAAACTTGATTACTAAAAAACAAAATCAACCAGAATTCCCTGGGGCCCTCCAAGCACCCGTAGAGGACAAGTGACTGTCTATACAGCTGATGGAGAGTGGGTGAAGGTGCCACCTGGTGAAGGCACAGTCTCTGTCCCAATTTGTTATTCAATGACTTGCCCTGGACACAAGCTTTCTGGCAGAACAGAAACAAACCCACAAGTCTGCCAGCCTCTGGCTGCCTTAGCCTTTGAATCATCGGTGAGGAATAAGTTCTGCCTAGGAAGGGAAAAAAAATACAATCCCATGTGAAGAACCCCAGCAGTAATTTGCTGGGCGGGAGAGCTACAGCTGCATCTTTTGGGCAAATGTAATGGGATGGCAAAGTCTTCAGTGCTGAAGGAGCTCCAGCTCCTTCCTGCCTGTAATTCATGATCCCTGAGACAATTATGAGCAATGAAAAGGCATAAATCAAAGGAACATTGAGTAAAGCTAGATTTGGGAAAATAACACATTACATTTAAATATCCATATATATTTAATCTGTGTTTAATAATGCAAGGAATACATTAGTCAAGGCTTAGGCAGATTCCACACTGACGTTAGTTACAGAACAGCCTGGCTCTCTGAAGTTTCCCAGCCTTGGCGTCATAGGAATGAAAACTTCTGCAGGAATGGAGCATGTCATTGCCAACCTGGGGCACTGCAGAAATGCAAACAGAGGAACTGCAGAGGTCACCACAAAGTCAAGCTTGCTGCAGAGAATAGAACTTGGGGTGAGCAAGAGAAATTCACAGTTCCAGGCTCTGGACTGACTTTCTCCACGTGCCACCTTCTGCATGGCAGGGCAGGGAGCGGAATTAACACCATGCAGGGAGAGAGGGACCAGGATCTACTATTCCAGCTGTTGTTTGATCTCAAATCTCCTCTTCTGTCCTTGGGCTTTCATTCTGGACCACCAGATGGAGAATGGCTGCCTGGGCCCTAGGGAAAAGTCAGAACATGTCCCCAGGGGCAATGCCCAAGCTCAAAGGCTCTTGCTGCCATCTGGAGAGGTGAACCAAGTGAGTGTATTCAAGGATGAAGGAGGAATCACAGGCATGCCCAGCTTTAGTGCAATCGTGCTCCTCCAAAAGCGGGAAAGGGAACCGGTGGGGACACAGTGTAGTATATGCCAAGTGGCATCTAGGAGCTGGAGAGAAGGAATAAGAGGCTGGCCTGCCAAGATGTAGAAGAAATCTTCCCACTGTGATTGATCGTCACCCAATACAACAATCATAAAGCCCCAAGTACTTTGAGCTTATCATGAATCTCTTATTCCACTTTGGGCAACTCATTCCCCAGACTCCAGAGTCCCACTCTACGCTCTAAGTCACTCACAACCTCAACTAAGGCAGTCTCAGGAACAAAATTACAGCAGGAAAGTATCTCAAAGACTCTCTAACCCAATCTTCTGATTTTACAGATAAGAAGACTGAACCCAGAGAGGCAAAGCAGCTCATCCAAGGTCACCCAGTCAGTAAGTGGATAGTCAGATGAAAGCCCGTGTCTCATTCCAGTGTCCACATGGAACACCGGCCCTCCTGTGAAGCACTGTTACCAGTTTTGAAGGTCTGTAGCAAAGGAAGACAAGTATGCATTAATGTCAGGCACTGTGCTAAGAGCTTGAGTATATATTATCTCTAAAAGATTAAATACTAACCTACCTCAATATAAGTTTAGGATCAAAAAGAAAGCTTGACTCTAATTCCAGCTCTGCCATTTTTTTCAACTGTATGTTATTGAATTGGTCACTGTACTTCTCCTGCCCGTTACCTGTAGAACCTCCAGATGTCATCAACCAAATCACAGAATGAGCGCTCAGCTAGTTCAAAGCGCAAAGAAAGAGATGAAGGAAAGGAAGCCTAGATCGAGGAAGAGAATGAAGGTGCCTCTCACAAATGCCTCGGGGAAGCAGAATTGTGACGATGGTCCAGATATGAGCCAATCTATATTCTTGAGTAAGTCATGAGACACCTCTATTTCCCCACCTGTACTTGGGAACAACTCGTCCTAACTCCATTCCCTATGAGAGTCATTCCACGTGTCAAAACAGTCCAAGCTGTTCCCAGAAAAGAATTGTGATAGACACCTCCTTAGTGTGTTTCAATCTTCCTTCCAAGAGCTGAGTCTGTAAAGATTCAAATTTTCTGAAATTTCCTCATCCCACAGGACTTCTTCCTTGGAGGGAAAGTCAAATTACTTCTTAGTGTCTCTTTCAGTTAAGCACAACTCTGAGAAGCAGGCTCATTCTAGCAGTTGGCACTTAGAAAAAACACAAGCCATGATTCACCAGTCGTTTTGAGCCAAGTAGCTTGAATTTGCTCAGGGCAGGAAAATGGCCACGGGGGTGGGATGGGGAAGGGAGGGGAGGACCCACATAGATGATGGCTAAGAACTATCCAAAAAGGCAAGTACAGGGGAGACTCTCAGAACATATGCTCCTGTTCTTGTGGCTTCCCTGCCAGGAGCCTCCTAAATCATTGTGAAATGGCTGCTTTCTGCCTGTCTCGATCATGTATTATGGGGCATTAATAAATAATGGGAGATTGTAGAACCAAAAGGCGGGAAAACCCAAAGGGAAGGTGATGGAGAGGCATAATTTAACAAGTAAATGAAAGAAGCTATTAAATCATAGTTAAATTATGCTGGCACCAGAAAAAAAGGATTTCCCACTACAAAATACTTTCCATAAAATATTAGAATTTCTCTCCTGGCTAACGGAGGCATCTCCCAATCATAAGGATAGAAATCTGTGGCCTGTGGCTCCCAATAGATAGTGAGCTTCAGCAAGGGCCCTGAGGATAGAGTTTCTAGGATGGATGCACATTCACTATTTGATGCCCCATTTATGATCCAGCTATTGCTAGTGGCCTCAGTAGCCGGTTCACTAATTTTATGCCTATTTCTTCATTGAGTCCCTTAGAGGAGGGGAAGTTGAGGTTACCAAAGCTGTTGCTTAAAAGTAACTCTTTGATTGTATATACAGCTTTATACTTTCTCAAGCAGCATCATATCCATTAACATTTTGACATTTACTATAACACTGTCAGGTAAGAAATGAACTCTTTCAGTGGAGAAACCATATTTTGTTTATATTTTTGCGGCCAGAACCCGGGAAACTGCACATTTAATAAGTATTGAATTGGATGGCCGCATGCATGCATGCTTGGAGAAATGAGTGAAAGAATGAATTCCCATCTAGTAGCTAAGAAGCTCGGAGAGGTTGAGTGACTTGCCCAAGACTGAACTGTATAGTGTGGGAGTTGTAACCAGCAACCAGACTTTCGGAATCTCAACCCTGTGCTCTTTCAACACAACATGTTGTCTCTCTTCAAAGTCACACAGTAAGCTAGATCAGAGCCAGTATATGGAACCCCTGTAAAATCACAGAAGCAAAAAGTAGGCACATTTTTCTTTGTTGAGATTGCGGTTTTGACTGTGCCGTAGACTATTGTTGAGCATTTGAAGGACTTGGAGAGTCTCTGTATCTGAAGGAAGTTTCTGGAATCCTCTGGCAGAAGATCCACACAGAAGCCAGGACACTTCGCAGTAAGGCCCTCCCTTTCCTTGCTTGCAGGGATGTTTGCTATAGTCTTGGCAGGAAAACTTGCTGTTATTCAATTTCTCAGACATGCTTGGGCCCCAAGCCCCAGTGGGAGCAGCATGTGTGTCAACACGCCAAGGGAATAAAGTCACAGCAGAGTAGATTTGTTTGGACAGGCAGGCTTAGCGGTCTGACAGGGTGTGCAAGCCATCCATGCTACCCTGCATTTTAAGAAGGAGCTACTAGGTAAATGCATCAGGTGGCCGGGGGCTAAGTGTATCCAGGGTCCCTGAATGGTCAGGGGTACAGAGGGTGGTTGGACACCTTTCAAGACAGTGAAGCGTACTCTGAACCTCTCTCCAGACAGTGGCGGCTCAACTCAGCCATGCTTGCTTAGAAGAATCTTCAGACCAGGAGAGAAGACAAGACATGCCCTTTAGAGGCCTGCACTTACCAGCAGGAAGTATGGTACAGCAGAAAGAGACTCTGTGCCGTGGGCTGTGGAATCAGAGAGAACCAGCCTCCACCACTCGCTACTTAAGTAATTTTGAGCAAGTTATCTAACCTCTTTGATCCTCAATTTTTTCCTCCTTTAAATGGGAATATTTGAACCTACCCTTATCACTTAGTATTAAATTCAGCTGCAAGTGACAGAAACTCTAAAACCCTAAGTGAATTAAACAAGACGTTAAAGAGAATAAAAATAATCTAGATGCAAGTAATTTTAGACAAGTATGGTGGCTCCACAAATCCTCAGGGATCCAGGTTCCTTTTCTCAGGTTGTTCCACCGTCTGCAACACACACTTACACCAAATGATTCAAGATGGCTCTGCAAGCTGCAGATACTTTGTCCAAAGTGCAGTCATCAGGCAGAAGGGGAACATGCCACCCCCCGGGAGGATAGTTCTCAGAAATTCCACATCCTTCCTCTTATAGTCCACCGGCCAGAACTTAGTCTCATGGCCACATCTCCATGCAAGAGAGCTGAGAAATTTAGTTTTGATTCCTAGTGTCCATATACTCAGTTAAAACTCAGAGGTTCTATTTCTTATTAAAAAGGGAGGATGAAGGGGCCAGCCCCATGGGGTAGTTGTTGAGTTTGGTACACTCTGCTTCGGCAGCCCGGGTTCGTGGGTTTGGATCCCAGGTACAGACCTACACCACTCATCAGCCATGCTGTGGTGGCAACCCACATACAAAATAGAGGAAGACTGGCACAGATGTCAGCTCAGGACCAATCTTCCTCAAGCAAAAAAAAAAAAAGAGAGAGAGAGAGGATGAGTACTGGGGGGACATCAATAGAGTCTCTTATGTCTGATTTATAGGACAAAATGAGATGCTTGTAAATCATTTACTTCCAGGCCTAGCATGTAGGTCATACTTAGTAAGTGCTATTGACTACTGTGTTTAAGGTTGATGCACCCTCTTTCTGGAGCAGACTTCTTTTTTTTTTTTTCTTTTTGAGAAAGATTAGCCCTGAGCTAACATCTGCCACCAATCCTCCTCTTTTTTGCTGAGGAAGATTGGCCCTGAGCTAACATACGTGCCCATCTTCCTCTAGTTTATGTGTGGGATGCCTGCCACAGCATGGCCTGACAAGCAGTATGTAGATTGGCACCTGGGATCTGAACCAGTGAACCCTGGGCCGCCAAAGCGGAATGTGTGAACTTAACTGCCGGCCCCTGGAGTAGATTTCTGTGGGAAGTCTGGGCAAGGCCCAATACCTGACTTCATTCCAGCGACATTGTATAATCCCCTCAGATTATCATTGAGATCAAAGGGAAGGTCCCAATAAAGTCAAATAATAAATTTGGAGAGGGCTCAGGGGAGAGAAATGAAGACAAATAAAGCACTGCTAACTAGGACCCATGAGGGAGAGATTAAGGAGCCATGAAGACTTCACCTAAAAGGCAGAGGTCTTCAAAGTTGCAATATCTGTTTTATCAGTGAAGGCAGTCAAACTCTGCTTTCCTCCACTGATGGCAAAAATAAAGGAAAAATATGAAATAAGGTAAGAGTTGAGTGAGACCTGGGGTCGTCATGTATATAGGTTTCCATGCAGCAGAAAGAGATGGATCAGATGGAGAAGGGATCGTCAATTAAAAAAACTGTTTTTTGGCACCTTGTGGCTATCCAATAAGTATTTCTTTTTTTTTTAAAGATTGGCACCTGGGCTAACAACTGTTGCCAATCTTTTTTTTTTCTGCTTTTATCTCCCCAAACGCCCCCTGTACACAGTTGTATATCTTACTTGCACGTCCTTCTAGTTGTGGGATGTGGGACGCCGCCTCAACGTGGCCTGACGAGCAGTGCCATGTCTGTGCCCAGGATCCGAACCCTGGGCTTTTGCAGCGGAGCATGCAAACTTAACCACTCGGCCACGGAGCCGGCCCCCCAGTAAGTATTTCCTGAATAGAAGGAGAAATATTAATCTTGCTGGAGGAATATGGATATGAAGACAGTGTTAGTCGGGGTTCTCCAGAAAAACATAACCAACAAGATGTGTATGTATGTGTATACACACACACACATAGACACAAAGAGTGTGTGAGAGACAGAGATTCATTTTAAGGAACTGGCTCATGCAATTGTGGAGGCTAGCAAGTCCAAAATCTGTAGAGTAGGCCTGCAGGCTGGCAATCTAGGGAACCATGGATGTTGCAGTTTGAGTCCAAAGGCAGTCTGCCACTGCCTGGAGGATTCTCTCTTTCTTGGAAGAGGTCAGCCTTTTTCTTAAGGTATTCAAGTGATTGGATGAGGGTCACCCACATTATGAAGGGTAATCTACTTCACTCAAAGTCTACTGATATTTAAATGTTAAACTCACCTAAAAAAATGCTGTCATAGCAACATCCAGACATATTTGACCAAATATCTGGGTACCATAGCCTAGTCAGGTTGACACTTAAAATTAACCATCCCAAAGACCCTCAGAGTCTTGTCCAGCAAGAGAATCATATTCACTTGGGGACCTCTTTTTGTTGTTAGGTTTTCTCTGCTTGAATAGTCTTTCGTAGACAGGACAAACTGATTACTCAAACAAATACCTTGAAATATTTTGAAATATAAAAGAAGTACATCCACGAAGGGGTTCGGCTCAAGGAACAGATAATGGGTTTTCATTTCAGAGTCAAAAGAAATTAAAAGCAAGAGGAAGGAGAGTTGAGCCTTCAGACTGGACAACGTGGAACAGACTGAAATGACAGGAAATAATTAAAGCCACAGGAGGTGGCTGACGGAGAGCCCTGACAGATGAAAAGTCTGTTATTGACTAAAGTGGTAGTTGGATATTTCATAGAAATTAATTGAGTTGTTTCTCTCGTTGCTCCCAATGGAACCAAGGTGGTGGGGGGAGGTGTAGTGAGTGAGTATGTTGAGTGTGTGAGTGTGGATGTGTTTATATTTGAGACATACTTAAATGGAAGAGAGAGGAGTAGGAAGCAGAAGGGGAACAACATAAATATTTAAGAAAGCTTTATTTTCCTGAAGCAGAGAATAACATATGACACTGAGGAAATAACGTCCACCTTGACTTTCCACGACCAGCGAAAGAGAGAATAACCTATGTGTGTTTTGAGGGATGCTGTGAAGACACCTATCCTCTTCCTTCTCTTCTGGTCAGCTTTCTTGGAAGACCCACTGGGGGTCACTCCTTTGGGTTGTAGCAATGGATGGGCTGGCACTTGGAGCAGAGATCAGCCCTCCGCGTTTAGGAGCTCCAGGCCATTAGGGTCTTGAGGGATTCCTACAGCGCATTTCCAAGTCCTGAGCAGAGTCGAGGATGACTCGTCTAAAGCCCAGCCATGGTCGTGCTTTGTTCAGCTCAGAAGATGCCAGAGGCTTCCCTGGCCAAATGAATTCCGTGCTGGCATCTTTGACCCTCAAAACGTGGCCCTGACTTTCCCTTCTGGCCTTATCTGCTGCTATGCCCCTGCCCATGACTAGCACTGCAGTTAACCTTTCCTAGTCCCGGCTCCCTGGACTTTTGCAGTGTCTCACTGCGCCTGTGCTTCTCCTGATGCTGTGTCCTCAGCTTGGAATCCTTCTTCCTTCACTTTAGCCCATCTACGGAGCTTTCTAAATCCAAACCCATGCTGCCTTCATCATGAACTGCTTTCTATTTAATTTTAACTGCAAGAAGAATGAATTTGTTGTAAAAATATTCATTCATATCAGGAAAGTGTAAAGTAAAAGATTTCTCCACTCCGTCCCTCCCACCAGTGCTACGGAGAACAACAACCTGGCATCTCGCGGGTGCTGGGTGTAAGGGTTCTGGTGGGTTTGGTGGGGATCTAAAGACCTTTGAAATTCGGGTAAACGGAGATCTCTCCAACCTCTGCAGTCCCCTGGCCCTTGGTAGCCGTCTTATGGTACTTTATCTCATTCTGGATTGTATTATAGTTTCATATGTAGATTTATCTTAATTGACCTCCACACTCAAGTCTTTCCTCACTAAAATGTAACTTATTTGAGCATCATCTACGTTTCCCTTTTTCAGGGCTTAGAACAACTGGCTCCATATTTGGTTTAGCTCTTCAAACCTCCATGAGCACCTGTCCTGGGCCCTTTTCAGCTGGGACCAAGGAGGAAAAAAAGGAAAACACATCCAGCTTCAAAGAACCTGCATTTTAGGTGACCTTTCTCTCTGGCCTGAAAACAAAGACTGTTTGCGGAATTGTAAGGTACTAACTACATGGAAGCAGTAGGCTCTGGCTCCGTGGAGGTAGCGCTCGCCTGAGCTAAAAATTGCTTGCCAGAAATATTTGAGAGCAGTTACAAAGCAGTCATCAAATGTGAACAAGTGATACTGAGTTCAAAATGGGGGTAAGGAATGAGAAGAAACATCGGTAAAGAGGGGGTTAATAGTGAAGCTCTAGAGGAGAGTGACTGAGGGGGTAGTTGGAGCACCTGGGATGTTATTTATGATGCATTGATGGCTGCCACGGCATTCTTCCGGAGAATTCCGCCTGCATGAGGAAGTCATTAGAGAAGGAGGCGCTGCCACACCAGAAGGGATGAGACCCTCCAGCTCCTAGTTTAATCCTCTTACCCTGGAGATGCATTTCTTTTTCTGTTGACCTTTCCTGGTCCTCAGTCCTCCACTATTGTTTGTATTTTCAACCAGTGTAGCATATATATACCGAAGAGATTTGATGTCAGAAAGACTGGACCTCAAATGTCACCTCTGACACATCCTCACTGGGGGCCAGAGCAACAGAGATCCCAAATTTTCTCATCTGTAAAATGGGAATAACAGCACCTAACACCCAGGGCTGTTGTGAAGATGAAATTTAATTGCATTTGGGAAATGATTTGGCTCAGTGAGGGGCACAAAGCAAGTGTTCAATGAACAGAAACTATTTTTATTGTTAGGCTCATTATCTTTAACTTGAGCACAATCATGATCGAGAGAGAGAGCTCATCTCCCACTCCTCGGTGCTGCTAGACACCAGTCAGGTTCCCTCACGCTAAGAGCATTCATTAACTGCCAACGAGTTTCCTGCCTCTGCTTGAAGAATGCTTCTCCCAAAGGAGACGAAAATCCGCAAGTTCCTACACCAGCTCATCACGGATGGAGCCAACAAGTGGGAGGGATGGGCAAGAAGTATCCTGCAAAGGTCTGCAAGATGGTTTAAGGGCCAGGTAGGGGATAGAAAGAGTATCAGTGTGAATGACCAGAGGAACTTTTCCATTAGACTGAGCAGGGGCTTAAAACACATTGTCCCAAATTCAGCTTATTTAGTTTTCTCAAGACAAGTTTAAATATGGAAAGAGAGAGTTTACATTTTGTTCCACGGAAAGAAGATATTTTTATAAAATATGACATCTTGTCGCAAGAGGCCAAAGCCATTGCTTGTGAGAAAATACGGCTATGAGCCAATGACCTGAAATCTTGAAACAACCAAACTCAAATCTTTGTATTGATCCCCAAGAAAGGAATATCTCTGCCAAAGAAGAGATGAATATGGATGATTTGTTCCAGATTCCTTGGGCCTTCCAAATGCATATTTTTATACCAAATCTTGCTCTATGTTCTGTACACAAGATCAAACTTAGGGGAGATGAGATCAATATTGAAGCTGTGTCTGAGATCTCATCTCTTTAATACTTTCCTCATTTCCTTTAGTGGGAGAAATAGAGCTCATGTCTGTCTTTCAAACAGTTGTTTTGCATTTTTTGATCGGGGAGGATTAAATTGAATTAGATGGATCTGGAGTGGTTATTAGAACCATTAAATTTGGCATGATGGACATACCTAGAGAAAACATTTACATAAGGAAATCAAAGCTGGACTCATTTTTTATCCAGTACTCTGACCTCTATTGGAGTTCTGACAAGCAGAATTTAGCCGAATATTTCTTAAGATGGTACATGTAACAATAAAATGGCATCCCCTAAGATATCTATATTAATCAACATTTCCTTTTGCTAAAAGGAATAAACTGCCAGAAAAGAAGAGAGCTTTTCAAATATTTATAGGCATATTTTCCATTTGGGTCCTTATTTGAATTTTACTCTCATTTAGAATACAATTCTGACAACTCCATCATTAATGCCAGCTCTGGCAATATTCCATGAAGAAACACCAATATAACACAAAATCTAGATGTGAAAAGGATTATGATGTCATATTAAAAGAAGGGAAAGGAGAATTAAAATAAGAAACCTATCTGAAATGATCAGAAATGAAATTCTCTTTGGGATAAAATGGTCTCTTCTAGAAATGCAGTCATTTAAAATAAGATTAAAGTGATATTTTATAAGAACTAACATAGAATACAAATTATTTCTCCCTGAATGAACTCAAATTTGCATACAATGAAGGGTAAAAGTAAAAGAGGGCATTTTTAGGCTATTAGACTGAAGCTTCTCAAGTTTGCTCAACAATTTCTCAACACACGCTCCTCCATCAACAACGTTAAGGTGTTAATGAGGCAAATTCTAGGGCCCCATCACTTCAGAATCAGAATGTGTATGGGGGAGGGGGGAAACTCTGCCTTTTAGACAAGCCCCCAGATAATTCTAAAGCCTATAAGTGTTTGAGAACCTCTGGTTTGGTGGGTCTCTGGGAAGTATAGGTGGACCAGGTCAGAATTCAGAGCAGAGCACGCTCCCTATTCTGAAAACCACCAACTCTATTTAATTGTCCTGAGTTTGAGCCCTTCCTATCTCTTACTACCAGAAGGGGCTTAAACAAGTCACTTTGTCTCCCTAGGCCTCAGTTTCTTCATTTATAAAATGGGATAATTTGTTTCACAGGTTGCCTTGAGTATTGAGGAAGTGATATTCTTCCACAAAAGCACTGCCTGATAAAGGTTAGTTCTCGTTACCATTATTGTTACTATGTGGCCAAGAGTATGATCATAAGAGATAACTTTAACTAGCAACATGGCCACTGTTAAGAGAAGGAATATAGAGATCACAAACTAAGTATGCCAGAAAGGAACTAGCTGGTAAAATTCTGTGTGATCATCAAATACATGTCAAGAGTAAATATGAATCAACCGGTTGGCATACCTTGAGATGAAAAGAGTATTGTTGGGAATGACAAGGTAGAATTAAGTTGGGACAGAGCCATGGTGATGGGGTAATGATCAGACCGGGATGGCTGCCGGGCAGGATGTGGTTTTGTTTCTCAGAGGCATCTGGATGCTGAAGACTGGTGAGTGGGAATATAGACAGGTGGCTCTCTTGGTGGAACATCTGGGGACTGAAATCAGAGAGGAAGAAGGAAGTTCCCAAAGACTGGTGTCTGAGAGGAAGCACGTCTGGATGGAGAAAGGTGAGCCAGAAATGGCATTTAGAAATCACAGCAAAGGAACAATGAAGAATCCTGAGACTAAAGTTGATTTCCAACCTGGGAGCAAATCATCAGAGTGCCAAAAAGGATGGAATTTTAAAATATTTCCTTAATCAGCAATGAGGCAAGTTTAGTTACTGAAATCCACAGCCCTGCCTTCCTTGTGGGTTCCCTGTGTATGCGGTAGGGCAGAGGAGGCGGAGAGGGGAGGAGGGAAGGAGGGTGCTGTGCTTCTCCTAGAAAGGGAACTGAAAACACCAGGACCAAAAGGAGCCACACTACTAAAGGGCAGAGCTCTGGCTTCCTTTGTGTCAAGCTCTCAGAGTGTGAATTTCAACTTCTGAGGGTCCTTCCACTTGAAGCCCAGGTGAATTGATGTTCTTCCTGGAAGTTCTGTGCTGTGCCCAGCTTTTCCTCATTTTGTTCCCTTGGCCCTGTTTCTGACATTTGGAGTCCTAATTATCTGTAAGAACTGATTCCAAGTGTCGACTCATCCACCACCTCCGCTTCATTCCATCCATCACTCTCTTCTCTGTGACCTATGTTAGTGTTAGGTATCTGCATGTGGGTCTATGTTGAGGAGGTTCTTTGAGGTCAAGGACTACATCTGATTCACTACGTATCCCTCTAGATGCCTTCTTCCATACAATAAAGATGCTCAAAACACATATATGAATGATACTCCCTCATCCTCTATTTTCACTGGGCTTTGGGATGTTGTTCACCCTGAACTGATAGAATACTGTTCAATAGATCCAACAGAGGAAGAAATAGCTGTGGGTTTCTCTGCACATTACAGCAGGATTTAAAGAAGGCTGCTTCCACACCAGCAAGCCAGAAGATCTCAGTAGTAAAGGGCTTCCTTTAACCAGAGACCTTTGTTAGGAAAGATTGTTTATTATTGAAGGTTAAGACCCTGGGACCCCATCTGTCCTTTTTCTGCCATCAGACCTGCCCTTCCTCACACAGTTGCATATGGGCAGGAGGCCTCACCTCAGTGTGCACTGGGAAATCTAGTCTATCCATACAATCCTCTCTATTGGTTGCCTCTTGTAGAGGTTCCCTACTGATGGAAGTCACAACACAGACCAAATCAAGGAGATTAAAAGATGTCAAGTGTCTGAACATGGCTCCTTTGGACTCTAGGAGGAGTTGTTCAGGTGTAACTCTGATTCCTATGCTTGTTTCTACCCAGGCCTTGGCTTTTAACTTCCTATATGTGAGTTTATATTAATAGGGTATTCTCAAGTTGGAAAATGCAATTCCAGCTTCTGTTCTTAGAGGGCTCAGAGACTGTCTGCACTGGAAGGGAATTTAAAATCACTCAACTTCAAAATTATTTTAGGAAGAAACTGAAGTCAGAGTGGGGAAGAGACTTCCCGAAAGGTACATACTCTGCTACTGGCAAAAGTGGGACTAGAGTCCTGATGTTTTTCAACTTCAGCAAGTCCTCCATCTCTAAGGAAAGCAACACTTCATAAAGTATCCCAGATCCTCACATCCACCCCTGTCAGAGCACAGCTTCCCACTTGGTTAACAAATGGGCCAAGAAAACCCTCTCTGGAAGACTGGAGTGTGGGGACACTCCCTTGAACAAGCTAAACTTGTCCTGCTGAGGCGCTACACCTTCCCTGATTCTTCGGCATGCCACACTCTTTCCTACGTGCCACCTCGGCTCCCACCACCTGGTTGTCTTTACCCATCACCTTCTCAGGGAGCCCTTTTCTGATACCCCTAATCCAAATAGTACCCCACATGCACACATCCATCAACCATCACCTCTCTCTGATTTTTCAGTCTCTATGGTAATTACCGTGACCTGAGATTATGGTATTTATTTATTTATTTTGTTTGCTGGCTGTCTTCTCACACCAGAATATCAGCCCCCTGAGGTTAGGGGGCCTTCTCTCTTTTGTTCTCTGTAGTGTCTCCGGCACTTAGAAGACTGCCTGGTATAGAGCTCGTACTTGGTTATCTCCAATTGTACAAGTGAATGAATGAATGAAGTGAAAAGCAAGTGAACTCTGGAAGTCCCTTACAGACAAGCCGAAATAGTCTGCACACAGAGGGAGCAAGAAGATGATCTTTGATATGGAGCGTCCTGTCCAGTGAAGTCTAGAATGTTAGCATTTAATGGTCAAGTTCTCTCAGGAAACTACAAATAAAGAGGGGGAACGAGATAATGTTGGATCAACCATTTTGACCAAATTGTCTGATTTAGTCAAAGAGCTGTTGTGGAATTTTAGTCAAGTACTGATACACTATTGTTGGCTCTACACACATGCACATAAGGGAGTGTGCACGCACACGTACACTTACTCACACCCTCCTGTTGCCTCCTACCCAGTAGATACTCCAACAAAAGCTCTCAAACTAAAAATGACATGATGCTGTTCAGCTTCTCAGGGGGATCCACCTGTCCATGGAACCCAGGAGAGCAGAGAGGCTGGTCTCTTGGGAAAAATAAAAGTCTGTAAACAATTATATTTGTCATTTTTCACTGGAAATATTTGTTTAGTCCAAGAACTAGCAAAGAAATATTGAAAAAACAGAGACATTTTGACATCATTTATTTTTTCATACAGATATATCCCCTCTGCTTTAGAGGGACATCCGACACTAAGATGTGAACATCTTCCAACTTTAAAAAAAAAGAAATTGGCTTTTTTAAATAAAGAAATGCCCACAGTGCAATTTGTTTTTCATTAAGCACTGTCCATCTCCAACTATGGTGGGGAATTTAGAATGAAACAAATTCAAACTCCAGTTTAATTTCCTTTTTCCTGTTTAGCTCCAAGCTCAGTAGGTGATCTTATAAGTTGACTGGGATAACATTGCACCTATTAGCACTCGTCAACCAAAAGTAGATTGTTCGGGTTTCAATAAATGTTTTTTGAATTGGATTTAGGTTGGTGAGAAAATAAATTGTCAGAAATTCTTTGAGGCAAATTACATATTGAAATGAACAGTTTGATGCATAACCCTTCCATCTCCCCTCAAAAAAAAAAAAAGACAGAAAGAAAGGAAAAAAGCAGACGTCTTGCTTTTTCTAGGCTGTAAGAATTTCTTCTGCTGTTGCATCTGTGAACACTTTACAAGGCAATGTCTACAGTTGGATTTTTACAGCCCATGTTTGATTGGAGTTTGCACGGCAACTGGGGCTGTATTTTTTGGAGAAACTTCAAAGCTAGTGATTTCCAGTTTTTAACGGCCAGAGTATTTATTTTCTACCACAGCATAATTTCTACAGTTATTTTTTATGGGAGCAGTGTAAAATGAAAATCAGGAAGAATTAGTAACTTGCTCTTGTATCTGTCCAGGCTCAATGGCTCTTACCTGCTCTAAGAGGCTAAAAGCCAACGTGCTGACCTCACAATGTTGGAAAAATTGAACCCATGCCGGTTGTCAAGGACAACACACTCTCCGTCACAAGTACAAAGGGAGCAGGAAAGGCTAATGAGGAAGACGCCTTGCACCCCAGACAAGTACACAGCACCCTGCCCCCTCTGCTCAGAACCCGGGTCATGTTTGTGGCCACAGATGCCACATGCATGTAAGCTTTGCATGGGTAAGAAGAGTAAGCTTTGCAAAAATGATTTCCACCCCTTTCTACCGAGAAAGCAAAACACCACAATTGAGCAGGCTGCTCCTCAGTAAGGGAATGGATAAGCACCAGCTTTCCATCGTGGTTTAATCAGCCTGGTGTGCATGCAAGTAAGAACTAGAAGAGAGGCTGCTCATCAGCAAACTCCCCAGGACTTCTGCCGCCCAGCATTAGGGGATTTTTTGTTGGGTTGGGTGGTTGTTATTGTTGACTTCCCTTCCTGTGCTTTGGATTAAGCGATTTAAACTCAAGAGATAGCAGCCACTAGACCTGTATCTAAGAAGGTAAGTGATTTGCCCGGGTTCACACAGTTAGTAGCAGAGCTAGTCTTTGCAAGACTCCTTTACATAAAACAAGGCAGGTGAGGCAGGGGTGAATGAAAAAGAGGGTACTTAAATTATTAAGAGCTGGAAGGGAAGGGGCTAGATGAAATGGAGGGGCTTTGAGAGAAAATTGATAGATGGTGCTTTTAGTGGCCCAGTCTCCCCCGCCCACCTCTGGCTCACTTTGCTCCAAGCCCTCCTTCACTCTGAGTTCCGCCTGGGCAAGTCCTGAGCCCCTGGAATGCATCTTTGCCTTCCTTATCTGAGAGTTAATCACTAAATAGCAGGTGGCGAAGATTCTGTTTTTCATCTCTCTTGTTCTCTCCCCTCCTCTCTTTTACTCATTTCCTCAGGGCTACGAATTTCTGAATCTTAAGCAGGAAACCTCCCTGATTTGTTCACACCTGGAATCTCACTCTCTCTTTGCTTGGAGACTATCCAGAGGAGCAGGGAGAATCAAGAGAAAAAGCTGTTGTCTAGAGAGAAGAGATGTCAGCATTTAAATATTAATACACGCATTCTATGAGGCATGTTGCATACACATATTTTAAACCAAGCATTCTTTCTTTCAACTCCTATATTTCCCAACTCATCTCTACTCCCAGCCAATGCCTTACAAGACACAGAGTATTTGCTGTGTGTCACTTTAGTTATCAACACTCCACACAAATAGGTTGACAGAGGAAAGAGGCAAAGTACCTTTGCAAGGCTGTTTGGGGTTGAAATAACAACTAGATTGCCTAGAGGCTCTTAGAGATTACCTTACTTTTTGCTCCTACAAATGTTAGAAACTGGCTGTGGAAGGAAGCTGTCATCAACCTCCCTGTCTCCGTGGTTGTTGGGAAGTTCCAGCCTTTAAGCTGGGCATTCTGTCCTCTTCATGGACTTTCCATTTTGGAAAGGATTTAGGCAGGTCAAGCGGTACAGGCTCCCGCCTTTAGTTATCATTTGTCTCTAAACCCAGAGACTGGTGTTTGTGGTCTACTGAACATTAAGCTCCCTATGGGGAAAATGGAACAAAATATTGGACACAAGGATGTAAATCTAAAGCCACGGTTTCCAATCTGTGGACCCTGGGACCCCATGGGAGCACCATATTTGCATGAATCAGGACCTATAGGTTGACTTCATGGCATGACTCAAGTACATATATTCTGACACTTCCAATGTATTTATTCATTCATTCTACAAGTATACATAAGGTGCCTACTTTGTGCAGGAACTGTGCTAGGTGCTGAGTATACAGTGGGTAGTGAACAAATCAAACCAGTCACAGCCTTATGGAGTTTCCAGTCCAGGGGTGAAGACAGGCACAGAAAGTTACAGAAACACAGAGTGAAAGCAATAACTCAGATTTGGGATAATATATAGAGAAGGTTGTGATTAATAGCATTCAAATTCCTTTTAGGGTGATAGCCTCTGCTCTTAAGCACTGCTCTACGAATGCATTCCTAAAGCGTTAAGTATCTTTATCTGCAGGTCTATAAATTTTTTCAGATGAAAATGTGCTCTCCATACTGAAAAAGGTTGGACACCACTGATCTAAGTCATCCCCAAGAGATGTCTTTTTATCCCAGATGAGTGAATTAAATAGCAAGAAGTGATGTTTCCCCAATATTCTAGCAGCTTTCAGGTGGACAATTCTTCCCTAGATCTGAGCTTGCGTTGCTCTATTGAAAGTTAATCTCAAAGCTCTCTGTACCCCATCATCCAGGAATGCTACCTCTCTGGAGAACACTGGAGGAGAAATCAACAAAGAACATACCCATTTGGTCCTAGAGTCTACCTCCCCAGGGGGCAGAGAGCAGCCCCACCTCCACCCTTGACTTGGGTGAGGTTGGAGGCAGTCTTGTGGTTGACTTTGGTATGCTGTGGAATTGCAGGCCTGGAGCCACGGGACGTGACTTGTTGCTCTATTAGACACGCTAGGTAAAGTCCTGAAACAAAGAAATAAAGCAAAGATTAGATGGGAGGATTTTCCTGTCAAGAATTATGAATGTAAAAATAACCCAGAAAATACAACTGTATTTGAAGAGGAGCCAAGCAAGATAATGGACAGGAAGCCCTGTTAAACATGAGGTCCCACTTAAATCAAAATGATCCACCAAATCTCAGCTCCCAGTGAGGTCTCTGCTTGCATATTCAAGGGGAGAAATATTACAGGGACATTTTTAGTGTCAATTCTGTCTTAGACCATGTGATGGGCACTGAATCTACAAATAACACAAAGTATGGTCCCTCAAGTGGCTTCTTTTAGAAAAGGTAAATTGTAATGCTCATTTAAAAGATAATTAAACAGTATTTTAGGCTTTGTGACAGTGGGCACAACAACCGCATGAGGGGCAGGTCAATGTGTGCAAGGAGAACTATGTTTAGAGTCAAGAGACAGGATTTTTTCCTGGTTCTATGTCTAATTTGAGTCTGACCTGTGGCAAGTCACTTCCCTCTTATCATCAACTCAGTTTCCTGACCTATAAATTGATAAGGTTACTTCCAGCTCCTGGTACTGTGGTTCCAGTTCCCATACCAGAAAGGCCTTCTTATAAAGGTACCCTTAACTTCTCTGGTCACAATTATTCTTCCTATAGAACTTCTCACAGCAGGACAGAAACTCCACCTATTTGTATCAGGCATGGGTTGTGGGATAAGATATTTCTTGATTGACAGCAAGAGCCTCTATCTTCAGGGCCTCTCCACGTGACCCCATGAGAAGACCTTAAAGGAAGGAGATCAAAAAGCCAAATGGTGAGGACAATTTGGGGGGTAGTCTGTAGGAAAATGATCTGTTTATTTAGTGGCTAGAAACTTAAATGCACGTATCATATGTCTCCCTATTCCCCTCCCCACTACCCCACTCCCGCCATGGCCACGGGAAAAGGAAAGAACACAGCAGCTCTTTAGCATAGTTAGACCTCACCCATTTTCAGCCCTGGTCTTTCACTGAGGTAATATCTTTATCTGCTGCCAACTAGACCTGTTGGTGTATGTAACTATTGCTTCATTCTGACTCATCACGGCTTGCTTTGTGGCAGCGAACCCAGGAGGCATTGTTTCCTGGTGATGCCTGGCCTACTTCTTCCAAAATGCTGCAGGGCAGTCCTGGAGCACTGGAGGGTGGATTGACTTTCCGTAGGTCAGTCAACAGCCTTTGTCACAGCTACCTCCTGATCCCCTTTAAGCCCTCTTTATGAGTCACAACATAGAAGTTCCAGTGAAAGCCTCCCACGTTCTGCTAATTCCATAAAGGACTTTTCAAGAGTGAAAACTGGGCATCCAAAGCCCCCATAAAGTGCCATACATACCGTGCCCTCCAAAATCAGCTCATTGAGGAGACTGACCACAGTGGGAAGAGCACTTGCATTTGGAAGTCAGATAACTGATCCAGTTGGACCAATCCCAGTGCAGCACAGACTGCATATAGGTCCACATAACTTGCTGTTTTCTAATTCCATGTCTTGCTCATGCTGCTACTCTTTCTGGCATGCCCTGCCCCACCCCACAGCTTCTCTTCAGTAAGCTAACTCCTGCATATCATTAACCCTCAGCTCCAACATCACCTTCTCCAGGAAGCATTCCCTGACCCTCACCAGCTGCATTAGATGCCCCTCTTAGTGCTTACCCAAATGCCCCATGTATAGTCTCATCTGTAGCTTGGAGATAACAATCCATCTTTCATTGGGATGTTGTTCAGATTAGGAGGTAACATATAGAAAGTCCTACTACAATGCTGACACATAGGATGGAGAATTAATGCACATAGGGTCGTGGATCTGCACAGGGGATGATGAAAAAGAAAAACAAAGAAGCAGGCTCATTTTAGGGCAATGAAGACTTCTATGTTCAGTTTCTAGTCCCTTTCTCCATGGATTGAATGTCCAACCAGTAGCTCCCTCACTTCAAGGAAGCCTGGAAGTCTTTTTTTGTTTCTTGTTTTTTCTTAAATGGGAAACACACAGCAGATAATTCCCAAGTTTCCTAGGACTTCAGCATCTCCAAATGGATTGACTGATTAGCATAGTTACTCTTGTCATTTCTCCCATTGACATGGGGCCCCACAAGTCTAGACTCTCCCCCACCCCCACCCCAATGCTATTGTAAATAGGTCCTTTCAAGTGAGGTCAGGTTTACCCAGAGTATCTGGTGAGTTATCCACACACTGGGGAGAAAAGAGGAAGAAGCAGTGGTCTGAGCCTCCAGGAACCTTGACAAGTGAACTGACACTTGGAGGGTTTGCTCCATGTGTCCAGAAGAGTTTCTAAATAATGGAGATAAGGAAGCAGGAAAAGATAGCAGAAACCGGGTAGATACCATGACAGCAACTGTTGCTGGCCCCAGACCACAGTATCATGACACAGGACCAGCCCCACCCACCCCAGTCTCCCCAAAACACACATGCACATCAGCACCCCCTACACACACACACAAACACTGCCTCCCTTCTGGGAACAAGCAGGGTTCTCCCCTGGTCAAATGCCCCCACATCCTCCGGTGAATCAGGCTGAATCAGACGCTATGAGTCATCTAAAACACACGAGCCAGGGTTAATTTATTCAACAATCATTTATTAAGCAAGTTCCCAGTGCTAGGCTCTGTGCTAGCCACTGCAGGCCAATGCCTTCTAGAACATGCTTGAAAGTCTTTCTCCCTAAGCCACCCCATGGAGGGGAAATCATTTCCGTCAGAAAGTGTGATGAGACAAGGGCTTGGCATGGAGGTATTACCAAGGAAGAGATCTGCGTTGAGGCAGGCACAGGTCATTAGCATTCAATTCATTCTGCAAGGACACACACGAGGGCCCAAAGCCACTCCCAGGGACCCACAAAACAGCCATCAAGGCAGAGCCCGGGAGCAGTAGCAAGTTATGGAAGAGGTTCAGCAATGGGGGAAGAGCAAAAGTAAGGAGGTTTCCCACCGAATTTCTGCCACTTTTAAATTCAACCATGGCCAAAGAGCCAAGAAGCACTTTAGCAAGTTCCCCACTGTCACCTCCAAAGTATCCTAGGATTCGAGAAGTGGAGATGAAGGAGCTCCTTACAGGGAAAGGGACGGAGAGTGATGGTGGGGCCTGGTTTGGATCTGGCAACATAGGCTACCGTGAAGATTTTAAAACATGTCTGCAAATACTTACATGATCCTCCCAAGCAAAGCCAGGTCTATGTCCCCTCCCCTTGAATCCAGGTGGGCTTCTGACTTGCTTGTAGACAACTGATTGTGGCAGAAGTGATGCTCCGTGACTTCTGAAGCTAGGTAGGAAAAGGTTTTGTAGCTTCCATCTTATTTGCTGGAACACTCACACTGGGAGCCCTGAACTATGAGCCACTGTGTAAGACTGCCCTGAGGTGGCCATGCTGTGACGAAGCTCAAGTGTGTGAAGCAGCCAAGTGTGAATGTTCTGGCTGACAGCTGTACTGAGGTCCCAGCTCACAGCCAGTGCCGCCTGCCAGCCTTGTGAGCGATGAGCCTGTAGATTATCCCAGCCTCATGGCCTTGAATGGCCCCCAGCCTTTGAGTCTTCCCAGCTGAGGCTCCAGACACTACGGAGCAGAGGTAGGCAGTCCCTGCCACACCTTGTTTGAACCCCTGGTCCACAGAATCTGTGAGCAGAATGAGATGGTTGTTTTACGCCACGGATTTTGGGTGACTTACAGGGAGGGGCAGGGCTTCAGTGATCCAATGATTCCAGAGGCGCGAGTGAACAGTGTTAGAAGAAGAAGACAGAGGAACACACAAACAAGAGAATAATGCTATAGGAGAAGGACATTGACCTGAATGATGCTGTTTGTGCTGTTTTCTTTTCTGAGGTGAAAAAGGAACTGAATATAATCACATTTCACACGCCATCCCTAGGCCCTCCTTTTGGGGGTGCAGCCTTACAGTGGTCGTGAGCACTCACAGTGGTTGTCCACAACCTCCTGTCCTGACCCCTCCCTTATGCCACTCTCCTGGAAGAGGACAGGAGCCTCCTGCGCCTTGGAGGACCCCTGTGGTGGGAAGTCAAATGACTTCCCCGTGGGACTTCGGTGCTGCAGTGGCTCCGATTGAAAGCTTGCAGTCAGGAATTCCTTGGTTCTTCACAGCAGGAGAGGGAGGTTACTTCCTGCTGATTCAGATCTGGGCAGGTGCTTCTGAAGCTGGGGCTTCTATAGCTTCTTCCCTTACCGCCCCCCAGGGGTGAAGCAAGAGGTGACAAGGATTACGTCTTCCCAAAGGCGTCCCAGAAATTGTCCAGTTGTTCCTGATATGGTGGACAGTCGTCATCCTGAAAGAGACCCTAACCAGCATGGAGAGTGCTCATTTCATGCCAGCTTCGGGGAGTTACTTGGGGCCAACAGCTCTCTCTGCTCTTTGAGTTTCCTTTATTTCCACTGCTTGGAAAATAGACCACCTGCTCACCCCCACCCCTCCCACCAGCCTGCTAGGAATACTTATCCTTGTTTACACAGCCCCATATTAGAGCTCAAGTGCATTTTAAGAAACCCCTTTGAAACAGAGGAGACCCTCAACAGGCCCAAGCCAGGAGTCTGACGGCTGCCCCCACAGTCAGCTCACAAGTTGGCGAGCATCCAGGGCCTCTGGAGTCCTTGAGGAGAGCATGGTCAGAACTTGATACATTCAGTGTAGAAGTGGGGAGGGTTCTCAGATCTGCAGGGCTCCCCCAGGGACCTCTGTTTGGGTCTCCTGTAGTGTTCCATTTTCCAAGGGTCCATGCATGTTGTCAGAACGCCTTTCCATCTGCCTCGGTTTACTCTGATTTCAATCTCCTCCTTCAACTGAGTGGGTGAATTGGACCTGAAGTTATAGACTCTTTGACTAGACGGGACCTTAGAAATCCCCTAGGTCAAGCCCCAGGAAGAGAAAGTGACTTGTTCAAGGTCACACAGCAACTAGGACTAGAACTAGGTTCTTTGGTTCCCACGCCAGGCCTCTTTGCAGTGTGCTGTCAGACTATCCAGATGTCTGTACCCTGGAGAGCATGAACTCAGGGAATCAGCTTGAGCTCAACCAACCTCAAGACTCCTGGGTACCAAAGGTCCTGTCTGCAGAGCCCCTCTCCTCCCTACCACAATCCCAGCCTCCCAAACCTTGAGAATATTTTGGAGGTTAGCAAAAACAGCCTGCCAAGGCAGTGCTCTTTTCTTTAGGCAACCTTAGCATTAAAGCTCCTGGTCATTCTAGAAATGAAGACTTTCCCACCCACCTGTCCCTAGCCTTTTCATTCTCCTCCCCACCCTGGCTCTGATTTCACATCTGCTTTTCTGTTTCCTTGGCTACATGAGGCATTTCACCCGGCCAAGCTTCCATATAGACTATTTCCTGTCAGTACAACTCCGTGCTTGGACATAACAATAAAACTTAACTTTGGTCAATGTGCTGTTTGGGGTTTTTCAATAAACCATATCCCTTGAACACATTTTCGAACAAAGTGAAATAGCGAAAAATGAAGAACATGGTTATTTGCAGACAATGGAGGACCCACTTAGATATAAACATTATCAGAGAGGGACAGACTGTCCTATATTGTAACTGTTTGGATATCTGTTTTCCCCACTGGACCTAACTCCTGAAGGGTTTACATCCTGTCTTTACAATTCTGCATCCCTCACAACCTCAGACATACTGCTTTTCACATACTAGAGCCTCTATAATTGTTTAAATTGCAAACCACCCTAACAACCCTGACTCCAGTTCCAATGTGTTGGGAGTCTTCTCATACCAATCAAGCCATTCTGTGACACCAGCTGGGTGTCCCACACTTCAACTCAATTCTGACACTATCCGCCTGGAGGTAGCGTCAGATTCCACAGATTGAGCTCTCAATCCCACAAGACTGGCCTCCACTTCAGAAGTCAATTGCAAGTCCAGGTAGTCACCTGTACTTCTGACCGACTGGCTATAAATCACAAGTTTCCACAACCCCCTCTTTGGGTTTGGTTAATTTGCTAGAGCAGCTCACAGAACTCAGAGAAACATTTTGCTTACTAGATCACTGGTTCACAAGGATATAACTCAGGCACAGCCAGATGGAAGAGATGCACAGGGTAAGGTATGTGAGAATGGGCGCAGAGCTTCTATTCCTCTGGAAGCATGCCACTCTTCCGGCACCTCACATATCCACCAACCCAGAAGCTCTCCAAACCCCATCCTTTTGGGTTTTTATAAAGGCTTCATTACACAGGCATGATTACTTAAATCTTTGGCCAGTGGGGATTGATTCGATTTCCAATCCCTCTCCACACCCTGGAGGAGGTCAGGGGGGTGGGACTAAAAGTTCCAACCCTTTAATCACAGGGTTCGCTCTACTGTCAATCAGCCTCATCTTTAGGTGGGGTCCAAAAGTCACTTCATCAGCATAACAAAAGACACCTTTATAGCTCTCTTCACTTAGGAAATTCCCAGGGTTTTAGGAGCTCTGTGCCAGGAACCGTGTCAAGGACCAAATATATTCTTACTATAAATCACAATATCACATACCCTCAAGCTTAGTAGCTTAAAACAATCACCTTCTGTTATTTCTTATGGGTCTCCAGATTGGTTAGCCAACGCTGTTGATCTAGGCTCGGCTTGGTCAATGTCAGTGGAGCCCCTGTAGTCACCTAGAGGGCAGCTGGAGGAAGTTGATCTAAGACGGCCTAAGCTGGGGTAGCAGGAGTGACTGGGACCTCTCCCCATGTGATTTTTCATTTGCCAGTAAGCTAACCCAACCGTATACTCAAGGTAGAGATAGCAGGGTTCCAAAAGAGCAAGGGGAAGAATGCAAGGCCTTTTGAGGTTTAGGGTCAGAACTGGCACCCCTTCACTTCCGCCACACGTTATTGGTCAAAACAAGTCACAAGGCCAGCCCAGATTCAAGGGCTGGGGAAATCAATTTCACCTCTTGATGGAAGGAGAAACAAAGTCACATTGCAATGTATTGAAGGACTGTGGTCATTTTTGCAATCAGTCTACCACATAAGTCCAATTTTAAGATGAAGAAAGAAAATAGAGAGACATTAAAAGATTTATTGAGAGTATTATAAGATTGCATTGTGGTAATGGTTGCATAATCCTATAAATTTACTAAAAATCATTGAACTGTACACTTACAATGACTGACTTTTCTGGTATGTAAATTATTCTTCAGTAAAGCTGTTAAAAAAACTGAAAAAAAATTTAAAAAATTTATTGAAGATCATTCAACTCATAATTGTCCAAATCTACACTTAAACTCAGATATTCTAGCACAAAACGTAGCAATCTTTCCAATGCACTATATTTATCATACCTAAAGTTTTAGATTCTCAGAACTAGGCAGTCGAAGAGCTAGAAGAATCTTCTACAGACTATTTTGTGTGTCCCTTCTTCAAGCAGTTGAATGAGTAAGTCTTCTGGCACAGGTGTGTGAATCCTCTTCTTGGGTTGAAAAATAGGAACAGTGCTGCAGAAAACCTGGGCCAGGTAAAAGTATGCCTCATCTTCTCATATGCTTTTGGGATCCAGGGTGATTAGCACTGGAAAGTTGACCCACTGTTCTTTCTGGAACCAGAGCTGCAAACAATTCTTTTGATTTTAGGTCTTCTTATTTTACGCTGACCATATCTTAAGTAGCCAGGGTACCTAATGTGCTTAGAATCTGGTCTTAACAGCAATAGCATTTTTCTTCTGTTTTATTTTGGGTTGAAAGTGGTTGTATTCAAATTAAAGTTCTCCCAAGAAACTTGCTTTGTGGGTAAAAATCTCTGACCTGAGGACTCTAGGAATAAAAACAGTTAAAAAAAAAAAAAAAAAAGGTGGATTTGTACAATATGGTTCTTCTCCTGTGAGCATTAAGGGATCTGTGAGGATGATGAAAAAATGGGAGGTGGCATGGTTTCATCCTATAATTTGGACTTGTTTCTGGAGAGAAAAAGAGTGAAATCCCAGGGAGACGCATCCAAGCTCTCCATAAACAGAGCTTTGAAGAGCAAATGGAGCAGCTTTCATCAATCACACACGGACCACATCAAAAGCTGCCTGAGGAGAATCACTCACCTGATGTCAGGCAGGGTCAGACAAACGTTATCAAACGCTCTTTCAAGATATTATGAACCCGAATGAAAGAGAAGAGGAGGTAAAGAGGAGTGCCAAAAATAAGACCATGAGAGGAAGGGAGGCAAATGAGGCAGAGAGTGAGATGCAGTGGCAAAGACGGCGAGGAGGAAAGAGAGAGGAAGACAAAGGGGGAGGAAGAGAAAGACGAGAGATATAAATAGATAGCAAGAGACAGAGAGCAGAAAGGAAGATGCTGCAAAATAGAACAAAAATAATCAACAGCTAAAGAGAGGCAGACAAAGGAAAGCTCAGAAGCAAAGTGGAGAGAAACAGCCTTTATACAGGGTGGAGGCCATGTTGGCAGCCGTCTGTCCTGAGGATGCATAGTCTACACTGACTTGTGTTGCAAACTGGCCAGAATGGTTCTATCTTCAGCACCTAGAGGAGCATCACCAAGTCTCAGCAAAAGGACGTGCGATGGAAACCAAAAAAAAAGGAACACTCCACCCTCTCCGGCTCCCCAAACTATCTTGCATCTACTATGAAGCGCTACTTGGTCATCCTGGCTGGCTTTACTCAGGCCCTCAAAATCGGAGGGAATGGTCATTAGAAACCCAGGCACATGTCCACACAAGTCCCCACTGGAGTGATTTCATCTTTTATTACAACAAAGTGAGGGCAGTAATACATCAGCTCAGGCTATAAGTTTGCCTTCTTCATTGATCAAGGTCGATTTTCCAACTAATTGCAGGGAAACAAATCCACTCCTGGGTCAAGCCAAGTAAATTTCCCCTTCTCTGTAAAGGGGCTGGCTCTGTCTTAATCAAGAGCTGAGGCCCCAGGTGCCTGGGTGTTCTAGTGTGGAGCACTGAGGAGCCCAGGGTCAGTGAGAGGATACCAGGTGCAAGAGGGGGAGCCTGTGCAACAGGGAGAAGATATGAAGAATGGGCGATGGAGTGGCTTTCTCCAAAGAAAACTTTGCTAATTGTACATTCTCACCCCATAAAGAGGTATTGGAAATAACACTGCATTAAGAAACGGGGTCCTCGAGACAGCCTCGCTCCTGGTGCTCTGTGCACCTTTGTTGAAATAAGGAAAGATACTAAGAATGGTTCCATAGTGGTTCCCAATACTCAACTGCAGGGTTTAGATGGGAGCCGAGAGAATAACAATGCTAACGTCTATTGAGCCAATCATTTTCCACGCATCATTTCATTTAATCCTCACAACAACCCATGAGGTAGACATTTTCCTTATTATTCCCTTCTTTTTCCAATTTTTTTTTTTTTAGTGAGGAAGCTTCTCCATGAGTTAACATCTGTGCTAATCTTCCTCTGTTTTGTGTGGAGGACGTCACTGCAGCATGGCTTGACAAGCGTTGTATAGGTCCACACCTAGGATCCAAATCTGCGAACCCTGGGCTGCAAAAACTGAGGTCACAAACTTAACCACTATGCCACCGGGCTGGCCCCTTATTGTTCCCATTTTACTGATGAGGAGGCAGATGCTCAGAGAGGTTAAATGACTGATCCAAAGTCACAGAGCAAGAAAGTGGTGGAGCAGAAATCTGAGGGGCGGCTGACCCCAGAGCTGGTAGTACGTGGGCGACATTGTTCAGGTAGCCAGCAGATGTGATGGAAGAGCACTTTGGTCCTGTCCACTTGCAAGCAGCATGCAGGATCCAGAAGAAGGGAACTCGCAGCAGCCTCAGTCCAGTTGGACAGGATCAGGGCCTTGAATAGGATGGTAACAGTCCGTGTCGCAAAGAGGCCAGTTTACGAAATGACGATTTTTTGAGCTTTGAGATAAATGGTTCCGCCATATGCCAAGACAGAAGGTAGCATTATTATGTGCAGCAACAAGTTTAGAGAGCTCTCTAAACTCTTTTATTTCTCTTTATGAAAGCAAAAGGCCAGAAAATTATCCATAATTATGGAGCCATCAGCACTGAATTCCAACGTCTCTTGCATGCGCCAACGCGGCAAGAGACATCACAGCATGAATAAGGGTCCTGAGGTCCCCCTCCCACCCCCAGCTCCACCTTGGGGTACGCTGGCATGAGCAGCCCTCCAGGTCCACTCCATACAGCAGTCAGAGCACAAGAAGTGTGGTCAGCCAGACCTGTGTTCAGCTCTTGTCTCTACAACTTACTACCTGAGTAACTTTAGACACTTTATTCAATGTCTGAGCCACAGTTTCCTCATCTGAAAAATGGGGCCATAAAAATACCTGAGACCCAAGTAATGTTAGGATAAAACACAAAGATGAATACATAACATCTAGAACGATGCTAGCACCTAATAAGCATTCTTTAAAAAAGCTATTATTATTATATTTTTCTACCCCTTCATCTTCCTTATTTGAAGCTAAAAGAGGAAGAGGCAAATCAAGGGAAACTGCTTACATAAAAGCTAGAGAGGGCCTGGCTGTTTCACCAGAGGCAATAATTACAAAGCTGCTTCAGAGTACAGAGAGTTCCAAGAACGGAATACACATTTGGAACAAGTTCATTAAAAAATTGCTTACTCATAAAAGCCACTATCATTATAGCCTGACAAATGGAAGACGTGGCCCCGATAAATAAGAAGCCGGCGGTACACAAGGCGACTACTCCGAGGTCGCTCGATCCCTCTCTTCCCATCCATCAACGGTTTCTTAACGTTCTATGGGGTTGTAATGACAGGTCGTTTTGATGTGGCTGTTTGCTCCGAGTTTTCCCCAAACTCCAAATAGAGAGAAGCAGCCTCCAGACTTCTCTGCCAGGTCTCCCAGCCGTGGCACCCAGCAGGCCTGCTCTCGCCTCCTTGCCCAACAGTCAGCTGCAGGTTTTTCCCATCTCTTCAGCCTCTTCAGAGACCTCCAAACCCTCACACCTCTGCTCCAGTGCCTCCCCTCAGGCCTCCCCTGTCCACTCCAAGAATTGTCTCCTGGCCAGTCTGGGCCTGGCTGCCTTGCCCCAGCCTGCGCAGGTCACCCTCAGGATAGTGCGACGAGTCCTAACTGGAAAGTCAGGAGATGGGGATAACACAGCATGGCCACTTAGTAGCTGGACATTGTCACTGAACTTCTCTGAGCCTCAGTTTTGTTGTCTATAAAATCGGGATAACAACATCTCCCTCATAATGTTCCTGTGAAGGTTAGATAAGTCTATGGTCATGAACTTTCCCTACATGTGATACAGTGTCGCAGACAGTCAATGACAATGATTAAGTCCCTTGATATCTGAGCTCTGTCCTCTGAACTCAGGGTCAGGGGTGACAATAGCAAGTAGGGGGAAGGCCCCCAGGTATCTGCCCTCAGAGTTTTGAGTCACAGTGCAATAGAGATCACTGAGACTTCAAATCGTTTTCAAAGAGTTTGTTTGTTTATTTGTTTGGTGAGGAAGATTGGCCCTGAGCTAACATCTGTTGCCCATCTTCCTCTTTTTGTTTGAGGAAGATTGGCCCTGAGCTAACATCTGTGCCCATCCTCCTCTATTTTGTATGTGGGATGCCACCACAGCATGGCTTGAGAACAGTGTATAGGTCCATACCCAGGATCCAAACCCACGGACCCAGGGCCGCCAGAGGAGAGCAAAGCAGAAGGAGAGCAGGCAAATTTAACCACTATGCCACCAGGCTGGCCCCTCAAAGAGTTGTTAAGTGCAGATATGACCCGAGGAAAAGGGGCCAAAAGAGCTGGGTGCTGTCACCTGTCCCCTGTACCCATGCTGTCCCTGCCCCACTCCAGCCCTGACAGACTTGGCTATGGCTTGTTCCCTTGCCAAAGAAAGCCCAGTAACATCAGAAAGGAAGCAACTCAGTGTTTTTCTAAGGCCTGGGGCCAAACAAACTTTTGCCAGGATTTACCAGAAACCATGGCAAATCTCACAAATTCTTATGTAACGAAAGCCGGTAATCTCCACATATTCCTTTCTCACCCAAACCCCGCCTACTTGACTACTGTCTTTCTGGAAGTTAAAACAAAAACTATGTGTCAGTTACACAAATCAACAGCCAGTTTGGGCTTTGAAAACTTTCTTTTGTACAAAGGGGACTAAACAAAAAGTAATACATTTTGGGAGTCACATCCTTCCGAAGCAAAATTGTCTGGAGAATTGCTTTCTGTGTGTGGGTGCTCAGAGGCAGGAATGGCTGGCTTGAATTTGAATCGCAAAAGCTAGGCTTTTAGGCATCCACTCTGCTATCCTAGAAACCTTTATTGAATTTCCACCACGTGCAGAGCATTATGCTAGGTGCTAAAGACACGTGCATGTCCTACACGTGATTATTCCTGTTCATCAGAAACACCTGGGCAGTTTTGAAATAATGCAGACACCTGGGTCCCACCACTAGATAATCTAATTCAATTGAAATAGGGTAGGGTCAAGGTGTGCCATTTCTTCTTTTCGCACGTAAATCTAATGGCAGTCAAGGTGGACAACCACGGGCTACAGAGAACAGTACAGGTGGAGGAGGGACAGGAGTCCAGGCTGGAAAGGGGCAGGGCCAGTGGTGGCCAGGTTGACTCATTCACTCCACAAAGAGTTGTATCTCAAGGACTGTGTTAGGTGCTGGGCATGTGAAGGAGCCTAAGCCCTAGCTCCCGCTGTCAAGGAGTGGACAGAATAATGAGACAAGTACAGTTATTCTGTGTGTAGGTTCTGTGATGAACTTGAGCACAGAGGCAGGCTCCTGGCCCACTCCAGTGAGTCAGAAAAAGACTTTTCAGAGGAGATGATGCCCGAGTCACATCCTGATAGGGGAGAAAGAGCTAAGCAAACACAGGGACAGATGCAAAGGACATTCCTAGCTGAGGGAATCACCCCTGCAAAAGCCCAGGGGCAAGAGAGAGCTCACTGGGTTCTGGGAGCTGCAGCAGCAGTGCAGAGCAGAAGAGGGGGCAACAAAGGGGCTGCAAGGTCAGTGGGGAGGGACCAGAGCATGATGGGCTTCTCATATTTCAGACCACTTGGTTGTCTCTGATCCCTAGTACCTAGCACAGGGCCCAGCGCATGATAAACATGGAATAACAGTTGGTTGGCTAAACCAATACAAGCAGAAGGCTGAGGACAGAGTTTGGGGGGAACACAGACACTTCAGTGCTAAGGAAGAGAAACTACAAAGAGACTCAGTTCTTATCTGTAAAACAAGGACAATCCCCCCCCAACTTGAATGATCGTTGTAATAAGTAAATAAAAAATGTCTAGTGGAGTGATTGGCTCCTGTAACATTTCAAGTTCTTTTTTTTCCCCATCTTTAATTGAAAGAGGTCCACTTAAAAGTTGGCAGAGTAGAAAGACTTGTATCTCCTTGTATCTCTCCTCTTAGGAGTTTAGTGGCCTCTCGCATGTCAGTAAACATGGTACATACACTTCAGCTTCCTCAGTCAAATGGAGACACTGGTCCCTGTCTCATAAAGCTGGGCTTTTAGATTTACTGAGAATATAACAGTAGAAGGCATTTGCAAAAGTTAAAAGTGCCATTGACATGATGTGATTACTATCCAGGCAACACAAAAAAGAACCTTGAGATGGGTGACCAATATTTCCTGAGAGTCTGGTTGAATCATTGATTCACTCTTAAAAGCTCTAAGACCTTAGGGAAGCTGAACACAAAGCTTCTACATCTTGACCTCTAAAAGGATTAAAATTTTTTAAAGTGTATGAAGCTCTCTGAATATAGTAAATGTCAACAAATGTTACTTTATGGTCTTGTAGGGGAGGAAGACATTTCCTCTACCCTCTCTGGGTTCTTCTGGCTGGAGAATGAATTAAATTCACATGAGACAGAATAACAGGAGAAAATTAAACAAAGGTTTATAACATGTATACATGGGAGGCTCAGGCAAGCTGAGCAACTCACCAAAATGGCTGAAGCCCCCACCTTAAATATCATCTTCAGCTAAAGACAAAGGAGGATGTTGGGGGTGGAGGGGGAGCTGATCATGGGAGATAACCAAACAAGTACAGTAAACAAATGCAGATTTAAGTCCTTGCCTTTGGCATTGATTAAGAGTTTCTAGAGATAAGGTCATCCCCCCTTCTTCCTGGTACAGAGAGGGAGACAACTTTACAGACGGAGATTTCCTTCACAATGTAAATGTCTCTTAACAAAGGGTAAGTAAATTCTACTTTTCAGTTGCTTTCCTGTCTGCAGTTTATTAAAAGTAACCAGCCCCAAATAATCCTCATGCCAAAGAGACATATCTTGGGGTGGCCAATTCCCATCCCCCACAGTCTCCTCATCTGGACCTTTTAAAAACAGTATTGTCTTCTATCTACATAGAATAGTATGAGTGGGATTTGGCTTGGTTACAAAGGAAAGACAAGAAGGTTCAAATTCAAGTATAGGCAATGGACATTAGAAGACTCAAGAAGTAGAGACATGCTGTTTCTAAACTAAGTTGCTGGTGGAGACCCTCCCTCGTGATCTTTTTAGCTTTAACAAGCATCCCATATTTAACTAAAGTCTTCATGCCACCAACTCTTGCCCCAAACCAGCACCTTGACCAGAAGATAACAGTCAGTCTCTCTGATTTGACTGCAAGCTCCCAAGAGGGATAAGAACAGGTTTTTTTGTTTTTGTTTTTTTAACAAACATACTAGTCAATGAATAATTACAGAGACAAAGACTTTTCTTTTTACTACTTTTTTTTTTGGTGAGGAAGATTGGCCCTGAGCTAACATCTGTTGCCGATCTTTTTTTTTTCCTTCTTATTTTCCCCAAAGGCCCCTAGCACATACTTGTATATTCTAGTTGTAGGTCCTTCTACTTCTGCTATGTGGGATGCCACCACAGCATGGCTTGATGAGTGATGCATAGGTCCACGCCCAGGATCCAAATCAGCAAACCCCAGGGCCACAGAAGCAGAGCGCATGAACTGAACCATTCAGCCACAGGGCTGGCCCCAGAACTGTCTTCATCATTCTTTTTCCCCAGCTCCATGTTTAGTGCCTGCTTCAGCCTTCAGAGGCACTCTATCGTGGAGTTGGTAGACCTGGACTCCAATCACTGTGGCATCCTAAGCAGGTGCCATTGACAAAGTGATTCAGCCTGTTTAAAGCTGCAGTTTCTTCATCTGTAAAATCGAGACACTTCTGATACACAAGGATTGGAGAGAGGAACAGAGCGAGAGTCTGTAAGGAGCTAGCCTAGTGAACCGCCACATAGTAGGGAATCAGCACATCATGGAAGCTCATGTTATTGTTAGGAATAGAATCACCCAGTGTCCCATGCGAGGGAGCCCAGTGAGATCAGGGTGCAGGCAGGGGTAATAGAACATGGACAGTCAGATCTTACAGCTAAAAAAAAGTAAAAAAGGCTCAAGTGAAATTTGTCCCCGTTTCACTAAAATAATACGCTCTGAGCCTGAGACCTTTTTCCTCCTGTCTACTGCCCAAAACTCATTTCTCCAACAGAGATCTAAGCCACCATAAATCCCACCAGGGGTCAAAATGGCTGACACAATTTTAACTACAAGAGAGCACAGCATAAATGGCGTCATTATTATCCCCAAGGGCTGCTCTCTGCCTTTTCTAGGGGACAAAAGAAAAAGTCATATTTTTTAACCTGGAAATATATAGTATTCTAGCACTTTTGAGAGACAGATCCAAGAACTCAGAAGCACAAAGGCTGTTAAAGTATGACAAGACTTAAAGTGAACAATCTTTCTGCTGTTTTTTAAATCTCTTTGTTGCTCTCCTACCCAAAAGCCCAGAGACACTGTTTCTAAATAAAGTCAGTTCTGCCTCCAATGTCCTGTGACTATGCAGTCCTCCATATTCCTCTAGATTCTATAACCAGATCTCATCTGGTGACAGAGCACTCGCTCCCTCACTGAGGCCGCACACTTTTTCCCGGGGAGGTACAATACTGCAATCTAATTCTGACACTGACTACTCGGAGTTAGTTCAGACTTCACGAGTTAGAGGCACAGTCTCCAACCAGACTGTCCTCACTTCAGACAACAGCCACAAGTTCAGGGGTCCCCCAGGCCACCTGCACTTCTCACCAACTGGTTACAAATTCAGAGGTTCCCATAGCTCCCTCGGGTTCAATAATTTAGAACGACTCACGGAACTCAGGAAAGTGCTATACGTATGATCAAAGTTTTATCATAAAGGATACAAATCCCCGGGCCAGCCCAGTGAAAAGATACACAGGGCAAGGCGTGGGAGGGTCCTGAATGTAAAGCTTTGTGTCTTTGCCCAACGGATTCAGGAGGCACCATCCTTCTGGTACATGGATGTGTTCACCAAGAAGAAGCTCAAACAAGCTTCAGCATCCAGAGTTTTCATTGGGGGTTTCATTATATTGGCATCGTTGATTCAATCATTGGCCATGTAGATAAACTGAGTCTCCACTCCCCTCCACTCCTGAAGGTTGGGCCAATATCATGTGGCTCAAAGCCCCAGTACTCTAATCCTACGATTAGTCTTTCCAGCATAGCCATCCCTCATCCTGAAACTATCTAGGGGTTCACTATGAGTCACTTCATTAGCATAAATTCAAGTGTAGTCCCAAGGGCTCACCATGAATAACAAAGACATTCCCATCATTTTGGAAATTCCAAGAGTTTAGAAGTTCCATCTCAGGAACTGAGGGCAAAGACCAGACAAATACATCATTATACAACAAGAGGGGGTTCTAACCTCTAAAGACTTCATATTCTCACTCTAGACCCAATGCTTGTTCACCAGTTGCCAACTTCAGCAAGTCAAACACTTTCTTGCTGGCATCTCAGTCTCTTCACCTTCTGGCACCATTATAACCAACCACTCTCATTCCACTATTCTGTGTCACAAAATCTGCACCCTACTGCTCCTGCTCTATCTTAGTCTCCCCAGATAAGTCATGGAATGCTGAGATAACCTCAGGAACATGGATGAATAAGACCAGCAAAGGATCTAGGACATGAACCCACTCTAATATTTAAGAGTGAGCAGAGGAAGAGCAACCTAGAAAGGAACTGATGAAGTAGGGGAATGTAGCTGCTGCAGGTGGCCATGGAGGCCCTGGAAATGAACTTTCAACATGCAGGGAAGACCCAATAGTGTCAGCTACTACTGGGAGCTTAAGGAAGAAAATGGCTTAAAAGTTTCCATTGGATTCGGCAATAAAATTTTCATTGTTGACCTCATTAGAAGCAGTTCCAGTAGCATGATAAGGGCAGGAGCCAGATTGCAGAGGGTAGAATAGAGAATGTGAAGTAAAGAGGAGAGAAGCAGCTATATCTGTCTTTTTAAAGAGAAAACAGAGGCTGAAAGGTGCCAGGGGGCCTGAAAGGAATAGCATATTCAGGATAGAAGACTTGAACGTGTTCAAGTGCTGACAGCAAGAGGTCAAAAGGGAAGAGAGAGGGAACATTGATCAAGCCAGGTTGCTAAGGACTGGGAGAGAAGAGCTCCAGAGGACAAGTAGAGGGATCAGCCCAGGTGGAGATGCTCCCCTTCCATTATAACAGAAGTGAAGGAGGGAAACATGGAGAGAGTTCTAGCTAATTTTTAAGTTCGGTGGCAGTAAGTTAAGTGGAGGGGATTGTTCCCATCTTTGGCTTCTACATTCTCTGTGAAATAGGAAGAATTGTCATATGCTTAACTTATGAAAGTCAAACATTTAAGGAGAGGAGAGCGAAGAAGGCAAGAAAAAGTCAGTCAAGAACTAGAGAGAGAACTAAGAAACCACAGAATGATTCCAGGGCACCAGTGGAGAGCCAGTAGCATCTGAGAACCCTGAAGTTGCAGTGAAACTAATCTGCAGATCTGTGTGGGTTTCTCTATAACACTTAGCAACACTGGTAGAGAAGGTGGATTGTTAATTAGATACAGAGTTGAGGTTTTACCACACAGTATAAACGAAAGCCAATGGAGCAATGATATGGTCTAGACAGTGGCTGAAGTAACAGGAAGCTGCAGAGAGAATGAGGAGTGGGCTTATAGACACGAAGAATATAAAGAGAGTGATCAATGGTCTGGAGTTCCTAGTTTAAAGGACAGAAATAGTGTGACTTATTTAGTAAAAGAAAGAGAAAGATAGGAAGTTATTATGGTCAGAAATTAGGTTGTGACCTAGGAGATGACACTGTACATGAGAAGATCCAAGAACAGGGAGTCAGAGTGTTGCTGGGGCTCCCTCATGAACACTGAGCTAACCCAGGATGAGGCGAGGGGTTCAGATGCAAGGAAAGACTGTGAGCCACATCCTGATATCTTTAGTGAAAGGAGGAAGGTGAGTAAGAGATTGTTACATGATGACTAAGAAATATAGAGTGAAAATCACAGATCAGAGGCTTACGGGCCAAATCGGACCAATAGCGAGACTCTATTTGGATGGCACAGGGTTTTTTGCTTATTTGTTTTATGATGAATACCTCCTATCATTTAAAAATCAGGAGAGTTCATGTAAAAATCTGGATTCTTTGGAAGGCTGCTCTTAAAGACTATGAAGATCTAGCAACATGAGGCTCATGGCAACATGGCCCTCCACTGTGACCTGTGGAGCTGAGGATCAATTGCGGCCTTTAGAGTATTGTGGGGGATCACAATTGACCACCACAAGAGATATGTCTTGGGCATGAGGATTATTTTGGGCTGGTTACTTTTAAAAACTGCAAGACATGAGAGAAACTCTGAAAAGTAGAAGTTATGCTTTGTAAGAGACATTTACATTGGTAAGGGAAATCTCCATCTGTAAAGGTGTCTCCTTCTCTGTACCAGGAAAAAGGGGGGATGACCTTATGTCTAAAAACTCTTATCAATGCGGAAGGCAAGGACTTAAATCTGCATAATAACCTTACTCTTGTTTACTGTGCTTGTCTGGTAATCTCCCATAGCTGATTCCCCCCACCCCCAACATCCTCCTTTGTAGCTGAAGATGGTATTTAAGATAAGAATCTCTGCCATTTTGGTGAGTTGCTCAGTTTCCCTGAGTCTCTCCCAAGTATACATGTTATAAAGTTCTGTTTAATTTTCTCCTGTTATCCTGTCTCATGTGAACTTAATTCTTAGGCTGGCCAGAAGCACCTAGAGTAGGTAGAGGAAATGTCTTCCTCCCCAACAGTATCAAGCTGTCTCTAGCTCACCACCGCCTCCACAGGTTTACTTCACTCATTGAAGTTACTTGCCTGCCTTCTTAGGCATCTCATTGGTGGCGTCTAGGAGAGGGCAGGCAATGCCAAAGCACACAAGTCTTAAAGGGGCTGAAGTTTTTACGTGAGTTATTTTGGGGAGTTGTGGTGAGAAGCAGAGATGGTGCCAATATCACCTGTTGACCCTGAGGTATAGGAGAATGAACAGCTCCCCTTGAGAAGGGAGAAGCAGGTTCAGATAAAAAGGTGGAGGGAGGGGCTGTCCCAGTGGCGCAGCGGTTAAGTTCGCACGTTCCACTTCTCAGAGGCCTGGGGATCACTGGTTCAGATCCCGGGTGCGGACATGGCACTGCTTGGCAAAAGCCATGCTGTGGTAGGCATCCCACGTATAAAGTAGAGGAAGATGGGCATGGATGTTAGCTCAGGGCCAGTCTTCCTCAGCAAAAAGAGGAGGATTGGCAGTAGTTAGCTCAGGGCTAATCTTCCTAAAAAAAAAAAAAAAAAAGGTGGAGGGAGTGGTTAATGAGAAGTCTGAGGTTATGAATGAATTTCTTGATTGTGGAAATTCTGGAGTGCAGACATAAAAGTTTTGGTAGAAGCTGTGTCAAGTGAGAGGAAACAGAGATCAATACTAAAGGACAGGCCAAAGCAGAAGCCACCTGGGAAAACAGATATCTGAGACATGAAGCATCTAACGTGAAACTTCAAAAATGTCTAACTAATTACTCTTGGGAGCAACCCGGTAGCTGAGGTGGGGTCACTGACCTGGACCCTGGGTGCCCAAGTCACCTTGGTAAAGATCTCACCAGGACAGCTCAGGAATACCTAAAGAAAACTCTGACACCAAATCACAAGGAAGCAAATCAGACTGAATTTCTAATCCTCTTTTTCCTCCACTTTGTCCACAGATCACAGAATCTCATAGGAGGAACCTCACCTGGCTTACCCACCTGTTATCCAAAGCAAGAATCCTCTTTATACCGTCCCTGGCAACGATGCATTTAGTTCCCTTGGGGGCAATGCAAGGCCCTGATAACCAGGGAGAGAGAAGCAGAAAAGGAAGATGCCAAAAACATGCTAGGTATCTTCAAAATTTCACCAGCGCTTGGCTCAAGAATCAGGAGAAAGGAATGGAAGTTCTTCTATCTCCTCTTTTCTAACCACACGGATTCTTGTCCCTAGCCCACTAAAACTCTTAGCAATACATTTCAGCCAAAATAGTATATATTAAATGGACTTTTGTGAGCAAGTCAAGAAACCTGACCACTGATTTAAAAGGACTGTTCTCAAGTAAATTGAGTTCTGGGTTCTGAAGACCCAACTTGGAAACTTTAGGCACACAGCTTATAAGAATGGTCAAGACTGCCTAGATTTTAAACCAGATTTGAGAAAATGTGTACGTTTCAACTTGTTTTTTTCAAGGATCCTATCAATCAAAGCATGGTGGCTTGCCTTCCTACAATAACTACAGATTCATCAAAGGCTCCCTTCTCCTTTTAAGGTGTAAATCCACTTCCCCTGATGTTTGTTCACCTTACAAAGAGCTCCGTGCCCAGTCCTTTCTGGATTCAGTCCAGCCTCCTCCTGAAGTGGCTGGGGAGGTGTCAGAACCCCGTGGACACAATGACCCTGTGGGCTTCAATGCAGACTTCACCCTCCAACCATGGGATTCCTAGGGTAAAGGGTGTGAACTCAAGAATCAGCATGGAGACAATGCCAGTCGGTTGGTCCTTTTGTTCTACGACATTGAAAAGCATTCCATACTCTTTCCATGGCCTTCCTCTCTCAACACCTGGCTATCACATCTTAAACAAACTGAAACTCATCTTGGTGCAGCCTTCCATTCAGATTTCCGATGGTAGATTTTCTTCTTCTTTTACCTTTTGCCGTTCTCTCCTTGTCAAAAAAAGAGCAATAAAAGGAAGCAGAGAAGCACTCACAGTTTCTCACCTTGTCTTGCTTCAGTCTAAACAAGAAAATGTCTTATTAAAAAAAGAGGGTGTGCTGGGGGGAGAAAGGTGATATTTCATTTTATTGGGGAGAACGAATCATTGCTAGAGAATGCCTGTGGCTAAATGAGACCATCAAACCAAGAGCAGAGCGGCAAACAGCGTGCACAAATATGAAGTAATATCTTTCTACTCTGAGGGAAGCTGACACTCAATTTCAGAAGCTTCAGGCAGGCAGCTCCGAGTTTGAAGAAATCACAGCCACCTTCTTGGAACCATTTACAACTGCTTCGACTCTCTGCAGTGAAAGCTGAAAAATGCAAATGAAATGGGGCCATTTAAAGAAAAATATCCCTGCTAACTGTGCTCTGGGAAAGAAAAAAAAAAAGCCTATAGCTCAGAGGGCAATCTTAAAGTCAATGAAACTCAGCAGCGCCGGATGGAGCTTCATTCTGATGGATAATGTGCGCTGTGCTTCTCCCTCATAAGTTTAAAAGTATTTAAAGAAAGGGTAACATCACCCTGTTTAGGAGATTAATTTCTTTTCTGAAAAAAATGTCTGTTTTTGCTGTCACTTCTAGTTTGACGAAGAGTAAAACCAGAGCTTATTCTAAATGTTTGCTGCTGAAAATTGCCAACAGGGGGACTGGAAGTAAAAACGCTGGAGAGGTCAAGTTCTTCCCCATTCCCCAGGCAAACTCATGCTTATATTATCCAGGAAGCCATTGGAAATGTATTTCTTCAGGGACACAGATTCTAATAAGACGTGCGACATTTATTAAATACTGAATGCCAGGGACTAAGCCTAGCAACTAACATGAATTATCTCGTCTTCACAACTCCCTCTTCCAACATACACACACAGTGTGTCCCCTCACTCTAGGCATTCTACAGGTGAGGCAACCTAGCTTGGGGAGATCGACTAACTTGCTCAAGGTTACAGAGCTGGAAAGCGGCTGGGCTAGACAGAGTTCAAGGTTAGGTTGTCAGCTCCCGAGCTCAAAGCTACACAATGCTGTGAGGCCCACAACAGCCTCTCAAGGCAGTTCATTTCAATTCAATCCAGTAAGCCTTACCAAACTTCAACATTGATATAATTCAGTAAATTAAGTCTTGCTTTGAAATTTCTTTCTTTGAAGACTGTATTTCAAATACTGTCAAACACAGAATTTGATGAGCAGGCACCATAAACCTAGGGCGGAGGAGCAAAGTGGGGACAGCTGGCTCACAAAAGGAAAAGGATGCATGAAACTTCCTGCCCTTCATGTACTTAGGATATAATTGGCACCCCATCTTTATTAAGCCATTTAATTCAAAAGAAGAACCTACATTAATTCAGAACCTAAATTCTTCTTGATGCAACTCAAGTACATTTTCCTACTTTATGATGAGATAGCAAAGCCAGGCTGCCGACCTCACCACCTTCTCTAATTCTTAGGTAAAGAGTGTAGTCTGAATCCGACAGTATGCAGAGCAATAAGAACCCTTGTACACTGCTGGTGGCAGTGTAAATTAATACAATCAGTAGGAACACAGTTTGCCATTCTCTTGAACATTTGGAGATATGCGTACCTGACAACCCAGAATTTCCACTCTCAGGTACTTTCCCTGGGGAAATTCTTGCACGTGAGTACCAGAAGTCATGCACATGAATGTTCCTAGCAGCAGCGTCTGCAAAAACTAAAAGCCAGAAACAGCCCAAATGTCCATCAACAGGACAAACGAAAAACAAATCGTGGCACATACACACAAGGGAACACTCTGATCTATTGAAAATGAATCAATTACAGCTGCATGCATCAACATGGATGAATCTTGTAAGCATAATGAGCTAAAGAAGGAAGTAACAAATGAAAACATTTCATACGATGCACATACCATTCAAAACAGGCAAAACCAAACTGTGTTGTTTGGGGATGCATAATAGATAGTAATAGCCTATTTTTTTAAAAGGCAAGGAATAGGTCATCACAAAAATGTGGAGTGGGGTCATCTCAGAGGTGACTGGGAAGGGACACATGGCATAGGTAGGGGCTGGGCTTCTAAGACATTGGCACTGTTCCAATATTGAACCTGGATGGGGGCTAAATGGGTCTTCATTTTTTAAAATATTCATTAAACAGAATATATTGAAATGCATATTTGTTATAAAACATGGTCTTATGTATGTATGATAGATTGTATAAGAATATACTCTGTGTATGTAATATAATATCAAGAAAGTATGTAGCCTGGCTTAATCTGTGGCAGAGAATGAGCCTGTTTTCATGCAGAGTTACAGAAGTTCTGAAATCCTTGGCATCGATCCTTCTAATCCTGAAATTCTCTTAGAGAATGCCACCCTGAGACTTTCCAGTCGCTGCTTGCACACTACAGTTATGGGAAACTCAATACCTCTCATAGTAGCCACTTCTTTTTTTCTTTTTTGGGGGGGTTGATTCTTTAGGCAATGGAGCCCCATATTTGTTGTTTAACTGGGTAAGATATACATAACACAAAATTTACCAAGTTTACCATTTTTTAGTGCACAGTTCAGTGGCACTAAGTACATTTACATTGTTGTGCAACCATCACCACCATCCATCTCCAGAACTTTTTCATCTTTCCAAACTGAAATTGCATACCTATTAAACATCAACTCTCCATTTCCCCCTTCTCTCAGCCCCTGGCGATCATCTTTCTACCTACTGTCTCTATGAATGTAATGACTCCAGGCACCTCACAGAAGTGGAATCATGCAACATTTGTCCTTTCGTGGCAGGCCTATTTCACTTAGCATAAAGTGGTCGAGGTTCATCTATGTTGTAGCATGTGCAAGAATTTCTTTCCTCTTTAAGGCTGAATAATATTCCATTGCATATATATATACCTCATTTTGTTTATCCATTCATCCACTGATAGGCATTTGGGTTGTGTCTATCTTTTGGTTATTGCGAATAATGCTGCTGTGAGCATGAGTGTAAGCCCATTTCTTCTTGACTACAAGTCCTTATATTCAACTAAAATTTGTCTCCTTATAGCTTCTGCCTCTTGGTCTTCATTCTCCTACCTTAAGTCCTTGCAAAGCAAACCCTCCCCCTTTTCCTCACAAGGAAACCTCAAATATTGCAAGACAACCTTGACATTGTAGTTACCTCTTCTTTAGCCCAGATATGACAAGGTCTTTTGTTATTTCAACCATTCCTCATCTGATGCATTCTCCAAGCCGCTCGTCAACCTAACATGCTTCTCTGGATACATCTCAGATTACATTAACTTTTATGGAAACCACAACCCACTATTGTTTCATCTTCTGTTTATGTTCCAATAAAAAGCCCTTCACCTAGAAAGCCCTCTCCCTTTCAATATTAATATCTGCAAAACCAGGTCTCCTGATTCTGTGGCTGTGTAATTGATTTTTGAGCTTCAATGCAGCAGATTAACATTTATATGTGTTAAATCTCATCTTCTTGAATTTAGTCCAGACTTTCAGTCTATCAAGATCGCTTTTAATGTTATCTCATGTGACTCTATGTCATACAAGAAAACTGGAAATTATATTTGTTACCATGTTCCTTCACACCGTTGACGTATATATTGAACAAGACATGGTTAAGGCAAAGGTAAATTTCACTGACCTCTCTTTCCAGATTATCACTTATTAACACTCTTTAAATACATAAATTCAACCAACTGGAAATCCATTTAACTGCAGTGTTGCTTAATACACCTACCGTAGTCTTATCCACTATGATATCATAGACAATCTTGTCAAACATGTGGAAATCAAGATATGCTAGATTTATGGACCTTCCAAGAGTCTTTGTTCTTTTTTTGATGAGGAAGATTGGCCCTGAGCTAACATCTGTTGCCAATCTTCCTTTTTTTTGCTTGAAGAAGATTGTTGCTGAGCTAACATCTGTGCCAATCTTCCTCTACTTTATGTGGGATGCCGCCACGGCATGACTTGACAAGTGGTGCCAGGTCTGCGCCCAGGATCCAAACCTGTGAACCCTGGGCCGCCAAAGCAGATCACACAAACTTAACCACTACACCACTAGGCCTGCCCCTGGACCTTCACAGGTTTACCAATGTAGCTGGTCCATCATGGTTCAGTTTATGGCAGCAGTATCCATAGTGGCTGCTAGAGATCCCCTCATTCTTTTCTAAGCATGAATAAAGCATGAGTTTAATGCACTGTTGAAGACTTTTATCAGATCCAATATCCAGTTCCCTTGGAGGTGGCTTCCAAAACTATTTTTTCTCTCTTTTTGAAAATTAGAGGAATATTTTTCTATGTACGTATTCTGGGGAATTTTCCATTCTTCACCATTGCTGAAAACAAGAGTTTTGAGATTTCATCAGCAAATGTCTTCAATACATGAGGATGCAACCACCTGGACTTGGAGACTGTGATCTGATTCAAAATGACTACATGTTAATATCTTTCCACCACCCTTAAGTCGTATATTGTAACCTCTCTTATTTGACTTCCTCATTCTTGATGAAGACTGAACCTAAACTTCCATTGGGCTTCCACCTTCTCCACTCATCTGTTAACATTACAATTGCCTTAAGCAATTGGCCCATCCATTTTAGGTAATTTCAATTTTCATTGTTCTTCTTGCACTTTTAAGCCCTTTTATTGGTTGGGAAAATAAGATTTGTGGTCTTCAGTGGATAAGAAGGAAAAAATAGATATATCCAGGTACCAAGACTTATAGGCTTTGATTGGTTCTTCCATTTATAATGGAGAAGGTCTCTTCACTCCAGCTGTGCAACCACTGTGAAAATTGGCCAAAGGGAACAAAAGAAATGCGATCACATCAAAGATAGACAGATGAATCAGCCCCATTCATTGCCATTTTATTGACCTGGGGAATATCCGGCCTCAGTATCTTCAAAACTCAAATGATGAGCTGGACTCAGTCCTCTAAAAAGGGGCACTACTGTCACTTTGGACCAAAAAATTCTCTGCCATATGGAACTATATCACACCATATAGCACAGAAGCACGTAGAATGCTTAACATCTGTAATTTCAGGACATTAAATTCAGTTGTGTTACTCAGTCACTGTCATCACGACAATCCAAAACAACCATATACATTTCCAAGTGCCCTTGGTGGAGACCCACTGACAGATGATGTTTAAAGTCCCTTTCAGCTCTGAATTTCTGGATCTATAATTCTTTGCAGACAGAAACTTTAAAGTTTTAAATCATTAATAACTTTATGTTAAGTTTTGGTCAATAACATATTACATTATTGAAAGTCATTTTCTGGATGAAATAGAGGTAGTCTGTTCAATTTCAGCAGACATGCAACATTTCTATCCAATTTTTTTTAAATTGGCGGGAGTAACTACAAATCTGGACATTTAGAAAAACTAGCATGCAATTAATCACTTGAGTCAATCGGATGAAGAGCCTAGATGAATAAAAAATGTTGACAAGTTCTTACCACAGTATCACAACAAAGAAAACAAGCTGCTAAATCTATATGTATTTTGCTTTGTTTTAAAGGAGCAAAAGCCTAACATGTTTCTTATCTCCCACTGTATCTTGAAATTCTCCGGCAGATCAAAAGAATTTCCCCAAATCCAGGAGAACTATCTTCCTGCTCAGAACTGTATATTTGCCTTATCTCAGAGCAAATAATTTAGTCCATCAACACTGTGCCTTCCAAGAAGCTTATTTTTTATCCCTTCCCTTTACAATACCTTCCTGCTCCACACCCCTCCAACACACATATGCCAGCCCCTTTCCTCACCCCCATCACTACCATCACTGGCACTGCCACCACCACCCTCACCCAGGGAGAGCCAGAGCCATGGCCGGTTGGCCTTCCCTCAGCACAAACTGGCACAACTAGTCTAGTGCGATGCATGGGTCTCTCTGCAATCAACATCTGCAGAAAGTATTTTCCTCTCAAAGCAGAAGGGCACCCTCCTACAAAAATATCTGGCTCCTTCCAAGGCTTCTGAGCTAGTCCAGACAGAGAGAGCGGGTTGTAAAACTGAAGACACCTCTTTTATTTTTTTCTTGGTAGGGGAGTAAAAATGGGGAAGGAGTACCTTTAAGACAATGCATTGTGTCAGGCTGCCTTCCCTTCCCAGCAGTTCCAGGATGCAGCATCAGCAAAACATGTTATGTCATGTTCTGATGTGGAGACAAAGAAAGAGGGGAATTCAAACACTTTGCAAGGGGTGGGGCTTTGAGACTCTCGGCTCCTCTTCCTGCTGTCTCCTTTCTCCCTGGTTTTGGGGAAGGGGGAAACACTGCAAAGGATTTGGGGGCTGCACCAAAAAGAGTGAAGGGACAGAGTATGTGAGAAGCTGAGATGTACGTAGCTACCTTGAAGACACTGGAAGTTGAGCCTCAACTTCAATTCATTTTTGTTTTCCTGCTAATTATCTGGCATAGAAAGCCAGTAACGGGCAGCTATTCTCCTAGCAAAGGGATTCATGTGTCCAGCCTGGATTGGAACCAGGCTTTGGATAAAGGCTGTACAATCCCCATAGCTTCTTCTGTCACACACAGAAGAGATAGGACTAGCTATTCTTTCTTAAGGACAGAGCCAGTGAAAATGAGTTGATACCATAGCCACTGGGATCTAGGTTAGATATGACAATGAGTCCTGCAACACAGGAATCTTATGCGATGTTTCATCCAGAGGTCTTAATATCTGAAGAGTTTTTCATCTCTCCTCTGTGTCTAGTCTGGTCTTTTCCAGAGGCAGTGGTTGGTGACAGCTTCATTTGTCTTTCCTTCTTTTCTCCATTTCTTAATTTAGCAAACTTTTCTCCAGCATCTATTGTGTCTGTCTCTGTGCTTGGAACTGGGAGGAGAAGAAGGGAAAACTTTTCCTTTGATTCTAATCCAGGTGGTTTATATCTGTAGTTCGCACCAGTGTAGCAGCAACAGGAATGGACAAAAATGGTTGCATTCAACGCCTGTTAAGGTGGTGGAAGTGACAGGTTTTGATGACAAATAGAATGTGGAGAGTAAGAGGACGAAAAGAATCAGGGGTGACTCCTAAATTTCTGGCATGAGAAACAGGGTGAAAGTAAATGCCAATTACAGAGCAAAGGAACACAGGAGTGTTTAAGGGAGCAAGTTTCAGGAAAAAGATAATTCAATTTTAGACAGGTTGAGTTTGAGTTGCATGCAGGATATCCAAGTGGAGATGTTCAAGAGAAAGGTGGACAAATGCATCTTATGCTTAGGACAAGGATCTGGGCTAAAGACATGAATTTGGGAGGCACTGCATTCAGGCAATTTGTTACACATGGTAGGAAAAGCAGGGTTGAAGGAGGTCTGTGTATCTTTCCAGCCCCCAGAGAGATAAGAAAATCCAAATGAAAATCCCACAGTGTTTTGGGAATTGATCACCAGCCTAGATTTCAAAGAAAGGTGCTGACTGAGTGAGGAAAATCCCATGAAGTCACAAAATGCAGCCTTGGTGGGCCCAAAGGACCAGCATCTTTCAGTAACAGGCAAACTGAGCCTTTGTGCAGATCCAGCTGCATAGAGAAAGATTCCCATTCTGCCAGGCCTGGCCAATGATGGTATGACCTTTCAAATGTCGGAAGAGCATAGTAAAGAAGGCTTTACAAGCAAAGCCCGTGGGCTCAGCTGAAGAGCACCAGCAAAATCAGCTTCCCCAGAATGATTTCACAGGGTGGGGATTTAGCAGCATATTCAATACTTTTAAAAGAATTTTTTTAAGGAGCCGGCCCTGTGGTATAGTGGTTAAGTTCAGCACACTCCACTTAGGCAGCCCAGGTTTACCAGTTCGAATCCCAGGCACCAAGCCACACCACTTGTCAGCCATGCTGTGGTGGCAACCTATATATAAAGTGGAGGAAGATTAGCACAGATGTTAACTCAGGGCTAATCCTCCTCAGCAAAAAAAAAAAAATTTAAGGGAAGTTGACCTGCCTCCATCCTAAGAGCTTTAACATCTTCCCAACCTCTCTTGGACTTGCCTCTGTCCATGCGGCAGCACCACAATAAGCAGAGTTTCTTCCCAAGTCTAGCACAGAGTTCTCAAAGGAGCATTTTTTCCTAAAGACATAGAACCTCTATTGGTGCCGCTGGAAAGAAGGCTGTTAGCAGGTGAGGTGGAATGAAATGGCAGCGGCTGAGCTGAGCTGAGCAAAGAGGAGGGGGAAGGGTGGGGTGCCCCAGTGCACGCCCAGAGCCAGGGTGGGGCTGAGGCGGCCCGCCAAGGCATGAACCCACTTCAATTCCAGGTACTTGGACGTCAAACCAAGCCCACCCCTCTGGGGCTAAAATTTGTTTATTCTTGGCTGAGGAAGATTCCAGGTTTTCAAAAGGGAGAGAGGAAATGAGAAATCAGAAGAAAATCCTAAAGGTCTTATTATCAAATGACACAAGTTCTTCTGTCAATAGAAAAGCATCAGAAACATACAACTTTTCCCAAAACTTCCCCACCCACAGCACAAACATGCTTTTAGGTTACCAGGAAGAGTTTTTCGCAGACGTGGCCATTAAAACATTAGCTAATGAAAGAGACAAACAGCAAGTTCATTGTCAGGATTGACTTAAGACCCATGTCATCCCAACTTGCGGTCAAATAAAAAAAATCACACTGGGAAGGGGCATAAAAGAGTAACACCATTTTTCTTCTCTTTCTTTTTCCTTTTATTTTTGGATTTTTAATAAATGTTTTATTTTAGAATAGTTTTAGATTTACTTTTCCTTTCTTTTCAATGTCCCACAATACCATCTTTTTAAAAAACAAGCATTTGACTAATCAAGTCCTGATGAAGCCTTTTTAAGAACTGCCAACAGGGCCACCCAACTTTGAAGAAACCTCGACTCCAGGGAAAACCTCAGGCCGTCACCCTAGACCAGCTGTCAGCCTCAGGGGTGTTTGCAGCTCCGGGTCAGCACTGTTCGTAAGCCCAGCCAAAGCCAAACTCTGGGTGTTCTTACAGATCAGAATTGATATAAAAACAGCCCTTAGTTTTTAAGCACTTTAAAATTGACAAAAAGGGCTTCCACATACCTCGGTTTATCCTCACAACTCTGTGAGGTTTACCATGCTGTGTTATAGACAATCCTGGAGAGTAGAGAAACCCAAGGGAAGGACGCTAGAAAAGGCCAGAGCTGGGACTATACTGTAGATCTTGTAAGTCCACACCGAGCTGCCATACCCCGGGTGCTGACGAGAGATGACAGTCTGGCAGGATGGGGGAAGAGACACAGTCAGGAAGCACAAATGCCTGGTAGTCATGCTAATAAGGCCTCGGTGGGAGCACTTCCCTACTGGAATCATGGACCCCCACCCCACCCCCCTCTGAAATGCTGGGTCTCCCGCATTTCCCACCACGCATTCTGCAGGGCCAGGTGGCGCCCCCTCACCTCCCTCCTCAGCTAAGCCCAGGAACAAGGCTCATGGTCTCCCATGGCTGGTTCCCCATCCAGGGGACGACTAACGTTCTGAAGCATTAGAAGTCTCAAGAAGGAGATGTGGCCCAAACTTCCAACCCCACACACTACAAGGAAAGATGAGATGCTCCCTTGGTCCTCGTGTCACCTAGCTCTCTGGGTCACAGAATTGTACAGACCAGTGCTTCTCAAACTTGAATGAGTCGCCTGGGGATCTTGTTAATCTAGGGGTACAGATTCTGATTCAGTAAGTCTCAAGGGGGGCCTGAAATGCTGCGTTCCTCACAAGCTTCCAGGTGCATGCTGCTGGCCTGAGGACCACGCTTTGAGGAGCAAGGCTGTGGAGACTGTCAGAGCTAGAACGGGCCATAGAGATCATCCTTCTCAGTACTTTTCAAACTGTGTTGCCGGGAAGTTCTGATAAGGTATTTCAGGGGATAATTTGAAAGACCAGGAGGAAACCAAGACCCCTCTGCTTCCACCAGAGTGGCTCTGCTTTTCCGTTCTAGGAATTGAAATTCTTCATAAAGTTTCATTTTATAAAAGGGTTCCTTTGTTTTATAAGTTTGAAAGCTACTGCTTTAATCCAATGACTTCACTTTACAGAAGAGGAGTTTGAGAGTAAGAGAGGACAAGTGAGTCATATGCGATGACACAGCTAATTGGAGGCCAAGCCAAATCAGAACCCTGGGCTCTTCTTCCCCACGCTACTCTTGCTGTCTTTAGGGGAAGACTTCAAAAATGCCACAATTCAGTGGTTTCTCCTCTTTCTCTTGGGTTTACTTTGGTAAGTACCCCACAGTACCCCAGCTCTTGGAGGGCAGACGCCCGGCCTCTCCCCACCAAGGGCTGGCTCTTCAGAGTTGCCCCGCCATCTACACTGGACAAGTCAGGGCAGCCAGCAGAGGAGGAAGAAGCTTACTCAAGCAAGGTAAAAGTAAAGAGCGTTCCCAGAGGCAAGATGGGGGTTAGCTGTGGAATCGTTCCACAGAAGGCAGGCGTGTGCTTGCAAGACCTCAGAATTCCTTGTCTTCAAGGAGGGGCCCAACTGACTCACCAGGGCACTTACAAATGGCTTACTTCAAGCTGATTTGCAGCAGGCATGCTAGGGCAGCTGCAGGGCCGCAGCTGAAAAGGAAGGTGTCACTGGCAAGAGCAAAGCCGGAGGTGCAGGAGGTGCACGCAGGCAGGGGAAAGTCTCCGGTGAACAGCATGTCTAGCACAAGCCTGTGACCACGAAAGATCAGACACTCTGAGGCCAACAAGCTTAGGCCAGGGGGTGATTTAAGAAAGGCAGAAGACACGGTCCTTGGCCCCAAGAATCTGGAGAGATTGTGACGAGGTAAACAATGTGAAAAAATTAGAGGACAATACCAAACAGCATGGAATTAAAAGCTAGACTGGAGGGTTCAGAATGTAACAGCCACAGCAGGTCAGTGCAAAAGAGGTTACCATGGCCTGTAGCATTTGGGGAAAAAACCCTGAGAAAGATCACACAGCAGCACAGAGGACGGGTAGAGGACGCAAGGAGAGAAATATGTCATGGATGGTGATCCATGTGGTCAGAGGAATGAAGGGATGCTATAAACAGCATCTGGAAGGGCGAAACACGAATTAAATCTGCAGGAGAGCAAGGGAGGGTGTGGCTGGCTTGGAATCAGACTCCTCCTAGCGGAACCACGACTGATCGAATCTGGCCAACCCAATTCCAATCGCCTCTGCATTTCCACAGGGCTTTTCTAATTTCCCAGGCTATTGGGCAACTCCAAGAGCTCTGCTAAGATATAGGCAACAGGAGAAATGCTGAGCTCTACTTTGTGGTGGTCCTGAGCCAAGGTCAAGCTCACGTGTCAAGAAATCAATATCCATGCATTATTTCTGGCTCCAGCTAAAGCTTCTCTTTCTAAAGACTTGGATATACCCAGAGAATAGAGTCAGGTCAGCCCCAGGAAGGAAAAGAACCCCAGAGATTCAGAGAGACTAAATGCTTTGTTGGAAACCACTCAGTCAATTATGAAAGGGAAATCTATCACCACTTCTTTTCCACACACTCCTGTCCCTGGTCTGACTCCAACTAAAGACTAAGAGTGAGCCTTCTCAAAATCTCATCCCTCACTCACACACAGTCTTCCCGCATCTACATTTCTGAGATAGGTAAGTTTGAGTGAAACCCGCTTCCCCAGGGATGCACTGCTCAGTTTACAAACCTAAGAATGGAATTGCAAAGCCTTCTATTTCCTGCCTCACCACCTCATCACCCACCTCCATGGTACCATCTTCTGACCCCTGCACTGTGTTCAGCCAAAACAACTCAGCAGCCTGGCATTCTTCAAGCTCATTGGGATTACCAAGAGCTGTAAATAACAACTCCTGGCATCTAGTTCCTTCACCCCAGACTCTCTTTGACCCATCCTAGCATCATAACTTTCCTACCGTACTTCAGCAATCTGATTTGAGTTCTTCCCAAAGTCTATCTACAACCGTCTGAAGAGTTCAGTTCTACATTAATAGTCATCTAAGCTGTTAGAGCCAGAAGGAGGCTTCAAGTCCATCTTCTCCAGCCCTACCACTTGACAAATGAGAAAACTAAGATCCACAGATGTAAAATGACTTGTCTAGGGTCACACAGATCCTTGGTAGTGGATGTGGGTTGGAATCTTGGTCTTCTAACTCCCAACCACAGAGTGTTTGGATTACCTTATGAGAAGATGGCTTGTTGCCCAAGACCCTACCTAACCTCCACTTAACCATATCTCCTGAGCCATTTGCAAGTGAAGACACATATCCGATGACCACATGGTACATCAGCAATCCTGGCGGTGGGAAGCAGATGCGCCTGGGTCAGCTATTTGACATTATTTTACTTCACTTTAAAGCATCAGCCAGAAAGGATTAAGGTGCTGACTAGATGGCACACCTTTATTGCACAGTCGCCTCAAAAAGGAAAGTAAAGCATATTGAAGGGAAGTCTGTGCAAACTGCCTCATTAAACAGTGAAGTGACAAAGCAGAGTTACCACTTTGTTACCACACTCTGGTTACATCGTGAAACAATTGTGCGATTAACTCAGGTCACTCCCTGATGCTTCTTTTGAGACATTCAAACCCCTCATTGTCTGCAACAGTTTTGTCAAGCCCCAAGCAACAGAAATCCCACGCTCCTTCCATCTTCAATTCTGCTGAAAAGAATCCGTGTGGGTCTGGCAGGCTGTCCTGAGTGAAATGAGCACTGGGCTGAGAGCCCAGGACACCTGGGTTTCTTTGTTATTCACTGAGCAACCTTGAGCAAGTGGGTTCACCTCTCTGTAGTTCACCTGTGTGGGAGAGTGAAGTTGGAGGCAGAGAGGGAAACAAAACAAACTGTCCAGGTGCCTTTCCATGTAAGGAGTCTGTGACATTGACCGATACCAATATCCTTTCTCCGCTTCCATTTAGGGCAGAATGAGAGCAAGGGAACCTAATGGTTATTGAACATCCACTATGTGGCTGGACTGTGCTGGGGCCCACACCAGCCTATGATGTGGTATTGTGTAAGCCCCACATGTGGAAATAGTGATCAGAAATGTGAAGCTGCTCATCCAAAGTAACACTGTTAGTGAACAAGGGAGCCAGGATTTAAATAAATGTCTCTGCTCAAAAGACCTTTCTCTTTACACTATATCACACTGTCTTTAATAAAAGATGAGTTCATATGACTCATATGACACCTCCCCTCCCCCACCGTTTGCAAACTCTGGACATTTAGAATAATTTCCTAACCACAGGAGTGAGAGAGACTGAAATATTGCACTTCAGGACCCTGGGAAGGCCCCATCTCTAGATTTCCTTTTTAGAGAAAGTGAACTTTCTGAAACGTTTGGAGCCAGGATACGACGGCACTATGAGTCAACCAACCCCACCAATTTGCTGGGACGCACACCAGCAATTCTTCTCTCTCTCGGGGAGTCAGGGGGAGCCATACCTGCATGCCACCAAAGCCAGTAGGAGTACCCTTTTTTTCTAATAAGCAACAAATTATTTGAGGGGACTTGGTTGAAAACTAGTTCACCCCTATAGTTAAATCCAATTATACCATAATTACAGGGAGTCTGCACACATCAGAGCCTAGCTGGAAAAGAATAGGAACACCACAGGTCTTCAAAACGTTGGCCAGAGGTAAACCTATAATTTCACCTACTGTCGTCCTGGCAGAACCTTCATGGGAAAGAAGGTACACTTGGCTCTTGGTTTTCCACGAGAGGACAACCCAGAGAAGGCCTCTTTGGCACTGTGTAGTGTTGTGTCTTCTTATAGTTCAGAAAAGATACAAGTAGAGAGGTGTCTCATTTCCTTTCAAACTGGCCAGAAAAGAAGGGTGGGCTCATTTTCTCAGCCCAAATAGGATCAGGCACCAGGCCTAAGGAGAAACAGGAAATTCCCAGTCATTGTTACATCCTTACCATTCCCTACTTTTGTTTATTTTTTTCTTGAGGTGGGGAAGAAGGGGACACTTAGATTAAAAAAAAAAAAATTGAATCAGAAACGACAAGGAAAACCCTTAGAAGTCTCTCTCATTCATTGCAAAAAAGCCTCTTGTCCATTTTCCACTCTCTCATCAAAACCCCTGGTCCTCAAATTCGAGGGAAATGTGAAATTGTTTTTGCTGGCTACAACGCGAACAAGAGGCAGAAGCATTTTACGAACCCTTGGAAGGTTTGATGTGTGCAATATTATAACTGCAAATTTTGTTAAATAACAACGTTCTTCTCCTGAAAGTTCATGGGCACGTCCGTTCCTCTGTTGAAACCCTTCTGGCCTGCCTTTACACAGACTCGAGGCTCCGTGCCTCCCGCCAGAGAATATTCTCAGGGCTTTCCAGAGGACAGGGTCCATTTTGCAGAAGTAATATCATGCTACATAATTCCTCTCTAATCCCCGTCTTATTTTTGTTAGAAAATACGTGACTGAAAGGAGGGGAAGTTTTCCTCGATTCATCAAGCAGGCATTAAACCCTGACACTGTGCAGGACGTTGTGCCGGGTTCTGTGGGAAGAGGAAGAAGACTGAGAATGTGAAAACGAATGAAGAGCGATGGCAAAAGCCCTGGCCCGGGGAGTCAAAACAACCTTTTCTCAAAACTAAACTCTAACGCTTACTAGCGATGTTCCCTCATACGAGTGACTTAATCTCAGTTTCCGTATCTGTAAAATGTCTGTGCCGGGAGGATTACAGGAGGAAAAGCCTGGGCTAATCATTGGCAGAGAGGCATTCAGGGCACGGTAGGGGAATCCGGCCCTGCCTCCAGAGGAAGGCACAGCCAGGACCAGGAGAGAGCCAGCACCCACCCGCCCGCCACACGGGAAGAGGCGCCACAGAGAGGCCCACGTGTGGGGAGGAGTATGGGGCCAAGAACAGGGAAGGGAGAATGGGGTGCAGAACGCTTCAGGAAGGAGGTGGTGCTTCAAGATTGGGCCTATTCAGAATATTCAGGAGAACATTCTGGATGGAGGGAACAGTGTAATCAAAAGCAGAGAGTAAAAAAACATGAACAGCATCTCCTGGAAACAGAAAGCAGCCCTGTGAGACTGGAGTCTGAGTTGCAGGACCAGAACCGGGGGCTCTCCAGGGCCCCCAGCACCCCTGCTCCAACATGCTGCGTGTGACTGAGGAGCAAAGCAAGGCCGGGCAGCCAGCCCCAGGGCCTCAACACGCAGAACCAGTGAAGGGGCGGGGCCAGAGTTGTGCTGGCAAAGGCTTTACAACAGATTCTCAAGAGGACCCTGATTTGTGGCATGGTCTAAGGACTCCCATGATGGCCGATTTCAAGCTACCAACATGTTTAGCAACCAAATGGCAAACTATTTCTTGAAATTTTAGCAATGGGCTCTCACCAGCAGATGTTAGCCAGCTGCAGCTCATCTCTGACCTGGGTTGAGGAAAACTGGGGAATGCCAGTCAGGTCCTCGGCACCAAACACCAAACCCAGAACCCCAGAACTCAGAACACAGAGCCACCCCTGAGTCCATAAAACTCTGCATTTTAACATTTTGGAATCTCAGTTGAGACAAACATCCATAATGATTGTGAAGCTCTTCATAGTTCGGCGGGGAGAGTCTCATGCATTATCCAGGCATTAGTATTATGTCCATTTTATAGATGAGGAAACAGAGCATCAGAGTCCATGTGACTTGACTCAGTTGACCAATTAGTAATTGATGGAGTCTGGACCCAAACCTAAGTCTGTTCTCTCTTCCCCCTGCCCACCCCCACCACAAACAGGTCTCCCTGCCTGCCCCACACCTGGTTCGTTCCAGCTCAGGAAGAATGAGTCCCTTCCCTGGCTCCTCCCCATCCGGAGTTTCAAATGATGCTGAATACTTACGCTACCGGTCCTCCCAGCCTTCAAAAAGTGAATCCCAGAGTTGAGGCTGAAGGTGGGGCCCCCTTCGTCCGCAGCTCCCGCTCATCCCATCCCCCACCCCAGTTACGCAAGCCCCAAATTCCTTCCCACGTGCTTCTCCAGGCAGTCTCATCACCTACTAACAATTTACTTCGGTCCTGCGGCGTGTTGCTGCTTATTAAACTGTAGGATTATCTCATTCCGCTGCAGCGACAGGGCTCCTCGACTGTTTTATTGCTCTATGGCTCAGAACTGCTGAACTCAGCACAGAGCTTGCTTCTCCAGGACTCCGCAAGATGGATGAGCTGGCACTCGCTAGCGTGTTCTGAGAGCAGAGACTCTTTTGGAGCTCTTGAGCCCCAAAACGATTCCCCAACTGAAGGTGTGGTTTCTTTTATGTCTAAGGGTGGCAGAGACGAGAAGAGAGACCCAAACGTGGCTTATTTCTCCCTCTAACGACTCAGCAAGCGTTTGTTATGAAGCTTTCACAGAAAAGTTTTGCAACCATCCAACCCTCCTCCTCTTTTTCTAACTCATCCATTTTGCCCACCTAATCTCCTTTCTGTGACTATTAGGCAAGCCAGGCTAAAATACCCTGATATTGTAATTTGCTATAGGTACACTTGCGCACCCGCACATACACACGCATGCGCACCGCAGCCCTCCCGGGTGCTGAGCCTGGCAGCCTGGTGGCCTTAAGCTGCCTGTCTGCCTCTGCCCGCTCCCTGGTCAGTTTCTCCCCATTAAAACTCGCCCGTCTCCTGCCGACCCTTCCTCTTTATTTAGCAATTCTAACTGGCATCTCATGAAACAAACAAAAAAACCACGGGGAAGCAGCCAACAGAGATTGCCAAACTTGATAACCTGAATAGATCCATCTTGCAGAAATGCTGATGAGGAAGAGTTTGGCTTAGTTTTTTTCCTCTTAGGCAGGGTGGGCTCCTTCAATCCCCTCCTATCTTTCACCCCAGACCCCCCAGGTAGAAAATCAGTGTCTGCCTAGTGACCCAGGGTGGAGTTTGAATTTTTTTTTTCTTTTGCTTAGGAAGACAACCTAGACATCCCTGCTCAGCCCTACTGCCCAACGACATCCTTACGCAGAATTCTCTCTTTTCTAAGTTTGGCACATTTTCTCTCGCACTTCCAAGCTCAGCTGAGTGGCACCTCCTCTTTGAAGCCTTCCTTATCTACAAGGCAGGGATAGGAGATCCTGTCCCTTGGCTTCCACGGTGCTAGTACAGGGGCTGCCATACTTGCCCCTCCCTCCTGCAGCACGTGTCACCATGCTGGTTCCCTCACTGCACTGCACTGTGTTTAGGGGCAGGGTCTTAGTCATCCATTCATCTCCTGCACCTGGAAGAGTATCTGGCACATAGTAGGTGCACAATGAGGACTGAGTGAAGATGTGAATTAACAAGGGACACCTGTCTCTCCTCTGCGTTCTCCATGCCCTCTAAGTCTCCAAACAATGAGAGCCACGAGTCGAGGACTGAAGGTCCCAGCTATCTGTAGCTTAGTGTTTTGGGATCTCCCTCTTGGCATTTAATAAGAACTGCTTCGACTTATCAAAGCCTCTTCTATTAAGAATGCTCCTCCACCCCTCTGCTTTCCTAAGGTCGTATTCAGATGTTAATTTAGAAAAGTAAAATCTCAAACAACCATTCTCCATGGAAATGGAAGTCCCCCAAACCCAGAAGGCCTACAGGCAAGTCGGCGAGATTGTTTGTGATGCTTTATTGGAACAGACAACTGTAGGGAATGTCCAGAGTGGCCAGGCTAAGGACAAATGACTTCACCTTCCATGTGCTATAATGTCGCCTGGACTCCCTCTTCTGTCTTCAACAGGAGGAGGACAGGGGAGGGCAGTGGAGTCATTCCCTGGCTTGAAGGACTAGCTAGGGCCTTGGAGGGAGGGGCCAGTGAGAGGACACCCCAACAGTCAGGCTTCAGCCCACCTCACTCCCTCTCCAGTCTCCAAAGAATACGCCTGCCTCAAGAATGAGGGGCCTCCAGCCCCAGCCCAGAAACAGAAAAGTGGACAACGAGCTTTCAGATCTCCAGAGCACGGCAGCATCTGGCCACAGCCCCTGAAACTTTGGGACAGATTCTGATCAACGTTGGAGTGGAGAGAGGCCAAGAGAGGGAAGGGAAGGGGATGTTAGACCCAGCCCGCAAATCTCCTCAGGAACAGAGGGTCCGACTTCCCCCAGGCAGCCCTCTCTTCACCTGAACCCACCAACAAATGGCCGTGGAGCACATGCCACGTGGCAGGAACTTCTAGATGCTGGAAACATAGGGCTTTCTTTCCTGTTAAGAGGTTCGTGGTCTAGTGAGAGAGAAAGACAAGAAATCAATGATATAAGATGATGTATTACAGAGGTGTGCACAGATCACAGGTGTTATGTGCAGGGTGGGGACGTGCCTTCAGGAAACAGTTAATGTACAGAGGCCTGGCTAGCGCAGACCAACCCAAAACGAAACTTCCGGCTCCACCACACTTGTACCAGGTGAGGGAGGGTTTATTCAAGGAGGGAGGGAGGAGAGCAACAATTTTTTTGATGCTGTTCTTCAATTTGATTTACTGACTTGGGTTTAGGGCTTTGGCCCCACCTGTTCAGACAGGTGTTCTGTACCACCTGGTGGGAGTACACCTGGTCCTTCCACTTACCCCTTAGGGAGAGACTTTACCTTCTCTGGGGAACTGTATTGACTCCAGAATCATCTGGTTTCTTTTACTGCCTGCCTGTGTCCTCTGTGGTCTCTTTCTAAGAAGGTACTTCTATGGGGAACTGGTGATAGGAAAAGAAATTGCTCCTAATTCTACCTCATGGGGCCACTAAGAAGAAATATAAACCTCTTCTACGTGGTACGTCTTCATGTACTTGAAAACAGCTATTGTATCCAGCTCCCTAGTCATCATTTCTCCAGACTGAGCATCCCCTATTTCTTAATCCTTCCACAGATTGACCTGTTTTCGAGTCCATCCAAACACTTTCTCTCACTTTCAGATTTGTATTTACCCCTCTTAAAATGTGAAGCCAATAACTAAACACAATAAACCAGGTATAATCTATCAGTACAGAGTAGAGTAGGAATATCACCTTCCTTGTTTTCTGTCTCATATTTCTAATAAGACAACCACAGATAGAATTTGCTCTTTTGGCAGCCACATCACATGTTGAGTCCCACAAAGCTTACCATAAACACAAACCTTAAGCTTTTTTTCCCCCTATTTCTGCTAAACCACATCTTCCTACTGGATATTTGTGCAGTTGCTTCCTGGGCTAAAGTGCAAAACCTAGGCAATGGCAGAAGAATTATCATGCATGCCTCCTGATTTGGGGCTCTAACTGAGAACCCTCAGTATTTGGAGCAGAGCTCAAGGCCTAGGACCAGTGTGAAGTTGGTGATGAGGGCTCAGTCTGCAGGTAAACCAAGGGCACTCTCCCCTCCACCTCTGGGTCATGGGCTCTGATGTCCCCAGCAGGTTCCTGGGGTCTTCTCACAGCAGTGCTAGGCACGGAGGCAGAGCTGCAAAGTTAGATGAGTTTATCGCCAGGATTTAGCGAGGAGCGATGGGTAGATAGCTCCAAGGCTAACCAAGTGTTAGAACACGTGAGAGTTTGCAGTCTTTTACCTGTTTCCTCAAAAACCAAAGATGTGACAGTAAGATGTGGGGTGAAAGTCAGAGCCAAGGGAATGGCAGTGTTTCCAGGGCCAGAGATGCATGTGGAGGTCAAAGACCTTCTCAGAGCTGAGGGACTGTGGCTCAGGCATGTTGAGGGGAGAAGGAATGAGGATCGGGGGCTATACAGTGCATCAGACCAGCCCTAGATCAAGAGGGAGTGAGGGAGCACCGCTCTAATGGCTAGTTCCTGAGTGGGGACGGGGCCCCTGTGCTCCCCAGCCCAACCACCCTGCCCTCAGGCTCCATTCTTCTCTGCCCACAAACACTCTGGGGCAGGTGCAACAACCCTTGGAAGCATCTAGGGAATCCCTCCTTCAGACTCGGAACTGGAAATGTGGGGGAAGGGAGGACATTTAGGGCTTTTGCCTCTCAAGGGACTTTGGACCTAAGAACCAGACTGAAGGGTGGCAGGAGAGGAGGCTTCCAGCAAAGCCACCCTGATGTGCTTCCCACTCCCCTCTAGACCCACTATACAAACCAGTGTCCAACCAGTTGACAGAGCATCCTGCTGGGCCATGGTGAATCAAGTTGAGGGGAAGACTAATAATAATGATAATAATAATTTAGAGCAGGTGAGTCTTTCCTGGCTATGTCAGCTGGGTTATAGTTTGTTTCCATTTTTCTGAACAAATTTAGAGATCAAAGACGACCCCTGGAGGGGAAAGAGTATGACCAACAGGACTTATGCTTATTTTCTGCTCTAAGGACCCCTCCTTCCCCTCCCTTTACCCCGCATTTGGGGGCAGTCATACTCCTCAGCCGTCAGCCACCGTGCCTCTGGTCCTACCCTGGACCAGAGGCAGCACCACCCCACGGTGTGAGGGCTCCTTCCTCAGGGCTTTCATTCACACTGGTCCTAACCAACCTCCTGTCCTTCATCTTTTCAGACTCAGCTCAAATGTCACTTTCTCTGTGGGGCTTTCCCTGAATCTCATAGACAAAAATTGACAGTTCCATTTTTGGGGGTATTTATAGTCTTTTGCTCATTGGCCTGTTTTTTATGTCTATTCTTGTAGATGTATATTTAAGTTGGGAGCTCCTAAAGGGAAAACACAGCCTCTCACTCACCACAGAGTTGATGCTCTTGTGGACTGGACTGGGGCAGTGAGGGAGAGACTGAATGAATCAATGAAGGAGGGAATGAATGAGTGAATGTGTGAAATACAGGAAGGGAGGGAAGGATGGACAAGGACACAGGGTCTCTAACCCACAAGTATATGTGTATCATCTTGGCCAAGGACTCTGCTCCTTTGTCTACATTACTAATTGGAAAATAGAAGAGCTGATGCTAAGCTGAGACAACCTGGGTCCAGCTGGCAGGGACATCATGTGCCCTGACAGTTTGAGGGAGGAATCCCTGTACCTAAGAAGGCTGTCACCTGGAAAACCAACCTCCCCTCATCCTCAGTGGAGCCTTTTCTTCTGGAAGGAGTATGGAATGCTCCAGACAAATGTGAGCCCCTCCAGAACCAGAGAAGGCAACATGGAGAATTTGTTATCAAGAGTCCTTAAATGGAGGTCAGGACATCCAGGGAGACTAGAATCTTGACCCCACACTGGCTGTGTGAACTTGAGATGGAAATTCTCCTCCCAGAGCCTCAGTTTCCCCATCTGTTTGGTAAGAGGTTTAGAGTAGCTGATTTCTAAACAGATTTTGAGCAGATAGGATTCGGTTCCATGAAGGGCTGTGGGACAGGATGGCACCATATCCCACATATTGGGTTCCTTACTTCCCTTCTTATACCTGGAGAAAGGAGGAATCTACTTTTGCTGCATAGCAGATTTGCCTTGAGAACAAAGGGGAGTCAGTCTAGGATTCTAGGCGAAATACTCCACCTTTGAGGAGACTTCCACCTCCTTTATCCTCCTGGTGTGCAGAGGGAGAAGTGGGGAGAGGAGAGCTGGAAAGGGGAAAGGGGGAGCAGGGGAGGGGGAGTTTAAATAATCAGTAGTTGGACCAACCTCTCTAACGCTTCCTAATGAGTTTGCTGGCTCTTTCTCTAATTCCTTTTGTCTCTTCCCAACTTCCCCTCACGCAGTCTAGTCTTTTCCCCACCCCCAGGAATGGAAGGGAAGCAGGTGGCAAAGCCTCTTGGATTATAAAAGCCACTTGCTTCTCGCAAGAGAGGAACGAACACACTGTACTAAATGCCGGGATAACCCACTGGTTGGGCCTCTGCTCAGACCCTTGGACCTCTTTCTACAGCTGTCCCTTGATAGGCTGTGGATCTCTGCTGGATTCTTGAAGTGCATTGTGTAGAACTAGGACCCAGGGTCATGGCTAAAAGCTCAAAAGGCCATCGATTTTCACAGCCTACACACATGCGTGCACACCTGCACGCACGCGCGCGCGCGCACACACACACACACACACACACACAGCCTTTTCTAGCTGAGATAAGATCTGAGCATTCCCCTTTCTTCCTTCCCCAGATCTTTGGGAGGCCAGAGTCTTCAGGGACTGTGCTCAGACAACCTGCATCCTCTCTCCAATGAGCGAGACCTTACCTCTCTTTTCGGGTGTTTACAGAACAATAAGAAAGTAGTCTCATATGCAAAAAGGCTTCGCCAGTCACAGCCCCCCAAGGGGTGTGGGTTCTGAGAGGCGGAACCAGCCGCCCAGGCCCTCTCTCCATTGGTCGGGTTCAGCAGGTAACCCGAAGCTTTGCCGAGAGGTGCATAAATAAAGAGTGAAACTAGTACCACCTCCTCGAAAGGGGCTGAGTCCTTCTTCACCCTTCCTTGGAAAAACCAGTTTCTCTCTCTTTTATTGTCTATTAGCAACTTCTATTCTGAAAGTGCAGCTGAACCCCACCATACTCCAAACTCTCTCTTCTAGCTACCTTTGCTCCTCTCTACTCCAATTCTACTTTCCTCTGCTTTCAGATTCTTTTTACCCAAGGGAGAATGACTATTCAGGACAGGCCCCCACCTTCCCTCGGGAATCTCTTCTGCACAGGCCTGCTGAAATGGACACTTCATGCAGTAAGTGTTTCTCGTTTCTTGTTCCTTGTCCTCAAGCCTTAGGAGTGAAAGAACATTCCAAGACTTGGAATTCCTTTTCTTCCTCTCATATGCATGAGTCTCCAGCTATCTCTTTGTTCTTAATTGTCTTATGAAAAAAATCTATTATTTTGAATCAAGCACAAAGTGGGGCCTGATCTCTGAAGGCACAGATGCTCGTGCTTACAGGTGAGTCTGAAATCTCTGTTTTTGGGGGGCTTTGGAAAACCAAAGCTGAGTGGCTATATCAGAGGATCCCTGGGCGGGAAGAGAAGAGGATGAGCTGTGGAAAAAGCCACATTCACTGGAGGCTGATCATCCACTTCCTGTAAGGCTAAAATAGTGAACCTGCTGCCTTTTAACCAAATCCCCAGCCAGCTTCATGTTTTCCTGGAACTTTCCAGTGATTCCAGGCAATAAATCTCACTGCTTATGGGAACTGGCGTGGTAAGATGGCTGCTCAGTAGTTAAGTACCAAGATTGCAGTTGTGTCTGGAGACTCAGCTGTGTCTGCAGTTCGTGGAGATTTACTCAACTAGGGTTGGCTGGCTTTTCAGTCCCGAGCTGGAGGGTGCAGCTATCACAGGAAATTCAGGACTTGGTTCCATTCTTTGGTTCTCATATCCAAGCTGGTTTTCTTGGGAAGCCATTTGGGATACAGTCCCGAAGGCAGTTGAGGGGGCACAAGGGCATTCACTGATGAACTTACTCTACAGCCAAACACATGCACGATTTGCTTCTCTGACCAAACCCCACACTGAAGTGGCCGAGGAGAAAGCCACGGGGGCATCAGGTTGGCAAAGGCATGGCGGACAGAAGAATCTTGAACTCCAGGGGTGGGGTCCAGAGTGGGTCAAGGCTCCAGGTACAGGTTCTTGCTTGTCTCTTCCTTGTAGCAGCTGCAGGTCTGTAGGATGAGGGGACGGTGTAAAGCAACGGCCTGCCTTTTCTGGGCTGTCTAACATCACTGCTGCCTCACTCCCTCTGTTTGCATGGCTTTTCACAGTTAAAGTGCTTTTACAGACACTGTCATCTCTGGAGTATCCACCCTGGAGGCTAAGGACCCCACGTGAGGGCGAGGCTCTCCACACACTCCGATTGAGGACTTGAAGAATCTGGTGGACGATACATGTTGGGAGGGTAAGAGCCGGGTTAGGTAGGTCTGGAAGGAGACGAATTGACCCCTTTGCTCTCTGAGTTGGGCTGAAATCCAAAAAGAAAGCAAAGAATCCTTCCATCTCAGAACTATTTCCTCCCTTGATCTCCAACCATCATTTATCAGAGCCAAACAGGCTGATCACTCTTCCTCTGACTGTGAAATGGGCCAAAGGCAGTGCAGGAGGACTGTGTAGTCTAGATAATTCACAAGCAGGTGCATTTCTCTCTCACAATTGAGAATTGTGAGGATTCATAAAGAAGGCTGAATGGGAGAGGGCGGGCCACCTTCTTCCTCTCAGAACCCAGATCCCTGCCCCCAGCATGCCCTGTGTTCACCTTGATGAAGGAAAGCAGGCTCTTTCTCAGCAATAGCTGGACCCCCAAGCCCTTTTTTAAGAGCCTTTTTCAGAGGCCCAATGCCCAGGGAGCTGGATGTGGGGGGAGGAGCCACATTATAAGCTACTATCTCTCTGCATCGGGTCAGAACAAGCCCCAGGAAGAAAGTATTCCAAACAACAGGGTGGATCTGCCCTAACTCACACAGTCTGCATGTTGGTGCTGAGAACAGCCTTTTATGGGGCTTACGCTGAGCCACAGGCATGTCTGAACACAGCAAGGAAGAGGCCGGAGCCACGACTACACAGCAACGGCTGGATGGGCATTTCTTTTAAGAGGACAGAAAGCTCTCAGATAGTTTCCATCCTCCCTGTTTAGCTCAGTCTCTAAAGGCCAGGTTATCTCTTCCCTACCCGCATCCCCGCACTGCCCAAAGAAGATGTTGTTGTGCCATTTCCAGGCAGATTTCAGAAAGGGTGTAGGGTCACCGGAAAGCAGACAACCTAGATAAGTCTATAGGAGTGAGACCATGGGGCCTCCCCCTCCTCTGCCCACCCGCTCCCTCATGAATGGGCCTTGCTCCACCTGGGTGTTCTGGTCCCCCCAGAGCTCCTTGCCCACCTCCTCCTGATATGACACTGGCAAATGGGCCTGCAAAGTGCTGTTCATGCTCTTTGAACAGTGCATTCTGGAGAGGAACACTCCCACCCTTGCATTACTTCACCTTGGTAAGCAAGTTCATAGAAGATGGTTTTTCTAAAGCAATTTCAGAACACCTGCCTTCTCTAACCAGGACCAGCCATACCAAGCTCAGTAATGGCACACACAGGGAGACACAGACAAAGGGAGAGGATGACAGCATCCCAACTAGGGAAATGCAGAGAGGGTTCCACATGGACTTGTCTGGGATGGCTACTTCAAGGGTGAGAAATAGCAGGAGTCCCCGGCTTTGGAGCCCTATCCCCACCACTCAGCACCGTCTGTGCTGTAGACACGGGGGGGTCTCAGTGAGCAGGCTCTCTGCAGCCTCCTGGAAGGAAGTGATCCTAGGGAGAGCTGTGAGTATTCAGGTGCTCTCCATCTCCCGAGTCTGTGATTCAAAGATCCTGAAGGTCTTTGGCCAGGCAATAATCCTGCATGCAGAGGCTGGGGTTGACACGCAGCCTGCCCTCTGAGAAAAAGACCCCCAGACAATCCATGTGTTTCTCTTGTCCTTCATTCCACCGGAGTCTGTCTCATACCCAACCAGATTTCAGTGGAGTGAAGTTCAGGAGGCGTGGAGCTGACACCGCAGCGGCAGCAGCAGCAAGAGTAGCTCTGACTTAGAAAAAGAAACACCCGGTGAGATTCATGATAGATGAAGGAGACATCTGGAACGCAGAGCCTTCTGCAGAGGGGATGGCGATGGGCAGGTTGGAAAAAGCACCACAGATGGGAACCGCTTGTTTTTCTTTTCTAAAATTGATGCGAGGGAAATGTGTGTTTTCTGTAACTTATAAAAATTAAAAGTCGTCTGTCTGCTGGAAAACCTGCCTCTGTGATTCATGCTGTTGGATGCCAACTCTCTGGCCTTCTAAGTCACCTCCCCTTTGGGCTAAAACAGAGACAGGAGCTTGAGCAATGACACAGGCCCCCTCTGTCCTTGGGGTCTCCAGGCAGGTGGTTGCAACTCTGTCTGCAATCAGCAAGGACCCCTGCAGCCCTCAGCGCCCCCACAGGGCCAGCAGGACCTCCAGAATGGGGTAAAAAAACTCTATTAAGATTTTTAAAAACCTATTTATATAGTAATAAAATAAATGTAAATAAGATTTAAGTAAAGGCAGATTGCAAGTATTTCTGCCGCTGTACAAGATCCATCTCATAGAGCATGGGTGTAAATTCTGCAAAGGTTAAAGCGCTAAAAAGTATTTGACACATAAAAATGTCAGATCCAACGTTAATCATTTACCAGTTGTGATTGCCTTTATATGGGTCTCTTCTCCCCAAGACATGTGCTGAAAACACCAGGCTTGGTAGAAATCTGGGAGGAAAAAAAACAAATAATACTTCTCAGCTGTCAGAGTCTATGATTTGCTTTGATAGATTTAGCACTGATTTCATTGGCTTTACAAGCCTCTATGATTTTTTTTTTTTTTTTTACTCCACATTTCTGCTTTAGGAAAGGAGAAGGTTGTGGGGAGAAGGGAGGAGCCTCAGTCCAAAGAAGTCCCACTCGGTTATGGGGGAGATGCCCAAGCCTTTTTGTTCATTGCCCCCTTCCTCAGGTGAACAGACTCCTTCAGGGAGCCAGCCTGGCTAAGAAGGCAAACTGAGCAAAGCCTGGCTCTGACAAGTCTTCAGAAAAACCGGTTTTCACCTCCAGAACGTGCCCCAGGCGGCAAACCTCAATAGATCCCCCTGGCGTGGCATTTTTCTTAGGAGCCCCCTCTAAAGGAGATTCCAGCTCTGCAGAGGATGGATGCCTGTCGCCTGGGTCTCCAAGCCCCCTCCCCAGCCAGTGACAGCTGAGGGGAGGGGCCTCTTCACCATCCTCCCCACTCCCTGGGGGCCCTGCCCCTAAGGAATAAAGGAGCCAAGAGGAATAAGCATTTCTCCAAAATATCTTCCTGCTTCAAGTTAATACGGATTCAAAAGCTTGTCCATGTCACCCTTGCCCCTTCATTCTAGGGCCCTTGGACAACAAAAGGGTGAGGAGGCCAAGCTGCTGGCATTTTCAAAAAGCATGTTTGCCCATAAAAATTATGCAATGAATGAGGTTGGGGGGGGCAGTCAGAGTACTCAGGCAAATTACCCAGCAAATACCTTCCATTCAAGATTCTGAAAGAATAAAAGGGGCACAAAGCAGAAGTGATGTGGCATTTCCATTTGCAGCTTGGTTTGAGCCCTATGACCTGGAATCTTTAAAGGAAGAAGTATGTGTGTCTGTGTGTGTGTCTGTGCGTACGTGTGCGTGCATGTGTGTGTCACCCGTCTCAGGTGGAGACCGGAACCGAGACAATGACCAGAGGGCTGACTGTCAAACACCAGCCAGGGCATAATGCCGTGACTACAAAGGGCTCTACCCCATGCTGTTGGGTCCCCACACACCAAATCCACTCCAACACTGTCTTCACAGAAGAGACACAGGGCTCTGTATTTCTGGCACCGAGGTCTGAACTGCCCACTTCCTCCCACCAGGGCAGCACAGATTGTTCATTCTCCGCTGCAGAAGGAGAAAATCCTGAGCCTGGCCCAGAACAGTTTGCCAGGGAAGCCAGCATGTCTGCGAGCTGGAGTGAACTGCCCCATCCATCTTCCTCGTCCAACCCCCACTATTTTATGTCTCATATTCTCATATCTTCATTGCAAAGCGTGGCTCTCCAAAACACAGCACAGAGAAAATAATTTAATCAAAATTCCCTTGCAACAACAACAACAAAAATCATATTGCCCTGCTTTCTTTATTCATGATCTTTTATTGAGGCGAAAGGCAAATATCATTGAGCCAAACCTGAATAGACAAATATATACAACCATTGGTAATTTAATATTTTGTGCTAATGGTATACACTGTAGATACAACCCGAGAGGAGTAAATTATAATCCTATCAATAATACATCACATTCAGGCTCCAGTTTCCCAGTTCATGAGAAAATGTGTATTGGCAAAAGGCTCTCCGAATATTAAAAGCCATGCATATAATGAGGCAGTGGGAACAGAAGCTAGACACTCCCACAGGACTGTATTCTCGTCTTTGTTATCAAGGTCCTTCATGGGGAAATATCCCACATGGAAGCTCCTAAAGCTGGGGCTAGATGAAGACATCCTGTCCACATTCTTGGCAGATCTCTGGGTGAAGCTTCAATCACAGAATAACCTAGAAGCAGGGCGCCCGTTTGCCAGACTCCTCAGAGCACAGCATCCGTTCAGATGCCTCAGGTCTGTGGTGAATGTCGAGGGCGCGTTGGGATGACCCATGATGACGGACGAGGCACCGCAGAGAGCCCCAGTGCAGACGACAGCGTCTGAGAGAAAAAAACCACATGGCTTCTGAGCTCCCTCTCATCCTGACCCTGACCCCAGCATCCCCAGTTGTGTGTGGTCCTCCAAAAGAAAGGAAGAAGGGAGGGAGGGCTGATGACAGGTGGGGAGCCAACCACCTGCAAAGGATAAGAGATTTATTCTGGGATTTAAAATGTCCCCGGTTATTAAAAATCAGTGGATCCAAATTCCCTTACTCCTCCTGCCAGGAGAAGTAAATGACAGTCTTATTTGAGAGTGAGGAGGAAGTATTTCTGTCATGGTCATATTAATATCGTGGACGCGTTAGGTTGCTGTTTGCAGGAGGACTGGTTAGTGCCACTGTCACACACTGGTTCTTGCCTTTGACCTCCCCTGATTAATGAAGTATTGAGGAATCAGAAGGGCCAGCTGGGTTAGTACCTTCCTTACTCTTTCTTAGTCAGATCTGGAAGAAGAAGGAGAGCCCACAGAGGAATGGGAGGCTGTGGGGGGCTTTCAGCAAAAGGAAGGGGACGCATAGAGCAGCCCCAGCCTCAAGCTTGGAGATGAAAAGGCCTGGCCACACACCACTTCATTAGTGGGAATAAAAGCTTCTTAAATTGCGGGGAACTGAGGAGGCTTTCTGGAGAGAAACACCTATGCATCAAAGAAAAACAATGTGAAATATTCCCTTTGTCTAGAGGCAAGAAGCAGCAGCCGGAAGTCTTGTCACAGTCTCCCTCCCTCCTTTTCACAATCTCTCCACCACCCCTGCCACTTCAATTCCTCTTTCCCCTTCGGAGGGGAGAAGGCCATTTTCCCCCACTGCATGTCAGATAGCAGGGCTGGGTGGGACACCTGGTGGGCAGTAGAGGAATTACACCTGCATTCGATCTCAAACATCAAGTATTCAGGCCTCAGACCTGTGTACTCTCTGAGATCATAGGAGATAACAAGGCAAGCAGCTCCCTGGGGCATGTGGTATTGAAGTGAACTTTAAATACAGTAGCAGTGGGTAGACGCTGACCTACATTTCTGCTATGTTCAACTGTACTGGGGAAGAATTGGTGGCTAGGAATATATATAAATAAATAGAATTTATAGATAAACAAATAGACACTGATTTGCAATACAACTTCCTAATTGTTTAAACTTTACTAAAAGTCACATTGAAAGTAGATACCGTCCCAGAGAACTCACCAAGCTGAACAGCTGGGAGAAGTTCCCCCCAAAATAATCTATAGATGAGAAATTCTCCTCAAACATAGTTAAACATTGACTGCTCAAGGCTAATGCTGAGGAGCTCCCTACTGGCACCCAAGTGCACTGTGGGCAGCAGGCTGAAGTTTCTGAGTCAGCCTGCAAAGTGGTTAAGAGGGATCAAATTAGAGCCGGTGCCAAAATGATCTAACCATCGGACTTTGGGCCAGCCACTTAAACTCTCTAAGACCCAATTTCCTTATCTGTCAAGTGGAAATAATAGCAATAATGGCAAGTACTTACTAAGGCCCAGACACTGTGTGCCTTGTGTATTTTAAATCATTTAATGCTCCCAATTACCTTATAAGATGTGATTGATATTCCAGTTTTATAGATGATAAAACTGAAACAAAGAGAGGGTAATGGACTTGCCCAAGGTCACACAGTTTGAGAGTAGCAGAAATGAGTTCCAAACCTGGATTCTCTGCCTCTGGAGTTCACCCACAGGACTATTACTCTGTCCTATCTCTTAATGTTGGTGTGAGGATAAGGTAGGACAATGCATGCTGAGGGTTTAGCGAGTGCCTAGTAGACTCGAAGCACTCAAAAAGATTATTTATTCCTGCAACCTCAGTATCAAGAAAAAATATCTTTGAGAAGCTTGTCTAGTGTCCGCCGACCAGGGATAAGTAACTATATGCACCTCTTCGGCTGCCAGCAATCCAGTGGTGAATTTACTGTGCAATTCAGTTGCAACTTTGATCAACCTTAGCTTCTAGAACAGTTATCTCGTTCTCCCATCACCTTCATTTTAGGTGAGTTTTCATTTTTTAGCTTCACCTTTGCTACATGTGTCATACTGTAGGAGCCTTGAGGATTTTTCTTTTTGTTTCAAAATAGGCATGGCATAAATCAAAAATAAGTAATCATTTTTCTAGGATAAGTGCCATTTCAAATTTTTAGTATACTTTTCCGGGGGCAGGTGGAAAGTACTAGTGGAAAAGAAACTGGGGAAGAGCTGATTAAAAAAAGAAAAAGTTTTGAGCTCTCAAGAAAGTGGAACAATCAAGAAAAATAAATCAAGAAATAGCAAGCAGGTGATCAGCGAGGAGGCTGTGAGGGCACTGAGCCCAACACCCCAAAGCCAGCGTTTGAGGAGCATCTTCATGCTAGAGCCATATTGTGTAGGTCTCATTCAAGAGATTGCCCAAGTAGGGGCAGCTCTGACACTAGGAATGTCATCCCCAGGCTGGAGTGTCCAGCTGGTTTAAAAGTATGAGGGTTGTGAGGCTGGCCCAGTGGTATAGTGGTTAAATTCGGCACATTCTGCTTCAGGGGCCCCACATGGCTGGTTCAGATCCCGGGTTCAGATCCCGGTCTCAGACCTACACCATTCTTCAAACCAGGCTGTAGCAGCAACCCACATACAGAATAGAGGAAAGATTGGCACAGGTATTAGCTCAGGGCTAATCTTCCTCCAGCAAAAAGAGGAAGATAAAAAATGTGTGAGGGTTATGGCTGGAGACTGCTCACCTGGTAGTTGCAAGCACCAGGAAGTTCTCACCTGAAGCTGGGCAAAGAGCTGGCCAAAGGAGAAACTAAAATGTTTACAGAACGAATTCCTTTTGTCTCATTACCTTACCTTATGACCATCTGCTTTCTCTGAAGAAAGACAGCCTGAAACAAAGAAAGTGTCCCTTTTTATAACACCACTATATCAATTACATTTCATTACTACACCATTACGGAACATTGCGTTATAATCCAACTGTTAATGGCCTCACCTCAAAAGCCCACATCACTCCCCTTTGCCCTCTTGAAGGCCTGGCTTTTAGCTAAGTAGCTTTATCTACTGCAATTCAGTCCAGATTCCTTCCTGTCTTAGTCAAGTCCATGATGGCAACAGCAGCAACTTTTCTACACCCCTCCAAGGGGGCTCTGTGAAACCTTCCTTGCCACTTGAAGCTAAATTTAAATGTTTCTATAGAGTAATAAACCAGTCGGGCTTCTTTAACCTCAATGTGCGCACAAGTCACCTGGGAATCTTGTAAAAATGATTCAGCAGATGTTGAGTGGGACCTGAAATTCTGCATTTTTAACAAGCTCCCAAGTGATGCCGCTGTATGCCAAGACCACATGTTGGATAACAAAGAACTAGAGTATTCAAGACTCAAAGCCCAGTGTCCCCCCACACCACTACTCTCAGTTCAGCAGAGGGCCAGGATCCACGTCTCAGCTTGGCTCTGCTCCACTTCCTCTGGTTTTTCTTTCAAATCATTGGCGTCTTAGCCAATGAGACATGAGAGGCTCAGAGGTCGGGAAAGTGGTTTTGGCTCATCATGGTGGCCCAGGCTCCAACACGTGATGAAGAAGTTTGGGTCTTTTCTTGACATGAAAATGGTCCAGGTGATCCCCACTCAGAGAAGCCACAGTAATTTAGAATCATAATAGTACCCCCAAAACCCAATATATGAGGTGGATTATTTAGAAATGAAACCTTTGTGACCCAAGAACTAAGATGAAGTAAATTCAAGTATCTTGGCCAGTGACTACCGATCTGAAACAAGTAACCACGAGTATACTTTGGCTACCAGAAAACGCAGAGCTAAACTTAGCGAGCAATTTTCAAGATGAAGGAAGAGCCAAGTCAAGTAATTTACCAAAGATCAAGATTCTGGGCCAGACCTGAACTCACCTAGCTCTTCTGCCTCTCGGTCGAGTGCTATTTTCAATGATCTACTCTACTGCAGTTCTAAGAACCTTCTGCTCTCTTGCTGACTTGTCAACACCCCGAAACTCAACTTCTCAATGCATTTTTTTGTAAAATGGGAATTGTAGAACTGACAAAATTTATCAATTAAACATTTAATATGATGTATATTTATAAAAGTTTATGTATAATGTTTAGCTACTTTTTCAGTGTTTGCTGGAGAAATGAATACCACGGATAAATTACTATTCTGAGCAGTAACATGTTGGATCATGAAGTCAGTGACTGAGTGGAGAGAACTCAAGCTGAAGCAGAACAGATTTGAGTTCAAATCCAGAGTCTGCAGCTTTAGGTAAAACAGCAAACCTATTTGTACTTCAGTTTACAAAAATCTACAAAGCAAATCAGAGTCCCTATTTCTTAAGGTCATTGTAAGTACAAAAAGTGCTTGGTGAATGGCAAATAGGAACATGAGTATTTGTATGCATCTCCACAGCAGTAGGACACAGAGAAGAGGAAAGACAGTGGGACCGGGAGAACTGAGGCAAGACTGTGAGGTCACAGCCCAGAGGAGATCACAAGACACTCAAAAAAACAGAGGCCTCAACCAATTAGGGATCTAAAACCGAATGGGCTGATAGGCATCTGTGGATTCAGAACCAAAGGGCAGAAGCAAACCATCCATGGGTCCAAAGGGATGTTGGAGGTATACGTTGGCAGAGGGAAGACACATTGTGACCAATGATCAGAATTGAGTTGTGGTTCAGCAGACCAAATGCACACAATGTAGGGATTCAGGAAGATGCATTTCCTACAGTCAAGGTGAGGCAATGGGTCGAAAAGCCAGGCAGGTTAGTGGGCAAGAAAGGCACCCACTACAATGAAACAAGCAACAGGAGGCTAGAAGTTGACCTTGCTAGAGGCAAGTGTCAGGCCCCGTCAAGAGTTCCACAATTCTTCCTATCAGGGCATGGACAGCTCAAAGTCTGTAGATAGGGGCAGGGAAGTAACGGCGTCTGGCTGGATTGTAAAGAAAGGAACAGAGCAACAACTGACAGCAGGTTCTGACACAGCACCGTTAAGGTATTCCTGACCCACATTCATTTTGTCAAGAGATGCTTTTCAAAATTGAGTCTTTATTGAGAAGACATGCACCTAACTCTGATTTGAACAGGCAACATAGCTGCCTGCAAAATAAGAGGTTAGAGAGTACCTGCTTTATACCATCACTCTGTATCTGGAAGCAAAGTGCCCTATTTTGTATTCACATTCAGTGTTCCGGATAAACTGTCAGGTCCCGCTGCCAGATTTTTATGGATAATTAGAAGGTTGCAAGAAGCAGATGTTATGAAACTATCTGTGACTAGTCCTTAATGGTGGATGACAAGAACTCAGCACCATTTCTTAATTACATGAGACATAGCAAGAGGTGTAAAAAAAATAGAGGGAGAGCTTGTCAAAGCCTGACAAGGTATCAAACGGTTAATCACCCATATTGAACCTGAACATTTCTTCACTATGTAATTTGAAACACTGATCCCACCCCCCTCTAGCTGAATAATTTTATAAGTTGTGGCTTCTCCTATGCTGCTTCATTTCAGGTTGTAATAACTGAAATATGAGCTCCTGCATAAAATAGGTGGCTTTACTGGTTAAAACTGCCCCGACAAGAAAATTTGCATCTTATTAAGCATAAGCATAGTTTTGCTACATCAGATCCTATTCAGCAGGATGAAAGGAAGATATACTGCTTCAGAAAACTGGGTTCTTGTCCCACGAAGATGATGGCCACAGCTCACATTTTTCAAGAACACACTCTGTGGCAGGCAATGTGTAAGCTTTTTGCCATGTCCTCTTATACCATCCTAACAACAACTCCAAGTCAGTGGGAATTTTATTAGCCCCATTTTACAGAAAAGGAGACTAGTAATAATGGCAGTGATAGCAACAAAAACAACAATGGCTACCAGTACTGGCAGTTACTGAGTACTTACAATGTCCTCACATTCTGCACTGGAGACATCATCTCATTGAGTAGGACTAGTGCCGTACTTATTTTCATTTCCACTTAACAGAGAAGGAAACTAAGTTTCCAAGAGATTAAATAACATGCCCAAGTGATTATAAGTGTAAAGTCAGAATTCCAACCCTAGTCTTCCCGACTGTGAAAATATTATATTTAACCCTGGGCTACCCTGTCTCAGTTTGGCTAGATGACTATTGTGAGCTGAATTGTGTTCCCCAAAATTCATATGTTGAAGTCCTAACCCCCAGTACCTGAGAATGTGGCTATATTTGGAGACAGTGCCTTTGAAGAGGCAATTAAAGAGAAATGAGTTCATATGGATGGGTCTTAATCCAATATGACTATAAGAAGAGGAGCCTAGGACAGAGACAGGCACAAGGGGAAAATCATGATAAGACACAGGGAGAAGGTGACCATCTTCAAGCCACGGAGAGAGGCCTTGAAGAAACCAACCCTGCCAACACTTTGATCTTGGACTTCTAGGCTCCAGGACTGTGAGAAAATAACTTTCTGTTGTTTAAGCCCTGCAGTCTGAGGCGCTTTGTTCTAGCAGACTTAGCAAACGAATACAGTGTGCTTGTTTAAATTCCTAACTTCTGAATGTCTCATTTTTTGAACTAGAAGCTGTCCAAGGCACTTTCTAAGTGTAGCCTGCCTTGCGTGCTGTCCCTTTAACATTCTTCCCCAGGCTGGACAACTTTAAGTGCTTTCTTTCCCTGGCTCCAGGGGCTCACAGTGCTCCTTGCTCATCAGTCTCTCCTCCTCTTCCCGCCCTTTCTTTTGTCCTTCCCCAGGCTACTGACCAAGTGAAAGGGCCAGGTCAGAAAGAGCAGGGATGGGCCCTGGAACAGAGGAAGGGCTGAGAGCCAGAGATGGAAGGGCAGCGGGAAACTATGGGGTGGAGCCTCTCCTCTTACGCTTTCTCAACTATTCAACGATTACTTATAAATGTATATTCGACATTATTTATAAACTACTCACAGTGTACTAGGCTCTATGGAGAGAGCTATGCATAATGCTCAAAAGAAGAACAGGGTCCTTACTCTCACTGAGTAAACAGTAGAAGGGGGAAGCAGATATTAATCCAATAATTACACTATTTATTGAATATGTAATTTGTCAAATGACAAAACTGAAACAATTTAGTAACGAGTTTGCTATCTTCTGTTCAAGAGAAAACAATGCGTGGGTTGGGGGAGCAGTGCCTCACACACCATGCTGTGCTCTTCCTGAGGGATTCTGGGTAGAAGCGGGTTTTCTAGTGTTAGAAGAGGCTCCGTGGACACCGGGCATGATTGGCAAGGAGGTCGGGGATTCCCTTATAAGGCTGGCAGGCCCTACTTTTCAGGGTAAGTTAAGTTAAAGCTGAATTGGAGGATTGGGATTGGTTTTAGGTTTCCTTAACAGTGAGGCATTTCCCATAAGAGCAGGCTGATTTAGGTGTAGATTTGTGACGTGGCCAGGCCACTGGGGCAGCCTCCATTCTGTGGGTCCCAATATATCAGTTAACTTTATTAAATTTAAAGCAGAAATAGACGCTATGAAGGGAAGGAACAGAGTTCGTAAGACTTTCCATAGAAACTTTTGTTCCCAAATCAAAAATGAGGCCAAAAAATGCAAATCCTCCAGGAAGAGTAGCACGCTGACTTAAAGTCACACCAAGCCATAAATGATTCAATGAGTCCTTTTTCGAGAGCTAAGTTTTATGAAGAGAATGAAATAGCAGAGGTATTGGAGTGCTGGCAGGGGGAAAGCACACAGGAAAGAGCTACTAGAGAACTGAAGACAAACATTTGCTGCTTCGCAATTTCATCTGGGGCCAAGGCTGGCCCACTGCACCGTGTTTCAGGGGATCCATTAGCGTTTACCACGTTCCCACTGAGAAAAGAAGAGAACCTTAGAGTACCAAGCTCTACAGAAAGAGAGAAAAGTAACTTTTAAATCAAAACGTCCCTCCTCTTGACGTCAGGAAGATTTCTCTTAACTTGGATCAACAGGTACACACCCAAGAATAATTACACAATGATGACAACTCCACTCAGACTACCTGTCCTTGTTTTCACAGCAGTAAAAACCAAATGCACTTCATTCTGCATCAAACAGGGATTGAAAGCCTACGATGAGCCAGGCACAGTATGGGTACTAGGGCTGGAAAGAAGATAATGACATGGTCCCATCCCGATCATCCAGAAGTTCATCATGGAGGGAGAAATCCAGTCTCATAAACAGATCACTGAGTTACAGTGCAACAAATGTGATGACCAAGGGTACGGTATAGTGGAGAAAGGGAGCTTGGAGCCCACCATATAAAGATGGATCAGAAAGGAGAAAGGTTAACCAGGGAATCTTCTAAGGTGATGGCATTTTGAGTAAGGCCTGAAAACACAGGGTTCACCACACAATCAATTATAACACTGAAGAAAAGTATTTGCCTATGAACTGTATAGGCAGCAAAGAATGTGGAGGGGAGAGAGGAGCATTCCAGTTATGGGAATAGTGGTGGAATTTGTGAGATTGGTGTTGCAGTAGGGTATCCCAACAAGCAGACTATGAGACATAGATGTCATTTAAGAATTGCTTATGGGATCAAAACCTGCTGAAGACAGGACCAAAACAAGATCAGGCAGAAGGAGAAGTTAAGATGTGATGCAGTCCCAACAAAAGCCTTAGGGACCTCACAGAAAGTTCTGGAGCTGGGATGGCCTTTCAGAGTTATCCTGACTCAAGGCGAATGGGCTGAGTCTTTATACCTCCATGAAGATAAGTCATTGCATGTTAGATTCCCCAGAAGGAGGCATGACCTTGGAGGAGGCAGTTTCTCAGGCCAAGACAGTCCCCTAGAAGAGCTGAGAGTTGAGGACTATCCTCGGCAGCTGGGGGAATAAATTCTCTATCCTGAAAGGGGATCTGGGCAGTATGTCACAGCATACTTCAGAGTCCACCTCTTGTGCTGCTTGGATCCACTTCTTCATATCAGTTCTAGAAGTTCCTCCTGGATCCTAGTGAGCCCCTCTTTTGGGGGAAACTTGGAAGAAGAAGACTAGTGGAATGAACTACACAGTCGTGTGTCACCGCCGACCCCCCCCCCCCCGCCCCGCCCCCGGCTGCTGGCTTTGGACTACAGCTGACAGCATTTTCTCCCCACCTCCTCTGCTATCCACTATAGATTCCCTCCCTTTTACCTAGTACCTCTGCTGCTCTTGGTGGCCTACTTGGTGGCATGCCCCAGACCCTTATTCCTTGGGGTCTGAGCTCTTGGTCACTGTGCCCTCCTCACACCAGGATTGCTGCACTTGCCCATTTCTTCCTGTTGAGAATTCAACTGAGCTACTCCTTGACATTGCTGCCTTGGCATCCATTTTGTTTGGACAAGCAGCCTACGGGGATCTTAAACTGACACTAGCCTTCTCATGCAAGTGCATACCACCTAGATAGCAGCCCACAGAGTCACAAGCAAATATGTAAGTTCCTGATATTGTGGTGGTGTGATATTGATATGACTTCCTCAACAGCCCTTGTGATCAACAGTGTCCCCTGCCTCTCAGCACCTTTACGCCTCGTGTACCCTGTACATAAAACTCCTATGGGTCTTACCAAAACCCCTTTCTTGGCTTGAGTTGACCAATCTGGCCCTAGCCCAGGAGCCCCAAAGCACTCCACCCATGAACCTTAATAAAGGAATGTGCCCAGGTCCAGCTTCTCCTTCTGTCTGCACCCTGCTTTGACCTCCCCGTGTGGTCCCCTGAGGCATGCTATATACTTCTTCCAGGATCTGTGACTAATAAACTTCTCTATTTCAATTACTCTTGTGGCCTGTTGTTGAATTGTGATTCACCATCTGGCACCCTATGCTCCACTTAACATATATTAATTTAATGAAGTCATAACACCTACTAAAACTGGTCAAGAAAGTACCAAGAGATGCCCAAGTGGATCACTCAAAACCAAACATGTTTCTCCTTGCCTACAGTGAGTAACAGCAGCCCTACCTCCTCCTGATGACCAGGGTAAATCATTCAAGCAAAAATAGGTACTCTTCTTTCTGCCTGCTGACCCCTGGGCACAAAGAGGAAGAAGTGCCAAAAGAAAGTAAGTTTATCATTCAATGGGATTTCAGCAGGAATTCCCTTTTAAAAAAACAGCACCTCTATACATGCAGAGCTCAAAGTTGTAGGGGTGAGAAGCAAATATTCCCTAAGTGGTCACAGGAATATTAGTCTATTCCTGCCCAAATGCAGACAATTTGCCACCAAGTGGCCAGTTGTTCTCCTTGAGGGATGAAGTTGAATCGTGAGCCCAGCATGGTTCTCTTGGTGGCAGGTTGGTCATTTGACAGTAACAATAGATAAATGAGCCTTGAGAGTTCATGCTGCCATGCCCATGTATACTCTGCATCCCTGCCAGCATGGCTCTTAGATTCATTGGTCCATTGTGCTAACACAGGGGTGGCCAATGACGGATCCTAGCCAAGTCTTTCTGTGTACCTAGTTCTATGTATCTCCTCCATGGTAGAATGCTCTCTAATAGGCATAAACATGTGATACGAAGATCTTTGCGCTTTAGGCCCACTTCCACATGCCCATCTCCACGTCTCTAGCCTACATCTCCTTGTCCCCAATCTTCCAGTCTTTCCAGACTCCTTATTAGCCAGCCAACCCCGAGTCCATAAATATTCTAACCTTGGGCCATTTGTTTTTACACAAAGTGGATGGCTAGGTGGACTTCCTGAGCTCTTCTTTACTATGAAGCGCTTCCCTCATCACTCTTTCAAGCCCAACACTGAGTGGAGCTGTAGTTCGACTACAAAACATACCCACACACCAAGCCAACCCACTCATGAACCAAAATTGAGTTTTTTTCCTCCTTCATCACTGGTCATAAGGGATCCTATATGCGGCCACACATGTGAGCTAAGGAAAAGGCTCTGGTGCAACAGTGGCAGAGGTCATGGGGTCTGGACTACTCGATTGTGCAAGTTTCTTGTGCCTTCTGGTCCTGCTTGTGCTCAATCGCAGATGTATCACTTCCATCAAGGAAATCTGGGCCCTTCTGACCTTATGATTTGGTGGATCTGAGCAAACTCAGCTCATGATAGGTGATTCCAGATGCATGGTCACTTAATGTCCTATAGTGAAGTGTTCCATCACTCCTGGAGACAAGTAGCACTCTATGAGCAGTTTCTCAAAATGTGTGTAATTCTCTTCTGTACATGGCCTTGTCTCAGGATCCTGGGATGACAGCTACTATGTCACCTGGTATATGGGTTGTACAGTATTCCCATGTGTAGAATATCTACCTCCAGAATCCAAAGAGGTATTGCATTTTCTTCTTCATGATGGGAGGTGCAAGGCACAATAAATTATCCTTAACTTTAGTGGTGATATCACAACATGCTCTAATCCAAGATATCCCTAAAAATTTTATTGATCTGAAGGGCCCCCAAATTTTCATAGGGTTTATCTCCCACCCTCTGGAATGAATATGTCTTACCAAGGCCTTGAACATGCTCATCCAGTCTGATTAGCAGGATGTTATCAGTATAGTAAATCAGTTTGATACTCTGTGAGATGTTTAGATGACCCAGTTCTCCTTGGATTATATTATGACATAGGATGGAAGCAGATGAGGCAAAACTGTAAATATATACCTATGTCTGTTCCAAGTGAATATCAATTGTTTGATTCTCTTTTTTGATAGAGATGGAAAAAAACACATTCACCAGTCAATACCTTCATATAATGTGCCCGAGGCCACGTTAATCTGTTATGGCAAAAGGTAGCAGCACTTGTATTTACCACTTGGTTGAGTTTTTGATTAATTCACTGTTATGCTCCAGGATCTGTCTGTTTTTGCCAAAGCCAGATTGGTGAATTAAATGGAGATTATGATGAGAAGCACTACCCCTACATCCTTCAGTTCTTTAAGGCCAGCATCAATTTCTGGCATTCCCACTAGGATGTGGTATTGTGATATTGTTTGTGATTTATGATCTTGGCCTGGAGTGGGAGTGGTGGCCAATTCAGAGGCTTTCACTTAGCCTTCCCCAGAATAATAACTCTTACTCCTCAGGCCAAGGAACTAAAGGATGGTTGTGCCAACTACCAAGTATGTCTTCTCCAATTACACATGTAGGAACCAAGGAAATGGCCAGTGGGTGGGTCTGCAGACCTACTGGACCCACTATGAGCCAGACGTGGGCTGAATCTCCATTTTTATTACCTTGCTTTCATATGCCCCTACTACATCAGTGAGGCCACGATGACACTTCCGGGTGCTAGGTATCAATGTCTACTCATATCTTGTGCCCAAGAGTCCTTAAAATGTTTGAATATTGCCCTTTCCCCAGTGGAGTAAATGATTGTAATCCCTCTGAGGAACAAAGAGTAGACTCAATACTGTGTACACTTGCTATGGTGTTTAGGCAACCCAGCCTCTCCCTCAGTCAGTGGGTTCCAGACCTGAAAACTAGCTCAAATCTGAAAACTGAGCAAGTAATCATGACATTTTCTTGGAGTGACTGCTCTCAGCTTTCTAATCATCTATTCTTGATATTTTTTCTTCGTTGTACAGATTAGGCAGTACCCTTGTTGGCTGTTCATATATTTTGCCCCAGGGGTGCTGTATTCCATTAGCATCTCCATAACTCTCCGCAGATCAGGCACCCCTGGATTCCACTGTAACTTTGTTGTTATTCATGATAATTGCACCCACCTGGCTCTGACAGCACTGCCACCTAGCCACTATTGTTACAGGGTATTATCATCCCCATTGTTCTTAGTGAGCCTATTTCTACAGCAGTATCTCTTATCACCCCAGGCCTACAGAGGAAAACCATCACTTACCTTCTTAGTGATGCTGCTGTCCCTCTTACCAATACCTTCTTTATTGTTTCCTCTGGACCCTTCCATGGAGCATAGTCATCCAGTCTTACATATTATATCCATTCTAACATACCCACCTCTCTGAACCTTCTAATCCCTTCTTCTAGCATCTCCCATGGTGATTCTGGCATTTCTGCCTAACTTAGTGTGAGCCGTTATTTTTTCTATGCTTCAGAGACATCCTAGCAGCGTGTTTGCACCATCTCCTGGGGTCCTTGCCAAGGAGTTAAAAAAATGCTCCCATATCAGTAAGTCCCCTTTTATCTAAATTTGTGCTCTGCTCCCCCAATCCCTTGGTTCAGAACTGTCAGAACATAATCCCATGCATTCTTTCCTGGCTAGATTCTGCAGTTCCCCTGGGGGGCACAGTCTCAGTCCTTCGCTGGCAGGCCGAGCGTGTCTTTGCTTAGAGAAGCTTCTGTATCATTTTCAAGGTGAGAGTCTAACTCTTGTTAGAACATAATGGTCCTCTTCCTCGGGCTCAGAGAGTTCAGGAGAACATAGGAATTTAAGATTTCAAGGACATCAACCCAGGTGTTCTCATCTCATGTGTCAGAATCCCATTCCTTTTCAACCAGAACGTTGACCTTGGCATAGGAGATCTGCTTTTGCTGGGAATGAGACTTTCTTTGGAGCTTGGCTACTCTTCTGATTAAGCTCTGGGCCGGGTCTTCAACTTTCTATGTCCATCCCCTTGCAGAAGATGAGTCTCTTTATACGCTACCAAGAGGACACGTGGGAGCGGGGAGATGTACGTGTCTTTATTGGACTGTGGGCGCAAATTTGAAGAGGATAATTAGATGAAAAACATAAATGAGGCTAGATGTGAGAATCACATGGGGAGTTCATAAAAGATGAATTCTCGCTTTGTTTCCCCTACCCATCGACAATTCCAATTTTGTATATCTTGGAGTGGAGCCTGGGAATCTCTATTTTTTAGGAGCTTCTCAGGTGAACTTGATAGGTCACCACTTTGGAACTATTTGAGAAGACAACCACTCAGTTTCACATCTATATCTAGCCCCAACATAGCTATTGTTTTAAATTGAAAGTAAAAGAAATGCAAACATCATGGGACCAAAGTTTGGAAGTAACTTCATGCACTACCTGCTTTTATTTGTTTTGGGGTGTCCCCCACCCCAGGCTAATTTCCACAACACTGGGTCTCCACAGAAAGCTGAGCAGGAGTGTGAAGTCCCAGGAGGTGATTTTGATAGGATGTCAGGGACCATGTGAGCAGTGACATCTCCAAACTGCTTACCTCAAAAGTGTGGAGAGTAGGAGGCAGAGTGATACCAGGACAGGAGGCAAATACTCAGCACAGCCCACACATTACAGTCCCAGGTGATGTGAGCTCCCCACATGCACATCTTTGAAATGGGCCCTGTGGTACAATAAAAAATAAGTATTTGGAGTTTGTCATCCCTTTTTCTGGCACAAAGCTCCTAAAACCGTTGGAATCTCCTAAGAGATTACAGTGTCTTTTGTATGTTAATGAGATGGCTTGTAGAGGGTGAGGGGTTAGGTAGCTTCATGACAGGGCTGGTCACCAGAAAAACCAACCAAGTGATTACAGTCATGCGCTGCATAACAACGTTTCAATCAAGGACTGACTACATATACCATGGTGGCCCCGTAAGATTAGTACCACCTACCCTAGGTGTGTAGTAGGCTACACCATCTAGGTTTGTGTAAGTACGCTTCATGATGTTCGTACAAGGACAAAATGGCCTAAGGATGCATTTCTCAGAATCCCCATCATTAAGTGAGGCATGACTGTAGAGGATTAGAATTTTCAGCCCCATTAACCTCCCTCCAAGGAGAAGTGAGGGGCTGGAGACTGAACTCAATCACCAATGATTTAATCAATCATACCTACCATAAAAAAACCTAAACATCCGAAACCTCCATAAAAACCCTAAACAGTGGGGTTCAGTGAGCTTCCCGGTTGGTGCACACATGGACTGTGCTGGGAGGGTGGTGTGCCCATTGAAGGCTTGGAAGCTTTCCACCTCGCACCCTCCATACCTTGCCCTATGCATCTCTTCCATTTGGCTGTTCCGGAGCTGTACTCTTTATAATAAACTGGTAATAGTAAATAGAGGACTTTCCTGATTTCTGTGAGTTGCTTTAGTGAACTATCAAACTTGAGCAAGGAGTCATGGGAAACTTCAGATTTGTAGTTGTCCAGGCAGAGGTATGGGTAACCTGGGCACCCCATCTCTGGCTGGCATCTGAAGTGAGGGCAATCTTGTTGGGCTGAGCGCCTTAACCTGTGGGGTCTGCACTAACTACAGATAGTTAGAGTTTGAATTGAATTGACTTGTTGGATACCCAGTTGATGTTAGAGAATGGACTGTTGGAAGAACCACACAGGCCCTCACACCACTGTCCTCTTATGACTGTGTACCCATGCCAGAAAGGCCCAGTCGTTCTGGAAGACAATGTTGTTATCCCATAAAATTAGGGGTCACTTGCCTGATGGGCATAAACAGGTCATTTACTTAGGGCATCAGCCTTTGAGAAAGAAATCAACTTTATTCTGTGAGATTGATCTTGTGGGGGACTGGAATTGGCCACCCCAAGATATGTCTCTTTGGCACGAGGATTACTTGGAGCTGGTTACTTTGAAAAACTGCAGACAGGAAAGAAACTCTGAAAAGTAGAATTTACTTACCATTTGTTAAGAGACATTTACGTTTGTAAAGGAAATCTCCGTTTGTAAAGGTGTCTCCCTCTCTGTACCAGGAAGAAGGGAGGATGGCTTTATCTCTAGAAGCTCTTATCCACATGGAAGGCAAGCACTTAAATCTGCATAATAATCTGACTCTTGTTTAGTGTACTTGTCTGGTAACCTCCCATAACTGACTCCCCCCTCCCCCAACATCCTCCTTTGTCTTTAGGTGGGGGTGGTATTTAAGATGAGAGCTTCCACCATTTTGACAAGTTGCTCAGTTTGCCTAAGTCTCTCCCATGTATACACGTTATAAAGCTCCGTTTAATTTTCCCTGTTATTCTGTCTCATGTGAATTTAATTCATTGTCTGGCCAGAAAGACCCAGAGTGGGTAGAGGAAATGTCTTCCTCCCCTACAATCTGCAGGGAGACAGGGGACATGAGCCTGATCTGTCTCACTAACTCAGGATTTGGGGTGAAATTTAAGAGGTTAGGGAGAACCGGCTGGCAGGCAGAAATGCTAGCAGTACAGCTTTTGATTGGCGGGTTTCAGGCATTTATGGTAAGGTTCTAAACATTTATGATGAGGTTTTAAACATTTACAGTAAGGTGGGGAAAGAATTTTAACTTCAAATCTTTCTGAATGATGGACCCCTCGCTTCTGATAAGAGTCTGACTTTTAAGTTCTGGTCATGTCCTGGTCCTTTGGTTCTGTAGGGAGGAGAATCTTTGGTTCCAAGGTCATTTCAGGTCAATATTTCTTCTCCTGCACATGTGCTGGCTACATGACTTTGCAAATTTTCTGAAAGACAATTTCTTAATTACTCTGTTGATAAGATGGGGTCAGTTGAACTGGTCCTGGAGGGCCCACGGTTATGGCATCTTCCACTGACTTCTCTGCCCACTCAGGACCTGGCACTGAGAAACAGGGTGGATGGTAATGATGGGGTTCAGGACACACTACCCCAAAATATGGCACCTCAGCATATTGAATATCTTAAACTGATGGAGTTTGGAAAAAACGTAGCAGCAGGAAGTTCACTTTGCTTCACCCCCTCCACTCTTTTTCCCTGAGACAGATCACAAAACTCCTATGTAAAAGGTACTGTACCAGGAGGAAAGAAGCCATTCTTACCATCAGAGCTGGGGAATTTGGGGCCAACAAATCTGTGCAAACAAATCTTCTTAAACTAACCCTTATCTTGCTAGTTACTGCTTCACCACTTACTACCCCTAGCCCATACCCCTTTGTCTCGTCAATTCTTCACAAATTCATTGCTTCTTTGTCTAGAAGGAATAAAAGCTTCCTGCTCTGGGCACTCCTTTGGGTCTTCATTCTCCTGCGAAGGCTGCCACGCACATGTAAAAATTTGATAAAATTTGTATGCTTTTCCCCTTGTTAATCTGTCTTCATCAGTTTAATTTTCAGACCCAGCCAGGGACCTGAAGAGGGTCAGGAAAACTTTTTCCTCCCCTATGGTAACAGAGGGGTCTGGATCCTCTGCCTTGTCAAATTAAAAACAGAAACCTCATTAAATTGGAGTCAGGAGGGTAAAAGGGGGAGCTCTCATGCCCTACCTCCATGGCAGAGGCCAACAGGAAGAAGAAAGACTTCCCCTTCTTGATGGGCAAGAAGCTCAACCAATGAGAGACTGTCACAGTTCAGCCAATGAAAAATCACTACACTTTGACCTCTTTGTTTACAATAGTCCTCTCACCCTCCCAACTTCCTCTTCCCTCTATTAAAGAGCTTCTCCTCCCTTGATGCTGGGGCACTTGATCGTGGCTTACCATGGTTGAAGATTCCAAGTTGCAATTCTTTGCTGATCCTGAATAAATCCTTTTTTCTTTTTTTGGTGAGGAAGATTCACCCTGAGTTAACATCTGCACCAATCTTCCTCTATTTTGTATGTGGGATGCCACCTCAGCGTGGCTGACAAGTGGTGTAGGTCCACACCCAGGATCCAAGCCTGCGAACCCGGGCCACCAAAGCAGAGGTGCCAAATTTAACCACTACATCAGGGGGCTGGCCCCAGAATAAACCCATTTTTGCTGGAGAAATAAAACTGGCTGTCTGTTTGTTTAGGCTCCACAGTCTCCTCTCTGCACTAGGAGCGCTCACCTGGGTGTGAGCTTTTGGCCTCTCACTCTTTCTGCATCAGGAACAGATCACAGGCCACAGTTCAACTATCCCTTCTTCACAAATGATGTTCGATTTTAAACCATCAGCTCTGACCTCATCTGGAACTTGGTCTCCAAAGTGTCTGACTAGCCTTAGACTGCCTCCAAGGTCCTGTCACCATCTCAAACACAAATTCCCAGCCAAATGTACCCTCTTCCCCCAAAGCAATTCCCTCTCCCAACTTGCTTACTTATTTTTGTTTATTCCTTAAATATGTCCTGCATCGTTAATATATGCCATGCCCTGTGCTAGATGTTGGAGGTACAAAAAAAGGCTAGGATGAGATCCTCACCATCCAAGAGCTTACAATCCAGCTAAAAATGTGTGTGCGTCACCAATATGAAATAGATGAAAACGAAAGCAGAGGTCACCGGAGCCTGTTTTATACTTCTGAATGTCCACCGCATATAGTACAGTGGAAATGTTTGTGAGATGAATGAATGTGAAATCAAATGAAGGAATGCAAAAGCTAACTGACAAATAAAAATGGCAAGTAATAGGATATATTGGAGAATATGAGGAAGCCATTTGGTGTAAACCTAATTCGGCATGACCTTGTCTTTCCAAAAGGGCCTGACCGAGGCCGTTGAGCACGCATTCTATATTTGCTTTAGATGTTCCCTACGGCAAGAACAAAGGCCCTTGAGATAAAGGTGCAACTTCCCTCCCCCTGCCAACGTTGGCATTCCCTTAAGTATTAACATCTTTCCTTAGGCTAGGAACTGATTGCTGCACTCACCTGTGACCACCCAGCTCAAGACAATAGACTTGCCTCCTGCTAGTCCTCTGAGATAGCAGACCCACTACCTGCTGTGTCCATCAAGCACTGTGCCGAGAGGGCAATCCTGTGACTATTGTGGGAGGGACATTTCAATCACATGTGAAACGTCCTGTATGGGAGTATATAACCACTCTGTATACCTCACTTCTTTGGTGCCCTTTCTTCCTTCGGAAAGAAAGGCCCCAGGCCATGGTCCTCAGATTTCAGCTCAGAATAAACTCACCCAAATTTTCATTTATAGATTGGTTATGGATTATTTTCATCGACATAACCTACTGAGGCAAGAGCATCGGGTCCATAAGGCGCCTCCATCCTTGTGGGTGCCGCTCTCTGTGGTTTCAGATGTGGGCTTCTGGATTCTCTGCAAAGACTATTCCCCTTTTCTAGGTTACCCAAGGGTAACAACTGACTTTTCCTTTTTAAATTACCAACACTTTCCGCTCATAACATCACTATCAAGCTTTTAGAGACAGAGCAGCTAAAAATTACTCACAGCAAATGGCCCCTGATGAGTCAGAAACCCTTAAAAGCTGTAATCAGGGGCCAGTGTCCCTGCATCCAGTTCGGTGGTTAGGCAAGCAGGAGTCACCTCCGGGAGGATAATGCTTATTCCCATCAGCATGAATGCTGTGCACCTCCCCGCTCCCAGCACCTAGCTTCTCGTTAATTTACCTGTGACATGTTGCTACACTTAATTGCATTTGACAATTAGTAACATTTCAACACCTCTTTTAATGGAACAATTAAGAGAGTGCTTGTGTTGGTTGCAAGAAAATATATGAGCTGAATTTTCAGAGGAAAAGAAAAAAGACCCCACATAAACCCCCAGGGGTAATTCAGTTATAGACAGCTTTGAGGTAAGCCCTTTCCCTTTTGCATTTTGCAAGAATTATGTGCAAGCATGCCTTTTTGTGTTTGTTTGGTATTTGTCTGTTGCTTGGTTTCCCTGAATGAGCATTTCTCCACCAGACAGCTTGGGGCTGTTCACGCAGCCACGTGATATTAATTACAAGGAAGAATGGATGCTAAGCAGTTGCTGTTACTCATTTCTCACTCGTGTTGTTGCATTGATTGCTTGGGAAAGCGGATGCCCCAAGGCAGTTCTTCGCACAATCAATGCAGTCCCCAGGGAAGGCTGAGAAGAGCCTTTGCGCCTTTGTCCTGCCTTCCAGGTCCCTCCAAGTAACAGACTAGCAGGGAAGTGTGACCCCTAGGGTCCCTGAAAAAACTTCAATAGCTGCTATTTTTATTATCCTGTCTCCCTCGCCTCACATTAGTAACAGAGAAAAATTACACTGCTTTCTTATTACAAAATTCACCTTACAGCAATAACTTGTTTACAAATCTTTGGACTCAAGAATAATACAATATTGTCACTGTAGCCAAGACTGCAAGGAATGTGCGCTTGAAGCCTCACTACTAAGAGCTGCGAGGGGCACAGAATTAAATATGCCATTTGCAAAGAGTTGATGCATTTCATTTTCTAGAAGAGTCATTTAGCAGAGCAGATGGAATGGATCATTGAAGTAGCATCCGTGTTAGAAACAGTCCCAAGATGAACATGACTGACAGCCTGGTCGAGGCTTCTGTCTTTGTCCAGTGCCCACCAAATTTCGTCTTCACGGCCCACGGCCATCCTGGCTCTAGACAAACTGGAGACCTGCCACCCCAAAAGTGACTGCTACCCTCCCACCACCGTTTGGCTGCCATGCTCTTCCTCCCGCTTGCACAGCCCTCCTTCTCTGCTTGTCCAAACCCCACCATTCCTCAAGATACAGCTTACATACTATGTTCTTCTTGAAGCTTCCTCTGATTCCCTCACCCATTGTCTCTGACCCCTCACCAGGCTTGGATGCTTCCTGTGTCGCTCATCATCTATAGCTTTGTCTTAAAGCCAGTTGGACCATTTGCCCCTGTCTGAGTGGACTGTAAACTTTGAGGCTAAGGAATCATGTACTATTTTTCTTTATAATAATTCACGAACTTCAGTACAGTATATGCTTATTTATATTATCAGTAATAATTATAACTGTTGGGTATCCTTCAATAAGTATTTGTCAAATTAAATCGTGGTGAACTTTCAGATATGAGTCTGACTTTTAAAAAATTATATTCATTTGATTGGCAGTTGCCTCTTTTACCTGACTCCATGCCTCAAAAAGGCTAGAAAGGGCAAGGAAAGCATTTCTGCTCTTCCAGCTTGGATTCTAACACCACTCCATCAGCTTAGGTTGGTGTGTCATCCGCTCCTGAGTGGCTGGGCGTTTGTAACCAAGGGCTGTCACAATGTTCCCCAAGGGAGAGATGCAATCAGAAGAGCAATAATGACTTTCTGTGAGCTGGGATGAACGACCTCATCTCTCAGGTCACTAGGGCAACATCTTCTGAAATCCACCACGGATTTATCACAGTCCTTTCTCTCCCTTTCCACACCAGCACGATTCCCTCTTCTGTTGCCCCACACACTGCAGCTTTGTATCCAAAGGGCCCGGATTGGACGAATGGAGGATCTAAACAGAACTTCCACAGACCCTATTCCACTCCTGGGTCAGGAGGGAAGGGGGTCACTGGTCCTAAAAGGTGGATTTAGTTCCTTCTTGCACCAAACATCCTCAATAATCACACCTCCCCAACACACACACACACACACACACACACACAGAGTTACGCTTGCACTCACACACATGCACGGTTAACTGCACACACTAATGCCACATCTTGCTAATTGCATTACCCTTGCTGGTTATTATTAAGGTCTTGCTTTCGGGACATAGAGAGAACCAACCACATAATGATCAAGGAGACAAATGGAGCGTATCACTGCAGCCACTATGCAATGATAATGAGTTACATAAATCAAAAGTTTGGTAATTTACCTATCAGATTGAGCAGTGCATAGGGATTTCAGTTACTGTGATTGTTTTGTGATAGATTTTTTAAATAACTCTCGTACATAGATGTTCCGGAAACTAGAGATTTGTTTCCTAAAGGGAGGCAGCAGAATGCTGTACAAAGTTCACCGCATGATGAGTCAAGAGACCCTTGAGCTAATTTTAGCTCTGCCACCTTGGGAAGGGAAGCTGCCTTCTCCCGCCTTCAGATTCTTCTTTCAATAGAAGGGTGGTTGCATTTGAAAAGATCCTTTCTTTCTGAGATTCTATGGGTACATACTCCTTAGACAAAATACAACACAGACCTCCTCCTGCCTACCACTTTGCAGAGGGAATTGAGCTGTAGGTTTTTTTGGTTTTTTGAGGAAGATTAGCCCTGAGCTAACATCTGTCGCCAATCCTCCTCTTTTTTGCTGAGGAAGATTGGCACTGAGCTAATATCTGTGCCCATCTTCCTCTACTTTATATGTGGGACGCCTCCACATCATAGCTTGAGAAGCAGTGCATAGGTCTGCACCCAGGATCCGAACCGGCGAATGCCAGGCCACCAAGGGCAGAACACAAACTTAACCACTACGCCACCAGGCTGGCCCCAAAGCTGCAGTTTTAATGAAAGTCAGCCAGCCCCTCACCAGCTAGAGAAACATGAGTTTTTCCTCACTGTATGTACACTACTTCATTCCCCAGACCCTACACTAAATTGAGAGACTATATAACCTCTTCCTCTTTTTACACTTGGTAAATTGCTTTGTCTACATATGTCACTGGAGGGTGTCACTCATGGTAATTTCCGTTAGGTTAGAGCACAAACTGTATTGTTAAACCAGTTTGTTTTGTTGGTGATTTGTGGGTTAATACTTAGCAATTTTGAGGGATAGATTATCTTTTGGACCCATGGGATTAATAATTCATTTTATTCCAATTTCCTAATGGAATAAACCCCAGAAAGTGGGATATCCCTTGACTCACGCCCAGAGTGAGGGAGCAGAAGCCTCAGTGAGATGGTTAGATTCAGAGCAGAGCCTGGGCACAGAGTTCCTTTGAGAGGCGGTGACTAGGAGTCTGCGTGTACAGTCATGCATTGCTTAATGACGAGATACACTCTGAGAAATGTGTCTTTAAGTGACTTTTTCATTGTGTGAATATCACAGAGTGTATTTAGACAAACCCAGATAGTATGCCTACTGTAAACCTAGGCTATATGGTACTAATCTTATGGTACCACCATCGTATACACGGTCCGTCATCAACTGAAACGTCCTTATGCAGTGCCTGGCTGTATATGTACATGTGCGCATATGCGAATGTGTGGCCATGTGTATATGTCTGTGTATCCATGTGTACATATATATGTGTGTGTTTCTGTGTGTGTACTTGTGTACATATGTATCTGTATATGTGTGCACATGTATATGTGTATGTATCTCTGTATATGTGTATATGTTTCTATGTTTGTATATGAGTGTACACGTGTGTGTTGTGTGTATGCAAAATGCAGCTTTGATGTCTCTTGGTTTCAGTTCCTGGATCAAGTGATGATTATGTTTATGATAAAGGGGATAAAGATGCCAAAAACTTACCCCTTCCCCAAACCACTGGCCTCTGCCTCCCTCTCCAAACAGGGATCCCTTCACTTCAACCACGGGCAGAAAATAATAATCTTCTCTGCATGGAAAGAGACCCACCAGGCATGAAGCCAGTTGGCGCCGGCTCCTTTAGAAATGAACAGATAAACAAACAAATGGGAGCTTGGAAGCAGGAGATGGTTTATGAATAAAACAATGTTTTATTAAGTCGCTATTAAATTTCAATTGAACAGTGCTCGGGCTACATAGGCGCAGACATATTCCTGAAACTAATTGGTTTTCCACATCTGCCTTGCTTCCTAATTGGACTAATTACTGCACTGTAGGATCATGCTCGTCGTACTAGAGAAGGCAAGAAACCTTGATTTACAGTGAGAGGAGCGGCAATTAGAGGGAATTAATTCATAAAGCAACATCTAAATAAATCATATTATGAGAAGACAGCAATGTAATTATTGTGACTGGTGGGTCCCTGGTGGGGAAACATCAAACTTAAACCTCAAACCACGCTGCTGAATTCTCCCTGGATCAGTGTAGCATCTCCTATTTCATCAAGCATGTACTACCTATTCTTTAAGGCCTAATTGAGGCTCCGTGTCAAAAACAATATGGCCTAACACTTCTCCTCTCCAGCGGCGGAGGCAAAAACATCAAGTTCTCACCACCTCATATTTGTCCTTTGTCAGAATTAAATATAAGCTCAGCACGACGTGGGTAATGTGCTATGGCTGCAGTTTCAAAATGGGCGCCTTTGCAAACTTAAGTGTCATTGTGAATCTTCTCTTGACATCCAGTGGCATTTTGGGGGTTATAGCTAAGAGAGCTTATTAGTAAGAATAGCACGTTTCCACTCCAGTCTTTCAATAATTCATCTCCTCTCACTGTGAAGTCACAGGCTCAGGTCCTGCTTGGCTGTAATGGGTCGGAAGGCCTTGCAATATTCATGGTGGCTCCCTCCCCCTTGATAGTGGACATCCTCTTCATTTCCCTTTATTATTTTTTGTTTGGTTGGTGTTTTTTTCTTCTTACTATCATTCAGACTGAGCTTGAGAAGAACTTGTAAACAGCCTCCAGAGTAAATCCTTTGAGCCTCAGTTTCCCATCCATAAATCCAATGATTTCCTCCTTCCTAAGGTGCCACCCTGGAAGTTGCTCTAAATAAGATTTCCCCACTTTTTCACATCGAGGCACATGTAGAAAACGATGTTTTTATATGACACTGGGGTAATCAGAAGGGGTTGTTTGTGTCCAAAGGGCATTTGGGTTTCTAGATCCAGGCTCTGGCCACCTCAGCCTTGTCGACTCAGGGAATTAATATCTTGGGACCCCTGTAAGCCATGGGTGCCATGGACACCCATTGGGGAGCTCTTCCCCAAAGAAGCTACACTTTCTACTTCGAAGGCGCTTCCTGCTCTCTCAGGGGCCTGGAGCAGCCCAGTCCTGCAGCCCTCCCCTTCACAATAGAGCAGGTCATTATTCTCAGCAGGTAGCCCCGAGTTCACTGTCCATTAGGAGGCCTGCCTTTGCTCATCTTTATCTGCTAGTAGAGAAGTGGGTACCACTCAGAGAAAAATATTCTAGAAAAATAACCTCCAAAGTAACCACACACGGTGCAGGCGTTCTGGACTTCCCTTGGAAGGGAGTCCATGTACGTTACTCCATGTACGTTAAACCAAGAAGTCAAGAGTGTAGCAGGGGTCAGAGCATGGCTTTAGAAGAATATCATTCATTCCTTGGACTAAAAGAAACTAATTGCTAAGAACAGGTGCTTTTAGAATCAAAAGGACCTGGATTTAAATCTTTTTCTGTGATGTTTAAGGTGGAACCCACCATCTAACCTCTGTCCTCAATGTTCTCCTCCTCAAAATGTGGGTACTAATACCTGCTTCATGAGGTTGTTATGAGGATTAAGTAGTAGAGTGTGTGTAAAGATCTTCTAGGCCTAGACTAACTCTCAAAAAATAAAAGTTACCGAGGCAGCCCTGATGGTCTAGTGGTTAAAGTTCGGTGCTTTCACCACTTTCCCGGCCTGAGTTCATCTCCAGCCATGGATCCACACCACCCGTCTGTCAGTTGCCATGCTGTGTAGAGGGTTGCATGGAAGAATTAGGACTTACAACTAGTATATTCAACCACGCAGTGGGGCTTTGGGGAGAAAAAAAGTTACTGTTATTATTATTATTGTAACCGCCTCCATCTAATTCTTCTGGTCAGTCTAACATAGCCTCACCAACTGGTTGTCCATCTGAACTCCTGGGAAAGGAGGAACTTACTTCCCTCTGAGGCAGCCCATTCAATTTTTAAGCAGTCCCGCATCTCCTGGTTTCCACTTCTGGATCTGTACAGCGTCAGTTTGTCTGTCATTTCAGAATGACTCATTTTGCACAAACTGACACAGCAACGGCATTCCCAGAGAGCTCAGCGAGCTCCCTCTGCCTGTTGTGACTCGATTTCAGAAGAGCTTTCAGCTGGGGGTTGTCCGCAGAGGCTCACTTCGGAGATAACGATTCAAACACTGCTCCAAGCAGATTCTTCAAACCCAAAGCAAAATCTACCCTCTTCTCATGAATATAATTCCACCTTGACTTATAAAAACAATTGCCAATCGAGAATGGCTTTCTTTAAAAAAGAAAAAAAAAAAAAAGCTGATTTCATTTCTATTTATCTCCAGGCACTTCCTTAGGATGCAGATCTGAAAGGAAAAATTTCCTTGTGACATAGAAGGGTATTTTATGTCACATTCCAAGACTCATTTGGATTCTATGAGATTGTGCTGGTCATTAGCTAATATAAATTAAAGTTGAATAAATGTGAATATGTCTACATGAAATACAATGACCTCAAACAATACAAAAGCGGAGGATTTCAAGTAGCAGATTTGGATTTGTCTGTGTTCAACAAAATGCTCCAGGAACACCCGCAAGCCTCTCTAGGGTGAAGGAACTCCTGGGCAGGACTTCAGTAGGTGCGCACATCTGGCCTTCTCTCTTGGTCTTGTGGAGAAGTAGCCAGAGCGCAGCTGGATGCACCAGGGGGCTGGACCCAACCACTCACCACCTCCATCTGTTCGTTGTTCTGTGGGGTGAGCATGGTAACAGGTTTATACGGGGGGGAAACACATTTGGGGCTCAAATGTCCAGCAGTGTAAGCTTAGGTACTCGCTCTCAGGGGGATACTCAGAAACACAGTTGCCAGATACCCGGGGTACTTAGGGCCCTTTAGGACCAGTGGGAAGCTAAGTTTTGGCACAGCCTCTCCCTCTGTGGAAGAAGGAGCTGTTGATCCTAGATAGCTCAGTATCAGGCAACCCATGTTTCCAGGCTCCCTCACTGGACAACCCTCTGTTTTTTCAGACTTCCAGCTCTATATCCTAAGAGCCATGATTTCAGGAAAGTAACTCAGATTCTCTGAGTCCTTACTGTCTCATTAGTAAAATGTAGGTAATAATCATGCTTATCCCACAAGGGGTGGTAGGAGGAGTAAATGAAATACTGTGCGCAAAGGCACTTAGTCAACAGAAATGATGCCTTGGGCTCTCAGGTTGTTTAGGAAAATCCATTCGGGAACATCTTCCCTTCTGGGAACAGGGGCCTGGGCAGTAACTCCTCCCTCCCGCACGTGTATTTTTCTTTGATGTCCTATAGTCACATCACGTTAAGCTGTGTCAAATCACCTTCCTACGATGGAGAAGAATTAACATAATATGATGTTGGAGGGCATGTTTGCTACTCGATACGCCATAAAGTCCTCCATTCAAAAGCAAAACTTCACAGCCAATTACCTACTTTTAACAAAATTTTCATCCAGTATGAGCCAGAAAGATGAGGGATCATTTCAGGCAAGCAGACAAGAATCCATCCCAATTTGTGATGCTTAATGCCATGGTGGGGAGACCTTGAAATGGGTTCCCCAGCTTGCGTGGAGAGCGTGGAGAGAGAAAGTCACTCCAGAAAGATGCAGTCCAGGAGGGGCAGACGCTTGTTCAGCATTGTTTGTTCCCTCTCTCTCTCTCTCTCCCTCTCTCTCTCCCTGGGAAAGTTATTGTTTTCTTTATGTTGATGTTTCTCTTGGAAAGAATTTCTTAATCACACCTCCTAGACACACCCATTTGCACAATTCAGTCTAGTTCTTAGTGGCATAAAATCCAAGGAAACTCCCCTCCAGCAATCACCAAGCATTATGACAATTTACCGTCTTTAGCTCTAGTCTTCAACAGCTTTCCTCTCTAGACCACAGGGATACGATTAGTGAAGGGAATGAGAGAAACCAGAAAAAGAAGAAGGAGCGAAAGAATGAAGGAAGAGCAGAGATGAGAAAAATTCAATAAAAGGAAATAATCAAATTTTCACTTGAAAATTTCCTGAACTCCACAGTAGATTTAGTTCTTATGTTCCATAAATTATATGCAAAACAAGTGCAAAAAAAAAATAAACATATTGCAAACAAACCAGTGGCCCCTACAAATATTTCCTTTACATGACTCTAAATATTACAAGAGTTTGTGATTATACAAAACTTACAGAAACTAGAAGGTCATATCCCCACAAAATAAAGAGAAATAGTGAATTTAGAGAGTTCATTCAAACAACTAGCTGCTTAAATGAGAAGTTTTTAAAAAAGGGCAAACCAGGTCCATTCAGTAGCCATGTGTAGATAAAACCTTCAATTTTGGCTCTATGCATTCCCTTGAAAATCTATTCAGTAAGAGGAAAATCCTAGGTGAATTGATGAAGACAGAGAAGTTTAAACAAACCAATATTTATTGAGTTCCTACTAGTATTGGGCACTGTACCAGGCTGGAAGTGGGAAGCGGGAGGGATAAGAGTGAGAGTGGGCTAGGATGTGGAGAAATAAACCCAGAAAGCTCACTGTTTAGTGAAAGGACACAGTCAGTGACACAGCTGACCATCTGCAGACGTTTAGGTAAAAACTGCAATTATGATGCTTCTGCTTTTTAAATGGACAATGGAACCACATATTTGAAATCAATCTGTCCCAGTGTTGGTCTAGTTAGCCTAGAGTGCTCTGAGTTTAGAAGAAGACAGATTTCACCAAAGGATGGCTAGAATGCCCATAGTCAGGGTAAGTGGGGGAAAGGAGCATTCTAAGTAGAAGGAACATTATATATATGCACCCAAATAGAAAGCATGAAAATTCCTGGTAAATCTCACACACCCTGGCTCAGCAAAGTGGGTACATAAGGCATAAGCAAGGGAGTGGAAGAGGTAAGAGGTAAGAGGAATAAGGTGAGGAATAAGGTAAGGAATAAGGTAAGAGGAAGCCAGATCACAGGCTGCCTTAGGAGCTGCGTGAAGACATTTGGAGTTAGTCTATATATTGATGATTATAAAGCTCGTGACCATCTATGGCAGATTGTATTTCCCAAAATTGGCCTCAGCAATGTTTTCTGTAGGGGAGGAAAACTTTTCCCTTCTTCTTTTCTAGGTTCTTTGGCTGGCCTAATAATTAAATCGGCATTAGACAGATTAAAAGGAGAAAAAAAATTAATTTTGTACGTACAGGAATCTCAAAGATATGAGGCTCACAGAAGTGACCAAAGCAGGCAACTTTATACCTTTTATACAAAGAAACAACAAATTTGTAACTAATTGACAAGAGAAAGAAGTTTGGGCTTGGGGTAGTAAATTAGTAAAGTAGTAACAAGTTTTGCTTATACTGCCTTCTTGGCCCTGAATCCCCTATAAGGACGTCTCTCTTTCTCCCGGTAGAGGGAAGATACCTTTCATATGGGAGATTTATCTCTCCCTTTAAGGGGGACAAAGGAGACTCAAAGGGTCCTTCCTGCATTGGCTATTTTTTAAGTAACTTTAATTCAAAATAATCAATATGCCAAATGGCATATTTTGGGGTGGCCTGCTTTGAGCCCCATCATTTCCAATCCTACATATTATTCCAGAACATTGCCACTATTCATGACGAGATGGAATCTATTTCTCTCCTTCGGTCTGGGCGGGTTGTCCTTGATCTGCTGTGGAGAACAGCAGAAGTGATGCTCCATGACTTCTGAGGCTAGATCATAAAACCCACACAGCCTCTGCCTCTCTCTCTTTCTCTCTCTCTCTCCCTCTCTCTCTCTCCTCACCCATGGAATACAGCAACCATGATTTGAGAATACCCAGGCACAGGGAGAGGGCTCACGTGAGTGTTTCAGCCCTCAGCCCCAGCGAAGATCTCAGCTAACAGCCAGCAGCAACCACTACTTACAGGAGGGGGCAAGGCTTCAGATGATTCCAGCTCCTAGCTGAGTCCTCAAGTCTTCCAGCTGAGACTCCAGACATTGTGGAGCAGAGGAAATGGCCTGTCAAAATTCCCAACCCATGGAACCCAGGAGCATGACAAATGGTTCTTTTATACCACTAAGTTTTGGGGTAACTTATTATGTATCCATGGTAACTAGAGTATCATCTTAATAATAACAGACTTAATGATAACAAGGCTTTATAGCTTTTCCTATTCAGTAGTCACTTATTCCCCACTGGGGGACATAGTATTACTCTCCTAATTTTATAGAAAAGCAAAGTTCCTTGATTCAGAGATAGAGCTAGCAGATGGTAGAGCTAGCAGTGAAACCAAAATCTTCTGGCTCCAAATCTTGTTTTCTTTCCACTCTACCGCTTTCACTGGGTCCCACTGCATTTTGGTGAACAGGCGATGAATTCCATTAGACCTGTGACTTAGAAGGTGATCCTAGTGGCAGTGTTGCATGTTATGTGCAGTGGTTCTGGGGTCAAATTGTCTAGTTTCAACCCCTGGCTCTGCTTCCCACAAGCTGTATGACTTGGGCAAATTAAGAGATGTGCCCGGGGGCCAGCCCGATGGCACAGTGGTTAAGTCCTCATGTTCCGCTTCGGCGGCCTGGGGTCCACCGGTTCAGATCACGGGTGCGGACATGGCACCACTCATCAAGCCGTGTTGTGGCAGGCGTCCCTCACATAAAGTAGAGGAAGATGGACACGGGCATTAGCTCAGGGCCAGTCTTCCTCAGCAAAAAGAGGAGGATTGGCAGAAGATGTTAGCTTAGGGCAGATCTTCCTCAAAACAAACAAACAAACAAAAAGAGATGTGCCTGAGTTTCTTTAACAGTAAAGAATTTAGAACAATGCCTGGTATATCAGACATGCTCAATAAATGTTGACCGTGACTATGGATTATAGAATTACTCTTAGACTTAGGAAACGGGGCCCTTGCCCTAGGCCTCCCAATTTAGTAGGACCCACTTTGACACATCTCCAACCATGCCCTTACCCATAGGACACAGTACATGGAGCCAAAAGGACATGAGAATCCAAGTCTGTGTCCTTCCTTCTAGAGCGTGCTCTGGATGTCCAGGATTCTGGAATTTCCTGTATGCATGGCTGCAAGCCCACTTCTGTGGGACAAATGGTTACCTTCTTGATCCTTCGTGCCAAGGGTAGACTGTGCTTTTGTCATTTTAACCCTAGGCCATGGCCAAATCTTGGTTGCTTGCATGGGCTGCAGATGAATCTTATATACGCAAGCTCAGAATTTTCTCATGTGTGTACAAGACCTCTTCTGTTATGGGTGGGGTTGGGGACGGGAAGAGAAGGGATTGTGGATGACGGGCTGGGGTCCAGGATCCAGCTCTTCCCACACTACCACATTTCGTGATGTAACTCTGAGGAGTCCAAAAGTTCAAAATTTGATCTAGGTTCCAGGTCATTTTGAAGGCATATTTGTTCAGATAGGAGGCCAGAATATATTTTGTTTAGTATGTTTTTAATCTTGCTTTATAAGTTTTAAATATTTAGATATTTAGTGCTTGGGTCTCCATTCATGTTCTTAACCCAGGCTCTGCACATATTCGGATTGATGGATTGATCAGGAAAGAGACAAAATGCAGGGAGACCAGCTGCAGAGCTCTTGCAGGCATTGAAGTGACAAACAGAAAGCCAGATTAGAGGTTAGGAGCTTTAAAAGGAGAACACAGAAGTAAGAGGCGTTTCAGCAGCAGAGGCAATCAGCCTCAGGCCCCAGGGGGATGAAGGATTTGAGAATGGCCTTAGTGACATCTTGGACTTCTCTAGCTAGTTCCGTGGATATAGAAAGGGATGGTGGGAGAAGCAGCAGATTTGGGGGGGAATACAGTGAGTTTGGTTCTGTGTAGAGGTGCTGGCAGGCTATCCACATGATGAGGACTGTGGCTTGAGATATATAGATTTGGCAACTATTAAGGAATGGAGTTGAAGCCATCACCAGAGTGGGAGAAAAGGGCTGGGCAGCAACTCAGAGCAAGAAGAGCCAGCAAATATGCTGTATTGGTCAGGATGAGCAGAAGTAACAAGTGACCCTGAAATCTCAGGAGCTTGCAGCATCAAAGGTTCATTTCTCTCTCACACATGTGCATTGTGGCCAATTGTGACTCTGCCCTTGTTCTCTAACCAGGACCCATGCAGGTGGAGCAGCATAGCTGGTGGGGGTTGCAGAGGGAAAAAAGATCATGGCAATTCACACACTGGCTCTTAACACTCCTTCTTGGCAATGATAAGTGGTCCTGCTGCTCACATTTCATTGAGTGAAGCAAGTGACACGGCCAAGCCTGCATCAGTGGGGCAGGGAAGTACAACCTCTCCCAAAGAGAGGCAGTGATTTTGTTTTTTTTGAGGACAATTAGCCCTGAGCTAACATCTGCCGCCAATCCTCCTCTTTTTGCTGAGGAAGACTGGCCCTGAGCTAACGTCTGTGCCCAACTCCCTCTATTTTATATATGGGACACCTGCCACAGCATGGCTTGACAAGCAGTGCATAGGCCCACACCCAGGATCCGAACCAGCAAACCCCAGGCCGCAGAAGTGGAATGTTGGAACTTAACCACTGCGCCCCGGGCCTCCCCAGCAGAGACTATGTTTGAACAATAATAGAGTTAATGACACGCTTTTCTAGAAAACAAGTCTTCTCACTCTTCTCACCCCTCCTTTCTCTACCATAACTGGAGCTGTCTAGCTTGGGTGTGGGGTACAGGGCTGCTTTTCCAATACTCAGCAGTGGTCAACCAAGTTACTTGGTGGGGAGAAGGGGATTAAGGTGCTGATGTTCCAAATGGTAGTAAAAGCATAGACAAGCACGTGGGGATGAAAGAGAGCATTAATTCCCTCGGTAAGCATTTATTTACCAAGTACACACTGGAAAAATATCTTTCTACAAACCTGGGAAATGACTCAATACACCCAATGCAACTAACGGTTTACAGCCATAAAGGAAAACAAACCTTTTTTATCAAGCAGATTTCGTCACCCAGAGACATCCCTAAAACATTTTCCATGTCTAATGCGTTGTTTTTAAGCACAACTTATACTTGCTTATAGGAGCCAAGGCAGAACATGGCCAGATGACAAAACTGCAGAACGAGTCCAGACCAGAACAGTCAGAGATGGTGACGGGGCGCCCTGCTCAAAAGGAAACGAAGGAAAGGGGCCATGTGCAAGACGGGAGGATCTGTGCATACCCCACATGCCCCCACCCAGAGCGATGATGTGGAGACCCCTCCTCCTTCACATCCCAGGAGAACCCTGCTCACCTTCCCTTGGAGAGAAGGTGTTTAAGAGCACAAGAGCGCCTTCTCCATATTCCTTGATCAATGAGTAAAGTTTCTGCTCTGCTATTCTGAACCTGGTCTCTTTCTATTGGCTCCAGCAGCTCTGGGCAAAAGCACCCACTTTTGGGTCACCAGTTCCTTAAGCCTAGGTAACACTTTTAATTGCTTTATATCTATTAACCACCCTTCCCAATAACTTAGTAAAATGATAGTTATTATTGTCATCGTACAGATGAGGAGTGTGAGGTTTGGGGGTTTAATAACCTTCCCAAGATTAAGCAGATGGCTAGGGTCAGAGCCTGGATTCCAGTGCACTCCTAGTTCTAATCTTCCATTGAACCATCTATCCTCAGCAGAGAGCTGCCCAAGGTGTAGAGGAACTCAGGCACAGAGTGAACAGAACGAAGGCTAGAAAAGAGGCAGAGAGCTTCTCAGTAGGATTCACCATGTAACTTTAGATGGCGAAGTGACTTCCCAATGGACTCCTGGAGAGAGCGATGCTTTAACACTAAGGACGGACTGTAGAATGTGGAGGTCCAAGCATCGAGTGGAGCAGCTGGAATGAGACTGTGATGTGAGTATGGGTCATGGGGACAATGAAGAATTGTCTTGGTGGAGCAACCATGTCAGCCTTTGAAGCCCAAGAGAGTAACCGTCTTCTCTCCGCGTCTTTCCTAATCTCCCAAGCAGGTTCAGATTCTACAGCATGAAGCACTTTGCAGCTCTTCTGCCTGCTATGACATACGTTGCACCCTTATCTCCCCTCGGAGATTGTAAGCTTCTTAATTGCCATGGGACAGTCTCTTATTCATCTTTGTTTCCCAACACTTGGCTTACTGGCATCTCAGTGTGTCTAACCAGTTGAAAATTGCTCCTCAAATAAGTCTTCCTGCGGGCAAGGAGAGCTGCCCTACATTAGAGAAACTTTAATGGCTATGTTTTGAAGAAGGGTTAAGGGGGCTCCTCCTAGGATGGGTGTAATTGGAGAGAAGGAAAGATTATTTCCAGAACATTAGGGGTTGCAGTTATTTGAAGAATCAAAGACAGTCTTTCCTGTCAACTCTCCCATGCTCCTTTGCATTTAAAAGCAATGCCATTTACTTACAAATTACAGTGGTTTCGATGCAAATGAACCACTTCAGGACAGTTTCCTCTCCCCCAGATTAGCTAGGAAATGTGGGGAAATTGACCAAGGATGCAGAATGCTGAGCCTGACCTAAGGCCTATTAAAATAAAGCTCCTGTTTAATTATTCCTATTTCTGAAATGAGAGGCAATTAGAACCCAGTGAAGTGGCAGGAGGGGCTGGCCCAGGATTTTGCTCTTGTTTATGTGGATTCTGGGTCTGGATATGGCTAGCAGAGCACACTTGACCAGACAGCGTAGGGGAATTGCTGCGTGCAGAGGCATGTCCCAGGCCGGACCTGACTCACTCGCAGAAGAATTGTGGTAAATTACCGAACCCCTTTGGCCCTCAGTTTCTCTGTTAAATAGGGAGACCCATCCCTGCCCTCTTTATGGGAAGACTGGTGAGAGAATATTAATCTAATGTCTGGTACTTGACAATTTAGAATATATAAAGTGTTTTTGCATCCATTACCTCATTTGGTTCCCCACAAGACCCTATGAGGTGCGACTTTTTCTCATTTGCATTTCCAACAGGAAAACTAGGGCTGGTAGAGGTTAAATTGCCCAAGTCGCACAATCAGTTAGTGATGGAGGCATGCTGCTTCTAACTCCAAATCCCATTGGTCCCCTCTTCCTCCCTCATAGAGAAAACAGTGAAGAGAAGTGGAGGGGAGGAAATTTTTTTTCCCCTTTACCCATCTTAGGTTTCCTAGCAAGGGTAGGGGAGGAAGACATTTCCTCTACCCGCTCTGGGTCCTTCTGGCCAGACAACGAATTAAATTCACATGAGACAGAATAACAGGAGAAAATTAAACAAAGCTTTATAATATGTATACATGGGAGAGGCTCAGGCAAACTGAGCAACTCGCCAAAATGGCTGAAGCCACCACCTTAAATATCTTCAGCTAAAGACACAGAAGGATCTTGGGGGTGGGGAGGGGGAGTCAGTTACGGGAGGTTACCAGACAAGTACAGTAAACAAGAGTAAGATTATTATGCCGGTTCAAGTCCTTGTCTTCCACATTGATTAAGAGTTTCTAGAGATAAGGTCATTCTCCCTTCTTTCTGGTACAGAGAGTGAGACACTTTTACAGATGGAGATTTCTTTTACAAATGTAAATGTCTCTTAACAGAGGGTAAGTAAATTCTACTTTTCAGAGTTTCTTTCCTGTCTGCAGTTTTTTTAAAGTAACCAGCTCCAAATAATCCTCATGTCAAAGAGACATATCTTGGGGTGGCCAATTCCAGTCCCCCACACAAGGATCCCATAAATTTGACTGGCCAAAGACAGATTAACAAGAGAAAAACAAACAGAAGTTTATCAACATACGCACTGCTCATGGATATATGGGAGCATCCAGCAGTGAGTAACCCAAACGGGTGGTTTGAATTTGGGTTTATTAACCATCTTAAGTTAAACAAAAGAAAAGCACTTAGGCTCTGCTGTGGGTCAGTTATGGGAAGGTGACCAGGAAAAGTTGGTAAACAAGTGCTGTTTGGTAAGGTGTGTTACACAGATTTAAATTGGTGCTTTCTCATTGACAAGAGTTGTAAAGAGTCCTCCTCTTTGTGGTATGGGAAAGAAAGACATCTCTACAAATGGAAATTTCCTTTATAAATGGAAAATTTGTGCCCTCTTTCTAGAATTTTTCCTGCATCTTCTGGTTCTCAACGGCCTTTAGCTCAAAATAATCCATATGCCAAAGAGGTATATTTTAGGGTGGCATATTCTGATACCCTTCAGAAGACAGGACATAGCTAACAATAATACAAACACATCTTACTTCCTAAGGGCCAGGCCTGGCTCAAAGAGCCATACATACGCTAATTCATTTAAACCTCCCAACAACCCAATAAGGTGGGTATTATTATTATTCCCATTTTACAGATGACGAAACTGAGACACAGAGAGGCCAAGATCACATAGCTAATAAGTAGTGGAGCTGAGATTAGAATTTAGGAAGACTGGTTCTAGAATACACGTTCTTAAGCCTTTGGCAATTACTTTACCTATTTCCTGTGGCAGAGCAGAAGGACTGTCTATGAGTAGCTACAAGTACGGTACTACTTGAAAGATGAAAGTGCATATTTCGCTCCTGTCCCCCATGTCCACCCCTAGAAATCTTTCCTACTAACCAGCATGTTGTCAGCAGTTCCACCTTACAGATCATTTCTCTGGACAAAGTTATTAGTTGTCCCGGTTTAAATGTTCTCGCCCTACCTGCCTCTTTACCCACCCCACCCCCATGCACACGCGCACAGAACAAGATCTACACTTCTAGCAGCAAGTCCTCTGTGATCTTGAGACCCTCTTGCCTCATCTCTTGCTTCTTCCTGCTTCACACCCTGCCTTCCCAACCCACGAAACTCCTGGAAGTTCCTTGAAGGGGACACAAACCCTTGCATGTCAGCGCATCTTCACGTTTAGTTCTCTCTTCGATCCCTGTAGGACACCTATGTGTGAAAGTTCTTTGCTGCTCTCCCAGCTTACTCTCGGTGCACCTCTTCAGTGATCCCATAGCAACCCAAGCACTTTCTTATCGTATGGCATAATTGTTTGAGCACATTAACTGGGAGCTACTTGAAGGAAAAGGTTGCTTCTGTTTATCTCTGTATCACCCAGTTCTGTGCCTGGTAGTTAGTATGTATTTGATAAAGCTTCTCTTGGCCAATAGTGTTCATCAACACTCTATTATAAACCAGTTTATCAGTATCTTTCTTCCACAATAGAAATAGCTTTATAGGGTTTGTTTTCTTGATTATTAAAGTAAGGCATTCTCATTGTGGCATTTTCCACTATTACAAGAAAATGTAAAGAAGAAAATGAACATCACTGATAATATGACTACCAGAGATATCTTCTCTTTTAGCTAGTTTTCTACAATAGTGGCTAGCTGAGAAAGGATGGTACCTAAGACATTCATCCAACAGGACCAAGAGGAAAGGAGAGCCCTAAATCATACAGAACTGCCCTGGCAAGCCATCTGTGAGTTGAACACTTCACGGGATATGTTCCAGATCAGCAGGGAGAAGCATGAGGTCACTGGCTGCTGAAGAAAGAACACCAGGAGAAACAGGACAGCAGAAGCTACAGGAAGAAAATGAAGGAAAGGCTTTTTTGTTGCCTTCAGAGAGCAGAACCAGGACACAGGGAGAACATTTGCAAAAAGTCAGCCTTTGATTCAATTTAAACAACTTTCTAATAATCAGAGAGCTGACAAAAACAACATATTACCTCCTGAGAAAGTAAGCAGCCTGTCCCTGGAGGTATTCAAGTAGCTGCTGATGTTAAATAAAAATTCTTCAAGACACTCATGAAAGATGGTAAGGTAGGTTTTATTCAAGGGGGAGCTGCTACAGTGGGGTTTAGCAGTAGAGAGAGATCAGGCTCAACTCCAAACACAAGGAAATGTGGGAATTTACAGCCAAGGAGCAGGGAGGGAGTCAGTGGACGGAAAATTATTTGGAGGAAACATCAGGGGTAAGAGGGGATTCTGGCTAAATTGACCCAATAGGATTCTTGCGGAATGCCTGGCAGGGTAATCAGACATCACATGGAGTGTGGTAGAAGATGAGGAACTTGATCAGATATTGAGGGCGGGGGATTCTGGTTAAACTGATTTAACAGGATTCATGTTAAATTGGACAATGAAAAGATGAACACAGAAGCCAAAAATCAGGGCCTAGTTGAGAAGAGAGTTCAGAGAAGATTGATAAGAGTTTTGGTCAAGACGACAGGCTTTGTGAATGAGAGATGTGCACTCATTTACTCAGTCAGTCAGTAAGTCATTCAGTCAATACTTATTAAGCATCTGCTACTTGACAAATGATGTTCTAGGTGCTGGAGAACCAAAGTCAAATGAGGCCCAATAGTCCTTGTCCTCAAGTGGCCATTTATCATGGGCAGGATGTTGCTACAAGTGGGAGGGTAGACCAGATGACTTCTGAGATCCTTTCTAACTACAGCACCCAATTGTAACCGAAAGTTCGGTCTCTGAACCCGTTGCCAATCCAAATAACGAGAACAGAGTCTTGAGTGGAAGAAGAAAGGTTTTTACTTGCCAGGCACAGGGAGCAAAGCAAGGGCTCATGCCTCAAAAATTGCTAGCTCCCCGATGAAGAATGGGTAGGGATTTTTATTTGGGGTTTTGGGTAGGGGCGGGGGAACATGTAGCTTGTGCAACTCGGTGCTTTTCCACCAGCCTGCGATTGGCCTTGAGAGGCTGCTTGCAGCCAGGCGGGAGGATGGTGAGATAGGAGGATGGCAGGTGGGCGTCCTTCGCCATTGTCTCTTGTCTTGTCTTCCTGTTTGAGGTGGGTTTGAGCGCCGGGAGTGAGGAGTTGAGGTCTGGGAAGCCTGCGCTCCATGACACTCTTGAGACAGCGGCTTTCCTGGCAAACTCAAGGACACATGATTAGCTAAACCTTAGTGTGCCTCCAACTCCAGGCCACCTGGGCTTTTAACAATGTGTAACTCCCATTTAGTTGTAAAGCTCAAAGAGTCCAAGTTTAAAGAAACAGGTATTTACATATGAGTGGAGCTAGAGAAGCAGGAAAGGGGGTGATGGGTTTTAGTTTTAACCCCATATACGCTGGGTTCAATGCCGGGGAACTGATATCAGGGCTGATTTTAAGAGCCTGTAATGAGTCTTACTTTTGAGAAGTTTGGTCCCAGCAAAACTCACAAATACAATCAGGCACCACTTAACGACAGGGACACTTTCTTAGAAATGCATCATTAGGCAGTTTCATCATTGTGTGAACATCATAGATGTGCTTACACAGACCTAGATGGTGTAGCCTACAACACACCTAGGCTATGTGGTACTAATCTTATGGGACCACTGTGGTATATGTGGTCCGTCACTGACCAAAACATCATCGTGTGGTAGATGACTGTACATTCCAGCTTGAATGAGGGTAGAGGAGAGAAAATGAGAGGCTCTTGGTGACACACTTCCATCCTCCTTATCCTCCTTGTCTATTGCTTCTACTCTAAGGGAAGAGGTAAGCGGTGGCTGCATTTCTAGTTAAGTTTAGGAAAATTCACTTTCCAAGAGGTTTACATTTTTATACAGTTTTATTTACGTTAAATCATGGGACAAATTTGGCTCATGATCAAAGGAGTCTTTATTTCATAGAATAATCTACAGTTGAGTTGTTCGAAACTGCAAGCTCCTTTCATGTCTTTACAAGTGGATTTGTTCTCACCAAAAATAATCCAATGAACTTTGAGGAGGTTTCCTACTTGAGAAATCAAGGCTCATAGGTTTAACTTCCTGGACCTTTGCTTGCTCAGCTTAAGTCCTTCACACAAGTACGTCAATTCCTCCTCATCTCCTTGCTTCTTACTCAGGATCCCTTTCCATCATGACAGTTGACCTGGGACTTCTGCAGAGAGATGGCCTCATGGGGCATCTAGATGGTGGTAGAGGAAAGACTTGTAGCCTGGGCGAGTCACTGGACTTTTGTCTGATGAAAGCTCTAGGGGTAGATGAGGTGGCCCCTATCATCATTCACATGATGTGAAGAAATTATCAGGTACTTTGTCCCCTGACAAAGATCCTGATCCAGTCTACCTCCTAGAAACTCAAGCAGTACCCACATAGTAGTCCTCTCTGCCCCATTGCCTGGCATCCGAGGTTTTGCTGTTTTGCTCTAACTACACTCCTGGTGCCAGATCCCCCTCTTTTCCCTTCTTTCCCGGTCTCTCCTCAATTGCAGAACATATATGTATTGTCTTCCACCAAAAAGTTTTATTTTATTCTCCTCTTTCATAAGACCCCTCAGTGCAATTTTAATATCATCCTAAATAATTAGCATGCATGCACACATACACGTGAGTGTACACACACACACACAGACACACACACAGCAGGGAGGGTTTGGTCTTCAGAAGTACAGTTGCTAGTAGGAAAAATGTATTTTATTCAAGAGAAGGTCACCTTCCTGTCCATAAGAGAAACTGACTTCTTCTAATGCAGCAAAGAAAACACCAAAGTCAGTTGAGTTGTTGACATTAGGGAAAAAAAGCAGGTGGGATATAAATACTCTGCTACATGTCCATGGAGGATCTAGCCAAAACAGCTTAATGACTCCTAGCTCAGAGGAGGGTTGGGAGTGCTCCAAGTTTGGCCAGGAAGACGGCAGAAGACTCCAGGAAGATGGTAGAAGACATCAGCAGAAGTGGTGCCTCAATGGACCCCACTTGACTGCCACCTTCAGCACATTTCCCCCAATCTCTGCTGCTTGTTTCAATTTCTTGCGTGGATTGAGTGGCCTGGTGGGGTTCTACCAAAAGTCCCAGATCGGCAGCTGGGCAAGCTCTCTGGATGTTTTTAGTAGATACGTCCTTTAAGGGGTCGCTGAAAAGAGCAGAGGGAAGAAGAGAAAGGTAAATGGCAAGGTTTGTGATGGCGAGTCTCCTTCTGAAGCCGATATTAGGATTCCCATCAGCAGGGCAGCTGCGTATGATTGTGTACCTTATTCTCTGAAAAGAGCACACAGCCAAAGGGGCAAGTTAAGGCTAAAATGCAGGCCTGGCACAGGATCCGTTTATCCAGAACGGGCATCTCTTCCAAGTCTCATGAAGGCACTGAATGGCTTAGCAATGTCTGCTCAGGGGTTGCTCTGAGATTATGCTGCTCCTGTCATCCCAACTCTCATAGTCCACAGGCTGTTTCCCTGTCCGGGAGAAGGCTGGAAGCAGCAGGACAAAAGCTAGCATCATCACCATGTTCACATCCTCCCGACCACCATCTGTACTCCTCCCTATGGACAGTGAAGTGGAAGGCAGCTTTAAAGGGAGAAAAGGGGTTGGCCTGGTGGCGCAGCAGTTAAGTGCGCATGTTCTGCTTCAGCAGCCTGGGGTTCGCCGGTTCAGATGCCGGGTGCGGACATGGCACCACTTGGTAAACCATGCTGTTGTAGGCGTCCCACATATAAAGTAGAGGAAGATGGGCACGGATATTAGCTCAGGGCCAGTCTCGCTCAGCAAAAAGAGGAGGATTGGTGGCAGGTGTTAACTCAGGGCTGATCTTCCTCAAAAAAAAAAAAAAAAAAAGGAGAAAGCATGGGGGCCGAGATGTTCAGGGAATTTGTTTCTTGTTTAGCTGCTGCCATCCCACACCGTGACTGTGAGCAGGTTGGCTAATCTCTTGGGTCTTGGCTTCTTCAATCCTAAAATGAAATCTATTGCAAATAAACTAAATGGAAGTTTACTGTGACAATGAAATAAAACCTATTCCCTGCCTTTCAGTCTTGAGGGACAATCAGATCCACCTCCATCCTGTTCTCTGCGCCCCCCCCCCCCCCCCACACCCAGCTTCAGGCAAGTGAGGACAGGATTCTTTGCGCTGTACCCAGACCCTGCTCCTTAAAATGTCACAGGGTATTTTCCCAAAGAAAATGTGCGTAGGGGCTTGCAGGGGTGGCCCTGAGCAGTCACAGACCCTGAGCCATTTTCTGTCTCTGCAGCATTCATCTTTGAGAGAGAGAGAGAGAGGAGGTGCTTACTGAACCTGTTCGAATACCTCCAAGCACCTGAACCATGACGCCGCCTGCCTGCGCTCTCTCCATCCCTCCGTCTGCTGCCCTCTGCTCAGGCCACGTCTGAGATAACTGGGGAAAGGCTGACGCCCTCAGCCAGTGAGCAGAGGCTGGATCAGACGTCACTGTCACCATGCAAATATGGTAGGTCCCTTTGCCCTTCAACCCAGCATCCCTTGCAGGGTGAAGCCTCTGGTGAGATCATTATTTGTTCCAACCTTCAGCTGCCAGGTGGGTGCTCCCGGAGCTCTCCATCTAGAAGCCCTCGGGACCGGAGATTTAGTAGCTGATCAGGCACCAGGGCTTCCAATTTACGGTTCAGAGAAAAGAAACCCTATTAATCTGGCACCTTTTATTCCACTGTAAATTCCAGCCATATTTAACTCAGCCACCATCAAGGTTTTCCCCTATCTGCCAGCAGCAGGCCCATGATATAAAGCTTGCCCATTCAAGGAGAAATTAAGATCCTGCTTAGTATTCAGAGGGTGGTTCCTCTCAGGAGCTTCCTTTTTGAAGTCCCCACCATCCCCATTTGGCAGGGGAGGAGCATCTCTGCTCTAATTTATGGAAGCTTTTTTGGTTCTGTGGCTGGAGGAAAAGAGACCTAGTTTCCTTCCACTTAGAAAACTCAGACTGTCTGTGCTGATGGCCTGGTGACAGTCCTTCCCCCTTGTGAAGCCCAGAGAACGAAAATGACTTGTCAAGGCCATGGGGCTCATAAGTTCCAGAGCCAGGGCCAGAGAAAGGAGGAGAGGGAAGGGAATTATTTTAATTAATTAATCAACTAATTTTGTGGGCATCGCCTACATTCTAGGCACTTTTGAGTAGTCTTTCCTATTAAATGCTGACAACTCTGCCAAGTCAGTGCTACCATCTCCACTTAACAGAGGAAGAAACTGAGGCTCTGACCACCCACCTGATAAGGAACAAGCCTGGGATTAAAGTCTCCAGCTTCAACGGCAATTCCTTCAGAGTCATCAACTGTTTCCTGAGGGCCTACTGTGCGCCAGGCACCACACAAGGAGCGGGGAATAAAGACGTGAACATGAGATCTCTGTCTTCCATTCTAGTGGAAAGAAACAGAAATCAGAGAGTAAATAATAATAAAATATCAGAATGATGAGTGCTCTGCAGAGAATGAAAATAGGATCCTATGATAGAAAGAGGCAACAATAGATTGAGTAGTCAGAGAAGGCCTCTTGGAGGAGGTGATATTTAAGGAAGCGTCTAGGGGCTAGAAAGAGCCAGCTCATGCAAAGGGACAGGAAAGGAGAATCTAAGCGGAAGTCATGGTCACCACAAAAGGCCCAAGGAGGGAATGACAGTGGCTGGTTCATGTCTGAGGAACAAGAAGAAGGCCCCTGTGGGAGGAAGTGAAAGTATGGGGTGAGTCCAGGGCCACAGGCAAGGGCCAGGCTGAGGAGTTTAGATTTTATTTCAAGTATGATGAGAAGCCATTAGAATGTTTTAAGTAGAAGACTGGCATCATCTTTATAATTTAAAAAGAGACATTGGCCCCAACAGCTTGAGATTGAATTGTTTTCCTAGCTAAGATTTCCTCAATACGACCCAGCTGAATCACTACTGGGTATTTACCCAAACAACTTGAAATCAATAATTCAAAGAGACTTAAGCACCCCTACCTTAATTGCAGCATTTTTCACAATAGCCAAGATGTGGAAGCAACCCAAGTGCCCATGGATTGATGATTGGATAAAGAAGACGTGGTATATATGTATACAGTGGAATACCACTTGGTCACAAAAAAAGATGAAATTGTCCCATTCGCAACCACACAGATGAAGCTTGAGGGCATCATGTTGAGTGAAATAAGCCAGACCGAGAAAAACAAACACCATGCGATTTCACTTATATGTGGAACATAAACAAACTTACAGACAAAGAGAGCAAATTAGTGGTTACTGGGGGAAGAGGGGTGGAGGGTGGGCACAAGGGGTGAAGGGGCATAGTTATATGGAATATGACAAATAATGTACAACTGAAATCTCACTATTTCATAAGCTGTTATGACCACAATAACAAAAAAAGTTAAGACAATAATAATAATAATAATAAAAGAGTTTCTCAAAGCCAAATGGGCCAGCTCCTCTCTGCTGTTATCTGGGGGGACAGCGCCTGCCATGGCTCCCAAAATTCTTGCCATCAAAAAATTATTTTCAGGCAAAGAAAGTAATAAACCTCTTAAAAATAAAAATGTGAGGGGGTTGGAACTCACTAAACCTGCGTCAGTCCTGGTACCTCAGAAACAGTTGACCAGACAAGTCATTCCCAGTTCATGGACCTGAGGTAACAAGACCCAAGACAGGGATGGGCTGATGGGCGAGGACACAGATGAGGAGCGGCCTAGACGATGGGCTGGGCCAGGAGTCCCTCGAACTCCAATAGCCTGAACAGCCAGCCTGCCTGACTCCCCCAGACACACTGCCTTACTCCAGTGTTTGAAAACTGTTGGGAAGTTGAATAAGTAACTTCTCATCTCTTGATACAAATTGGCAGAGGTAAATTTAAAGTCCCCAAAAGGTGACGGAAAGCAGAGTTCTCCTTCCACCTCACGCAGTAACTGGCCCTCTTCATCTCTTCACGGGGTTGCTTGGATGTCATACCGGGACCATTGGTCTGTCTGCACTAGAACGACATGGAGCACCACTGATCCTCTGGTGGAGCCAGGGAATGTGAATTTGCAGGAATGGCAGCATTTTGAGGCTCACCAATATTTGCGGACTGCTAGAAGCCCAGTGGGTCACCTTCTGTCGGCTGCAGGTGGAACCCCCAGTGGAGGATGCTTCAGGATAATGCTCGTGTCAACTCCTGCTCACAATAATTCACAACTCTACCCTTTTCATAACAAGGATCATCTCATTTGTCCTCAAAAGCCCTATGAGAAGGTAGGGTGGAATAGGATTATTTCCTTTTGAGAACTGAGGAAACAGAGACAGAAGTTTAGTGACTTGCCCACGGTCAGGTAGCAGGTAAGGAGTAAAGCCTGGATTTGAATCAGGCCCTCTGAGTTCAAACCCTGTGCTGTTTCCAATTGTAGAAATCAGCTGTCCCAGAATTGAGTAGCAATGCCCCATCTTTGCAGCACTGTGAATAGGCTGCAGAGACCCAGATGGCAGAGGTGCTGTTTGGAAAGCACCAAGCAGAAAGAGGAACTCTGTGTTCCGAGGGGCGCTTAATTGACCTGATTTATTTCAACGTGGATAAGGAACTACCAAGATCCTCGGAGTGCGGGAGTCCTGGTTCATTGTCCTCTCCCTGAGGCGGGTTTTAAAAGTCATAAAAGACTGGAATTTTATCTTTTGATGTCTACCCCTGTAGATTAACCAGTTTCCTGATCATACCGGCTCTCCCCTCCACCAGCACATGGAAGGGAGGGACTGAAGCTGTTTCTCAACATGGGGAGGAGGCAAGAGGAGAGAAGATGGAGATTTGGGGGGAATTTCTGTTTGTTCCTGAGCCAACTATGCTTGTCCCACTCTAGACCCTTCAGGGAAGGGAGTAGAATTAGTTCTGAGGGGCTTCAAAGAAAAATAACTAGTGATTGGCAAGTCTGAATCCTCTCCAAGTTGGAGTGAGTCACAGGAGTGGGAGTAGGAGGTGACAGAGATTTTTAACTCCTTCTGGGGGAGATGAGTCTGACCAGGCTAAGTCAAAGATCTTCAAATCCTAAGGTAGATAAGAAACATTGGATTTTATTAGAAATGCAGATTCCTGGGTCTATCAGCAATGAATCCCATTCAGGAGGCCTGAGATGGGGCCTCAGAATCCACCCTTTAGCAAGGATCATTCTATTAAGGTGGTCCACAAGATCATACCTCAAGAAAAACTTGACTGTCTGGGCCAGATCCAGGGCTAAGATTCCCGCAGATTCCCTTCCTAGTAACACTTTAGCTAGACAGAGACAGCTCATTTCCAGTAAGATCCTGACAATTCCTATAATTCACTGCTCTGTTCTCAGAGCTCAGCAGCTCCTCAATGTGGTGAGAAGGAGAATTCTCTTCCCTGCCTCTGACTGCCCTTTCCAGCTTCTTTTCTACCCTGTGACACTATCCAACCTTACTCCTTCCGTGCCCTTGTGAAATAGTCACCCGTGGATTCCAGACTACATAGGAAGTGAAGTGAGGCCTGGAGAGAGCTGTGGCCTAGACTGGTGGAGAAGTGCCCTACAAGGCTGATGATGAGGTTTATGGGAGAGCTAGAAGGTAGAAGCCAAACAGTCTTCAATGACAGCAGGATTTGGATGTTTCCATTGAGAAGAGCTAAAGTGAACTTGGGTGTGGAAAGCGAAGAGGCTCTAAGGCTACGGAGTTGAACATATCATCCACATAGACTTTGAAGTTGCCCAGACAATGATAGGAAATGGCTTGCAGACGAAGACCATAAGCAATGCTGAATACTTCAATAAGAGATGGCCATGCCACCAGGTCAGTAGATGACAGCAAGCTGTGGGCGTCAAAGGAAGAGGGGCTGATGAAGGAACAAAGTTGAATAATAAACGTAGAAAGTAGGAGTGAATGTCTAGAGGATGTCAACCTGGTCTCCATGCTGGAGCTGGAGGAAGGGTATCAGTAGAAAGCAAAACAAGGAAAATGAGTAACTTCCAAGCAGAGGGTTGCAAAGGAGGTGGTCCTAACAGGCGGAAGCCAAGTGTCAGTTAACACAGTATCATGTAATGATTTAGGAATCAGAGAGACCTGGGTTCTAGCCCGGCTCTGCCAATTTCTAGTCATGCAATCTGGGGAAAGTCACTCTATCTTCCTTTGTCTCATTTTTCTTATCTGTGAAATGGAGATACAAATAGTGCCTACCTTATAAGTTGTCTGTAAGGGTTTCATAAATATTGTATGTTGGGTAATCAGCACAGTGCCTGGCACATACTAAGTGTTCAATAAATGTCAGCTATTATTACTAATATTAGTTTTGAAAATCAATGTTTGGATGGAATAATCTAGAAAAAGTATGAGGGTGGGGAAAAATTGCTTGGCAATTTTGACAGAGACTGGCTAGATGCTCATCTATCTCATTTCTTCTTCCTGGGCACACAGAAAGACTACCTTTCCCAGCCTCCTTTGTAATGCGCTTGGATCTTACATGATTAAGACATTTCTTTGAAGTCTTTTTGAATGTTTTCTGAAGAACATGTATCAGGTACAAGAAAACAACCAATTTCCAAACCAAAAGGAATTATAAGGGCGGAATAAATGCAAATAGAAGATTCAGTTCTCTCCTTTGAATTGGTAATAAGGCTGCTTTCCCTCCTTAACTGCTCCTGTGGGCAAGGCTCCATGTTCTGCTGATCATGGGGCAGTTCAGAGATAGCTCCTGTTCACTAGGTAGTGGAGAATGGGATTGACCTGGAGCATCACGGTAAAGAGGTGATTCAGCAAAATGCCTATGACATGAGTTATCATCTTCACAAAAGATGCCATCGCCATTCCCAGCACACACCCTGAGTTGTTTTTTCTGACACAGTCATATTCTCGCCAAGTTCCTGAATCACTGATAGGTCCCATTTTCGTGAAGGCTGTTGAATGTGTTGAGAAGCATGAGTGGGGAGCACGACAAAGTTGTGCGACTCATACAGCAGAACAAAACCCACATCCTTGACTTCTCTAGTGCTATGTTGTAATCCTTTGAACACAACCCCATAATCTTGACAGAGTGTATAAGTGGGGACCCTCCAATACAGAGTGAAACTCTATATGTATTTATTTAACCAATATTCATGGAGTGCCTTATAGGTGCAACACTACATTAGGTGCTAAAGGTTTGATGACAAACAACTCAGACAAGGTCCCAATTTGCTTGGAAGATAATTATTAAAACAAGCTACTGTATAGCAGTTAAGTACTAAGGATGTTTGGATAGGGGAAGTGCTATAAGGATAGATGTAATGAAAGTCAAATCACAGTATCCCCTTTATCAATGCCCTGTGACTCTAATTACCCTGGGCAAGCCTTTCGTATGTGTGTGACTCTCAGTTTTGTCATCTATACAATGGATTATCACACTTCTTTCTTAAGAATCTTTGAGATAGTGTATGTGTAGCATTCTGTAAAGTGTATATTCTTGCCCAAATATAAGAAAGTATTGCTAAGAGAGTCTCAGTCTATCTTTCCTTCATGCTGAATGGTGAGAGAACTTCCTGATGGTTTTGTGTGTTATCAAAGTCAACAATGCTAAAGTTCCTTTCTGGCTGAGCCCCAGGCAGACAGGAATCACCAGCTAGAAGCACTTCTCTAAGGTTCATTCTCAGTCTCAGCTGTTTGCACTCTTTCTGGATGTGCCCTGAGCTCCTTGGCCGGCTGTGCTTTATCCCTACTCTCCTGTCCCTTTTCAGTACGCTAACAGAGCTAACATACTATAATCTTCTCTCCTTTATTACTCACAAGTGACGCTGAGTACCAGCAGCATTAGTAGCCACTGGGTGTTTGTTAAATGCAGACTCATGGGCCTTAATCTATACCTCCTGAATCAGAAACTAAATTTTCGCACAATTCCCAGATAATTTAATGTGCACTAAAGCTTGGGGTACATTGGCTTAGAACATAAGTTGATTTCTACCCAACTGCTTAGTTCTTTCATTCTAAAAATAATGACTTTGCACTACTGTGTGCTGTCACTGTGCTAGGTGTAGGAGTTACACTGTGGAGCTCCTAGAACAGCAGGGAAACATCTATTTGAAATCTTTTTGGAGTGATGCAGGTTACAGGCTAATAAGAAGTGGCAGTAACTGACTCACAGACAAATCAATGTGGCAGAATGTGAGAACCGCTCCGATATGGATGACGAAGAGCTGTGGGAATAAGGGAAAAGTTAAGTTGGCGTGGGCAGCTGAGAAAGACTTCGCAAAGGAGGCAATGCTTGGGCTTAACATTGAAGGATGAGTAAGAACTGGATGGGTGGAGCAGTGTGAGAGGATAAAACTCTCAGCCAAGGGACAGGGATGATGGACGTCAAAGCAAGAGGAGGCCTGTTCTGCTCTTGGCTGGAGGCCCAAGCTCTGCTCTCACCATGGGAAAGCTCTCCTCCAGTTGGTGCTCTGCCAACAATCACCGTGAGGCCTTGGGCAAACCACCGCTTCTGTCTGAGTCCCAACTTCATCTAAAACTTGTGGTTGGATTACAACTTAGCAGTTTTCAAAATGGAGAGAATCCCTTTAACTTTCAGCAATGGCCAAAGGAAATGGAGAAGAGGCAGGACACTGGGCTGGCCATTAGAACATCTGCCAAGTGTAATCCTTTCCCACCAGGGGCTTCCACTTAGCTTTAAAAGACAGCAGAGGTGAAGTGGGATTTCACATATTTAACAAGTATGAAAACCATGGAAGGAAGTGACTTCTAAGGTCTCCAGCCAATGTTAACACTGAACGCTTACTCAGTTTTTCAACAACTCTCTGGGTTACCACCTAGCTTGGATTTTCAACATTATGGCCAGAGGCATCCTCTCACTATATGTCCTGGAGCTAAAATTTTCCTACTTTCTTTTTTAAGAATTCCTTTCCTAAATGAAACCACACAGGAAAAACCTAATATGAAGAAGAGATCAAAGAAATAAACAGATTTCTGGGCAGATTAAGTCTTCACTATTCAGTGGTACTTTTTTATATGGGGTCTCCTTGCCCCTATCACCACCCCACCTCCGGCCCTTCTGTAGATCCCCAGGATTGAGTGTAAAAAAGGAAGGACTCCAAGGAAGGGATTCAAGCTGAGACGAAGGTTGCAGTAAGTCCTGGAGCTTTGATAGTAGAGAGCTTCCCTAGAGACAGGGACGGTGTGGGGCTGGGAGCAATAGCTTAAAGGGAATTGGGGAATGGAAAAAAAGAAAAGGAGAGGAACAGATAAAAGAAATCAAATAAACAAAAAGGAAGAAAAAGATAAGAAAAGAGAACTCCCTAAAAGGCCAATTAAGTAGTCTGAAGGAATACTATATGAAGCTTTAGTGCCTGCTGCACACACAGCCACCTTTTGTAGAAAGTTGTCCTGATCCATCGTTTTCCACTTACTTGTGATTATGGATTGAATTGTGTCCTCCAAAAAAGATATGTTGAAGTCTTAATCCCAGCATCTCAGAACGTGATCTTATTTGGAAGTAGGGTCATTGCAGATGTAATTAGTTAAGATGAGGTCATACTGGAGCAGAACGAGCCCCTAATCCGAAATGACTGGGGCCTTTATAAGAGAGAAGAGATACAGAGACAGAGATACAAAGGGAGAACACCATATGACGATGGAGGCAGGAATTGAAGTGTTGCATCTGCAAGCCAAGGAGTGCCAAGGATTACCAGCAACCACCAGAAGCTAGGAAGAGACAAGGAAAACTTCTACCCAGACTCTCAGGAAGCATGGCTTTGTAGACGCTTTGATTTTTGACTTCTAGCCTTCAGAACTGTGATAGAATAAATTTCTGTTGTTTCAAGCCACCCAGTTTGTAGTACTTTATTATGGTGGCCCTAGGAAACCGATACACTTACTGTGGAACTAGCAGTAGGTTTTGCTAGAGAAATCATCCATGCTACTCAGCAGATGGCTTGGGCATGAGCGTTGACACACGAGAGCTGGTGCCTCAGAGCCAACCTGGCACTCTGTCCAGTTGGGATGTTCCCACTTAGTGATGGCAAAGCAAGGCAATCACACCCTTCTTTGGAGCCACATAAATGCAGATAGAACAAAAGAGAGAAAGCAGATAAGAGCTCAGCTCACCCCAAGTCACTGTTTGCCAAAGAGAATCCACTGTCAGTCAAATCCGTGGCCAGAAGGAAGGGGCATCCCCTACCGAAAAGAGATCTTTAGAGTAACAGATGAGCATAAGTAAGAATTCCCCCAGAAGGATACGTGTTGTAGGCAGGTTGTAAAATAAACCAGCTGCAGGGGTGAGGCGTCCCTTAGAACCACTGGAATGCCTATGCTTGCAGGCAAGGAGAAAAGAATTGGAAGCAAATGTGCAAGAAGAAGCATGGGTGAAGGAGGGAGGGACTACAGAATGACCAACCATCCCAGATTGCCCAGCATAGAGGGGGGTCCTGGAGCATAAGACTTTCAGTTTTAAAACTGAGAATCCCAGGCATGTCAGGATGAGTTGGTCATCCAATAAGAGAGAGTGAAGGAGCTGAGTGGAAGAAGAAAGTTTTGCATGATGGAAGAAGTTATCAGCCCCTGAGAATATATAAGCACAAGCAATCTAGACAGATCCAGATCAATCCAGATTTGGGGAGCCCTTGGCCTTCTTATGGTTTGGCCAGATGGGCATATCAGTGGATTTAGGGGAACTGGTACTCAGGATTCACTCAGAGCCTCTACTCTGCCCAAAGGCTTGGGAAGGGAAGGGTGGGTGACATGAGCATCCACTTCTGCAGGATGAAAGAAAGTTTGCCCATCAGGCAACGTCTCCAAGGGGAGAAGCCCTTCACACTGAACTCGCCAACATGTCTTCTCATCCCGTGGGACTGTCCACCATATTCCTAAACCCCACAGGAAGCCTTGTAGGGAGGGAGCCTAAGGCCCTATTCACAGAGATGCTTTTCCTTCTCTCCTAGTTCTTCACCCCATCCCGGCCACAAATCTTACGTGGCATGCTCTCAACGATCTGTGAAAACTGTCTTTTACCAACTTATCCCCACCAACTGAGAGAAATTCCCCAGTTTACGCTTCTATATTCTCCCAGGTATATGCCCATCACAGCACTTTTCAGAATGGAACACAGTCATTGATTTTCTGTTTGACCTCCTCTGCTTGAGAACAGTTTCCTTCATAGCAGGGCCCGTACCTTGCTCATCTTTGAAACCCCAGGGTCCAGGAAATGCCTGGAATGTAGGTTGTGCAATGTCTGGCAAGTAAGCTAATTAATTAATTAATGTTAGTTAACATTGATCAGCATGCTCTTTCTCTTTGAGTGAAGTATCTATTACCTGGCACTTTCTGGATTTGTGGTGTATCAGTCATTAAGCCATCTGCATGCAGTTAAAAAAAAAGGAGGGGGGGGGGGGAGAAAGAAGGAAACACATCAGAGCCTTTACAGCCTCAGAGGGCTCCCTGAGTGAGCAGTCACTGTGGCCAGCTCGAAGGGCAAGCCTGAGGTCTTGTGCCAGGGCAGTGACAACAGCTCTGGCAGTGGATACAGACCCCTATGCACGTTACGACAGATGTGCGTGCAGATCGTCATACCCTGATGATTCTACTTCGTCCATGCTCACTTGATGACTGTGGTTCTGAAAGAAGAAAAAGAAACTGAGCTGGGAAAAATACCAACTGCTGAGCTCCAGACAGAAGCTCAATAAAAGAGAAACAGGATGGTATAAATTGGCTAACAGAACACTTGGCTTGAACACCCCATGACATTAATCATATCTTGTAAAGAAGGTCCATGATGATGAGGTGGTGGACCTGGGCTCTGATCTCCCTTCCACTACGGTGTGTCTTCAGTTAGGTGGTCTAACCTCTCTGAGCCTCCAGTAGCCCATCTCTAAGTTCAGCTAATAATCCTTCTGCCCCAGGTCCATTGGGGAGACATATGAAATAACACATGCCAGACATCTTGAAGTCTTCTAGAGAGGCGTCCTAGAGAAATTCAAAGCAGAGAATTTTCTCTGCCTTAAAATGACTCCCAGAGCCCCAAGGACAATTATTTTAGAAAACCTACTGATGGATTAAAGTTTATGAATCTGAAAGCTAATGTACCTTCCTCTCTAAAGAGCAGGGCACTGCAGGCTTTGGGGTTGCACAGAAACTCAAACACTCGTGCGAGAAGCCTATGAGTAAATAAAGCTTATCTTTTGTAAAGAATTGGAATGTGGAAGCATTCTACTCGTAGACCAGCACTGTTCAAAATTCTTTTGTTCTGCAATTTAAAAAAACATAGGCCTAATGTTTCACTGACCTCCTGTGGGCATAGGAAAGAAGTACATTCACCCCACAGATCTAAATTTCCTGGTATGAGCTAAGGGAGAACATCTTAAATCTATCTTCCTCTCGGAAAATTGGCCCTGTATTTACAAACCTCCTGGGAATAAGATTCCACATGTTATTTCATTTTGGTCCAGGATCCATCAGGCCCTTGTGGTAAGTTCCTCCTGATAATTTAAATGGTACTTGAGTCCATTTTATAGATTCCTGAAACAGCAGAGCAGGCAGTGTACAACAGACATCATCGAGGAGCTGACTGAAACGTACACTCCTGAGCTCCACTCAAAGATTCTGAATTTGCGGAACTAGGGTGGACCTGAGAATCTGTATTATGTAATGAAGTACCTGGGTGATTCAGATTGGATCTCACTTAAGATACCAACTTGCCCAACCCCCTTGTTTTACAAACGAGGAAACTGAACGTACTGAGAGATTAAGCTTCTTGCCCAAATTCACAAAGCAAATCTGGAACTTGACACTGGCTTCTGACTTAGTCTTAACTCTGTAATTTGCAATCAAAACAGTCACCATTTATTCAGCAGCACTTATTCGTTGGCTACCATGCTGAATAAGTTGCCTTGTAGCATCCTTTTATCAACTCTGTGGAGAAGATGGAGTGTATTATTACCCCATCTTATAGGTGAGGAAACTGAAGCTTAGAGTGGGGACATGACACACAGCTAGTTAAATGCAGAGCAAGACTCAAACCCAGCACATGTGACTTTAAACCCGAGCTCCCACCCACTGCCCCACTCTGTCTCAGAAGCACAGCACAGACATTAATCTTTCGTGGCTCTCTTAAGGGCAGCAGCTTCCCACGGTTTGAAATAAAGTGATGCCCACGTGGCCTCCAGGGGCACACGTTAACAAACCCTCACGCTTCCTTCAATAGAGGGGATCTTCATGATGAGGGGTCTTTGTAAATCTCAACTTAGAGAAAGAATCTCCCTCACCACATCCCAGAGAAACTTGTACACAGAATCAGCTAGCGCTTTTTAATCTACCGGAAGATCAAGCTGAGGTTGCAGGCAGAGCCCCTTCAACAAGCACCAGCCCATTGAAACGGGAATATAGAGAGCCGTTCAACTAGGGAATAGCAGGAAAAAACAAAGGCTCTCTAGAGGGATGGGTCCAAGATCCAAGATCCAAAATTCCTTCAGAGGAAGTAACACTGTTAATGGATCAAAAGAAGAAACAGGGGACCAGCACCATGGCATAGTGGTTAGGTCCAGCACTGCACTTCAGCGACCCAGGTTCGTGGGTTCAGATCCAGGGTGCAGACCTACATCACTCATCAAGCCATGCTACATACAAAATAGAGGAAGATTGGCCCAGATGGTAGCTCAGGGCAAATCTTCCTCAAGGTAAAAAAGAGGAAGATTGGCAGATTGGCAGCAGACGTTAGCTCAGAGCAAGTCTTCCTCACACACACACACAAAAAAGCTTGGGGCTGGCCTGGTGGCATAGTGGTCAAGGTCATGCCCTCTGCTTTGGTGGCCTGGGTTTTGTGGGTCAGATCCCAGGCACGGACCTACACACCACTCATTAAACCACACTGTGGTGGTGTCCCACAAATAAAGTGGAAGAAGATTGGCACAGATATTAGCCCAGTGACAATCTTTCTTAAGTAAAAAGAGGAAGATTGGCAACAAATGTTAGCTCAGGGCCAATCTTCCTCACACACACAAAAAAAGAAGAAACAGGATTATTCTAATGCACCTATTTCTCTCATTAAGCCCTGTATTACTTATCTATTTCTGTGTAAGAAGTTATCCCCAAACTTAGCAGTTTAAGACAAACATTAATCATCTCACAGAGTTTCTGAGGTCAGGAATTTGGGAGCAGGTCTGCTGAGTGGTTCTGGCTCAGAGTCTCTCCTGAGGTTACAGTCAGGCTGCAGGCCAAGGAGAGAGTGTACCAAGTTCCCCCATCCTGGAATGGCCTCTCCGTTCTGTTTCTCTCCTCCAAAGTATGCCCTTAGGGCTCGCTGAAGCCTTGCCTCCTCTCTATGTCCTTACCCACTGCAACCCTCATCTCTCTCCCCTTGTGCAATCCTCTACCACCCAATCGCAATGCCTTGCAATTTCAAAGTAGTTATAAATCACACTGTGCTATTTCATGGGTTCAGATTTTTCCTTTCTCTACAGTATAACCTCTCTGAGGAAGGGAACCATAACTAGTTATCTCCTTATGCACCTATTATAATGCATGGTGTATAATAGACATTCAATATGCTTGAATAAATTATCATAAAACCCATGGTAAAAAAGTAGGATTGGAGACCTATCTGCACACTTGTACCTACACCTGAGAGCACTTTCTCTTTCAAATGCACACACGCACGTGTGCACGCACACACATCTATCTATAGAGCAGGCTCAGAAAGTGAGGGTGGTAGAAAGGACAACCAAAACCTGGTAAAATTAGACCATCCTGGTGATTTTAATCCATTCAAAGGAAGGAAATAAAGACTTCTACATAATGATGACAGATTAAATACACACAGTTACATTTGTTCCCGAACCTGACTAATCTGACTGCAAAGAGATTTAAAGTGTAAACTCTTAAAGACAATTAAAAAGGCACAAGCAACAACATTTTAGATGCTGGAAAACACGTAAAAAATAGTAACTTAGTGACTTAGCAAAAAAAGTTAAACCCTAAGCTGATAGTAGAGAAATCCAACAAATGAAGCAGTTAACACTGAGGAAACTCCAAAATCTCAGGGATTGGCAGCAAAGGCAATTCTGGAAGTGGGGCTGATGGTGGAAGTGAAAACAGGAGGACTGGCCTGAAGTCTACTTAGAAGCAGTTACTCTTAGAAACACACCTCGAATGAAAAAAGTAAATTATAGAACTACATATAGTATGATCCCATTCTTATAAGGTTCAAAACAAAACCAAAAGCATGCATTGTTTATGGATATATACACATGTGATATATGCTTTAAACTATTTTTTAAAAGCAGGGAAATGACAAATACAAAATTCATGATAGCAGTTACCTCTGGGTTAGGATGGTACAAGAGGCAGGGAGATGGGAAAGAGATGGAGCACAGAGGTAGGGGCAAAAATATTTAGAATGTTCTAGTTCTTAATTCATGTTCATCCTATTAATAAGCTTCATAAACTATATATGCATTACTTGTATGCTTTTGTACATAATATTTGTATACTGTATTTTCTATAAATATTACATAATTTTAAAAAGAAAACAGAAAACCAGATCTCTTCCACCTGGGTGACTGCCTCTTCCACACCCCAGAAGACTGGACATTTAATCTCTAAAGAGACTAAAACAGAGAGTCTTCGCAATGGTAGATACCAACCAGGGGTGAAGACAGGGGTCATACTGTAAAAAGGCACAAAATGAACATTAATATTCCGTATTTTGTGAGCTTTAGCCTTCTCCCTCCAATCGGTTTTCAGAATACACACAGCTAGTCCTGTTAGATAGATGTTTGAAAGACTTTTCTTGGAGAATCTAGACAGCCCAAAAGGAAAGAATTAAAGATTTTCATATTGGAGGTTTCCCAGCAAAAGACCCACACTGGCTGCCTTATAGCTGGAGCTCAACAGTAACAAGCCTCACCTACGTGCTCAGAGATTTCAGTTTACTTTTTAGTGCTTGTTCGTAAATACAAGACAGCCAAGGGTTCCTAAACATCTGAGGGGATCCTCCAAAGGGAAAGAAGGACACAAAAAATCAAAGCAAAAATAATAAGTTGCAGGAAACACAGACAATTCAAGGAAAACCAAAAATTTAAAGTTTTGCGTCATCAGTGTTCTCAGAAAGATAACAGGAAAGATATTGTATCCATGAAACCGAAACAGCCCACTGTTGTAAAGGAAAATTAAGAGAATAAGAAAAATTTAAAAGATGATTGCAGAAATAAAATATTTTAATATGAACTTAAAAGTTAAATTGAGACAATTTCCTAGATAGTAAACCAGAGGGGAGAAGGAGAGAAAGAGAGAGAGATAGCAGAAGGGAAACTGGAAGAAAAAGAATAAAAATATTAGAAGACCAATTTAGGAAGTGCAATATTCAAACAGAAGGAATCTAGAAAGAAATGACGAGAAGACATGAAAGCAACCATGAAACAATTCAAGAGAATTTTCCAGAACTGAAAGACATGAGTTTCCAGATTGAAAGAGTCTACCAAATACCCATCAAAATAGAAATGGATAAAAACAAATTCACCCTGTTATATAAACATGGCATTTCAGAGCGCTCAAGAAAAAGAAGATATCCTACAATCCTTTTGGGGGAGTGGGGTGGGGGAGGTTTAAATTAATACAAGTATTGGTCATTAAAATGGCTTTGGACTTCTTAACAGCAACACTGGGAGGTAAAAATTGTGGGAAAGCCATCGAAATTCTGAAGGAAACTATTTTCCACCTAGAATTCTATACCCAACAAAACTATCAGTTAAGTATGAGAGAATAACAGTGCTAATTTAAGAAAGCCAAGGGCTCAAGAAATTTGCCTCCTATGCATCTTTCCTCAGGGAGCTGTTAGAAGATATAAGATTGACTGCCTTTCTCATAGTGATTCTACAGAATTTTGGATTCTAATGTTCTGGAATCTATGAGAAAATTAAACCTAAGGCTCTAAGGTAGTGATTCCTAAGCTTTTTTTTTATTTCAGGACTTCTTTATATTCTTAAAAAAAATCCTTGAAGATCTCAAAGAGCTTGGTTCATATGGACTATATGTAGTGATGTTTACCATATTAAAAATCAAAACTGAGAAAAATTTTAAATTGTATTTTAAAATAATAGTAATAAGCCTATTACATGTTAATAACACAACATATTTTTATAAAAATATTTTTCATAAAATAATGAGGATAGTGCATTGTTTTATTTCTTGTAAATCTTTTTAATGTCTGACTTAGAAAACATTTGGATTTGTGTATACTTCTTTATTTACTCTTTGGTGATATGTTCTTGGGATGAAGTAAATGAAGAAAATTCAGCTGCATAAAGGAAGGATAATTTTATCGCCTTTTCCAATAATTGGGGATATTCTTTGATTCTATGCCAAAATGCAACAAATGGTAGTTCCTTAAAGGTTAGCTGTAATGTAGAATCTGAAATTGTATTGGAGAACTTTATGTATTCTGTTACGCTAAAATCTACTGGTCTGTCTTACACTTTGAATGGTTCTTTTACCCATGCATGATTTTATAACGGTATGCACTTGGCATTTGGAAAATATTACTTCACTGAGTTGTGCTGATCTTCCAAATGTTGACACATTTCACTATACAGCATCAAAACAAGTCACAATCATTAATATCACCATCAAGCTCCTCAGAAAAATCTTCAAGACTCGGGGAGTTGTCAAGCTCACAGTGGTAGAACAGGTTTTCCAAACTTCTAATTTTCACTTGAAAGCTCAATTTTATCATAGGCAAGAAAATCGTCAGTTGTATTCCTTGAACTGATTGGCCCACTTCAGGCATTATTAAAAAAAAATCTGCAAAACACTCAAGTCTGGATAATGATAGTTTGTCTATCAGTCATTCTTTCAAGTTAAAACGGTGTTTGATGGAAGAAGCCGCTGGTCAGCCCACAACCCCAGCAATCATACAACTGCTTTTCCTCTACATGTTCATGGTCCTTTGGTATGCAGCAGATGTGCTTTATGAATACTTCTTAATTTGTTACACAAAATATTTTTTAAAACCTTATGCAGGAATTCTTAAGGGAAATCAACTTTGTTTTCCAGCAAATGTGTGGTGGTGAAAACTACAATGATTCCCAGCACAGTTTGATGCCACTGCTCGATTAATGCTAAGGTACCAGCAGTTTTACACACCCCTGCTTTTCCATAGTCAGGGCAAATGTCAATACAGTGAAAAAGGAAAATAATGTCTTAGTATGAGAATGAAAAGAGTTTCGACTTCATGGATCTCCTGAAAGAGTCTTAGAGACATCCAGCGATTCAAACGTGACACTTTGAGAACCCCTGTCCAAAGGCATCCATTGTATGTAATGAATGAATTAATTTCTCTCCCATGCATCTACAATGGCACCAGTTGTATACCATCCTTGGAAGAATTGAGAAAATTGTCACTCAAATCACATTCCTGATTTTGTGGTTCAGATGAGGGATCCCTTTTGAAAAAGACTGCTAATGTGTTCATGTTTATCTTAGAAACAAAATAAAATCAAAATGAATCAAGAGAGGTAAATTAGGACTATCAGATTGCAAGCCCAGACTCCTGCACACAGAGACTCGGCCACACCCACCAGCTCTCCTGGCACTTTCCTCTGCTGTCTTACCATGATCAGGACTGACCAGGAAACAGATGAGGCTACAAAGTTGAGGAGCGAGAACTTGTGACATAGACTCTCTCTAGTAATCACATAGCCAAGAAGCCATGACTGGAAGCAGGAGACCTGGTGCTTACGCTCTCTGGTGTGATGTGGGAGAAATTGCCCAGGCTGTGCCAAGCCCAGTTCAAATCTGGATTCCGCCTCTTACTAGCTGTGGGACCCTGGCCAATGCATTCTAACCTTTCTCTCTCCTCTTCTATAAAATAGCAATCATGACATCTATCCTCAAGGGGCTTTGAAACTATTAAATAAAACAATGACTATCAAAATAATGACTATCTCTGATTTTGTACAGAGATTGCCTATTAATGTGATATGCACAAAGTATAAGTACAGGTCCCTGACCCCAAGGAGCTCGTGACTATGTTGGGGAGTCAGAATAACACACACAAAAGAAGAGGTGGCAACACCAGACCCCAGACAACCAGTTACTGATTCCAAGGTCTTGATTAAAGGAATCCTAAAAGCGAGGAGCCGCTCCTCTCATTAGCCACATGGTAACAACCGTGGGACACTTACCATTCTCTGTCATCCCTGTGCTGATTCTCAGGAAAGCCAGAAAAATAGCTAACCAGGCAGAAGCCATGGAACAGAGGTGGCGACCTACACAGTAAATGCGGCTCAAGAGTTCCAAAGACCTGTCTGCCCAAACAGGGTCTCTTCCACCATAAAAACACTCTTTAGGATAAATCACTGTATCCTGAAGGCTCTTGTTTAAAAGAGAAAAAAATTGGTTTGAGTGAGTGACCATTAACCAGGGTTTAAGTGGTTTTACCGGTAGGATATCTGAGAAAGCGTATTTCCCACATCTCCTGAGGGCCGGATGCTGACATCTGCTTCTTTATGGTCAGGGGAAGTCAGGAAAGGCCTTGCTCTCCTGGAGGACCCAGCTGGGATGTGAGGCCCTCGGTCTCTATGGAACACCCAAGGCTCTAGAAGTTTCAGGACAACAAATAGGAAGGTTGATACCAGGAGACCTCACTTCCTTTTTACATTTTACTGAGGGAGTGAGTTCCTAAGAAGAGAGAAGGGAGAACCTCTGCTAAGGGCGGGGCCTGGATTCTCTGCTCCATAGACAGTCCTGCACCAGGGGGTGGGAAGTTTGACATCCCTTCAAACACTTCCAGAAGCCGCAAAGGAAAGGAGCTCCCTGCCGCAGAAGGTGGATTTTCTGCATGCTGAGGGAGAGAACTGGGCTCAGCATAGATGTCACATAGACAATGTGCCTTTCATGCACGGAGGTCACCAGGAAGGATGAAACAGCCACTCGTGAAAGGGAGAGCGAGTTAGAGATCAGCTATGCCCATGTTCCACCATCTGCTGCTGAGCAAGAGTAATGAAAATGGAGGGGAAACCTGTTGACAAGTTAATAACAGGGCTAAAATCTCAAAGGGTAACTGAAAAATGGTCCATCATCAATGTAGAACAGAAGGCAGCCCTCAGGAAATGCCCCAACAGACGCGGAGATGAAAGAGAAACAGGAAGAACAGTGGGGGATCTGAAAAGCCTGCAGGGGAGTTTTGCTCACATCTGCTTTTTTCTTATTTTCTGACCCAGGGAGACTGGTTGGTAGAATCACCCATAGCAAGCTCTGGTCATCAACCACAGGGAGGCTGCCTCAGCCCTGAAGTCTCCGGAACCTGGATGCTTTGGAAACTGAGCTCTGCTGCGTCGACGTCAAACAGCCTGGCTCAAAATCTTTCTTCCTTCTGCTTTTGGAGGTGAATTCAGATGCTCAGCAGAGCTCCCAGCAAGACAGGGCCATGCAGAGGGCATGGTGAGCACAGACTCCACCGCAGGCTTGGCACCCCGATGGCAGGGATGAGGCAGGGAGGGCACTAGTTTTAGGGGTATTGGTTGGGTATTTAGCTGGATGAGGGAGGGACTGTGAGAGGAGGGGCCAGAGAAAGCAGCCTGCCACAGGTAATCAAAGCCTGCTCTCTCTCTCCCATCCCAAAATATGCCCTTATGAATCTGCAATGGCTCCCCAGTGCCGGTTTCTCCAGGACAAACTTCCTAGTTTCTTACAGGGCCTTTTACAACTTTGCCCCATCTTTCCAGCCTCACCTCGCTGGACCCTCTCCAATTCTCCTTTTCCTCCAGCCACACAGAACTTGTCCCCTCTCCATGAATATTCCAGCCTTTGCAAGTTCTGTTCCCTCTGCTTTAGCAGCCCTTTTCTTCTTTTCCTCTAGAGCAATTTCAACATATCTGTCAAGGATCAGCTCTGTGAACTCAGCCCTTTGCTTTTTGTTCCTCCTAGGACATTCCCATTGCATTGAAAGTATCTGTTTATCTGTTTAATACTAGTCTAATAGTAATGATAATATAATAATGATAATCAGCATCATCAACTGAATGCTAATTGTGTTTGCGGCACTGGGCTAGATATTACATATATAATCTTCGCACCTCACATTAGCCTGTACAGTTATGCCAGTAGCACAGGCACGATTCAAACCCAGGATGACCTGTGCCATGAGACAGAGCTCTTCAATGACGGGGACCATGCGTTATTCATTCCTGAACTCCAAAGTTATATCAGACCCTCAAATAAATACTTGTAAAAGGAAGAAATAGGGACAGGTAGGGGAACTTCACTCATATTAACTGCCAACATCAGCTGAGTGTTTATCACTGGCCAGGCATGACACTTAGCACTTTACTTACCTTCAGTTCGTTTAATTTTTGCCCAAATACCTGTGAGGTAGGCACTATTATTATCAGCATCTATCATGGTACCCGGCAAGTAATAGATGCTCAGTTAAACATGTTGAATGAGTTCATCTCCATTTATAGATATGGTAACTGAGGCTTGGGAATAATAAGCATTTGGAGGACACAGGGTAGAAAGCAGCATAGCTGAGACTGGAATCCAAGTGCATGGTAGGAAGGCTGGCAAGCAACTGCCTCTCCCCTTAACATTATTAGTCTGAATGGAGTGCAGTGTTTGAGATTTCCTAACGGGACATGGGGAGTTTCCTGAGGTGAGTTTGCTCTGTAGTCTGCTTCAAAGCTGATGGCTGCTGGAGATGAGCCCTGGACAAGGGAAGCCTGAATTCTGGTATTGGCTCTAGCGCCAGACAGCAGAATAGCTTCAATGAGTCAAATGACCTTTCTGAGTCCAGTTCCTGCATCAGCAAAGCAGATTTGTTTATAGGCTCAAATGCCAATATGGACAAAAGTAGAAACTGTGCTGTAAGCATAAAGTTCGGACACCTGTGATTACGATAATGATTACAATAACTAGCATGACTAAGGCCTGATAAAGGGCTCTTGTGTGCTCACTGGCTCTCAGGCAAGACAGACAATGTGGGGAGCCAGCAGTTGCCCCACAACCCCCTCCAGCAGGCAGCTTTCAGAAAGTCCAATTAGCAGCCTTGCACCCTGCCTGGTCTAGGGCAACTCTGGATCCCTGGAGAAGCTGCCATCATCTCTCTTCCTCTGATTTTATTAGGACCATAATTGTACATTTCTCCGCTTATCTGTGGTGATGAAAGAGCATCATTGTTTCCATAATGCATGGCTCAGGGAGTGAAGCTACGGCTCCGTGCATCACTTCTCATTGCAATGATGCGGCACCAAAAAGCCATCCTTCATCATGTAAAAAACACTCTCCATACCGCAGTGTCTCTATTTGCAACAGCCTCTGCGATATTCATGTGATAGATCATATATTTGCCTGAATCAATATTTCCCTGACACTAGGAAGCCTGCCATCCATCCGTCCCATTTCATTTGATAAAGCCCTTCTGTGTCGCCTTTACTCAGGCTGACGGGATCGCAGGCCCTCCTTCCCTACCTGATGGATGATGTCCAGATGAATGATTGCTTCATAAATTACTATCTTGGGAGCAGAGCCCCCAGAACTCAGTCAAGCCTGCCCAGCAGTTAAGCAGACAGCAAGGGGACATGGCGTGAAGGGCAAAGGCTCATAGAACTCAAGCTGGGAAAACTCTTAGTCCAAACTTCTAATTTAACAGATGAGGAAACTGAGGCTCAAAGTGGTTAAGTAATTTGTCCAAGGTCAGATGGTTAGTTATAAGTAGACATTGGATACTTGCTATCCCCAGAGACCTTGACTCTGCTGGATTTTTTTTAACTGTTCAGGAAAAATGGAGAGTGGTGGTTCCAGCTTGACTCTCAGAAAGAATGGAGAATTCAGTTTAAATCCTCTCTACTCAACACCTAGCAGGCCCCCTGAAGTGAGCACTTAGGCACAGATGGATAAGCCAGTCTCTGCCCTGGAAAGTCCCACCCTTTGTCCTGTGGCTGAAGAAATCAGGTGACCAAATGGAGTCATAGACTAAACATAGGTGTCCCGTGTGCACCACCATCCCTGTCCTTACCCCTACTTCTCTCTCAAACCCTGAAACAGACCTGCCTCCTCAAGGAAGCATTGTCTTTCCCATTGCTCCACATCCCACATCCTTTACATGCGTCAAGTCACTCAGCACTTCCAGGCATGTGTCACAGACCAAACACCCTCACACCACATCTTTGCCTCTCTCTTTGCACTACATCTGTGGAACTGCCCAATTCTACATATTCTGCTTCCTCAGCATCTCTTCTCCCCAGTGGCATGCTGGTAAATGTTGAATAACCAGCATCCCCAAGAAGAAAACCCTAGATTTACGGAATTTGCTGATTTCCCATGCTATAAATACCCTATCATAATAGACAAATGGGACTACATCAAACTAAAGAGTTTCTACACGGCAAAGGAAACCATCAACAAAACGAAAAGACAACCCACCAACCGGGAGAAAGTATTTGCAAATCATATATCCAATAAGGAGTTAATTTCCAGAATGTATAAAGAACTCTTAAAACTCAACAACAACAAAATGAACAACTGGACCAAAAAATGGCAGAGGATATGAACAGACATTTTCCCAAAGAAGATATACACATGGCCAATACACACATGAAAGATGTTCAACAACACTAATTATTAGGCAAGTGCAAATCAAAACTACAATGAGATATCACCTCATGCCTATCTGAATGGCTATTATTAAAAAGAAAAGAAATAAATGTTGGAGAGGATGTGGAGAAAAGGGAACCCTCATACACCACTGATGGGAATGCAAACTGGTGCAGCCACTGTGGAAAACAGTATGGAGATTTCTCAAAAAGTTAAAAATAGAAATACCATATGATCCAGCTATTCCACTTTTGGGTAGTTATCCAAAGAACATGAAAACACTAATTTGAAAAGATATATGCAACCCTATGTTCATTGTAGCATTATTCACAATAGCCAAGAATTGGAAGCAGCCCAAGTGTCCCTCAATGGATGAATGGATAAAGAAGACGTGGTATATATATAATGGAATACTACTCAGCCATAAAAAAGACAAAATCATGCCATTTGTGAAAACATGGATGGACTTTGAGGGTATTATGTTAAGTAAAATGAATTAGACAGAGAAAGAGGGATACCATATGATTTCACTCATATGTGGAAGATAAACAAACACATATGTAAGGAGAATAGATTGATGGTTACCAGAGGGGAAGGGGGTGGGAGGAGGGCAAAAGGAGTAAAACGGCACACATGTATGGTGACTGATGGCAATTAGACTTTTGGTGGTGAACACGATGTAGTCTATACAGAAGCTGAAATATAATGAAGTACTCCTGAAATTTATGCAACGTTATAAACCAATGTGACCTCAATAAAATAAATAAATAAATAAATAAATAAATACTCCATCATGGCCAGTTTCAAGGTACCAATATGATGCCATTGAACCTTGAGAAGAGATGTGCAGTAGTGCACCATCTAATAGCATTTCCATCGTATAGATAAAATAGATGAAAATAGCCTCAAGAGCAAAGATGATAGTAAAATGCAGTTAAATAATTCGGAAGCGGTGACTTTTGAGTATATGTTACCTTTGTTTTAAAAATGCATTTTAAATTGTAAGTTTGTGTAATTTAATTACTCATAAAGGCAGCACTTAACAATTGGCTGAAATCTTAATAACTGGCTCTTGTGAGCCAATATAAGCTGGCTCCTGCCCCCACTGTCTTTCTTCCTGGGGTTCCCCATGACCTTTTCAGTTCTGCCCTCTTTATCCTTCACCTGGACTATTTTAATAACCTTCTCATCTGTCTCCTAGCTTCTGGTCTCCTCTACTCCAAACCATCCAGTTATATCTTTTCAAAATGTAGCTTCTAGTCTGCCTTGCTCATAAATGGCAGGTATCCAGTGCCCTCAAATTAAGCATAAACTCTTTTTCTGAAAAGTCAAGGCCCTGTGCAATAAGATCCCCAATTCTTCCTTCCTAGTTTTATCTCCCAAGATACACTGCAGGCCCCTTACCATGGCAAAGGCTGACAGGCTTGGGTTTGAAATTCACCTTTGCTATTTATTGGTTAGGTGACCTGGGGCAAGCTACTTAACTTCTCTGACCGTTAGTTTCCCCATGTGAAAACTGGGAAAACTCATAGAGTGGTTGGGAGGATGGAGTCAGATCACAGATAAGTCAGGGACCAGCCCATTTTAGGTAGCCTATGACAGCAGTCGCATCAGCCTCTGTTTATGAGCTCATCCTGTGTGTAAACTCTGGCTCTTTATCACATTTTTGTCACCTTGTTATCCTCATTATGGAGATAGACATATTTGACAGGCATCTCTGCTAAATACAGATTCACATCTCCTATGCAAATACTACGCTCCAGCCAATCTGTTTTATTTCCCGTTTTCCACAAACATTCACCCTTCTCCATATCGAAGCTGTTGCTCCTGCACTCTGACTCTCAAAAACTCAGCCATCCACCCAATGATAAAAAGACACAGAACCCAAGTAAAAAGTGGGCAAAGGATTTGAATAAATATTTCTCAAAAAAACCCAAGACATGGGGCTGGCCCGTGGCCGAGTGGTTAAGTTCACGCGCTCCGCTGCAGGCGGCCCAGTGTTTCGTTGGTTCGAATCCTGGGCGCGGACATGGCCCTGCTCATCAAACCACGCTGAGGCAGCGTCCTACATGCCACAACTAGAAGGACCCACAACGAAGAATATACAACTATGTACCGGGGGGCTTTGGGGAGAAAAGGAAAAAAAAAATCTTAAAAAAAAAAACAAACCAAGACATACATATAAATGGCCAATAAGCATGTGAAGAGATGCTCAACATCTTTAGTAACTAGGGAAATGCAAATCAAAACCACAATGAGATACCACTTCACACCCACCAGGATGTCTATCATCAAAAAGACAGACAATAAAAAAGATATGGAGAAATTGGATCTCTCATTCATTGCTGATGGTAATGTAATAAGGTGCAACCTTATCAGTGGCAGTGGAAAGTTTCTCAAAAAGCTAAACATAGAGACAACGTATGATCCAGTAATTCCACTCCTAGGTATACACCCAAAGGAAATGAAAACATATGTACACACAAAAACTTGTACATGAATTTCCATTGCACCATTACTCATAGTAGCAAAAAAGTGGAAACAACTCAAATATCCATCAACTGATGAATGGATAAACAAAAAAAAGAAATGAAGTACTGATGCTTGCTATAACGTGGACGAAGCTTGAAATCACAAGTGAAGGAGTCAGTCACAAAAGACCACCATGTATAATTCTATTAATATGAAATGTCCATAATAGAGAAATCTATAGAAACAGAATATAACTTGGTAGTTGCCTAGGGCTAGGGAGTTGATGGAAATATGGATGACTACTTATCGGTGCCAGGTTTCTTTTCAGAGTAAACAAATGTTCCAAACATAGATTGTGAAGATGGTTGCGCACCTCTGTGAATATACTAAAAACCGTTGCATTATGCACTTTAAATGGGTGAAACTTGTAGTATTTGAAGTATATCTCTATAAAGATTTTTTTTTTAAAAAAAAGAATACCTTGAAGAGAATAATCCCACTTATAATTGCATCAAAAAGAATAAAATGTCTAGGAATAAATTTAACCAAGGAGAGGAAAGATCTGTACACTGAAAACTATCACACATTGAAGGAAGAAATTCAAGAAGACACAAATAAATGGAGGTATTTTGTACTCATGGATTGGAAGAATTAATATTGTTAAAAAGTCCATGCTACCCAAAGCAATCTACAGATTCAGTGCAATCCTTATCAAAATTCTAATGGCATTTTTCACAGAAATAAAACAATTAATCCTAAAACTTGTATGGAACCAAAAAAGACCCCAAATAGCCAAAAAGATCTTGAGAAAGAAGAACAAAGCTGTAGGCATCACACTTCCTGATTTCAAACTATATTATGAAGTTATAGTAATCAACACAGTATATGGTATTGGCATAAAAATAGACACATATATCAACAGAACAGAATAGAGAGCCCAGAAATAAACCCATGTGCACATGGTCAATTAATTTGTGACAAAAGAGCCAAGAATATATAATGGGGAAAGAATAGTCTTTTCAATAAAGGATGTTTTAAAAACTAGACAGCCACATGCAAAAGAATGAAACTGGACCCCTATCTTATATCATACACAAAAATCGACTCAAAATGGATTAAAGACTTGAATGTAAGACCCAAAACCATAAAACTACTAGAAGAAAACATAGGTGATAAGTTCCTTGGCATTGGTCTTGGTGATGATTTTATTGGATTTCATGACAAAAGCAAAAATTAACAAATTGGACTACATCAAACTAAAAAGCTTCTGCATGGCAAAGGAAACCATCAACAAAATGAAAAAGCAATCTACAGAATGGGAGAAAGCATTTGCAAATAATTTATCTGATAAGGGGTTAATATCAAAAACATACAAATAACTCATAAAACTCAATAGCAAAAAAATAAATAAATAAACAGTGTAATTTAAAAATGGGCAGAGGAACTGTATAGAAATTTCTCCAAAGAAGACATACAAATGGCCAACAGGTACATGAAAAGGTGCTCATCACTAATCATCAGGGAAGTGCAAATCAAAACCACAATGAGATATCACTTCACACCTGTTAGAATGGCTGTCATCAAGAAGACAAGAGGTAACATGTTGATAAGGGTGTGGAGAAAAGGGAACCCTTGCGTACTGTGGGTGGGAATGTAAATTGGTGCAGCCACTATGAAACCAGCATAGAGGTTCTTCAAAAAATGAAAAATAGAACTAGCATATGATCCAGCAATTCCACTTCTGGGTGTGTGTTCAGAGGAAATGAAATCACTATCTCAAAAAGATATCCGCACCCTATGTTCATTGCAGCCTTATATACAATAGCCAAGACATGGAAACACCCTAAGTGTGCAATGGTGGGTGAACGGACCAAGAAAATGTGAATATTATTCAGGCATAAAAAGAAGAAAATCCTGCCATTTGTGACAACATGGATGGATCTTGAGGGCATTATGCTAAGTGAAATAAGCCAGACAGAGAAAGACAAATACTGCATGGTATCACTGATATGTGGAAACTAAAACAAACAGACAAATAACAGGTCAAACTCATAGAAACCGGGAGGAGAAAAGCGGTTGCCAAGGGCTGGGGATGGGGGAAATAGGGAGAGGTTGGTAAAAGGATACAAACTTTCACCATAAGATGAATAAGGCCCGAGGATCTAATATAGAATGTGGTGACTATAGTTGATAACACTGGGTTGTATAAATAAAATTTGCTAAGAGAGTAGAACTTAAATAGTCTCACCAAAAAATGAATAAATAAAGATAAAAAAGATAAATATGTAAGGTATGGATGTGTTCATTAACTAGATGGTGGGAATCCTTTCATAATGTATACATGTATCAAATCACCGCTTTAAATATCTTTTTGTTTTTTTATTTTTAAATTTTTAAAAATTTTTTGTTTTTTTTAATTGCAGTAACATTGGATTATAACAATATATAGCTTTCAGATGTACATCGTAATGTATTTCGAATTCTGTGTAGATTGCATCCACCACCCAAAATTAATTACAGTCCATCCCCTCACATGTGATCCTAATCACCCCTTTTGCCCTCCTCCCCATCCCTTATGGTAACCACCAATCCAATCTCCATTGCTATGTGTTTGTTTGTCGTTGTTTTTATCTTCGACTTATGAGGGAGATCATACGGTATTTGACTTTCTCCCTCTGACTTATTTCACTCAGCATAATACCCTCAAGGTCCATCCATGTTGTCACTAATGGCCAGATTTCATCATTTCTTATGGCTGAGTAGTATTCCATCGTGTATAAATACCACATCTTCTTTATCCATTCGTCCCTTGATTGGCACCTAGGTTGCTTCCATGTCTTGGTTATTGTGAATAATGCAGCAATGAACATAGGGGTGCATATATCTTTATGCCTTTGCGTTTTCAAGTTCTTTGGATAAATACCAAGCAGTGGGATAGCTGGGTCATATGGTAGATCTATCCTTAATTTTCTGAGGATACTCCATACTGCTTTCCATGGTGGTTGCACCAGTTTGCAGTGTACAAGGGCTCCCTTCTCTGCACATCCTCTCCAACACTTCTTGTTTCCTGTCTTGTTAATTATTGCCATTCTGACTTGAGTGAGGTGATACCTCATTGTAGTTTTGATTTGCATTTCCCTGATAGCTAATGATGTTGAGCATCTTTTCATATGCTTGTTGGCCCTCTGTGTATCTTCTTTGGAGAAATCTCTGTTCAGATCTTTTGCCCATTTTTTAATTGGACTGTTGGGTTTTTTTGTTGTTGAGCTGTATGAGTTCTTTGTATATTTTGGGTATTAACCCCTTATCTGATATATGGTTTGCAAATATCTTCTCCCAGTTGTTAGGTTGTCTTTTCGTTTTGTTAATGGTTTCCTTTGCTGTGCAGAAACTTATTAGTTTGATATAGTCCCATTTGTTCATTGTTTCTTTTGTTTCCCTTGCCCGGTCAGACATGGGACTTGAAAATATGCTGCTCAGACTGATGTGAAAGAGCGTACTGCCTAGGTTTTCTTCTAGAAGTTTCATGGTTTCCAGTCTTACATTCAAATCTTTAATCCATTTTGAGTTAATTTTTGTGCATGGTGTAAGGGAATGGTCTACTTTCATTCTTTTGTATGTGGCTGTCCAGTTTTCCTAACACCATTTATTGAAGAGACTCTCCTTTCTGCATTGCGCGCTCTTGGCTCCCTTGTCGAATATTAGCTGTCCATAAATGTGTGGGTTTATTTCTGGGCTCTCAATTCTGTTCCACGATCTGTGTGTCTGTTTTTGTGCCAGTACCATGCTGTTTTGGTTACTATGGCTTTGTAGTGTAATTTGAAATCAGGGAGCATGATACCTCCAGCTTTGTTCTTTTTTCTCAGGAATCCTGTGGCTATTTGGGGTCTTTTGCTGCTCCACATAAGTTTTAGGATTCTTTGTTCCATTTCTGTGAAAAATGTTGTTGGAAGTTTGATAGGGATTGCGTTGAACCTACAGATTGCTTTAGGAAGTATGGACATTTTAACGATGTTAATTCTTCCAATCCAAGAGCATGGAATATCTTTCCATTTCTTTGTGTCTTCTTCGATTTCTTTCAACAATGTTTTATAGTTTTTGGTGTACAGATCTTTCACCTCTTTGGTTAAGTTTATTCCTAGAGATTTTATTCTTTTTGTTGCAATTGTAAATGGGATTGTATTCTTAATTTCTCTTTCTGCTACTTCGTTGTTAGTGTATAGAAACACAACTAATTTTTGTACGTTGATTTTGTATCCCGCAACTTGACTGTATTCATTTGTTGTTTCTAGAAGTTTTTTAGTGGAATCTTTAGGGTTTTCTAGATATAAAATCACGTTGTCTGCAAAGAGTGACAGTTTCACTTCTTCTTTTCCAAAATGGATCCCTTTTATTTCTTTTTCTTGCCTGATTGCTCTGGCTAGGACTTCCAATACTATGTTAAATAAGAGTGGTGACAGTGGGCATCCTTGTCTGGTTCCTGTTCTTAGAGGGATAGCTTTCAGTTTTTCTCCATTGAGAATGATATTTGCTGTGGGTTTGTCCTATATGGCCTTTATTATGTTGAGGTATTTTCCTTCTATGCCCATTTTATTTAGAACTTTTATCATAAATGCATGCTGTATCTTGCCAAATGCTTTCTCTCCATCTATTGAGATGATCATGTGATGTTTAGCCTTCATTTTGTTAATGTGGTGTATCCCATTGATAGATTTGTGGATGTTGAACCATCTCTGCATGCCTGGAATGAAACCCATCTGATCATCTTGTACGATCTTTTTAATGTATTGTTGTATTCGATTTGCTAGCATTTTGTTGAGGATTTTTGCATTAGATGTTCATCAGTGATATTGGCCTGTAATTTTCTTTTTTTGTGTTGTCCTTGTCTGGTTTTGGTATCAGGATAATATTGGCTTTGTAGAATAAGTTAGGAAGCCACTCCTCCTCTTGGAAGAGTTTGAGAAAGATAGGTATTAAGTCTTCTTTGAATGTTTGGTAGAATTCACCAGGGAAGACATCTGGTCCTGGACTTTTATTTTGGGGGAGGTTTTTCTTAAGGAAGATTAGCCCTGAGCTAACTACTGCCAATCCTCCTCTTTTTGCTGAGGAAGACTGGCCCTGAGCTAACATCTGTGCCCATCTTCCTCTACTTTATACGTGGGACACCTACCACAGCATGGCTTTTGCCAAGCAGTGCCATGTCTGCACCCGGGATCCGAACCAGCAAACCCCGGGCCACCAAGAAGCGGAACGTGGGAACTTAACTGCTGTGCCACCAGGCCGGCCCCTTGGGAGGTTTTTGATTGCTGTTTCGATCTCCTTGCTGCTGATTGGTCTATTCAAATTCTCTACTTCTTCTTGGTCCAGTTTTGTAAGGTTGTATGTTTCTAAGAATTTATCCATTTCTTGTAGATTATTTAATTTGTTGGCATATAGCCTTTCATAGTATTCTCTTATTATCTTTTGTATTTCTGTGGTGTCCATTGTAATCTCTCCTCTTTCATTTCTGATTTTATTTATTTGAGCCTTCTCTCTTTTTTTCTTGGTGAGTCTAGCTAAGGGTTTGTCAATTTTGTTTATCTTTTCAAAGAACCAGCTCTTGGTTTCATTAATTTTTTCTATTGTTTTCTTAGTTTCTATTTCATTTATTTCTGCTCTGATTTTTATTATTTCCTTCCTCCTGCTGATTTGGGGCTTTGTTTGTTCTTTTTTTAGTACCTTTAGATGTGCTTTTAGATTATTTATATAGGATTTTTCTTTTTTGTTGAGGTAGGCCTGAATTGCTGTAAACCTCCCTCTTAGAAGCACTTTTGCTGTATTCCACAGATTTTGGCATGTCATATTTTCATTTTCATTTGTCTCCAGGAATTTTTTGATTTCTCCTTTGATTTCTTCATTGACCCAATCATTGTTCAGTAGCATTTTGTTTAATCTCCACATTTTTATGGCTTCTCTGGTTTTCTTCCTGTAGTTGATTTCTAGTTTCATACCTTTGTGGTCAGAAAAGATGCATGGTATTACTTCGATCTTCTTAAATTTATTGAGACTTGCTTTGTGGCCTAATATGTGATCACTTCTGGAGAATGTTCCATGTGCATTTGAAAAGAATGTGTCTTCTGTGGTTTTTGGATGGAATGTTCTACATATATCCACTAAGTCCATCTGGTCTAATATGTCCTTTAAGGCCAGTGTTTCCTTATTGATCTTCTGTTTGGATGATCTATCCATTGGTGTAAGTGGAGTGTTAAAGTCCCCTACTGTTATTGTGTTACTGTCTATTTCTCCTCTTATGTCTGTTAATAATTGCTTTATATATTTAGGTGCTCCTATGTTGGGTGCATAGATATTTACAAGTGTTATATTTTCTTGTTGGATTGTTCCTTTTATCTTTACGTAGTGCCCGTCTTTGTCTCTTATTACAGTTTTTGTTTTAAAGTCTATTTTGTCTAATATAAGTATCACTACCTCCACTTTCTTTTCTTTGCTATTTGCATGGAATATCTTTTCCCATCCTTTCACTTTCAGTTTGTGAGTGTCTGTAGGTCTGAAGTGTGTCTCTTGTATGCAGCATATACATGGGTCTTGTTTTTTTATCCAGTTGGCCACCCTATGGCATTTGATTGGAGCATTTAGTCCACTGACATTTAAAGTAGCTGTTGATAAATATGTATTTATTGCCATTTTGTTACTTTTTTTTCTGGGTGTTTTAGTAGTTCTTCTCTGTTCCTTTCTTTTTCTCTTGCTCTCTTCCCTTGTGGTTTGATGGCTTTCTTTAGTAATATGTTTGATTTCTTTTGTCTTACCCTTTTGCTCACTTATAGGTTTCTGATTTGTGATCACCATGAGGATCCTATTTAATATTCTATGTATATAACAGTCTATATTGAGTTGATAGACTCTTTAGCTTGACCTCTTTCTAAAAGCTCTACTTTTTCACTCCCCTCCTCCCACATTTTATGTTTTTCAAATCATATATAGTCTCTTGTTTAGTGTGTGTCTATCCATTACCCTCTTATCATTGAAATAGGTGGTTTTAGTACATTTGTCTTTTAACCTTCATATTATCTTCACAAATAGTTAATCTGCTACCTTTACTATATTTTCACCTTTACAAGTGATTTTATTGCCTGTTTTTTTTTTGATAATTTTTTTTATCTCTATTTGTGGTCATCGCTTTCCCACTTAAATAAGTCCTTTCAGCATTTCTTGCAGAACTGGTGTCTTGGTGATAAACTCCTTTCATTTTTGCTTGTCTGGGAAGCTCCTTATCTCTTCTTCCCTTCTGAATGACAACCTTGATGGACAGAGTATTCTCGGCTGTAGGTTTTTTCCTTTTAGCACTTTAAATATGTCGTGCCATTCTCTTCTTGCCTGTAGGGTCTCAGCTGAGAAGTCTGCTGATAGCCTTATGGGCTTCCCTTTATATGTCACTTGTGGCCTTTCTCTTGCTGCTTTTAGGATTCTCTCTTTATCTTTAATTTTGGACATTTTAATTATAATATGTCTTGGTGTGGGCCTCTTTGGGCTTATCTTGTTTGGTGCTCTCTATGCTTCCTGTACTTGGATGTCTGTTTCCTTCCTTATGTTAGGAAAATTTTCATCTATTTTTTCTTCAAATAAATTTTCTGCCCTTTTGTCTGTCTCTTCTCCTTCTGGGACACCTATAATCTGAATGTTGGCATGCTTGATATTGTCCCAGAGTTCCCTTAGACTATTCTCATTCTAATTCTTTTTTCTTTTTTCTGTTCAACTTGGGTGATTTCCTCTAGTCTTTCATCTAGCTTGCTGATCCATTCTTCTGCATCCTCCACTCTGCTATTGAGTCCCTCTAGTGAATTTTTCATTTCCAGTATTGTATTCTTCATTTCTGATTGGTTCTTTTTATATTTTCCAGTTCTTTGCTCATGAGCTCACTGCGTTCATCCAGTCTTCTCCCAATATCTGTGACCATCCTTATGATATTTTGTTTGAACTCTTTGTTGAGTAGGTCACTTATTTCTGTTTCATTTAGTCCTTTCTCTGGGGTTTTGTCCTGTTCCCTTACTTGGAAAGTATTCCTTTGTCTCCTCGTTATGCCTCTTTCTCTGTGTTTAATTTCTATGTAACAGGTGAGTCAGCTATGTCTCCTGATCTTGGACAAGTGGCCTTATGTAAGAGATGCCTTATGAGGCCCAGTAGTGTGCTTCCCTCTCATCACTGGTCCAAATGATCCAGGAGTGACCCCTTTGTGGGCAACTTGTGTCCTTCTGCTGTGGAAGGGTTGCTCTTACTGCAGGTACCCAGGGAGACTAGGCTTTCCTTTCCTTGCCAGCTGTTTGTAAATCCAGTTTGGGGAGCCTCAGCACCATTGGCTACAAAGTCTATCAGCACACTCCTATTGCAGTTTTCCTCTTAATTGGGTTGGTACCCAGTGTAGCTGGTTGCTAGGCTCAAGGGCTTACACTTGTGATAGGCCTCAGGCCTACAAGGCTGTTGTCAGTTCTCTTAGGAGTGCAGCTGAGTGGGGCTGGCCCTTGGCATGGGGGCACTCAATTGTTTCAGGCTTTGGAAGGTGGGGTTGATCCTTTTTATGGCTATTTGTGAAGCACAGGTCATCTGCTGCTGCTAAGCCTCACCTCCCACAGGACCACACATACCATCAACACAGTCCTGGTCCATGCACACTTCCCAAGCCTCTGGAGCATACCCTGATGCTGCACTGCCGAGGTCCCCACCTCTCCACCAATGCCCCCCACAGTTCACCTGGTCCCCACACAGGCCCTGCCCCACAGAGGCAGACATACTCGCCTGCCTGTAAAGGATCAAGGCACCCAGTCAATGCAGGCCAATAAGTAGTCTGAGGGCTTACTGTTGGGTGGGGCTGCTCCGTAGGGCGGGCTGCCTGCCCTGGCTGGACTGGATTAAATCTGTGCTCTAGTGCGTGTGGCAGACCTGTGGGCTAACAGGCCAGGGGAAGAACCTCAATGGCGCCTACCAGGGTCCCTGTCAGCACGCCTGGACCAGGTCAGAACAATGGCCCCCACCAATGTCTCAGTCTCTGGAGAAGTCTCTCCTCTCACCAAGATGCCCCCAGAGCCCAGCAGGTGAGTCTCCTTTCACCAAACCACTGTCACACTTCTCTCTGTGGATTTTAGGTTGCTGCAATGAGTGAGTTTGTGCGTGGGCCTTTTAAGACCCGAGTCTTTTCGGCTTTCAGCCAATGGCTTTTCTGGGGGTATCCTTGCTGCAGTTAATAGCCAGCAAAGCCAGACAGTAAGACCCCCGTCTCAGTTGGGCTGAGTCTGAAGGATGCTTATAGCAGTATCAGCTCCACTCCAGACCTCACTCCTCCAGGGAGGGCTGCGTACCTGAGGGTGTCTCCTGCCTGGCCAGCTGAGAAGCTCCACTGCTCCCAAAGGTGGGTTTTTTTCTCTCCAGCAGGAATTTCTGCCTCTTCCACCTTAGTCAGGACTGTCCCTTGTTGTGGGGGTTCTTTGTATCCAGTTTTCAGTTTTCTATCCAGGGTAATTTTTCCAAAAATAGTTGTAACCTGGTCGTGTTCATGGGAGGAGATGAGTTCAGAGTCTGTTTATGCCACCATCTTGATGAGATCCTCTTTTTATTTTTTATATTTTATTTATTTATTGACAATTTTATTTGTCAGTTATAACCCAATAAAGCTGAAAAAAATACTTTGAGAAAAAGTTCATCCATCCATCAAAGATTACCACAGAGAGGGGCCATTTCCCAGCGCCCCCTTCCTACTCCCGGTTGCCACAATGGCTCCCTCTCCTGGAACCCAGTATTCACTGGATGTTGTTTCTTCTCTTATTTCCCATGTTTTGCTTCCTATACTAATTATTTGTGTATCATTTTTATTTTGTCGATGAAAATAATCCATAACCAATCTATAAATGAAAATTTGGGTGAGTTTATTCTGAGCTGAAATCTGAGGACCATGGCCTGGGGCCTTTCTTCCCGAAGGAAGAAAGGGCACCAAAGAAGTGAATTATGCAGAGTGGTTATATACCCCCATACAGGACATTTCACATGTGATTGAAATGTCCCCCCCACAATAGTCACAAGATTGCCCTGTTGGCACAGCGCTTGATGAACACAGCAGGCAGTGGGTCTGCTATCTTGGCGGGCATAGCAGGAGGCAAGTGTATTGTCTCGAGCTGGGTGGTCACAGGTGAGAGCAGCAATCCGTTTCTAACCTAAGGAAAGATGCTTAATCCTTAAGGGAATGCCAACGTTGGGAGGGGGAGAGAAGTTGCACCTTTACCTCAAGGGCCTTTGATTTTGCCATAGGGAATTTCTAAAGCAGATATACAATGCGTGCTCAACGGCCTCTGTCAGGCCCTTTTGGAAAGATAAGGTCAGGCCGAATTAGGTTTACGCAAAATGGCTTCCTCATATACTCCAATATATCCTATTGCTTGCCATTTTTATTTGTCAATTTATTAGACTAAACCTCAAATTCTGTGAATGTATAAAATGGAGTAGATTCAATGGTATTTCTGCAAGATCACTCATATTTGTATTCTGTTAGGTTTTTTTACACAGGGAAGAAAAGAATGGTGTTTCAGCCCACACAGGAAGTAGTTGTGCCTGACCTGGGCCCGCTCCTGGGAGCATATTGCACACATGAATGTCACCCAAAAGCACAGTGTGTGTCTTTGGGGGGACAGAGCGCTAATATCTGTCTTATTGGGTAAAATCTACTGCAGTGCAATGACTGAGTTTTACAGACTGGGCGTCGCCGGTGGCCCGCACCCAGCGCCTTACCTTAGGTGGGAATTCAAAGGATACGCGTGAAAGTCTTCCTTAGCACTCAGTTCAAGCCTGTACCACGAGAAGAGGAAGCAAAGCTGCTGACACGTGACCACCAAAGACAAAACAGAACTTATTCTTCAGCCGTTTGGAGTGTTTCTTTCACCAGAAGGCATTTTCCTTTGGCACAACACATTGTCTTTGTTTTGACACTATTAACAAAAATTTGTACCCCCTACACCCTGGATGAACAGAGAAAGGCTTGTTTTCTTCCTTTGGCACTTGGGCACTCTATGGGGTATAGGAAGCTGGTACAAATCCTGCTCCCAGGAACAACACTGGTGAACACTGTGGCCAAGATCCGGAGAGAACAGAGCAGGATCAGGAGGAGACTTCACGGGCCACAGAAGTGTAGCGCAGACGCAAAGAAGAGATGGATCAGATTCCAGTCTGTCTAGGGCAAAAGCACCAGAAGGCCTTTGCAAACCAGAGGACTCAGCATCTTCTTTGGAAATATGAGCTTGTTCTGAAGAGGGTTGCCACGGAGCACTCCCTGAAATCTAGTTTAATTCTTTTCCGGCAACAAAGATCAAGCAGAGAAGACAGAGGCAATCCATTTTCACCAAGTGTGGCCCCTAGAGGTCAGTGGCTACTAGTGTGCGTCCCTGCTGCCTCATTTGCTGGTCACTGACATTGAAGTAAAAATCCACATCGACAGGCACGGATTCACATGTGCGCATGCATACACACACACACACACACACACACACAAGCACACACTGGCTCTCACATGCAGCTGGCACTCATGCTAAAGCTGTTCCGTAGATGCAGGGGCATGGATGAGTTAGTTGCTTGTAAGCCTGAGCTTGGAGACAAACCTGCAGCACTAGTCTCTTAGGACCAGAAAAAAAAGCATTCATGCATCGCCACCTAATGGTACTTATACCTCATTACAGTCTTGGATCTGCATGAGATCAACAGGTAGATGGATCCAACAAGTAAGACTCATAGATGGAAACTTGAACTTCATGTTCCAAATGTGTGTCTCAACTGTCCTGCTGCCACTCATGGAGTTGTGTGCAGTGCTGGTTGCCCGCAACAAGGCTTGTGGCAGTGCTGCTTCAATACCCCTGTGCTAATTCCTCTTCTTCCGGGGGCTTCCAGTGACTCCTCCCGTGCTTCCGAGCTATTCCCTTAGCACAAAGCTTTGATCCCTTTTAACATACCCTCCTGAGAACTATCACTTCCAGCTGTTGTCACTCACTTTCCCAGATGTTGGATCCGGCTCTGAGGATAGGTTTCATCTACTGCGTGATTTTTGACAAAGGCTAACCTGCCACATTCGCCTCCATCTTATGCTCCAGGGTCCAGCCTGCCTTTGTGGGTAAGCCCTGAGTCAATGGGATTTGGAAGCCAAAGTGCATTTCATCCCCAAGTGGACTTTCGAGCGCTGAGCTCTGACTCACTCAGAGTCTGTGGGGATCTTTGGGGCCTGTTGCTACACACTGGTTAAATCAAATCACAACCTCTGAAGTCAGCTGAGTGGCTCCTGTTGCCTTCTGAGAGCCCAGGGAGATTGGAAATCCCGAGTAACCGATAAGGAAAGAAGGGCCTTTGCAGATGATCAGGCAAGACAGTGTTTGTGTTTATGACGCCAGGCTGGAAGGGGCCTGCACCTGCCCTCTTCTCTCCGGGCTAAGCAATTCTCTCCTCAGCTTCTCCCAACACAGAGAGAGTGGGTCATTATCTCCTCTGAACTTGGAAGAACAAAGTCCAGAGAAGTTAAGCCACTTGCCCGTGACCACACAATGGAGGCCAGAGGAGAAGAAGCTAGGAGGACCCAACTTCCAGGCTTTGGCCCCTCCTTCTGGGGTCAGGCTGGCCCAAGCTTCACAGACACCCTGCTGAACTTCCCCTTCTGTGAAATGACATTTACATGCAAAATGCACATTGTTGGTTGGAAGGTGAAGAGTCGTAACAGGTCTCTAAATCTACTGCACCTTCCAGTAGATCCTTGGGCAGAAAGCTGGAACCATTTCTGTTAAAGTAAGGCATGAGCTATTCACACGCCTTACCCTTTTATCTGCAACAGTGGAATGTACTAATGTACCAGGTCGGGGTGGGAGGAAAGTCTGGCTGTGACAAACCATGTTCTCTCTCTCTCTCTCTTTTCTTCTCCACCTTTACTTCTCTTCCCTCTCCATCCCTCTCTTGAATCCTTCCTGAATAATTCCTTACTGATCAGAGTTTGATCAGGCTTCTTTTTTTTTTTTTTTAATCTTATTCAGGAATTTTTTTTATCTCGAATGCAATTCTAGGTAACTAATTTTGTAAGTATTGCTCCACCTAAATCTTTAAGGATCCCTTAAACTTACCCTGTCCAAAGTTGACCTCGTCATCTTTCCTTCGTATTGGATGGACTGAGGGAGCAATCCATGAGGCCTTAATTCCATGCAATGAACATGATAGAAACTGTCTGATAAAAGTGGTCCCAGCTTCCTTTTCCCACTTGCACTCAGCATCCTCCATTAAGAGGAGGAAACAAATGTTACCCAGCTGTAGCTGGATGAACCAGAGAATGTTGGACAAGCTAAAGATGCCCCTAGGTATGCAGGGCACAAGAGAGACCAGCCACCTATTAAGGGACTAACTGGAACTCTGTCCAGAAGAATCTCAACAAAAAATATTTGCTGGCAACAAATTGTCCTTTGATTATGAGTCCAGCTGCCCATTCTAAGGTGAGGAAAACTAGCACCCTAACAGAGTAACCAACTCTTTTTGCCCAGGACTTTCCCAGTCCTGAACTGAAGGCCTTGCTCAAAGAAACCTCTTAGTCGCGGACAAATCAAGATGGTTGGTCATTCCAGGCCCTAACGTTGTGCTGCTGCTGAGGTGGTAACATCATCTCCTTCACCCTTTCTTATCTCTTTGCAATAAATGTCCGTAGCTGCGAATCATCTAGATGCATCTCTTCTATGAAATCCATGTGCCACCTGTCCTGCAGGATGGCACTCTCTCTCCTCCAGCCCTGTTCCATGTCCCCAGTCCTGGCCCAGCTTCTTTTTTTCCAATCAATACTCCCCTGACTTATTCTATCCATGTTCTAGGTGGAAACATTTGTCATCTTTTCTTGACTATTTTCTCCATTACCAACAGGCAATTGATCACCAAGTTCTATTGATTTATATTTTGAAATGTCTGCAGAATCCACCCTTCTCAACTTTTGCTACCATCATGATAATAATTATAATAAAAACAAAAAATTATAAAAGCAAAATAAATAAATTTTTATAATTATAATTTTATATAATTTTTATTTATATATGAGATCATGTACTGATTTTTATTATTATTTATTATGAGTATATAAACATTATAAATTATATAAATATTATAAATCAATTTTGTTGTTATTAATATATAATTTGTTATGTATATAATTTTTATAATCATTATAAAAATAAACTAAAATTTCTAAATTTTACAAAAATTTATAAAATAATAGAAAGAACATAATAAAAACAAACACCAAGTATAAGGACCAATTCCAGTGGATTCAAAAAAGAATGGAAGGAGAGGAATACGGATCGACAAGTTTACAGAATTCAGAACTTCCCAAAATTATTTGACCAGGAAACTTATTTTTCACAGAGCAGCTCATGGGACCATTTTGTTCCATGAAACACAATTTGGCAAAGACTCACGTAGCCCACAGATGCACTGTTTTGCAGAATTAGAAAGAATGTTTAAGAACCTCAAGTCAAGCACTATAATTTTATAGATGAAAACTTTGAGATCATAAGGGCTACAGTGATCCAACCCCACGGCTCACCTCTGGGGGCTCCAGACTTCGAATCAGGTCTCCGGACTGTGCACGGCTCTTCACCCTGTACCATCCACTGCTTCCTGCCAGGTCCCTGCGTCCTGTTCCTGCTCCTGCTCCCTGAAATAGCCTTCCTCTCCCCCTGCTGAAATCCCACCCATAATTCAGGGCCAAGCTCAACTTTTAGCCCCTCTACATTCTTTGCTAACCATCCAAGCCCACACTCATACCAACTTTTGCTAAATTACAATAACAGTTATTTTTATCTTTCAGTTTGCTACCTATTATCAGGCACTGTAAATACGTAGTGTGTGTATCACGTGCCCAGCTTGTGATCACAGTATTCATTTCTAATCTGCTACAACATCCTTTTAAACTGAGCCTAGAAAGAGCTTCAAAATCCTTTTCAGCACAATATTCCTGGTGGACACAGCCAACCAGCCACGGTTAGCACGTGATGTGAAACCTCTTTGAGGCCCTGGCTTTGTTGTTCAACTATTTCGTGTGTGCGTCTCTTGGAACTTCCTGAACAGCAAAGCCAGTGTCTTCGAGTTCTTTCACATAACCATTAGCTCCAAGTATAGAAATTTGCCCTAATAAGTGCTCAATAATTGACTGTCTGAGTATCAAACATTAAAATGATAATAACTAACATTTGCATAATGCTTAGTTACAAAGTACTTTCACACATGGTACCACATTTAATTAAGTCTCACAACAACCCTGACAAGTAGGTATTATTATGCTTCTCAGTTCCTACTAGACAGTGAGCATCTGAGGGACGAGACTGTTTCTTATTGGCCCCTGTGGGGCTCAGCTCAGAGTACAAGGTCAATTTGTGGAATTGAAGTGTGAAGTCTGAGGATGAAGACGCAAGGGCTACAAGGGTTTGTAACTTGCATCAGGTCACCAGCTTGTCATTGCGCCACACAGCCTTCACATTCTTCATGCTCGAATTCCACTGTCACTGGCTTTTCTTTCTTCCTGGTAATGAAGCAAAACCTGGTGGGTTAATTAATCCTTCTTGATGCTGGGCAGCAGTAATAGGATCAAGAAGAAAGGCTTTCTCCTCCTGTGCTCCCAAGGGTGCCTGGCGGGAGCCTGGGAGGAGACAGAACGCAGCCTTCAGTCTGTTAATTGTTCAAGAGCAAATCATCTGTCAGCAGAAAACAGAAAAAAATACACCACTGAATTCAGAGTGAGAACAATAAATAACATTCAGCGCCATACCCTTGAGAAAAATAAAGCTGCCGACATCCTGCTTCTCAGGGAAAACAAAAATGCTCCGTGTTTCTGCAGACCTGTGGAACACAGTGTGATGCAGAGGAAAATGCTGCAACCTGTTCAGACTGGTCATCTCTTTTATCAACGCAGGGCCCACAGACCCCTACCCCACACTCAGCACTCCTGCCCCAGGGAGATAGAGGCAGACAGCTTAGAAAAAATGATTGTGCAAATAGGAAAATTAATTTCTTAATACGAAATCCCTTTGCGGGAAGGGGATAGAAGGGCATATTGCAATCACCTCACAGTAGTCTCCTTGTTTCTACTCCTGTACCCCCAAATCTGCCCTGTCTCCCCAGAGACTTAAAGATAAAGCCCCACCCCCGTGATCTGGACCCTCTCCGGCTCTGCAGCCACACACCTCTGGCTTCGGCAGCACCAAATTGCTTATGGTACCACGTTCAGGATAATGCTCCCCTCTGAGCCTCTGCCTCTTCTTTCCTCTCCAACAGCACTGCCTTTTCCTCCACCCGGCTAAATCCTTCTCGGTCCTTGAGGATCATCTCACCTACTGTCACCGCTTCCCCACCTCCAGCCTGTGCCTCCGGATCCCTGTGACACTTTACTGTCACACCAGCGCAATAGTCCAGTGCTGTGGTCAAGCAAACAGATGGCTGAGCCAGAGAGCCCAGTTTGAATCTAATCTCTGCTGTGTATTGCTTGGAGGATCTTGGATGAGTTTCTTGACTGCCACGTGCCTCTGTTCCTCACTTATAAACTGGGGTGGAAATAATAACAGTTGGTGCTTCTTAGGGTTGTGCGAGGATTAAGTTCCTTAATACGTGTAAATTACTTAGGACAGTGCACTTTGAGAACTGTTACAGCCATTAATCACATTTCACTGTAATCATTGTCATGTCCATCTTCCTGCCTAAACTGTGAGTTCTTTGGAGGAACAGTCCGTATGTCATCCATTCCTTTACCCCCACCACTTAGCATAGTGTTCTCAAACCCCGCTTCCCTCCTCCCCGGAGGAGGCTTAACCATCCTCCCCATTGCCCTGATTTGCAGTGCTTTCCTAAGGGAACAGTGGTTTTCCTGCCCATTGACATTGTACGTGATCATGTGACTCGTCTTGGCCAACGAAATGTGAGTGGACGTGACAGTCAGCCAGTTCCAAAAAGAAGCCTTGAGAGGCATTACATGACTTCACCAGCTCCCTTCCTCCTGCTGCCGTGAGAACGGCATGTCCCAGAGAGAGGTTGCTGGATCCCAGAAGCCAGCACACCTTGGAACAGGAGCAGAACCACAGCTGACCTGCAGCCAATACATAATATGAAAAAGAAATAGTTTTTGAGGTTGTTTCTTACCACATCATCACCTAGTGAAAGCTGATTAATTCAGCACTGGATAAAGGCTTGTTGAGTAAGTGGATGCATGGATGAAAGAATGAATAAGTAAGTGAATTATGCTCTGTGCGATTCTTAGCTAGAACAATGGCTGTGTATGTACATCATCAAATCAACTAATTTAAGCACATGTTTTGTTAATGGTGAATGTGTTTTCTGACATTTATTTTGAATAGAATACCTTGTAAATAAAAAATGAGACGTGATTCTGTAGTCATCCAGACACTTTCAGAATATCCATCTTCAGGCCCAAACGAAAGTAAAGGGGGAGGGGGAAAGAGTAGCATTTCTTGGGCAGCTTCTATTTTTCAAGGACTTTACATCTGCCAGCTTAGCAGGATCTTTCAACCGTCCTAGGGACAAACCGTCTTTCCAGATGTGGAAACTGAGGCTCAGAAACCGTGTGAAAGTCACCAGAGATTAGTGACGATCCAAATGTGAACTCAGATCTGTGTGAGTACAAAGCCTGTTCTCTCTCCAGTAAAGGACTCTGTAATCATGGAAGTATTTGAAGACCACCCAGGAAAATCTAGCTATCTTACAATACTCCTCCTATATCAACTAATATTCTTTACTTTCCTTTGGCACATGTTCCAAAATTTGAACAGTTAGAGATCTAAGTGAAACAATTTGAAAACGCAACATCCCTGGTGGGATTAAGCAGACTACAACTCATTTACTCTCAGTAAATGGATTTGCTTAATCAGATTGTTTTCTTATCACAAAATTAAAATCTGTCTGAGAAAAGAGAAAATGCTAATTTGGGTACAATGAAGGAGGGAGAAAGTAGAAAGATTAGTTTCCATCAGGGGCTTCAAACCTAAACGCCCACACGGCCAAGCACGTAATATAACAAATGAAGAAGACTGGGGGAGGTGCAGGCAAGCCGGAGCCCACATGCCTGGTCTACAGGGGACAGCAACTGGTCTGCTCCAGCTGACTGCTGCCATGTAGGAATGCCAGGCTTCTAGAAGCTAGAAATCTGGATCTATGTGAAGTCTCCAAATGTTTAAATGTTGGCAACAAATTCAGGGGTTTTTTTCAATATTGTATATTCCAACCCTTCTCCAAAAGTCACATAATTGTCTGACCCATGTGTCACCTGTTGGTGATGCATAGGACCCCTGAGAGAATTGCAGACTTGGAGGGATCCTTGCTTGGAGGGGATAGGGGGAGAGGGGAGAGCCAGAGTGTAAGAGCCTTATGTTTAAGAGGGAGAAGGGAAAGGGTCAAGGTGCACAGACAGTAAGTGGGAGGTCAGAGAAAACACACTTCTTCTAATAAAATTGGCTTGGGCTGACTCGGTTCTTCCCTATTTCAACAATGCATCAAGTAAAAGCAAACTCTGATAAGAAAAAGCCATTTGTCCCCGAATAAACTTCATTACCCTCTAAATATCTTTACTGGATTTCAGTTGATCCCAGTCATTCTCAATTCAATATTGCACTTGGCCAACTTAACCTTTTAAAAGGAGTTTTATTGATGGTGTGCTATGCAGGCATTAACATTTCTCAAAAAAAAAAAAAGAAAGAAAGAAAGTAGTAGAAAGAATTAAATTGCTTTACTTAGCGATCTTAATTATCTAGAATAATTAGATACAGTCAATTCTCCAACAAGAGCCCTCCAGAGAAATCGGTGTTTGGGGAAAGGGAAAGAAAGTGGGAGCCAAGCTTGGGACAAAGCAAGCATTTGACAAGTTATTTGGAAATACCTAATTAACCCCATGAGAGAGGCTGACAATCAAAGCCACTTCCTTAGTGCTTAATTATTAAAAGCAAATAAGGAAAGTAAATATTCAGGGAGCTAGTCTATTGGGCGCTGGAAAATAGGAGCCACGTTAAGCCAAAGTACTCAATAATCCACAAACATCCAGGCATATGCGTGCTCCTGTGCCCTGGTTTCTGTGTATCTCTGCTTAGGATATTCTTCCATTCCCTCCCAGCTCAGAAACTCCTATCAGCCCTTATGAAGTCTCCCCTGACCCACCTTTCTTCCCAACCAGAGAAAATTGTTCTCTCCTCTGTGCTTCCACAGCTTTTGTAGATAACAGTTATTCCATCGTGTATTCATTAGGTGCTTGTCTGTCCTCCTTGGTTGTAAGCCTGCAAACTCCAGTAGATGCATATTCACTTCTGTATTCTCTGTATCCTCAGTGCTTGGTACATTGGAGACAGAGTACGTGCTTGATAAGTGGAAGTTGAATGAACCTATGGATCAACAGCTTTTAGTGCAAAGTCTGGTACATAGTAGAAACTCAATAAATCCTTCCTTGTTCCCTTCATGCTTTCTTTCCTTTTCCCCTCCTCCTTCTTCCTTCCTTCCTTTCTATTTTTGTCTTCCACAATTAAAGGTATTGATTCCAGAGCTGCTGGGCACAAACAACAGTGTTCTCCTATGTGAGTTTGTCATTTTGACTTGTAATTGACTTTCAATAAGTCAATGCCGATCACTGGAGAAGCCAAGAAATCCCACCTCCACACAGAGCCCTGCTGAGAGGGAAGCTTCTTGATTTGCAGTCAGTGTTCTCAGGCTTGCCATGTGTGAAACTGCAGGCCCCAAGAGAAGACTTGAAAGAAGCCTGGAAGAGGAAGGGAGAAAGGAAGGGGAGAGGAAAACCCAATGACGCACAGGGCATCTGCTGACGTAAGTCAGGGTGATTTGTCTAAACCAGTTTGTATTTCTGCCTGGTGGACTATGGGAACCCTGGGGGCTATTTGCAGACTTTGATTTGCCTCTGAACCCACAGCTGAGTCTTGGAGGTTGAGTAGGAATTAACTGGATGAAGAAAGTGGAAAGGTCTTCTGAAAGGAGGGAACAGCATAAATGAGGGTACCGGGGTGAAACATCATGGTAGGAGTGGGAATCCAGGCTGGGCAATGTGGTTTTCTACCCAATAATGCTACTGTACTATAACATGCAAATAGAGAGTAAGGAAGCGTAAGACCAGTGAGGACAAGATGAGACATTCGTAGTCATTGCTAATTTCTGGGCTTTGATGTGGCCGAGATGTAACAGTTCCTACCCTCAACATTTTCCTTAGTTTCAGTCTCATGGTGCACTGCCTACTGGATATCCATCCTCACTCGGGTGTCCCACAAGCACCCCAGTTTCAACATGCACAACAATCAATGCTTTATATTTCCCCATAAGCCTCCTTCTCTTCTGAATATTCTCTCTGTTAATTTCACCATAGTTTCCCTAATCATCTAAGGCAAAACCTTGGAAATCTTTCTTGATCCTTTCTTTCTCTCCATCCCACACCCAATCAACCAGCAAGTTTTGTTGGCCTCCTAACACTTTCTGAATCTTTCTCATCTTCTCCATCCTTACCATCACTGGTACCTTCATTGTCTTTTTCCCTGGTCAATGCCTCCTACTTCCAGCCTTCCTTACCTCAGTTCCAACCCTCCTCCCTATCAGTCCTCTGTCAGAAAGTCTTCACTGGCTCCCCAGCAAACACAGCATAAAGTCCAAACTCCCAGACATGCAAACAAGGACCTTGGAGATATGACCCTGCCTACCCCTCTTGCTGGATATCGGCCCTCTTCTGTATTGCATTTTCCACTTCAGGAAATCGAAATGGCCTGGAGTCCCCAAAACACTCCTTGCTGTTCCTCACCTCTGTGGCTTTGCTGTTCCACTCCCTTCTTCCTGAATATTCTCCTCACCTTTCTTCATCTGGCTCTTACTCACCATTCAACATTAAAGTTCTGGCATGTTCTCTTCCAGAATATCTTCCTTCAAAGCCCAGATTCCCTTGGTGTACCTCCTCTGTGCTCCTGCAGCCCCCGAGGCACCCCTCTGCCCTTTAACCTTCATGATTATGCCAACATTATCTGATTACATAGAATCTGCCTCTCTAGACTCTGACTTCCTCAAGGACGGCTGCCACCATGGCCCATCCATCTTGTAAGTCCGGATCTTAATGTGATGCTTGGCACTCAGCAGTCACACATATGTTTGTTGAGCTGCACTCCAGGCCACACCCCCTGAGATATCTCTTTTGGCAAACAGAACAGTTCAGCCTGAGCCAAGGTGTGTCTGCTTCCCTACACAGCAAAGGAAGGTCAGGAGCACAGCCGAGAGCTCCAGAGAGCTCTGGGAAGTTTTCTTAAGAAGGTAAATTTGAAAAGTGGAAAGAGCACAAGCTATGGTTGTGCTTTATAAATATACCTGGTATATATCTGACTGAACTCATAGCTCTCACACCATTAGCTACTGCAACCTTGGGACAGAGATTTAATCTCTCTGGGCCTGAGGAGACTTATCTATAAAATTATGATTAATTTTTAGCTTAAATGGAAAAAAAAATGTTGGTGAGGCCCTAGCACAGTAGCTTGTACAAACTAAGGACTCAATACATGTTAGTTCTCTCTTGTAGCCTGTCTACGTCAGGAGAAATAACAGATCCTAATAGCCTGAAATAGACTAACTCTGGTTATCATTAACACAGAATCTTTTTGTCTTTTGCATAACTTAAAGATGCATCATTTATCATTTCTAACTATAATTATTAGTACTAGTTGGCTTTCATATGTTTAGTGCCTATTATAAGCCAGGTACTATGCAAGATTCTTAAGGTACAGATCCTCCTTTCATCTTCATGGTGATGATGATGATGATGACGATGATGATGATGCTGATAGCACTTACTGAGTCCTTGCCATGTGTTAAGCATTGTTCTGAGTCCTCTCCAAGTATTAACTCATTCAGTCCTCACAATAAGCTTATGAAGTAGGTAGGACATTTTATGAAAATATCCCCATTTTACAGATGAGAAAACTGAGTCTCAGAGATGTAAAACAATTTTCCCCAGGTACATATTATGTATGAAGTAATGCTGGGACTAGAATTGAAGTCTGCCTAACACCAAAGACTCTGATTTTTTTCACCTTGCTATACAATCTCTCTGTTTTATAGTTTTATTAAAATTTAAGGTGATAGCCTTATTTTATTTTTAACACCCTTCCTGGTAATGTCCCTTCCCCGTTTGGTCACTTTATATTGCTCAGCAAACAGTGTAATGGATACAATTGGATAATTTTCAGCCACAAGCTACTCAATGAGATTACAGGAGTCACTGATGGTGACCTGCGAGAACGTTTTGTGGAATGTCTCCACAAAGATCACCTACGTGTACTGCTGACAGATCATTGTCTGGAAGTTATGGCAACATATAATATTCAATGAGTGACTTGTAACTTGTAACTTACTGTACTATATTGTACTTGAATGTACATAGGTTGAATTTTGAATTCTAAATTTGTTTTAGTAAGGGCTCACTCTCTGGTCCCAAGAACCTTGGAGAACTAGAGTTGCTCATTCAGCAAGAATTCGCTGGGTGACTGGCCCCATGCTAGACTAAGGATTCTGAGATGGTTAAGTCACAGTTTCTGCTCCTAAGGTACACAGACTTGTGGGGGAGACTCACAAAGGAATTGATTTCACGTAGCATGATGAGTAGACATTCCCATCTATAGATCCAAATTGGAGTTCCAATATTTGCAGAGTTCTTATTGCACTGTTCCGAACTCCCTGCTTCATTCTCTCCTGAGCCTGAAAAACCTCAGCCTGGTGTAGCAAGGTGGGCTTGGGCAGAATGGACTCTCGGTATTGTCATAGGGCACCAAGGGACCTTTGCTCCCATGCGGACTCTCCCATGACTGGATCTCCTCTGCTCTGGGTAGGAAAAAGCCTGGATTTGGCTTCTGCTGATGTTGGGTTCAATTCTCCTCCCCTGCAAGATGGGGAACGCAGTCTACCTTCTGAACAATGGCACACAGCGGCCTCCTCTCCCAACTCCAGCTCTCTGCTCCATCCTCCCCTACAATCTCGCAAGCATAGCACAGATGCTCGAGAAGGACTGGAAGGCCCTGAGCAAACATTGGCTCTTGAAACGTTAATGCCTTACAAATGAACTGCAGCTGATAAAAAAAATCAAGGCCTGTGCTGCTGGAATACAGCCATGATATTCACGCAGCCGGCTTTCTCCAGTGGGGAGTAAAGCAGCAGGACCAGCTGAGTGGCTCCCTTATAAAATGCTTGCAGAGGTAGGCAAGACTCCTATTCTCTCCCATGATAACAATGGGAGTTGTAGGGAGCATGTCAAACCACCAATATTTCCTTCCTAAACGAAAGTCCAGTGAGATACATACACAGCACTCTCTCACCGGTGCCAGCTTGGTAGGGTCCACTCTTTATGCCAGGAAGGACATCCAGGTTTTTTCTCAGCCACTCATGCCTTCTGTCTCACCCCACTGGCCTTTGCAAATGACTTCTCTACTGAGACATAGACCCTTCTGGAGAGGCAGGCATCTCTACTTGATCCTCAGTGGAACAAAGGAAACAAAGTCCACTTTCTTAAGCTCTTTGGGAAAACATGGGGCTCCAGTGGGCATATAAAGGAATGAGCAAGAAGGAAGTGGAGAAAGAGAAAGTGCCTACAGTGGAGTGGTCCATGCATTTAGGACCTGGGAAAAGGAGCACGTAGGACTAGATAGAGCCAGAATTATTTTGTCTCGAAAAGCAGCGGCTGGGAAGAGAGAGGGAGACAGCTTTATTCAGACCAGAGATTATCATAAGAAGGAATATATAGAGAAAGTTCAAGAGGATGAAATAATCTTATGCTGCAGGAAAGAAATTACTGGGTTTGGACATGAAGAAATTGTTGTTGTGTTGCAGAATAGGTATTTTTTCCCTCCTGCTCTACTCCACTCTCTGGGCTGGCACATAGAGAAGATAGGTTAACAAAAGAGAGCATTCAGTAATTTTAGTAATTTTCTCAGGTGGAGGACAAGAAACTCATCTCACATAATGGCCCATAAAAGCTATGCTAAGCGGCAGCCCATTTTGGATGGGGGAGGTTCGCCTTGTTGTTGATTGTGATCTCCCCACCCCCCGGCCTGCCCACAGCAAAATCCAGAGGAGCACACATGATCACACTCACGCATACCCACATACACTCAGACACACTTGCACACACTCACATTCATACATAATCACAGTCACGTGTGCTCACACTTGCACTCACACATGTGTTCACAGGTGCACATACACACTCATACACAAGCCCATCTGGAAGGGACCCAGAGGGAATGAATGACTGTAGCCAAGGCTGGGAGAACAGACGGGAACCAAGGAAGTGAGTGTTGGTGGGGAGGCTGTTAGCCCTGTACTCCCCCACACAACCATGTCCACATACCTCTCAATCTTAACCTTCTGTAGGGGCCCCTGTCAGAGGGGCTGCCCAGCCTGTTCTTTGAGAACTGCTTCGACTGCCCAAAGAGGGTCTTGGCAGCCATGTTTCTGGGAATAGGACCTCTGGCCATAGCAAATTAGTTTAAGGGCTGGACTCCCGACACTCAGCTTGGTTAATCGTATTATATCTCCTAGAAGTTGAAGGTTGGACCTAAAAGACAGAGAATCACTGGCATTGAATCATCCTGATGGTGGAACTCTCAAGGGAAGGGCCACATATTCCACTATCGAGGCCTCTGGGGATCTCTGCTTCCCACCCTGCCTAAGACTTATCTGCTGAGTATTTCCTTACATTCTGTGAGATTCCACAGCCTGCTCCCTAAAACATCTAAAGCTAGATTAGCTTTGATTTATTTTACTTGTGAACAAAAAAATGAATACACCATACATTCTAATCTTATTCAAGCATCCACTCCTGCCTATGCCTCCAGCTAGAAGCGATCTGTTCATCCTCAGAACACCCGTAAAATTTTTATGACTTTATTGTCTTCTCTGTACCATTTATTTTTCTCTTACTTTGAATACTAGACCATAAGCTCCTAGAAGCTGTGTCTTATTTACCATGTTAGTCCACACGGCACCTAGTACAGTGCCTTGGACACAATAGTTCTTGATGGGTATTTGTTAAACAAATGAGCAAATGCATGATTGAATAAATGAATGAATAAATAAATGATCCCAAGTGATGCTAAGTATTTCTTTTATTTTTTTCCCCAGGCACTCATGAGGTCATGATCCTAGAATCTAAACATCCTCATGCATGAATCAGTTCATTTTATTCCAACATACATGTGTAGACAATCAACCACATGCCAGACACACAGGATACAAAGATGAGTAAGGGATGGGCTCGGTCCTTAACAGCCCGTGATCTCACTGGACTGAGGAAAGGGTGGGGGTGTCAATGAGCCAGAGGAATGCAGTTCCACCCCAGGACACAGCTCCGCACACCCCGTTTCTTGGAGCAGCAGAAGTCAGAAAATCACCCATTGCGCGTCCGCCCTAATCTTGCAACCAGACTGTATTAAAAGCCATTTTTCAAGCCCGAGTAAGATGTTTATGACCTGATAGACGATGGCTGGCAAACTCATTTCATCATAAATATCACAGCAGATAATATACTTCAGTATAAATGATGCATCTGCCTATGCCGGCATCCTCAGAGTGAGTGATGCTCCTCCAATACGGGCTTCTTAAAGATAAACAAATTATGGGCCATAATTACCTGATGTTTGATTTTCCTTTTTTATGAGCTTTTCTTCACCCTAATCACACTCAGGGTGGGAAGATGGAAGCTACAATCAGGACTTAAAGAAGGGAAGAAAGGGATCTGCTCCTTCAGCAATGAGGCAGATGTCAGATAAATGCGTAAAGAAGGAGCTGGCATTTCTGTTGCTCTGGAGGGAAAAGAAAGACTCAGCAAGTAGGAAGATGTGGAGAAAGTGGAGAAATTAGTGAGGGAGAAAGCGGTGATTTCTGAAGTGTGTACATTTTTTAAAAGATGCCTAAGACGTAAAAGGAAATCTCTCTTTGTCTCTCTGACATATAGACATACACGTGCATACACACTATGCAGATAAAATTCTTCATTCCCAAACTGCCGCCCAGTTCAGTTGGGGGCCAGGCTAAGAGCTGGCATGGGTACCAGGAAGGACAAGCCTGACAACAAGGGCCAGGCAGGGGTCCAGGCCCAGCTCTGAACTAGAGGTGTGGGAGCCCCCAGGCACCCTGGAATGTGGGTCTACTGTAGTGCATAGACCCAGATTTTCACATTCTCTAGCTCCTACTGTGACCCCTGAATTTGACGTCCCCCTCCTTTCTGGGAGCAGCCTTTCCTGTGTCCCTCCAAAGGTTTGCTTAAGCTTCAATTTTACAAACACCCCAAACCCTTCACCTCCTGATAGATTCCTGTCTGCTTTCATCAATTATTCCACCAAAATATTTCCTCTATGACTTCTAGTCATGTTGTTAAAATTCATACTTGAAAATTAAACCTCACCTTAGAAAAGGGACGAGATTCTATTGGGTTAGTATCTTTTCCTGAGAGATCAGAGAAATACTCCAAGGTGGAAAGGAAGTATGTCATTAAAAAATAAATCAATCAACAAATAAGAGGATTACAGTGTAATGTACTAGAATAACCTCTGGATTGGATGTCAGGAAATCTGGGTTTAATTAACTTTCACCATTTCTTATGCAAGTGACATTTCTTCACTTCTCTTCAACTCAGTTTTCTTTTCACTTAAAAATGGGCGTCTCCTGTGTGGTAGATTGTGTGAAGATTCAATGTAACAATATTCAAAATGTCCCTGTCACCTTCTGGATGTTCAGTAAATATTTATTTTATCCCAGCTTCCTAAGCCTGGATAATAAAGGGCCAGAAAATGTGCACAGAATTCTACATTGTACGTTTGAAGAGTCTTTCCTATTAACAACATTCTCCGGAGGCAGACAAGACAGAAGTGGCTTCCTTACTTTATCAATGAAGACATTAGAGCACAGAGAAGTTAAGAGAGTTGCCCAAGGCCACACGAAGATTTAAAACCCAGATTCTTGAGTCTTTCTTTGCTTTTTGAGGAAGGCATACTCACTGGGGAGGATCAGGTCAAGAGGAAGTTCCTTTCATGAAATATTTATAAATCCTGACACTTCTGAGCAAAGATGCCACCCATATGGCTGTCGAGCTGTGAGTCCAGCAGACGTGAGCTTTGCCCTCAAAAGAGGAAGAGCCAGCTGATATCTGATGCCAGGAATGTGATGGACGAGGTTAATGGTTCGGATCTGAAAAAATGAGCTGTGGCTAGGGAAGAGAAATACACAGGAACCTAGTGATAAATGTCTTAGTTTCCTGGGGCTGATGTAACACATTACTACAAACTGGGTGGCTTAGCACATTCCCTCATAATTCTGGAAGTGGAAATCCAAAATCAAGATGTCAGCAGAGCCATGTTCTCTTTGAAGTCTCTAGGCAAGAATCCTTCCTTGCCTCTTCTTGACTTCTGGTTATTGCCAGCAATCCTTGGCTTTCTTTGGCTTGGAGATGCATCACTTCTCTGTCTGCCTCCATCGTCAAATGGGTTTTTCCTGGGTGTGTCTGTTTCTGAGTTTCTTCTCTTCTCCTCATCGGGACACTATCATACGGGATTAAGAGCCCACCCTACTCTAGTATGATCTCACTTACCTTCAGTAATTTCATCTGCAACAACCCTATTTTCAAATAAGCTCACAGTCTGAGGTTCCAGAAAGGACATGAATATTTGGGGGGCATGGGGGTTTCACTATTCAGTGCAGTACAATGAGGAAATCAGAGCCAGGCAGAGGAGGAAGACTGAGAAACCCAAGCAGAGAAAACAAAAAGAAGGCAGAGACAGAGAAAAGACAAAGGAAAAACATGAGGCAGGAGGAGACAGAACTAGAGAGACAGAGAAAGAGAGACAGAGAGATGAGATGGGAAAGGAAGAGAAAGAGAAATAGAGAGGTGCTAGTGAAGGAAAGAAACACACACAAACTCCTGCACACGAAGTGTGAGAAACACAGAGGAACACTTCTATGTTTAAAAACTTACCCCCGAGATATGTACCTTCTCTCTTGTTAGATGTCCAGTGGGCAGCCCTAAAGCTGTTAATGGGGCCTGAACTGCACCATGGAAAGTGATCCAAATATTCTTTTTGGGGTTAAAAGAGGACCCCAGTAAGAGAGACCAGCTAGTTGGACTCCTGGGAATCCCTAGTAGCTTTCACACTCCTGCCTACTCCTATGACTCTGGCTCTAGGGGCTTCCAATTTTAAAGCTGAGAACCAGAGTGATGGTCAAAAATAATCTTTTTCTTCAAAAAGCCAATTCCAGGGCGGTCTCATGTTCATTCACCTCCTATTGAGAAGAAAATGGGCCACCCAGAAGATGTGATGACATTCTCCCCTAAGGAGCATATGTTCCTGATCTCTGGCAAGCTGCTAGCCATAACTGTACCCATTATTCATCCGACCAGATGTTATCCAATGTTCTTTTTCAGACCCCATGCGTTGATCTTTTCCAACTTCCTGGAGTTTTCCAAAGATCTCCAAAGGGAGGCTAGTCACTTTAGCATCAGCCAAAAGACACCAGGCAAGAGGGATCATAAATTAACAGCAGGAAGTTCTCAGGGCTGGCAGGTGAACATCAGTGTGTGTGCGCACATGCATGTGTGTGAGTGTGAGTGCATGCACAGGCTTTCATGAAGAAGTAGGTGGAGGCAGAGGAAGGCCATCAATTGAGACCCAGCCATTTCCAAGCTACAGAGCTCTAGAACTCTCTTGTCATTGGAACAATCACTCAAAACAGAATGTCACATAGAACAGGCAGAATTAATTTATTAACTAGAATCTTCCGCTTGCTTTTGTTTTCTTTTGCCGTATTGAAAATTAGTTGAGTCTGGCTTTTGGGGTAAAAGTCCCCATTCCCTCCTCATCCTAGAAACCCCCACTTAAAAAGAGAGAGCCATAAGCTTGCAGGTCTTCCCAGGGAAATTTTCCACACCAGCTTGACTTGGCCAGTAGCGTGACTGTGAAGATGCAGGTCAAAGGCAGAAAGAAAGGAAGACTTAAGCCAACACAGTACCATCCTTGGCCACTGAGCCATCTCTTTGGAGCACCCAAGAGAAACAGCCACCTCCTTGGATTTCTGCATGTTTGAATCTTCCGGGCTTCTGGGATCCCCAGCCACTTCCTTCCCAGAGTAGCAAATGCAGTGAGGTACACATGTCCATCTCCAGGAACAACCACAGGAAAGGCAGTGAGTTAGTAGACGTTTATCTCACATGGCCACACAATGGCATATGTACCTTAGTTGTCATAGCAGCTGTTATTCATTCATTCATTCCCTTATCTACTCATTTATTCTTTTTCTTCACCACACTTATTTTGGACTATGTTAAGCACTGGAGTTATTAAGAGGAAAAAAACTCAGTCCCTAACTTTGATTCAGGGTTAGAACAAAGCAAGGAAAAGGAACTCTAGAAACTGAAGTCTCAGGGTCATAAACTGTAGGGATGGATTCTTCTACCCAAGGGCAGGCCTTTCCGATCTCCCCCATGTGGCTGGGGGCAGCTCTCGGTGAAATTACAAAGGAATGTTTGGGGCCTCTCCCAATTCTGGGTCCCTGCCCTGCCAGGGGTCTAGCACACTCCCGATGAGCTGCTGACTTAATTCATTCTCATAAGCTGTGGCACTCCAACCGGTTAGCAGGGGAAACCCTCAGGGTCAAGCAGCTAAGAGAAGTCTAGAAAGGATTGGAAGTTTGGAAATTTGAGAAAGGAGGTGATTATTCCTTGTACCGTGTCCCAAAGGATACTGACTGCCCCAGGGTTCCAGGCTAAAAGAGAAAGGGCAACAGCCCAAGAGTATGAAACAGTGAAATAAACAGACACGGGTGCTAGCCGCTACTAAGTAAAGTCTTCGGTGCTGCTCTACACCTATAGTTTTCCTGCTGGAATATCACTTGACCTAAGAAATGCACACACTGTGGATTTTGACTTCCAATGTATTTTTGTGTTTTATGTGGACATGTTTCCTTTAGCATCTTATCAGCAACGATCTTATTTGAAAGCAACAGAGACGAACCGTGTGGGCTTATCGTTTGTGTGTTGTCTCTCGTATCCAGTGCCTACCTTTCCCTTGCTCTGTTCTGTATTGTGGGGATGACAAGGCTCCTGTGCAGCTGACCTCTGGGTAAGTTCGGCCAGCGGTACACTGGTGGCAGCCTGGAGGAAGGGAGGAGGAGAGAAGCCAGAGTATTTTCATCTTTCTTGCTTTGCCTCAGGCCGTGACTCTAACTATGGCTGTGTCTCTGTAGCTCCACCTCTTATCACACAGGCCGTGATTCAAGCTCATGCTAGTTAGCCCCAGCCTTTGGGTTCTGAAAACACACCTCCTCCCACTGCGACTCCAGTTCTACGGGTAGCAGCAGCTTCTTGCGACTCTTAGTCTTCGGCTTGCCTCACCATTCCTTGTCTGTCTTTTCAGCTTTTCCATCACCCTATATCCAATTCTTGGTATTAAATTCCATCAGTTGAAAGGCCTAGTGTGGCTTCTGTTTTCCTATCTGAAACTTGATATGTTCTGATTGCTCTGAGTAGAAAAGTAACTTATTAGAAGTATATTGGGTCATTTCCAGAACTTCCAGGAACAAGAGAGGCTGTGCAGCACGACCCAGAGCCAAACTCACTCCACAGAAACTATTGTGAGGAGTCCTCAACAGCCACTGCTGAACACTGTAATGAAGGGCCACACTCCTAGAATCACTGGCACAGGACACTGGACCCTAGCCTCTGCTGCCCTTAAAAACTAGCTCCCAGGGTGGGCCCCGTGGCTGAGTGGTTAAGTTCACACACTCCGCTTCGGCAGCCCGGGGTTTTGCCAGTTCAGATCCTGGGCATGGACATGGCACCGCTCATCAGGCCATGCTGGGGCAGTGTCCCACATACCACAACTAGAAGGACCCACAACTAAAATATATAACTATGTACTGGGGGGTTTGGGGGAGAAAAAGTAGAAGGGGGAAAAAAAAAACTAGCTCCCAAAGAAAGTCCAGATGGTTTTATCTGATTGGCTGAACCTATGTCACTTATCCTACTCTAGCTATGGGAGATTGGGCATTGAGTATCTGACCTTTATAGCAGAGTCAAGATCTGCTTTTCAGTAAGACTTGTACGGCTGAGAATTCTCCAAACATGAGAAAGGAGGTCAGATGTGGGACAGCCAAAAAAAGATAAATATTTATCAGAAGAATAAGACTAGGAGTTATGGGTTGAGCTGTAGTCCTAGGGTCAACAGGTAAAGAAAAGAGTTTCTCTAGAATGATTGGGTTGAAGGGATAGGAAGACAAGAACTCTGTATTGGAAGCTTTGGTCTATGGGCACAATCATGGGGCCTTCCTGGTACCCTTCAAATTAATGCCAGGCAATCAGCATTTACAACTATACGTCACCTAGGACAGCATGGCTTCCTATGCAGGAATGAGTGTATACTCAACTATTAGCACTTTTCAGATTTGGGTACTAATCAGAGACTAATCTCTAATTTTGGAATGAATCTTTACCCTGATTCCACAGCCTGAGTTCTTTTCTTCTTCCTGGGAACTAGGTCCCCACCTTGTATCTCTGAGCCAGCCACTGGGTTTCCTTATCAGCCCTTCTTCCTAGACACCTGCTAGTCCTTAAAGGCAAAAGTACTAACTAGCTTCCCCACCTGTTCCCTCTGAGGTTAGGGTCTTGCCTCAAACCATCGGTTTTTTGATGGGATCCCCTTTTCCTGTTGCCAGATTCTGTTTTCCTCTAGTCATCCCTGCCCAAGAGTTGCCAGCCTGGAATCCTTCCCGTTGCCTGCTCTTCAGAGGCAGCTCAACATGGCAGCGTAAGGCTGCATTTCAGACCCAGCTCCAACACTTACTGCTTGTATGAGCTCAGCGGGCTCCATACTAAGACTAAGGTTTCTTGTGTGACTCTCAAACCTTAGTACATAAGTACATAAGTATCTGCTATCCTGGTGTGCTTGTTAAAAGGGCAGACTCCTGGTTGCCACCCTTTAAATGTCTGAGGTGATTCTGTTGCAGGTGATCCACAAAGTCTCACACTTGGAGGAACACTGATCCACGGGGTTTCCTGGTCCTGTCCACTCTTGATATGGTTCCATCATTCATTCAGTCAGTTCTTCCCAGGTTTCAGGTGCGCTTGGGATTTGAGCAAGGATTATTACCAAGTCTTCATATGATCCAACGGGAGATGGGTACCTTAGACCCCCTTCACCTCAGACCTACTATACCAGAATCTCAGGGTAGGAATTGAGCTGACACATGCAATTCCCCCAAGATCCACATGTCTCTTACACAAACTCTGGTTCACTGCTTCAGTACCACACGTGACTCCAGCCCCTTTCTTCCCACCCCCAGCCTCATTCATGCCCTTAACTTGCCTGCAGCCTTACTTGAGAATGGGGCACCTGCGCTTGATAGATACTGCTTCCAGCTCCCTGATAAAGAAGCCCCCTCTTCATTTTCTAAGATTTTATACATATCCATTTGGCAGGAGAGTAGATTTCATTATGAGCATTACCCATATGGACCAGAAGCCAAGATTTAATATCTGTTGATCAATAATTGCCTTCCTAACTAAAAGCTCTTGATGGCCATCTAGAGGGAAGAAAGGCCTTCTTATCCACCTGCTGCCCTTTGCTGGCACTCACATATACAAAAGCCAGGGCTTGGAAACTCACACACCCTCAGGACTCCTGTCAGAGCATTTGTTGCCAGGGTGGGTTCTTCTCCATCCTCACAGTCCAAGCCATGTTTCACTTCCTCCATGGAGCCTTTCCTGATTCCAACACTCTGTGCTGCTTTCCTTCCTCTGACTTTCTACCACATGTCACGTTACATAGATTAGCACTGGACTGTTTCCAACTTTGGAAAGCTCTCCATCTATTTTGTTTGCTTCTCTAGCAAGATTGTAGGCTCTCTGAAAGCAGAATCCAGGTTGGAGACTTCCTTTGATGAGTCAGGGAGGCTGAAAGAGGGACAGATCAAGGCTTGGCTCCAGAACCTTATACTGGTGTGAGACAGGAGCTGAGGACACTGAGTGCAGAAGCAGTGTCTGGAGGCATCTTCCCTCCAGGGTGAAGTTGAGGTGCAGCGTTAAAGGCTGTTGTGACTCCAGACATGATTCAAGTCACAGTTGCTGGAGGGAGATCCACTGGTGGGGGAAGAAGATAGCAAAGGACAGAGCACAGGGCAAAGAACCCAAGTAGCAGTTGGTATTTAGGACTCACACAGCAGGAAGCTGTCATCATCTAAAGAATGTCTGCTGCCAGTCAGACCCCAAGCAGTGGGCCAGGGCATCATCCACCAGTCCTGAGCATCCAGGGAGAGCCAGGACAGGGCCCCCAAGTCACCAGGATGTGACTCAAGTCAAGTAACCAGCTGCAGAGAGGCTGGGCTTGTGGGCAGATAAGCCATCAAAATTATAAATGAGGTCATTCAATAGAGAAAACAGACCTGCGCTCAAGGGCTGACCTCGCCCAGAAAACCCTAGTAGCTTCTCTGCCCTCCTACCCCACCACCTCAGGGGACTTCTCCATGCTTGAGTATTGACTCCCTTTCTCTCCTGACCTGAGCACTGTGGCCTGTCTTTCTCTTTGTAGTTGGTTCCAGCTGTCTGCCTTACCTCATGAGTTAGCTCTTGATTCCCAAGGTTTCATCATCCAAGACTCCAACTGTGTTCCCCTTTGTTTCCAGTCTGCACTGACAGAGGCTGTGGAAGTCAGGTCCTGGTTGGTACTTTTTAACCCCACGGAACCTGGAATTGTGCTAAGTATGTACTTGATGTCCATCCATTCCAACACATCAAATAAACTCAGCTCTTGGAAGAAAGTGAACACTGGGAGGGTGTGACAAATTCCCTGCTGGTGATGGCAGCCAACTACAGAATCCATCTAGATTTCCCAGTTATCCTTTCTGTCACTCCCTTCTTTCCCCTTCTCTTAAGATCAAGGAGAGCTGGGTTCAAATCTGCCACTTATTAGCCTGGAGCATTGGGTAAGTTAGTCTCTCTCTAAGAGATGGAGATAATAAATCCTGTGGATAAGAGGTCTCTGCCTCCAATCCCTAGGTGCCGACTGGCCAGCCTCCTCCTCCTCTACCTCACACATCAAACAGTAGGATCTGGGAATTAGTCCTCAATAAATACTTATTGACTTGAGCACTTGACTTGTGACTAAGGATATCAAGCTGTAGGCAAAGGCCTATTTATAGCAAGTGGGAGAATCACGAGCACAGTTCTTCTGGGCACCTGGGGATGTCACAGTTCAGTATTTGTGGGAAGAGCTAATAGAATGTGGACTGCTAGACTGTTTTCATGCCTAGACACAAACTCTCCTGAAAGACGAATCCCCATATAAATACATAATGTCATAACAGCATTAAGACATGAGTCATGCTCAAAAGATGGATGAAAGAATGGGGGAGGGGGACGTCAAGGGGCAGAATGATGCAGGAGCAAGAATCTTTCTGCTCAGGCTGCTGCCCCCTGACTCTGTTCTAGGTTTAGTATGTTTTTAATCACTTTACTATTACTTACACAAACCAATAGCAGGTGCCCTGGTGAAAGAAGAAAATAATGACTCAAGCACGAGAGTCATTTTCCTATTGATCTCCTTTCTCTTCATTTCCTTTTGACCTCAGTAGAGGAGGCACAAGTCCTGCTATTCGAAGAAACCATAACTCAGTCCTCACTCATGGACTTTAAGAACGTGCTTAATATTTTTTCTTATGTCCCAGGGAACCACATTTCAGGTGTTTAATCATCTTTACGGCTCCAAATATTTGGGATTTATGGAAAGCATTTAAACTCAGTGGAAAAAAATAAAAACAGAGTGTCCTAAATTTAGGGTAAATTTCTACTCTCGTTATGGGTGTTAATTTATGATTCAACAATGATTTTGAGGCTTTTCTTCAGACCCTCTGAGGCTTGTATTTTCTTATTATTCACCCTGGTTTTATTCCAGTGTCAAATGAATCACGCATTCAGTCACACAGAGCATAATGTCCCTGCCCCATGCACGTAAGCAGAGTCTTAGTCTATGGAATTATGAGCCCCCTGGGAAGAAGACCAAGGTAGTCCTTGTGGGATCTCATTCCCCCAGTGATGAAAATGCCTAATCCTTCAAAAGACTGACTCTTGCAGGGGACATTGCTCCTGGGAGCCAAGCCTTGAGGCCAGAGTGTCTCGACTTCTCTGAGTAAGGCTCCTGGCTACTGTGATACCATAGAAGTTATTCCAAAGCAGTGAAGTGGTTTCTGCAAGCGTTGATCTAATGTTCAATAAGTGGACTGAATTCCTGGGTCTCTGTGGTGGTGGAGCCTTCACTCTTGGTTCACAGGGGAAGAAGGAGCTGGGATTTGGAGCCCACAATTTAGTAGGCACGTTTTCTCATCCTTAGGTGAGAGACAAGAAAAGTGGTTAGAAGGTGAGAATTCCAGGTAGACTTTGGATGGTGGGAAAACTCCTATGGCACCCCGTCTGATCATCCTTGCTCCTGCCCAAGGCTGTAGGCACTCTGGAACACCTCTGCAACTACCATCTCAAGGTGTAACAGTCTCCATTGCCCACCCCGGCTTTGAACCTTCACCTCTAGCTTCCCTGGATGCTATCCCGTGGTCTTCCCATCTGGCTTCCCCCTTTCTGACTAGCCCCTTTAAACTGATGGCTTCTTTTAATAGTCTGCCTGGATTTGGGGTTCAACTGCTCCCCAAAATGACCCCCTCAGTCCCATATTCCTCACCTGTAGGCAGGTAATGCCCTCATCTTCACATTCTACCCAAACCCCCAGGACCCCAGGCCCCCCAGGTCTCCATTTGCATAGAAGGGAAATTAGACAGCCTCTGTGACCACATTTCTCAAGGGAGATGTGTCGCCCAGGCTGTCCTGGGTTCCTTTCCTGTGTCTGCTGTCTCCAATCTCCCATGTAATCCAGGAAGCCGCTCAGGCCTGCTGCCTCAGAGCTGAGCTGACCTCTGGCTCTCCTCCATGACCTTTCCCCCTCATACATTGTTTTATTTTATCCTATAAACACCTTACCAAAACATTATCTTACTTTTACAAAACAGAAACTGAAACTTGAAGAGATTAAGAGAACTAACTCATGCTACTTAGCTAGTAAATTGTAGAGGCAGTATTCAAACCCAGGTCCATATTTTCTCCTAAATTCATTTTTCCACTCCAGCATTTTTCCCATGGGAAGCTTTTGGCTTCTGGAAGCCACTTGTGTTGATTCTTACAGTCTTTCCTGAACAGGAACAGGTGGCGGTGGGCACGCTGCACTTTTCTCCATCCTCACTCTCTCTTCTGGCACTGACACCACTCACCACTTGCCACCCCAGTGAAAGATAAAGGTTGAGCTGACCACACTGGTTCTTGCCCCAGGCCCATTAAGGGGCACACTGCCCCCTCACCACCTTGGAACAAGGCACTTTCCTCTCCCAGAGATTCCAGGACCTCTTAGGAGCCCTGTCTTGCTCCTGACTCTGCAGAGCCGCTCCTGAGAGGTGAGGTTGCAGAAGGCAAGGATCTGGATTTGGGCCCCAGCGGAACCCCCCCAAGAGACTGCTGCTGCTTTACCTTAACTAATCTGGAAATTGGAGCCAATTCTTCTCCATCTTCTTACCCATCTAGGAAAAAGCCTTGCAAAGACTGGGGAGAGCAGAGAGTCTTCTTAGCTTACAATAGCTCTGCTTCTTATAATGAATATGATCCCTTCAAGTGCAAGGGAACTGTAACTTCAGGGCTAAGCTGCTATTGAAATACTTGAGTGCTTGAGAAGCAGGAAAAGAGCCACTCGATGCTTTAAAGTAGCCAATATTAGCCAAACAGCCTCATAGAAGCCCAGAAAGTCCCAATAAAGCCAGATGACCCCCCTTCCCAACCTCAGTGGGTATTCATTCACCTATTTATGATTCAAAGATGGGCTCAGACTCTTTCTCATCTGATCATCATCCACCTCACCAAGTGGCTTCAGGACCTGCTGGTGGAAGAGCTGCCAATAGCCGCTCACAGCAGTGCCAGGAAGATAACCTCCTTTCTCCCTCCCTCCGTCTCTTAGCTTCTCCAGGAAGAAAGGGTTAATGCAGGAGCTCCTGACACTCCCAGGTCTCATGACTCACAGGGTGACGAGGCCTAAGAACCTGCCTTCCTCAAGTCCAGCAAATCTCTGCCCCTGTCTGACTGAGCTGAGGGGCAGCTGTGAGTCAAAGAAGCTAAAAGGTGAAGCATAAAGCTGTTACAAATTAGTAAGAAAAAGATAAGCACCATAGTGGGTTAAATTGTGTCCCCCCAAAAGATATGCTCAAGTCCTAACCCCCTCAGTCTCTGTGAATGTGACCTTCTTTGGAAATAGGGTTTTTGCATCTATAATCAACTTAAGACGAGGTCGTTCTAGATTAGAGTGGGCCAATGACTGGTATTCTCAGAAGGAAAGAAAGACCTGGAGACACACAGACAACCACAGAGGGAAGGTGGAGGCAGAAATTGGAGTAATGAAGCTACAAACCAAGGAATGCCAAGGAATGTGTCAAGCACCAAAAGCTAGGAAGAGGGAAGGTAGGATAATTCCTTAGAGTCTTCAGAGGGAGCGGGCCCTGCTGACACTTTAATTTCAGACTTCTAGCCTCCAGGACAATGAGAGAATACACTTCTATTGTTTTTTAAATTTTTTTTTTGAAGAAGAAGATTAACCCTGGGCTAACATTCACCACCAACCCTCCTCTTTTTGCCAAGGAAGACCAGCCCTGAGCCCACATCCCTGCCCATCCTCCTCTACTTTATATGTGGGACGCCTGACACAGCATGGCTTGACAAGTGGTATGTAGGTCTGCACCGAGGATCCGAACCAGCGAACCCTGGGCTGCCAAAGCAGGATGTGCGAACTTAACCACTGCGCCACAGGGCCAGCCCCACATTTCCACTGTTTTAAGCCACCTGGTTTGTACTAATCTGTTGAGGCAGCCCTAGGAAACTCATATATACACCATGGGGATCAAATGGCAGAAATAATATGAAAAGGCAAATCATAAAAGAAAAACTGCAAATACAATAAAAAATGTAAACAATGTTGAACCTCAATGTTAATAAAAGAAATGTGACTTAAAACAATGATATGCCCTTTTTGCCTTCCAGATGGCAAAGATTAAAAAGAATTATAATGCCTGGTGTTGGCAAGAGGGTGGGAAATGGACATCTATACACTGCTTTTGGGAATAAGTGGGAACAAATCTTCCCGAAAGTAATATGGGAATATAGATCAGAAGCTGTAAAATTCATTATAGTCAAGAAAATAATTAGGTAAGTGTGCAAAGATTTATGCATAATATTATTTTTATTAAAACATTGTTTATAGGAGCAAAATAAAAAAAGGAAAGAAATTTAAAGCTCAAACAATAGGGAACTGTTAAATAATTTATGTTATGTTCACACAATAAAATTATTATGAGGCCCTTAAAATGATGATGTTGAGAGAGAGAGATATATATTTTTTAATAGTTATCTTTTATTGGGTGTTAATTCTCAATTAGGATATGAAAGGATTTAGGGGTGCCAGGCAAAGAAGGTCACGGTCAGGAATTCAGAGTGCACCATCCACACTGGTCTCTCCTCGGTGGTGCTTGTGTGGTTGCTCACATTTGAGTTCCTTGCAAGAAAGGCAGTAGTTGAAAAGCACATAAGCACCATAGAAACCCCAGCAACGCCCCCTTTCTTCACGTTGACGTACTTGTCGTAGTAACAGCAGTAACCTCTTTGAAATGCTCCAACAATGCCTTTAGGAGTGAAATCCCACATCACTTTCCAGCTTGGCAGCTTCCCTATTTTGACATCCATGAGGTTTCTTCTCCTTCACTGGTGTGACGAACGCCATCTTGGAGTTCTAGGTGTTCACTGTCAGTGTGGATCTATATTTATCAACAAGGAGAGATGTTCAAATATATTGCCAAGTGAGAAAAGCACAAAATAGTCTACTACAGTTGTATGTGTGTGTGTGTGAGAGAGAGAGCATATAGACTATGTTAGCTGGCTGCTAACCTTGGTTTAGTTTTTGAATTTTCTAACTTTTCTAAAATGAAAATAAATATTTTTTAAAAATAGATATACATCCCAAAGGAATGAAATGGATTTGAGCACTTCTTCTCCATGTTTCCGGGGGAGGGAGCCTGGGGCACAGCCTTCCCACCCACCTTGTTCAGCACAGGGACCCGATCATGGAGACCAGGCTGATGGTGCAAGACAGGCCGAGCACAGACAACACTCCTCCTCTGCTTCTTATTGCAACTTGGCTCTACTTTGATCCCTTGAGCGCACCCTCCCAGACCTTGTTTTACCTCTAAATCATTCAGGTCTTCCTTCAGCTCCCATTTTTAGGGTTTTCTGCTCCTCTTTACTACTTCACCCTAACCTTTAACCTGGGTCCATTAACAGAATCAGTGTTCCGTCCCCTTTCGCATTGTGGCCCAGCTACCTGCAGAAATGCCCATTTTCCCCATTAGAGTGGGAGCCCCTTGAAGGGCGTCTGATCCGCCTGCATCTCCAGGACCCAACACTGTGTCTGACCCACTTGTTTATTGGATTGAATCACAATTTCTAGAACTGAAAGGGACTTGGCGATCTATAACAATCAACTTTCTCATGTTATAAAAAAGTCATAGTCCTTTACGCCTGGACCCCAGAACCGCTCAGTAGTGCAGGAGGAAGCTGAGCTGTTCCCTCAGAATCTTCAGGAAGTCTGATGTCTTCACTGATGTCCTCCCACCTTTTCCATCCCACATGTCAATCCTTCAGGCCCTTTCAACGGGAGCAAGCTTCGTTATCAGCTGCCTTTCCCTGAGCCCCGGCTCTGCCCTCTGCCAGTTCTCCTTTCCCGGGCTGCCCCTCAGCCCTGACCTACCTCACTTGGTCCCCCTCCCATGCCCTCTGACCACATTTCTTGGCACCCCTCCACTTACCCCCACCTCAGTCTCTACCCCAAGTCAATTCCCAGGTGCAGCCTCCTGTGTCCAGTGGGCTCAGAGAAAGTGGATTGTGCCACTGTTGTGCCTTCAGGCCTCATATTCTACCTTCCGACCCCGTGTTCACACCTAAATACTTCCCACCCAGGTCAGGCGAGGGCTCGACTTTCACCACAGGTGACAGCTCCCACGTTCTCGGCTTCAGCCCAATGTGAGCCCCCCTGACCCCCTTTCTAAGTGCTGCTATGGTCCACGCATGGAGAATCCCTCTCGTCCCTGCCCTTCCCTCACTGTGGCAGGGCAGACCACAGCTAGCCCGTACCTCTCTCCCCCAAAGGGAGGGCCCGCTTCGTTTCCTCACTCTCATCTGCTGAGACTTGAGCACTTCATTCCTCGGAAAGCTCACCAGGGCTCTTAGGGGGCAACAGGGCCTCTACAACTGCTTACATGCTTCAGCTTTAACCCCCGGGGTTACATAGGAGAGAGAAAGTGGTCGGGACGGAACTCAGGAGAAAGACCAAAAGCAAATGGGACCTAGATGAACAAGGATGTTGGTTTTTCTACCTGACTCCACAGAAACCAAGTTTTTGGGGTCCCTGTGAGGTGGGGAGGGGAGGCTGGGCCAGTGGGGCTGAGAGCCCTTGCCCCACTTCATCCAGAGCAGCTCTATACTTAGTTCTCTTATACATTTGAAATACCTTCAGATTGTGTTTAAAAAATGGACACCATTGTTAAAATCAAGGTTTAAAAAACTCTGTACCAGGGCAGTAGAGGAAGACTGGGTCTCAGGACTAAGACGAGGGTTCAGTTTTCCTGACTGGAGCACACATTCATTCATTCATTCAACAAATGCCCTAAGTCACTACCGTGTGCCGGGCTAAGAGTCTGGGTGACGCTGACCCAACTGGCTGCAGAGGCAAAACTGTCTGACACTCAAGGGACGACTGGTTCTCAGGACTGGGAGCCTGCCTTGGCCTGTGACCCAGTTATGTAACAAGCCAAGTAGGGTTGAAAACAACAGCGATCATTTATTTTGCTCACAAATGTGCAATTTGGGCAGGGCTCTGTGGGGACAGTTCATCTCTGCTCCATGCCAAGAATCATTGCAAGGCTCGCTCACATGTCTGGTGGTTGATGCTGACTGTGGGCTGGGACCACAGATGGAGCTGTCAGCTGAAACACCTAAACGTGGCTGTCCATGTGCCCGATTGCTTCCTTGCAGTTTCGCGGCTGGGTTCTAAGAGTGAGCAACCCAAGAGAGGGGAAGCGGAAGTTGCCAGTTTCTTAATGCCTGGCGCTAGAGCTAGCATGTTGCTACTTACCCTATATTCCATTGGTGAAGGAGTCACAGAGCCTAGATTCAAGGAGAGGGGACAAAGACCCCACCTCTTGATGAGGGGAGTGCCAAAGACCTTTGGGGTCACAGCCTGCAAGTTGGGAAGAAGTGGTCCCAGCTATGGGGAAGAACAGCTGTAAACCCAGCAAACCCCTACCCTTCCTTCTGTAAAGTGTAAGGGTTAAAAATGTGGGTTATGCTGTTGTCACCCCTGGACACTTGCACTGCCCTATGGAACAACATGGAATATGCTTTTGCCCTCTGCTTATGGCAGCTCTTCGTAGATTGAATGACAGCTACCTTACCCAGTCCCCAGGTCCAAGAATTACCTAGGTCCCAGACTAAGCATTCTTAATTTCTTCATGCATTCCTTAACTGATTTGATTTCTAGGCCTCCTTACCAAGCTGGGCAGCACCCATGGGAAATGTCTACACTTGTCAACATTCCTTGGAAAATGCTACCCTTCACTCAGTGCTCACATTACCCACCAGCACCACACACCACCAGGCATCCTCTCTCCATGACTGACACAGGCTGGCATCTTCAGCAGTCTCTTGGTTCTGTTAACGCAGACGGAGTTTGCAGGAGCCTGAAGCTGCTCTCCTGCGGTGCTATGAAACTCTATCCCCTCATGGATAACAATTCAGTTCCCCAGTTATTAAGAGGGTCGCCTGTGCTTAGGCAGCGGGCAGTTGGGACCAAAGAGTGAGACTTCCCATTACCCACAGGAGGGAGAAGCCACAGTGCACATTACGATTTTCCTCTCTCAGGGGTCCCTTAGCGAAGGGTCCTGTTGCCAGAGGTATAGAAGCACCACAGGCAGGGAGTGAAGTGTTACCTGCACAGTGGTTTTCACCAAGTTTTAAATATGCAAGAAGACCACGAAATAATCTTGAGAGATGCCAATATCTAATTTTACCTCTCCATCCAAACTGGACATCTTACTCCCTCGCAACTAGGAGAGGGCACCTCTAAGAAAAGATTTGGCTCCTAAACTGACAGGGCTAGATTTATTTAGAAACACCTAATTAGCCTCCAGAGTAAACTGGTCATCAAGGTGTTTAATTGGCAGCATGTGACTATTAGGAGCTAATTAAGTTGTTTCCTTGTACTTTAATTAATGTTTGTCATTAAAGCAGAAGATATTCTGTCTATTTTGCTCCCACTGCATTTTCAATGCCTAGAACAGTGCCTGGTCCACAGAAGGCACTTGATAAATATTTGTTGAATAAACAAATGAGTATTAAATGAGATAAAGCATATAAAGAACACAACACAGTCCCCACTGCATATTGGTGACTGTTAATATTCATTTTCTTCTCTTGGCACTGCAATAAGAACTGGTTTCTCTGCCTTTAAGGACCTCAAATCCGCCAGGGAAATAACTCATCACATACACTTGCGGTACAAATACAGTTGACCCTTTGTATTGGCGGTCCTGCATCCACAGATGCAACCAATTGTCGATCGAAAGGCCTAGGATGCTTGCGCCCGTAGTGAACACATACAGACCTTTTCTTCTTGTCATTATTCCCTAAATAGAGTATAACAGTTATTTACATAGCGTTTATATTGTATAGGGGATTATAAGTAACTAGAGTTGATTTAAAGTATACAGGAGGATGCGTGTAGGTTATATGCAAACACTGTGCCATGTTATATAAGGGACTTGAACATCTGTGGATTTCAGTATCCGTGGGAGTCCTAGAACCAACTCTCCCATGGTTACAGAGGGATGAGTCTAAAATTCCACCTAACCCCAACACCAACACCAGGGGCAGAGGGGGAACAGACAAGAGATTCCTGGCGGCGAGACTAAGTTGTTACAATCATCCACCAATGGGATTTATCCAGCACCGGCTATATAACAAGCCTTCCACCATGTGCCCTGGGAATTCAGAAAGAATGGCACGTGCTGCCCGCCTGTAAGAAGCTTATAGTCTAGGGCTCAGCAAACTTTCCTGGAAAGGGCCAGATAGTAAATATTTTTGGCTTTGTGGGTCATACAATCTCTCACAACTACCCAACTTTGCCATTGTAGCCCAAAAGCAGCCATAGAGAATATGCAAATGAAAGGGTATGGCTGTGTTCCAAATAAAACTTTATTTATGGATCCCGAAACCTGAATTTCATGTAATTTTCATGTGTCACAAAATATTATTCTTCTTTTGTTGTTTTTTCAACGATTTAAAAATGTGAAAACTCTCCTTAGCTCACAGGTCGTACAAAAGCAGGCAGTGGACCAGGTTTGTCCCCTGGGCTGGAGTTTGCCAACCGCAGGTCTAGACAGGGAGAAAGAAAATAAAGTACTGATGCTTGTAACTAAGGTTTAAAATATGATGCTACAGAATAAATCTCATAAATGCTCATGGAAGATGGGAGAGCAACGAGGACCAGAGCTGTCAGGGAAGGCGTTGGGGAAGAGGCGAGACTTAGGCCAAGCACTGAGATATGGTGAAGGGCAGGTAGGCTAAGTAGAGGCCTGGAAAGCTTCCCCAGCATGGAAAATAACAGTAATCATGGTGGTAATAATAACAATAGCAATAGCCTATTGAGTGTATAGGACGTAGCAGGCTCAGCTCTCAGCGTCTTATAAGTATTGTTTAATTTAATCCTTATAGGAAATAAGTTTACCCCCCTTTTCAAATGAGGAGATCAAGGCTTGGAGGGTTAATAATTTGCCCACATATACAGTCAGTAGTAGAGTCAGAATTTCAGCCAAGCTTGTCTGCCTCCGAAGCCCACACTCCCTCCCACTAGATTCCACACTTTGATCTAGATTCCCTCCCATTTCCTATGATCAGATGCTGCCATCTCCCTAGTGTGCCTGTATTCATGTAAATAACTATTTCCTAAATACACTCAATGAAAAATCAATTACATAGCAAAGTGGCTGAGGTTTGGATAAACAACCTAATTGTTCCCTCTGGGGCTGCTGGCTGAGCGATGCCTGCTGAGAGAAGAGAGTTAACACTTATGAAGAGCTCCGCCTCAGGCACTGAATATGCATCCCTTCCTCCTTGACCACAGAGGGTGCAGCCCCTGCGGCCAAGCCCCCACAGCACCCCAGGGATGTTGCTGCTCTCTCATACCACTCCTGACGGGGCTAAGCGAGAACCCTGTGAGCAAAGTAGACCTTTAACTAGGGCAGACTTGAGAAATTGACCCCAAGGGAGGGGTAACTTCCAGGTGCCCGATTCAGAGAAGAACACCCAGCTGCCTTCCTCTGATTGATTTATTATACCCCTCCAGGAAGGCCACCTTGCTTATACCCCTAGTTGTTCCTCATGAGTTCTGTTCTCTTATGCTTAAAATTTTGCAATTAGACTTTCCTTCTTTTGAGTCTGCATACTGTCCATGGTTGATATGCAAAGATCCAAAGAAGGTGTATTCCATCAAACTTTATCAGTTATTAACTCCTAACTGTGAATTCGTTTTCAGGACTTTTCAACCAGACAGTTGATTAAAATTGAGCAATTGGCTAGAGAAGATGTAGAACCCAGGTTTAGGTCATAGGAAGGGAAGGTTGAAGACAGAAAAATGGCCTCTGACTAGAAAGACTCTGAAAGGAAGGTATGGTGTTCCCAAGGACTGAATTTGCATGGGTTTATCGTGCCCGCGCCCCCCCCCCCCCCAGTTAGCTATTATTATCAATCATTTATAGTGAGCCAGGCAAAGTGGGTGGCTGTGACGCTTGAAGAAATAAAATATAGTTCCTAACCTGGGACTCAAATAATTACAACAGCATACAATGAGCACTGCAGGAACGCAAGAGCACATCTATCAGTTCTGGAGTGAAGTGTTCCAGGGTCTGACCACCCAACTATGGAAGTCACGGGGTAACTGAAGGGGCCCTGAACAGGGAGTCAAGAGACAAAAGTTCTAATCCTGGATCTGCTGGGGTATATTTGCTGTGTGACCTTGAATGAAGACCTTCCCCTCTCTGGGCCTTGGTTTACTCATTCATTCATTCATTCATTCAACTTTGTGCCAACACTGTGCTAAGCCCTGGGGGTGAATATAGTGGTAACACATTCCTGCTCTAACAGGTTTTACAGTCTAATGGGGGAAACAGATATGAAAGAAATAATTTCACAGATGATTTCCCTATAAAATGATGAACCTGGTCTAGACCAGAGGCTTTCAATCCTGGCTGCAGATTAGAATCAGCTGGGAAGGTTTAGGGGGAAAAAAAAGATGACTATCTGGGCATCATCCCTAAAGATTATGATGCAAACTAGTAGGGCTAAGGCATAGACATTTCTATAAGTTCCCCTAAGTGACTCTAATGTGCAACCAAGATGAGAACCAGTGAGCTAGACCATTTTTAAAACTTCTTCCTGCTCTAACCTTCTATTAGTCTTTTATATTCCATGGATAATCTAAGACATATATGCGTATTGTGTGTGTATTTCCATATGTATGTGTATAAGAGAAAGACAAAGCTACATGGAGAGAGAGAGAGAGAAAGACCAACCAAGATCATGTAGCATGCAGATAAGATAAAACATTGGAGACCAGTGGGAAAATAATATATATCAACACTTCTCAAACTTGCCCTGAGGAATGTTCCGTTGGATGTTTGATAAGAGACTATTTGCCTACTCAACATTCCTTCTCCCATTCTTCTTTGGTTATAAACCTCCAATTTACTTCAGAGCAGCAATGTGGCCACCTCTAGGCCTGCATTTCCCAGCCTCCACGGTGACTAGGCATGACCAGTGAGATGCAAACAGAAGTCCTTGGAAGGGACTTCCAGGAAATCTCCTTAAGAAAGATACTCATAAAGGGGGAGCACACTTTATACCCTTCACCCCTTCCTCCAACTTTCTGCCGGGAACAAGGATGTGACAGCCAGATATCATTAGCCATCTGGAACTGTGTAGTGATTCCGAGGACAGAAGTAATAAGCTAAGGATCCTAGAACAGAGAGGCAAAAGGAGCCTGGATCCCAGATCATATCATGGGGTCACAGTCACCAGGACAGCCTGCTGCTGTTATTTCTTTCACCTGAAAGAAAATAAAAACTATACTTCGTTTATGCAGTGCATTGGAGGTTATTTGACTCTGATACAGGCAGTCTATGAAAAAAAATGTTAAAATGCCTGTTCAAATAAGTTTTAGAAATATTGCACACCACAATATAATTCCCCACCTCGTCTGTCAAGACTCCCATTGCACATTTGCCCATATTAAAGTTTTGTAACAAAGAAACCCGTTCATTTTGTTTAACCTGGCATTCAGAACCTGGCTTTCTCCACTCTCCCTTCCCACAAGAATACATAATCAAGCAAGACTCATAGAGCGTATTTTAATATCGCATGAAACTGATATTCTTCAGTTCATTATTGGAGAATCTTTGACATAGATGCATAAGCATCCATCTGTTGAAATTCCAAAATACCCAACATCTGAGCTGTTCAATCCAAAACATCAATCAAATGTTTCATGTCGGCTATGACAGAACACCCAGTTAAATGTTTCCTGTTCCACTTAGTTGTTGGTGCATTGGAAGACGAAGTCACAAGTGCCCTGCTCAGAACAGCTCAACAACCCAAATCCCAAATGGCCCAGCAGCCGATTGCTCCCGGCTTGTCTTCCTCCCTCCAGCAGCCAATTGCTCCTGGCTTGTCTTCTGCTCTGACTCTGCTCCGTGCAGTGTATTGACCTGTGTTTGCTCTGGCCCGCCTGATAGGCTTCCTGGGATGTACACAAAAGCCAAGGCTTTCAGAGTGAAGCTCTCTTGGCAAACCCATTTCTCAGGCAGACCTAGGAGAGCACAAATCACCTAGCCATTACCTTCTCCTTCATGACGATTATCAGTGTACACATACATACAGCCTGATCTATTCAGGCTTGGCATTTGATTTGGCCATTTCAAGAGTCCCAAGGAGGTCACCTACATCCTTCTCATTTAACCTCCCATAATAGATGCCGAGTCCTTTCATTTTACAAAAAGTATAAACTGAAAAAAAATTCCTGTGAAAAGGAACACTAATAAATTGGCCAAAAGTACAAATGTCTGAACTCTTTCCTGAGAGCCAGGGCAGGGGTTCCCCATCCCTTTATTTTAACCTATTGTGTATTTATACATAAAGTGGGTTTTTGTAGACAACATAGTTGAGTCTACCCACTCTCACATTCTCGGTCTTTTAATTGGTGTGTGTGGACCATTCATATTTAAAGTGATTATTGATGCAGCTGGCTTAATATCTACCACTTTTTTTAACTGTTTGCTATTTCTTGTGCATGTTCTTTGTTTCTTGTTTCGTCTTCTCTTCTTTTTCTGCAGTCTCTGGTTTTAATCAAGCATTTTGTATGATTCTGTTTTCTCTCCTCCCTTAGCATGTTGATTACACTTCTTTAAAAACTTATTTTTAGCAGTTGTCCTAGAGTTTGCAAAATACATTTACACCTAATGTAAGTCTACTTGCAAGTAACACTATACCACTTCCAGTAGTGTAGGTACCTTATAACAGAGTATTCCCCATTCCTCTCGCATCTTGTATAACATTCCTATCACTCATTTCATATAGCCATATCCTATAATCATGTAAAACGTTGCCACTGTTATTATTTTGAACACTTAACTATTACATCAATTAAGAATAACAAAAATAAAAGATTTTATTTTACCTTCACTTGTTCCTTCTCTGATGCTCATCCTTTCTTTTTATAGATCTGAGTTTCTAACCTATATTATTTTCTTTCGCTCTTTTAACATTTCTTTCTGGGCAAGTCCACTGGCAATGAATTCTCTCAGTTTTTCTCTGAGAAAGTCTTTATCTCTCCATCACTTTTAAAGGACAATTTCACTGGATATAGAATTCTAAGTTAGTGAAGTTTTTTCTTACAACACTAAGTATTTCACTCCTCTCTTCTTGCTCGCGTGATTTCTGACAAGAAGCCCACTGTAATTCTAAGTTCCTCTACAAGAAAGTATTTCTACCCCTCTGGCATCTTTCAAGACTTTCTCTTTATATTTGGTTTTCTGTAGTTTGAATATGATATGCCTAGGGGTAAATTTTTGGGTATTTAACCTGGTTGGTGTTCTCTGTGCTTCCTGGATCTGTGGTTTAGTGTCTAGCAATTTTGGAAAATTCCCAACCCCTATTACTTCAAATATTTCTCCTTTTCTTTTTCTCTCTCTCTTCTCCTTCTGGAATTCCAATTATGTGTATGTTACACTTTCTGTCCCACCAGATCAGTGGTTCTCAAAGTGTGGTCCCTGGACCAGCATCAACATTACTTGGTAAGTTGTTAGAAATGCAAATTATCAGGCCTCACTCCAGCCCAGACCCCCTTATTCAGAAACTCTGGGGATGGGTCCCAGGAATGTGTGTTTAATCAAGCCTTCTAGGTGATTCTTTTGCATGCCAAAGTTTGAGAACCATTGCACTAAAGCAAGAAAATGAGCAGCAGGACATCATAAAGGGCTGATACAGAGGAAAGGAAAGTAAAACAGCTGGAAACGTTTAGTGTGTCCTAGAATTTTGTCCTTAGCATTCTGCTTTACTTATCAGTGGTATTCTTATTGGGGTCTTTCATGCCTTAAATGAGGTCTAAAGGAAAACATGGGACTAACTCTAAAGAGGCTAGCCACTTTGCCTCTTTTGATCTGCTCCTAGCTAGTAGCTCACAAACCAGGCTGCATATCACCTTGAGAGCTCATTTAAAATGAACTCTAGACCTACTGAGAATCTCCAAGGTCTGAATCCCATGAAACTATACTTTTAATGTGACTCAGCTAGTCCATAACCTGGCAATAGGGACCACTCCTAGAGCCCTATAACTGGACCTGTTGGCTGCTCTTCATGAAAGCTCAGTTCTGCTCCATGCCCAAACCAATCCTGATGTGTCTTGGGCTTTATTTGAACAACATCTGTCTCACCCTCTCTCCATCCTTTCTTTCTTCCAGTTGAACTGGAGTCTCTCACACCTTCAAAGACGGACTCCAGAGTCCCAGAGCCGAGTGCTGAGCCTCATGTGACACTCCCCTTTGAGTGATGGTAATCAGACACAGGGCATAGTGCTCTCTCTGACATTGGCTAAATGTCCTTACTGTCCCCACTCCTATCAGGATGTAATTCTTTCTGCTCCTTCCACCCCATCCAACCCCTCTGAGGCCAACCCACGGAAACATGTCTGCACTCATAAGTTCCAATTAGTTACTCTAGTACCTCAGGTCTTTGTAGGGCCTGATCCTGACCCCAGTCGATAGCTTGGGGCCCTGCTGGTCTCATGCTTTCACTAGCTGTATATCCTAAGACTGTTCTCTGGCTCCATGCCCCAGCCCACAGGCTGAGACCTTGCTCTCTTAGAAACACTGCATGTGAAGACAGTCCTTCTGCCTGTCTAGAGTGTTCCAAACATCAGCCATTCCAGGTGCCCTAGAGCCTCTCATATGTTGGGACCCTGCCGCTCTCCTGGTGCCAGTGGGCTCTGGAATCACATTGGGAGCTCTGTGCCCCTTGGACATGGGCTGGGCTCATTCATCCAGATAGTTCCATGTGTCAGTATGAGAGGAGGAGCTGGACTCTGTGGAACCTGGTCTGTCCCTATAGATGGACTCATCCCAGATCCCAAGACTTCTCTAGTCCCTCCGTCCTGCCATGGCTGGGACTAGGGTGGTGCAAGTGAGGCACCTAGAGGCGCTCACTCCCTGGGTCAGGCAAGAACAGGGGCTGAGCCTGACAGTGAGTCCTTCTTAAATTTTGCTTCCTAGACTCCTCATTTACCCTGATCCCAGCCCTGCCTCATGCTCCAGGTTGCCATGAATGTGCCAGGTCCCCATGCAAGACTAAAGTTGGACACTATCAACGCCAAGGCCTCTTTAAAGTCATTCAGCCAATATTTATTATATATCCCTAGGTTACGAACACAAGGAAGGCAGAGCCCCCGCCTGTAAGGAATTGACAGCACAGCAGGGAAGGAAACATGTAAACAATTAATGCAAAGACAAGACTGGCCAGGACAAGGGGTACAGAGGTGTATGTGGAAGTTCAGAGGAGGTTGGGACTCATTACAATGAGAGACAGTAGAAAAGGCTTCGAGAAGGCAGTTTTCCCTGGAAAATATGCAGACTATGTCCAGGGAGAGAAAGTGAGAAGCTGACAGCAGGTAGAAAACGACATGAATCAAGGTGTGGTGTGTTCTGAAACTAGCAGGTGGCCGGCATCATCGGAGGGTTGGAGACTTGGAAAGACCGCTGGGAGCTGAGGTCAGAGAGGAAGAGGACCCGATGGGAGAGAACTTTGCATAGCCTGCTAAGGAGCGCTGGGCTTCCGTCTATGGTACATGCGGTGTCTTGGAAGAGTTTGAGGCAGGGGAGGAAAGTACTTAGATTTCAGAACTGTCAGTAAAGAATCAGGTTGGAGGTAGGCAACAAGATCAGCAATGGGGGAAGCAGTTGGAGACTATGTTAAGGACAGCCGCCAGGTAGTGTCTGATTTTCTAAGTCAAGTACATCGACCCCCAGGGGCTGTTAGACTGTGAGCTGGAAAAGTGGGCAGCACCAGGGAGCCGTCAATCCCCAAGCGTCTGCCAAAGCATTGGCCTCTGCAGAAAGAGAACCTAAAGCCATCGGCCCAGATGTCCTGTGGGACAGCAGCCTCCAGAGCCACCTGTTGGAGACGCCATGCAAGACGGCCTTAAGGGGCTCTGTAGCCTGCTTCCCAGGGTGCACTCAAGGCAAGCACAGAGTCAGCACAAGCACAGTGCTGCCGCTGCAACAAGCCTCTGCTGGGAAGAAAATCTCCTTTCTCCAGGCCAGGTGGCAAAGCACCTGTCTCTTCTATGGTTCTTCAGGTTTGGGATTAGACGGCCCCTTTCTACCAGAAGCCCTAAAGACAAATGCCCGGATAACCACCAAGCTCCCTCCCTGCCCTACCAGTCTGTGGGTTGAGGATTCCATGGCTATCAGACGCAAACACTGGAGACTCTGGTGCTTACGGGACTCCTTGCTTAAATAATCCCGTGTGTCTGTGATAAATGTACTCCCATTGATGGTTCACTTCTCTCCATCCACATTGAGGCCACCCAAGCCCAGCCACTATCTTCTCTCACCTGGAACACTGCTAGAACCTTCTGTCTGGTCTTTCTGCTTTCAGTTTCGCCTCCAGTTCCTATTCCATTTTTCGCAAAGAAGCTAGAGGAGAATTTCTAAAGCATATCAGTCTGCTCAAGGCATGTCCCTGCTTAAAATCTGTCCTGTGGCCTTCTGGATGGGCCAGACTCCTCTAAAGGGCTCGCTGGGACCCTCCCTGTTGCTGCCCAACACCTCCATAGCCTGGGCTCTCGCCGGCCCTCCTCCAAATCCCAAGCTCAGGATTAGACATCTCTTGTGGGTCCCCAGACCCATCCAACTCTCACCTGCCTCAGAGCCTCCGCACAGACCATTCCTGTGGCCTCAAGCAGCGCTGGCCAATAGGAAAATGCCTGAAGAACGTGAGCCGCCTGTGCAAGCTTAAGCTTTCTAGTAGCCATACTGAAAAAAAGTAGAAAGAAACAGGTGATCTTGTCATTAATAAAATTATTTTTTTAACTTAGCCTATGCAAAATGTTAGCACTTCAACATGGAATTAAGATAATAGAATATTGAGGGGCCAGTCCCATGGTGTAGTGGTTAAGTTTGGCATGCTCTGCTTCAGAGGTCTGGGTCCACAAGTTCGGATCCCAGGCACGGACTTACATCACTTGTCAGCCACGCTGTGGCAGCAACCCACATATGAAATGGAGGAAGACTGGCACAGGTGTTAGTTCAGGGCGAATCTTCCTCAGAAAAAAGAAAAAGAGAGAGAAAGAACATTGAGACAGTTTACACTCTTTTTCCATACTAAGTTTTAAAAATCTGGTGTGTATTTTATACTTCTAGCACATGTCAGTTTGGACTTATTATGTTCTCAAGTGCTCAACAGCCACATCTGTCTAGTGGCTCCCATGCCGGACAGCACTGGCCTGGAGCATTCTGCTTCTACTCCATCCTGCACGGCGCCCGTTCATCAGATCCCTGCAGAAGGGCACTGACTCTAGCTGTGTCCCGGTGCTCCTCCTCTGTGCTCCCACAGTCCCCAACAGCCCTGTATTAGCTATCACGCTGAACTGCTCAAGCCGGGGTTCCAATCTGAATCCGAGACTGTTTACCGTTAAACTCCAACACTGAACCCAGCAGCAAACGTGTCAGTATCTGCTGAGGGAAGAGAATAATCTCATGCGTCCCCACCCATCACTGGGAGATACTAAGAGGCTTTTAAAATTCCTTTGAAGATTCCTTTTGCCTCCCTGTCCCTATCTCCACCATCTACATGTACACACACACCCACCAAACACTCACACACCTTTGTGCTCAAACACATAAAGTCACACACACACACCATGTATTCTCAAACTCTCACACAGCCTCACACTCACACTTACACATATCCACACACTCACACTTACGTATGTTTGTACACACACTCATACATACATACACAGCCACACGTACTTACATTCACACACACTGCAGAAGTAGGTGGGAGGCCCAGAGAGGTCTTTTACTTCTTTCAGATCACACAGCACAACTGTGGCAGGCCTGGAACTATATCCCAAGAGGACCATTCCCATTCAGGCAGCCATGCTGCCTCTCGCTGAGAGAGCCGGACCACAAGGGGAACAAGTGCCTCTGGGCACGTTAATAATCATTCCTGTTTGCCCTCAGCTAGCCACTGGTGCCAGAACCAACCATCAATTCAGTATATTCCTGGGCTTTTATGCTATTAGGACAAGTCTCCCTGGCTGCCCCACATCAGAGGGGAACACTCTGCTGACTCTCAGAGCAGGCAGCGCTCTGCTGGCGCAGCTCTGGGTAGCCAGGGCATTAGTGTGGACTTGCCAGGACCTGGTGCCTTATCATCCCAGAGAAGCAGGGGGCCAAACATGTCAACAAAAAATCAGATCACTCCCAGTCTCCTAGAAGGAAAGCAAGACTTACAGCCTGGGTGAGGGAAGCCATAGATGATGCCCTAGAGCAATGGTCTTAAAACTGGAGCACACAGATGTGCTGTGTGACCTAAAGCAAATAAAAGACGTCTCTGGGCCTTCTACCAACCTCTGCAATGTGTGTGACTGTAGATGTGTGTGAGTGTGTGAGTATGTAAGTGAGCATGAGTGTGTGTGGACGTAAGCTTATGTTTCAGTGTGTGAGTGTATGATGTGTGTGAAAGTGTGTATGTATGAGAGTCTGTGAGTGTATCTGTGTGTGAGTGCAAGAGTGTAAGTGTGAAGATGTGTGAGAGTGTGTTTAGGAGTGTATGGTGAGTGTGAGCTTGTGTGAGCGTGTGTGTGTGGTATGTAGATGGAGGACAAAGACACTCCATACATAAGGACTTTCTGAGGAGTGTGCAGATGTGGCTAATTTTATCAACTGCAGGTCTGCACATGCCATTCCTGGTATCATACGGGTCCCTGTCCTCACTCTCCCCGATTTTGATTGCGCTTCTCTCACGTTACAAAAGCAAGGTGTTTCCCTCACCCACTGCAGCCTTACCGTGGCGAACTCTCCAGGAGGTAAGATCCTTCAGGACACCAAACAAAAAGGACAATTCAAGATATTATTTGGGGGTGGGGCTCCTGGTGGATGAACTCGGTCACCGCAAGCTCACCCTAGGGCTTCATTCCCTCCCTGGCTCATCCATCCTCTGGTTAAGAGAAAGCTACAGCCCTAGCAAGGGCCCCAGTCGCAGCGGTCTTTAATCAGACATATTCTCACGTTCCGGCAGCAAGCCTGCTGGAGATGTTCTGGTTAGGATGTCCTCCCTGCGTTCCTTAAGTCTCATCAAACAATGCATTGCCTTTGACAGGGTCTGGAGAGAATGAAAAAAGGAATAATAAAGACTAAAAATGACTCCCCGCCATGCCCCACCACACACGTATTAAACATAAGCCACCCTTTTCAGCTATTTTCAGTGCTCAACTCTAGGAGGAGCCAAAAAAAATGAATAAACCTTTGAACAGCCAAACTAGCATAAGTTTGCAACACGAATTCTTTTAAACACAACTAAAATGTTTTCGGGGCCTACTAAAGTTGACAAATTGTACTAGATAAAATCCACAGATAAAAGTTTGATGTGATTTCTTTTGAAGGCAGTGTGCGTTATTCAAGAGGTAGTTAAAATCTATTTTACCAAACAATATAATGAGATACGTATTCCAATTACAATCAATCCTGAGACTACTTCATCTTATAAAACGTTAAATTTTTTCCTTCCTATACCTCCTATTAATCAAAAAAGAAAATTAAATGGTAATCGCTGGACAAATTCATTTTAGTGATATACACCTTTCTCTTTCATTAAATGTATTGGAGAATTTATCTCAACGTCTAATGAAATTAAAGGACTTATTTCCGTGTTGTCACACAAGATTCTTCTTTAATTATTCCCAAAAGCAAATTTCAAATTTCAGTACACATATGCATGCACATTTACTTAAAAATACCACACTTTTATCATGTCTTTCATTTCATAAATAACTTACGATTTAGGCTGACATAATATTGGATTATGACACACTAAGTGATGAGAAACGGCATATAGATTTATTTTTGTTCTTATAACTTTTCATAAAATAGACTAATTATATTATGGTCTTCATGATTTTAATGTTGACTGCTTTCGTAATCTTTTTTACAAGATTAGAAGTAATCCTTCTCATGATGGTTTTCATAGTATTCCTCAAAACATATACTGCAACGTTGATTTGAATTAAAAATTTGTCAGATTTTTTTGCAGAGAAAGTAAGTCTGATTTGCAGACTGGTTTGACAGGGAACACTGGCTTTGCTAAACAGATCATTCACGAGACATTTTCCATAAATTGAATGAGCTAAATCTGAGCTCTAAGGTTTTGACAAAAAGGTACTTTAGCACGTGATAAATATAAGCATTGTATTTTTAAAAATTCCATTGGGAAAAGTGCATGAAAATTAAGCATATTTTAATTTTCCAAGCCTTTCTTAACAAATCAGACTTGGCAAGGTGAAAAAAATTACAGATGTAATTAATAGTCATTGACTAAATTTTAGAAAAAGCTTTTTGGATACGCCCAGAAATTGAGAAAGTGAATGGTTCTAATGATGGATAACAAACCCCTTAGGAAGACTTTTTCTCTTTAAGAACATTGAAGGAGAAAATGATTTTGATGATGAGTTGCTGTGTGATTTGGAGTATTTAACCCAAAAAAGAGTTCAAATAATTAGTGAAGTTATCATAACAAAACATCTTCTGTTCCTCTCAACTTACTCATGTAAGCAAGATCTGTCAGTGTTCACATCCATAAAAACACAACAAACAAGTTTTCAAAAAAGAACAGAACTGATGCTGGATCCTTTCTCATTCGAGCAATAAGTGACATTTATTATCTAACTGGGAGAATCACATTAATCTCATTGAGAAATGTAGTTCAAATAAATTTTTACTATTTAATTTAATATTGACAAAATTTATGTTATATTTATGTTATTTTGATTAGTTGTGTACTGATAATAATTCTAATGATCACTTGCTCAAGAAGTAATTTTAACATTTAGGACCTTATAAAAATATTTTAATATTAAAATTTCTGATTAAACACAACATGTAGATACTCACTATTGAACTGTACACTTAAAAATGGTTAAGATGATAAATTTTATGTCATATGTTTTTTACCATGATTAAAATTCTTTAAATTTAATTTCTGATTATGTACATAATATTATTTTAGAAATGCATATTCAGTGATCAATCAAAGACTATCAAGCAGAAAAACACACCACTTTAGAATAAAATTCTTTGGGAGATAAATAGACAAGTTGAAGAAGATTAGAGAATGAAATAAACTTGTCCAATGTTAAAGTAACTCTTTGTGTTCAATGTTAAAGAAACACTCTTTTTAAATGGATGATGATGGATTCCAGATCCCCATGGCATTTAGATTCCATTGAATACATTTAACAAGTGATAATGGCTTCATTGTAAACAGTCAATATTTATAATACCCTGAAATTACATTCTTTGGAATGATTTCACCTTATGGAGAAAACTGTAGATGTTAACTTAAAAATGTTCAAGGAGCTATACAGAGTTTCAGGATACTTTGGGAGGCCTGTGAGCAAAACTGAAGGTCACTGCTTTGAGTTGAGTGGATGAGGGTGCTTGCCCAGTCTTGGCTTCCTGTGGAATCATGATTTTTTTATCCTTGTTCATCTACCTCATTCCTTAAGGACATTTCTTACTCTTGGAGAAAGCAGTGACCTCTGTGGACCAGAGTTTTCAAAGGCACAGAACTCTCTCCTGCTCTATCCACTCTGTTACAACAGGCTTTCCATTCAATGGAAAACCCAGTTGGACCAGGTTTTTCAGTGCATGGACTGGTTCATTCATTTAGGAAGAAGAGGAAGTGGGGCCTTTATTGAAGTTTTGCCATGTGCCAGATACTGTGCAGGATGCTTTATATACATAATCTCATTTATTAACAAGAATAATTAAGGTTATTTTATTTGGTTATTATTGAGCACTTACTATGTTAAGTTACACTGAGCACTTACTATGTATCAGACTCAGGGCTGTAAACTCTACATAAGTGATCTTACTCAAGGTTGAAAATAATCCTGTGAGGTAGGAATTACTATCATTACCATTATACAGATGACAACAAGAGGCTCAAATAAATATTTCAAAGTTAAACAGCTAGTAGGTGAGAAAGCCTGATCTTAATGCCAAGGTCCACATTTTTGACCTTAGTGTTGTCATGCCCAAGTACTCAAAATAAAGCTCCAAAGCTTTCAATGACTTGCCAAGATCGCAAGTGGTAAATCCCAGGTCAGTCTGATTCATTCATTCCCAATTTTGTCCCAGAAAGGAATTGAGTCATTGTCCGATAACTACAAACCTTCATATTTATCTAGAATTCTCCAAGTACATTATGTGTATTCAGCTTGTTTCTTTGCCAATTTTATAAAGTAGGCAGAATTGATTTTATTATAATAATTATTTGACTATAATTGATTTTCAATTATTATAATTATATAATTACTATCCCCCCCCCCCCCTTTTTTTCTTTGGAAATGAGGAAACTAAAATGCCTGGAATCTTTCCTGTGTCTCGCCCGCTCCATCAGCACTCTTCAGACTCCTGGTCAGAGCACGTCTGACAGCTGTGAAAACTAAGCCAAGGCAGCTGAGACAACACCAGGGCCCCCAAAGCAGCCAGGGCTCGCACAGCGGAGCCAGGGCGGGAAGCCCTTAACATCCTCTCTTGTGCTTTGGGATATCACTCAAGGCCAGGGCTCCCAACTGACAGGTCCCATCAGGCAGGGATCTGTCTGTCCACAGTCTCACTCACAGTTGTTTTAACCAAGGAGCCTGGTTAGCCCGGTTCAGGAGCAGATGGGAAAGGACATGCCTCCTGGTCTTGAGAAAAGAGAAATGTGTGGGCACCCCCACTCCCTGCCACTCCCTGAAGAGGGCTACTTGTTCTGTTGCTTCAGAAAGGAAGGGTCTTCACTGGACTTCACAAAAGGCCCTGTTTTTGCTAATTATGCCCCAGGCAATGGAGGGGGGTGGTCATTTAAACGTAATATAAGATGCACAAAAATCCAAACAGTGATTGGATTCTGAGAGAGCCAGAGCCGGGGAGGAGTAGGCTAACACTCTCAGAAAGCAGACAAGAGCTGGACAAGTGGGAGGCGGGAGCGTCCTCTGTGTTTTCCCTGCTGGGAACCCCAGAATTTCCCTGCCTACCGCATTGCAGTGCTCCTGGGAATGGGGTATCGCAGGGTGAAATAAATGGTCTCATACGGGTGCTTTCTTTTTTTCTTTTTAAAGGATTAGACAGGAAGAAATAGCTTTGTTTTCTTTTCTCCCAGTTGGCTAAACATGACATCTGACCCACAGGCTTGGAAAACAACTTGACTAGCAGTGCGAGTGATTAGACAGGACAACAGCCTGGAGTATTCTCTCATGGACTGGGGGAAGCCCAGGCTGTCTTTTCTTCTAAAATTTGTGGCAATCATCAGAAAAGAGCAGCTGTCAAACTTGCCTCCTGCCCCAATGGGGCTGCCAGGCCACTGCAATCTTTATTTAATTGGTTTATTAATTTTACAGTGCAACCCCAGCCTCTGTCTCATTGTGGCTCATTAGCTAATCAGACCTGATATTTTGTAAATATGTTTAATTAAGCTTCAAAAGCCGCGAGCCTTCTCTCCTCTTGGTTACACCCTCCCACCAGGCCAGACACCAGCCGGAACTGAAAGAAATGAGTGGCTCTGTCTCCCTGTCCATCTGCTCCCACTGCGGGGGAGTGATGTGAAAGCAGGACATTCTGAGGGAAGAAATGTCCTCCACCTCAGCAGACGTTTGCTCCGCTCCATGACAGGAGGGCTGCTATTCTGTGGAGAAACATGAATTAAGAGCTCTAGAGGGACAGGAAAGAAAAGGACACCATTGACACTTTTACATATAAGTCACTCCTTCTTCCAGCCACTCATACTTTTGGGAACGAGATCTACTTGCCACAAAGGAGCAGCCTTTCTCTAGGATTTTGTGACCTCCCATCAATAATGCTCCCACTCTGGGTTGCGGGGGGAGGGGTGAGAGGGATGTGAAGCCAGGAGGAGAAGGTGGAATTGTCCAGAGATGGGACTGGGGAAGAAATGCACTCAGGCATGTTCTACAACTGTGTTTTAACAGCTGTGTGCACATCTGTGTGACCCAATAAACTTGTGAGTCCTAGCAGGCAAGAACTAGTATCTGGCATAGTGCAGGGCACATAGTAAATATATAAATTTTGAAGGAAAAAAATGAGGAAGGAAGGCAAGAAGGAGGAAGGATAGAAGAGAGGGAGAAAAGGAGGGAAGAAGGGAAGGAGGAAGAGATGAAGGAAGGAAAGTAGGTGGATAGGTGAGGAAGTAGGTAGGAGGGTAGATGGATAGATGAATGGACGGATGGATAGGAGGGTGGGTGGGTGGATGAATGGATAGATGAATGGATGATGGATGGGAGGGTGGGTGGGTGGATGAGTGGGTGGATGGATGGATGATGGATGGGAGGGTGGGTGGGTGGATGAGTGGGTGGATGGATGGATGATGTGACAGGGATTTGGATGAGGGACTCCACTCTCTATCACACAGACCCCATGGCTCCAGAAAACCAAGCCGTCGTACTTGTGCCTCAGGTTGTTCTTTCATTGGAAGGATCTCTTTCCTAGGAGGGTCCTCAGAGAGCTTGGTCAGAGATGGCTTACATGAAGTCCGCACAGCACACCACGAAAACAATGCCAACAGGAAGAAAAAAATACCAATCTGTCTACCAGTTGTTTTGAAGACAAGATTCTAAACAACTCAGCGCTTGGACTGTAGAGGTTATCTTTATTTACTGAATTGTGTCCACAGGGTACCAAACACCCAGAATAAGCAAAACTGCAAAAATTAAATCTACCATCTGGACACATCTAAACATCTGGATATTTGGCATCATGTTGACCCTAACCGGTTGTCTTATGGCCATGTAGTTACAGCCCAGAGCAGCAGTAGGGCAAAGGAGGAAGCATAAATAAGGGTGTTTAGAGTGCTTAAACATTCTAGAATGCTCGGAAATGTCCAGATTTCAAGTATTCCAACCCATTGTTGGGCTATCTCCCAATTTTTAATTTGAAAAATATGGTCACACGAGATACAGGGGTAAAGGAGAGAGTTTGAGGGAGAAGGGAGAGAAAGAGGAAGAAAAGACAGGGAAGGAAGAGGGCAAGTGAGGAAGCAAGCTGGTTGGGCACACACCTCTGAGCAGCAAAACAGGGCAGCTGGAGATAGCACACTCTGCCACATGCTAGTTCTGAGAGGGCGCATCTTCCAGATCTACCGCTGAAGACTAGCTTGGGCTGTCTCGCCCCAAGCCCAAGACCCAGATAGAAAAAGCCAGAGCACCAGGTTCTCCCGGAGTTTATCTTACACCAGTTTTCGTAACGCCCCCACTTTTCCTCACTCCAGCAATGGGGGCAGAGAAGGGAGAGTGAATCTCCCCGTTCTACAGAGAAGCAAACTAAGGCTCAGGAAGGAAGAGAAGCTACCCAGTGATGAACTTAAAGGCAGGTGAAAATGGAAGCCCCATGCTTCTGGGGTACCTTTTCTAGAGGGAGGAGTACAGAGAAGCCTTAACTGAAGTTATCATTTCCTGCTGCCCACACAGGCATCAAAAGAGAGGCAGGACAACAGGTGGGCTGGAGACTGCTTGGAAGCTGGGAAAAGTCTGGCCCCACGCGAGACATGACCCCCAACACACACACACACACCCATGCACACACACACGTACGCCATATGCTCTTAAGATTCATTTTCTTTTAAACTCGCAAAGAGAAAAATATCCTCTCCACAGGGCTCCCCTCCCTGCCTGCCAGCCTCGCATCTCCGCTCAGCCGTTCCAGGCTTGCCGCGGTGTGTTTCTGTTCTCCGTACTGGGTGATTGATTATGGAAGAGCAAATTAGCTCCCACTGCTTTTAAGATGCATTTTCTCTCTTAAAGAGAAGATGATGTGAGCATTACTTCTCTCTCCCCCCTGCCTGCCTTGGCTGTGGGCCACAGTCACTGCAGCCTTAGAAGGGCACTTTCAAAGGGAGCAGGAGCAGCGCGCTCTTCTAGCCCACAGCAGCAGCCCTGCTCCCAGCCCCGACCCCGTACACCCCCTCCACCCCCATCACCTCCTCCTAGCCTCAGGGAATCTCTCTGCTTACTCCGGGCTACTTTTCCCATCTCTGTACCAATACGTGTGAATCCAGCTGCATAGCACAGAGTGGACGCTGTTGAATGAATGAAAAAATAAATGATGAATGAAGTGTAAACACTAAGATCTCAACTTAATGAAATAAACGTTCTCTCTCTCTCCACCCACCCCACCCCCCCACCTCTGGATACTGTGGGCTTTGCTGCTCAAAGATCAGTCCCCGGATCAGAAACATCAGCAATCACTGGGGAGCAAGGTGCCCAGGTTCCCAGGTGACCTATAACCAGATGAAACTTTGAGAAGCGCTGCTGTGTCGTCCTAAGTGGAGGCAGGATGGTAGACAAGATGACCTCTTAAGGCCCCTCACTGCCTTATATGCCTCTCAAATCAAAGTGGTACCAGACTGATATGGTTATGGGAGGCCTATCAGGGTCATTACAGACCAAGAGCACTGGCCTGGGCTGGGGAAAGTGAACTTCCGACTCTTCTTTCCTGTCGGTTCTAGTCCTTCCCGCTGCTCTGCTCCTCTGGAGGTCCCAGCTGACAGATCCGGAGCACAGCATGGCTTTGCTCTAATTAATTGCCAACAGTTGGCTGTAGCTACATCCGTTATTCAAAAAGGCTCATTAATCTCCTAATGCCAGTGTAGCCACGGCTGCTAATGGTGCCTCTCACCTCCCAACACCCACTTCCCAGCGGGGCATCCTGCTTCTTCTGGTTGCACAGAAGTAGGAAACAGCTTCCTTCCCAGAAGGCTAAGCTAGTGCCTGGGGATGTGGAGCAAAGCTGATTTAGAACCTGGTTGATACTTGCTTCTGGCTGGAGTGGTCCTAGGAGGCCCAAGCCAATTTTAGGTCACTGATGGGTCACAGAGCCTTAGAATGGTGCAGATGGTGTAAGAATGGGTTATAGTAATACCAGGGGGCGGGTTATCTGGGACCTCTTGGACGAGCTGAGCTGTTCTTTCATAGCCAAATTAAGGACACTGTCCTTCTTTTGGGTATAGGGATGGGCTCTACCTTAGAAAAACTTGCAGGACGTTTGGAGACACGGAAAATACATATTCTAGAAAGCTCACGATGAAGAAGTTCTGAAGAACTTCAGAAGTAATGACACAAATCATATCCATTCACATGTCACTGACCACAGCTACTCACAAGGCCCTGCCCATGTTCCAGGTAGACGTCATGTTCCATGTGCCTAGAAGGAGAGGTGAACTGGATGTTGGTGAACATCCAGTGTGAGTCAGAAGCTCAAATTTGTATTTGTCCCAGGGCTCAGATAACATGATTTAAATGTTCTCTTGCCTTTCTCCTCTAGGTTCTGCTTCTGTGGGTTTGTCTTTCCAAGACTCTACATAATAAAGGGAAGGGATCTGTTGTGTCTTTCACACCTGCTCCCTGGAGTACCTGACCCTGCTAACCCATCAGTCATCCACCCAGACCCATGCCTAGATATAGGGGTAAAGGAGACGATGCGAGGGAGAATGGGGGAGAAGGGGGAAGAAAGGATAGAGAAGGAAAACGAGCCAGTGAGGAAGGGAGCTGGTTGGAGGCACATCTCTGAGCAGCAGGAATATGATGAATTTTTAAGACTAAGACACTTAATGAAGCCTAATGCCACTGCCTCCAATGGCGACGGGACTGGTCCAGGTGGGTGAGCTACCCAGTGGCCGCAGGGCTGAGGTGACACAGTTTAGGGCTTTACCCTCTTTCCTCTTCTAACATTTTACTGTGAAATTTCTCAGACAGAAAAGTTGAAAGAATTATTCAGGAAATGCTAATTGTTTGATATTGATGATGGGTTTGGAGGTGTTCATCTCTTTCGCTGTTTTGTTCTTCAAATGGACCAGACCCTCTGGCCTCCACCAAGTCCATCAGCAGCCTTGACAAAGAGGAAGTGAGCGAGCAGGCCTTCTCGCCACAAGTTCATCAAAGTCGTTGGTAAGACAATACTGCCCTCTGCTGACCACAGGCTCTCACTTCTCTGGGACAGCTCTGCCTCACGAAGGGCCCAGAAAGGGCTAGATCGGATTGTTCCCACCCAGCCCATTGCATTGTCCGTCCTGTGTTGACCCTTTGTGGAGGTGCCACCTTCACACTGGTGGGACCCACTGAGGCACAGCGATGGGCACCTAGACTAAGACCCAGCTAAGCTCAGACAACTAATCAGTGTGTTAGACCAGCATTCAATGTCTTTGCATCTTCATTTTTCTGCAGCCATTTACTGGGTATCTGCTGGTGTGAGGCACAGCATCAGGGCCGGGTGCAGCACACAGCTGTCTCCATGCCATGGATAAATAACTGGACCACTCCAGCCTCATGGTCCTCCTCGGTGAAATGGGCATCATCAGACTCTCTCTTCCCTGGGGTAAAGAGGGGCTATAGAGCAGACAGTGGTAAAATGCAATAAACCCAGTGCTTTCAGAAACACCTGAAAAGAACAGAAAAACATTCACATTCTTAAAGCAACAATGGACCCATTTCCAGGCGGTTTGTTGACTTCAGGTAAATACCCTGGGCCTTGATATATTTGATGTTAACTGTTCTGAGGCAACTGGTGCTTAAATATCTCTACCAATGGAAAGGGTAAAGCAGAATGGATCATCCCAAATGGCAGCCACCTACGGGGGTAAAGTCCCTGTGTAATTGGAAGCTGAGAGGGCAGCACCTCTCCTGGCCTTGGCCACCTGTTTTATTCAGGATAGGTTAGAGCAGAGGTTGTCAAACTTGACCTGTGTCAAAATCACCTGGGGGAGTCATTAAAACTCCACCCTCAGTGTGGGAGTCAGTATGTTTGAGTGGAGTCTGAGTCTGCATTTCCAACAGATTCCCAGGTAAGAGGACCAGACTGAGAACTACTGGGCTAGGCTGTGTGCTCTGCTAATAACTCCTGAATCTCGGTGGCTTCACACCACAAAAGTTTATTTCTTGTTCATGCTTCATGTGGAATAAGAATCAGTGTGGCTCTGCTCCACACAGCCACCAGAAGACCCATGCCAATAGATACCCCACCATCTTGTACCTGCATCTTCTGGAACATCCGACCTTCTTAGTTGCTTAGAAAAGAAAATGAAGCATCATAATCATCTCAGCCCAGAAGTGATGACACAAATCACATTCATTCACTTTTCACTGACCAGAACTACTCACATGGCCCTGCCCATGTTCTGGGTAGACATCTTCCACGTCCCTAGAAGGAGAGGTGAACTGGATGTTGGTGAACGTTTGTACTGTCAACCATGCCACCCAAGCATATTGCTTTTCATTCACAAAAACATGTGCGATCAACTCAAAATGGAATGGTGGTTATTGGGGACACATTTTCAGCCTCTTACATGTTGAATGATGATAGTGATGATGATGATGATGCTCAGCAATAACTACTGAGTGCTTACCATGTGCCAGGAACTGTTCTAAGTACTTCTCATGTGTTAAGTCATTTACCCCTCACAACAACCGTATACGGTTGTACCATTTACATTCCCATTTTACAAATGAGGAACCTAAAGAAAAATGTGGTTATGTCATTTTCCCAGGTCACAAAGGTACTAAGAGACACAGCTGGGATGGTAACCCAGGCAGTCTGACACCAGAGTCCACGTTTCAAACCACTGTTCTGTTCCATCACTGTGCAGCTAATTTCATTTTTGAAGAGAGGGTAGGGGAGACCACAGTGGGAAGACCTGGTTTCTGGATAAGCTGACAGTCCAGACCTAAATGTTCTAAATGTAAACAGTTCTACAGAGAGAGCATCCCCAGGTAGCTCTACTGATATGCAAAAGAGTTGGCTGTGGCTAAATGTGTTAAATGGGATCCAGTTCCAACAGAGGGTCTTTAAGGGCCCTCACTGCTGCCCCACAATGGCTAGAAGGCCATGCAGGTAGTTTCTGCTCCCCGTAAAGAATACAGCCTGCCTAGGAATTGATCAGAGATCAGGAGGATGGGACAAGACATTTCTTGGCTTTTCTCATGGGCGTGCCTCCCAGATCATGCAGGTCCCCCTTAAAGAGAGACCCAGGAATCTCCTTACCCTCACTTCCTCCCTCTTCCCCCCAACCCCTCCACTTGGCCCTACTCCATCCAGGCTGCAGGGTCCCCACCCTGAGATCCAAGGATCTCTCTCACTCTACCCTGGTGGGCCAGTGGCAGGCTCTGACTCGACAAGATCAAGGGAAGAGGCGTTAAGTCTTAGTGTTACCGAGGCACAGTCCCGATGAGTAGCGACTAAAACAGTTACTCCGGTTAGAGCATCTACATGAAAAACAAGCCTTTCTCCCCCTGACAGTGACAGGCTCTTAAAACTTCCATGAGTTATGCTAATAAAAACGGCTCCAAAGACACCCCATTCCACAAGAAATTGGGTAAGAAGAAGCTAGGAAAAAAAATTATCATTGGGAGAGGAAAGAGAAAATCGTATCTGGACACATTGGATTCAATGAGATTTTTTTCCCCCTCATCAGTGGACTGCGTGGAACTTAAGTTACAAAGAGCCTCTGGTTGATCCAAGAATGGCCAGCAGAGGGCGCTGGTTTAGCGTCTTAAGAGCTTCAAATCAGGAGCTTCAGCTTGGCCCTCTTGTGTCACTCCATGACATCCGGGGGAAATGTTATATCATCAAGAGGGATCTGCTCACCCCAAAATACAGGAAACTCAATGGTCTTTGTTAGTGCATCAAAGGGAGTCAGTCTTTGGCCTCAAAATGTCAGATTTCTTCCCTGGGGTTTACAATCCTCTCATTTCCTGTTTTTCTTAATAAAAGTTCAAAATCTCCTTGGCAATGATTTTGAAACACTCCAGTTTTCAAGGCAGTCTGAAAATACTTGTTATTTTGTTTAGACAGCTATCAAAGATACATGGTGAGTTATTCCATCCATCTCTCTCTCTCACACACACACACATTCACTCAACATTCACAATTTCTGCTGACAGTTCAAACCTCGGTCTGCAACCTGGAATCCAGCTGAGAAAACAGATGATTTGGAGTTAACTGAATGCTCAAATCAGTTATACTGCACTGAAAGTCTGCACTGTGATGGGTCTCCTATCTGTTCAGGGGTGTGCTTAGCATTGCCAAGGCACAGTTCCCTCGAGTAGTGACTAAGGCAATTCCACTCAAGGCAATACCTTCTGACCGAGTCTCCAGGGGGTTAAAGGCATGGAAACATCTCTTTCCTTTCTTGTAGGTGTATCTGTCAGAGGGACCAGCAGCGGGAATTGTGCTTTGAAAAATAAGCAGTAACGGCTCACTTCTCAGCTAATTGTGACATGTAAAGCATGTTGCATGCACAGCTCCTGGAGGGCACCCCCTGGGCTCGGACTCCAGATTAAGAATGAAAATTGGGGATTGAGGATTTCACACTGTCAGCAAATCCACGTCTTAAGAACAAAGGCAGACTTGAGATCTTCCGTAGCTCTCATTTCAGCTCATGTGTCGGGGAGGCAGGCTGACCCTGATACTTATTTACCACAGCCCTGCCCAGCTGCACAAGGTTCCTACCCCCAGAGTTCAGTCCTAACCAGCCGTGTGGAGGTGTATTAGCTTGTATTAGAGTGTTAGTTTCTAGGCCTCCCATAACAAAGTGCTATAAACTGGGTGGTTAAACAACAGAAATTGACTGTCTCATGATTCTGGAGGCTAGATGTTCAAAATCAAGGCATGGGTAGAGTTGGTTCCTTCCGGGAGCTCTGAGGGAGAACCTGTTCCAGGCCTCTGTCCTAGTTTCTGCTGGTTTGCTGGCAATCTTTGACATCCCTTGGCTTGTGGAAACACCATCCCGATCTCTACCTCCATCTTCACGTGGTATATTCCCTGTGTGCACATCTGTATCCAAATTTCCCCTTTTTATAAGGGCATCAGCCTTATTGCATTAGAGTGCATCCTAATGACTTTATCTTGATTACATATGCAATGACCCTATTTCTAAATGAGGTCACATTCCGAGGTACTAGGGGGTTAGGACTTCAGCATATGAACTTGAGGGGACACAATTCAACCCATAACGGGACAACATGGCCTCCCCCAGCCACCAACCCATCTGTCGGGCCAGATGGGGATGCCAATGTCCAGGGTTTAGAGAGAAAAAGAAATCCTTCGTTAATTATGTCTTAAAACTAATTTCTTCAGCTTTCTATCCTATAGATTGGAAATCTCACTGAGTAATCACCCAAATGTCCCCATCTCTCCAGTTCACCCCACACCTCCAATTCACACCAAGTCCAAAGCCTTCTCTGAAGTTGTCCCACGTGTTTCTGTAACTCCTCGGGGGCTGTTTCATGTTGGCCCTTTAGCGAGTCCAGTCTGCTGGAGCTGTCACAGCTCTGCTGGGCTGGCGAGCCGTGTGAGGGCTGCTCCTCAGAGATGCTCGCAGATTCTCCACCTGCCACTCTGGTCTCACCTGCTTTTCTCTGGAGCCGTGCAGCTCTTCCCTGGAGACCATCACTGATCCATCACACACCACCACCCATGTGCTGACCATCTTGTGCGAATGCCGTTGGGCATGGCCAATTTGAAAATGAGGTGGAGTAAGTCAGGAAGGGCTCTTTCTCTTTCAGGGAAAGCTGTTAAGAGGCTGTTCATGCCCTAATGCTTTACAGGGTTTGCTGAAGCAAACCTTCCTGGTTTGAGTTAGAATCACTTTTTCTTCTGCAGGGCACATATCAGCACTGAGCCAAAGGTGACTTCAAGTACCGCCACCAGGCTATCCTCCTCTCATCTAACAAGTAGCGTCTTCTCCAGGATCAAGATCATCAAGCTTCAGAATGACTTTTCCCAGAAGGCTCCTTGGCGCCCCTGCATGTTGGCTTCTGTAGAACAACCTTTCCGGTTTACTAAGACTTGGCCTGTTGTATCTGAACTCCATCAGTGGACATACTTTGAGGTTCTTCCCCAGGGTCTACTCAACCTCCATGCAAACAGACTTTTGGCAGGTCCACCTCTCCAGTTTCCCAGATGAGCCCAGATGTGTCTTTCTCACATTCAGCATTTCTTAAGCATCTACTCAGTTCTAATCACCGACTAAGAACTAGGGCTACAAGATGAATATTACATGGTCCCTGTTCTCGAAGAATTTGTAGTCTAGCTGGGGAGACACTCATTAAGGAGATAGTTTCAACACAAAATCATACATTGAGTGATAGAGGCACATAAATAGAGTGAGAGGGTGTCATGGGACCCTCCTTGCCCGGTCCAAAGAAGGCTTCTCAAAGAGCTAAAGTTTGAGATGGGTTTCAAAGTGACGAAATACAGGATAGGTATCTTAAGAAAAGGAGAGTACCAGCATGATAAAGTCCATGAAGCATGAAATGGCAAGGTGTGTGCCGGGAATTGAGCCAGATCTCTGCTGTGCCGTTGAACTTGGATTTGATCCTGCAAGCAATGGGGAGCCGTGGGCAGATTTTGAATAAGAGTGACATGTTCCAATTTGCATTACAGATCAATCATTCTAGCAGGGCTAGTGAAGAATGGGGATGAGAGAGGGACAAAACTGGATGAAACAAGATCAATTCATAGCTCCTACTAAAATCCAGGCAAGAGAGGATGAAGTCAAACCATGAAGGAATGGAGAAGAAGGGGAAAATTCAGGAAATATTTAGGAAGTTAATGAGCAAGACTTGGAGATTTACTGGATGTGGAAGGGGGAGGGACGGAGCACGAGTGACTCAGACTCCCAGGTTGGATGACTAAGAGGATAACAAAGAATACAGACAGAGGAACAGGAGTGGGGAGAAGACGGCAGAGTCAACTTTTTAGTTCCACTTCACCCCTGACCCTTTGCACACCCTACATCGCATTTCTCACTTCCCACTTACGTACAGTTTTAGACATGCCAAACTTGAGGGGGCTATAGGACCCCTCCGGGAGGTGTTCATTTCTGCCCTCAAAGACTTCAAATCCTAGTAGAGAAAATAGACATGTATGATCCAAATAGGCCTAGACTCAACTACCTACAATTCCACAAACTGTTATCTACAATTCCCAAATCCAAAAAGCCTAGAAAATTTGAAAGGAATTTTTAAATAAATTTTTAAATAAATTTTTTAATGAATTGGAAGTAAGTTCATTTGACAGCAAACGTAAACTGAATTGACTTGAACTCACCACTTGACCCATCAACTGTGGCCAGGGGTCTGTTCTACACAGACACGATGGCCCCCATTAGAGCCATGTGACGAGAAAATGGGTATTTCCTGGCAGAAAACAGGTGGAAGTGTGTGCCCAGAAAGAGGAAAGAGTATTGTGTAGACCCACAGGAACTATCTACTATGCTTATAAGAACCCCTATGCTGTCAAGATTACATTAGTCTTCCCATTCTACAGATGAAGAAACTGAGGCTCAGATTTGTATGAAGTTACCCAAAACAAGGACTCAAATCTAGAACGAAACCTCTTCTATGAGATGAGAATTTGCAAAGGGGTGCTAGGCCTAAACGGTTTTTATTCTAAGACCTAGGATTAATTGACTTTGCCACTTCACTTTCTGGCCATTTTCTTCTTGACTAAACACCACCCACAGAGGTGTCTTTCATACCCCAGCCCTAACCCACCCTCCTCCAACCCATGGGTTAGGATCAGAATCTCTCCCAAGAGCTTTGCCCTGGAGCAAGAGACTGTGATGCTCTCCATGGGAAGAGAAAAGCTACAGAACAATCCTCGAGTTTAAAAACTAGAAGTGGGCTTTGTGGAACATGTGGACAGGTAGCACGCAAATGGATGGTGCATTGGTGTCTTTGCAAGTTCTGCCGCCATATTTGGTGCACAAAATGTCTAATATCTAATGGTGGCACAAGGCCAGTTCTCCTGAGATTCCATCTGGTGAGCTAGTGCTGACTGCTCTGGTTTAGATGGCTGGTTATCTATGGCTGTGTTCTATTTTTGGAGAAAAGAGGACAAAGCAATGGTCCAGGAGTCTGGTTGGCGATTTGTTGGCTGATGGCACCCTCAGTCCTCCAGTTGTGGCTGAGCACCCTTCAAGTCTGTGCCCCCAGCTGCAGACTCAGCACCATCCTGGGCTTTGACACCAAGACTGTCTTCCATTAAGGAGCCTGGAAGTTCCATTAGTTCAATGTTCGCGAGACTCAGTCAACTTCCAGCCTTTCTTAGGGCCAGTGCTCAACTCTGTGACTTGAGTTCCTACCTTGTCCCAGCGACCAATTCTGCCCCTTGAACTCCATTTCCAACCTGGATTCCTGTGCTGGGATCCCTGCATTAAAATACCACCCAGTGCCCAATTCCTCTGGGATGAGGGCACTTCCTTGCTTTTGTTTCCAGCCCCATCCCCGGTTTGGAGTCTCGCTCTTATACCTCCTACCAAATCCCACCTCCATGCCACCTTCCTGAGTCCTAATTTACATTTGTTGAATGAATTAATAAATCACTACCTGCTATATGCTCCACATTTAAAGACACAGTATCTATTCTAAGGGCTCAAAATTTATTGAAATAAATTAATAATTTAAAATTTTGAATAGAATGGAAGAATGAATAAGGTTTTGCCAAACACTGTGGAGAGAGTGAATTATTTCATCAAGGGGAATTTCAGAGAGGAGGAAAGATGTGAGCTGGTCTTCAAGCACAGTTGGTAATCTTCTACTCAGAAAGGGAGAGGACACTCCAGATGGAGGAAACAGGCATGTGGCATGACGGTCTCGAATACTGCCTTCTCTCAGACCGCCCCCTGCTGTTCACCACACACTTGCTGTGATGCCCCCATTACCTCTTGTGGGAACTTTGGGATGTGACAATTTGCTGGACATACCAGCCACTGCCCATCCCCACCCTCTCCAGCTACTGAGCTCTGCCTGGCCCCTAATCTTTCCATTCTCAACTGGGTTACAGGTTATGATAAGGTCAACCCTACCTTACAGAGAAATGTCCACAATGACAGGCCCAGCCTTGTTTCAAAGGCTGATACTTCCAAAGCTTCCTAGGGTTGTAAAGGGAACGGGGTCTGCCTTTGGTGCTGCTCTTTCCTTCTGTCCCTGGAATCTGCTGTGCCCTACTCCAGGAGAAGAGTAGAAGAAATCCTCCTTCCTCCTTTCTCTCCCACACCCCATCTTGTAGGCCTGGCCCCAAACGTGACCCTCTCAATAGGCTAATTTAGGTCCTCTAAACCCCAGGATCAATCAATAATTTTCTAATGCTACCAAGTACACTGGTCTTGCCACCACTGCAAGAAGATAATCCCTTGTCTTCTTTGTGATCTTCAGTCAGGTCACTTTCCCCAAGGTTTTGGAAAGACCATTTTCCCTCTGCCTCCTCGGGTTGCAGAGAGGGAGAAATGCTGAAAGTTGAGATCAAAGCAATGCATAACACGGAGTGTCAAGCCAGGCTGCTCCCCGCCCCCTGCTGCCGACTTGCCTCCAATATGAAGTGCAAGACTAGCCTTGGATTCGGAGTGTATTGTGTCTGTTCCCAACACACTGCAGAGTGGAGCTCAGCCATTGTTCTCAGCCCACAGACCTTGCCCCGTAGCCATCCTGCCTGCCTTCTCTCCCTCCACGAGCTTCTTTCAATCCATCTCCGAAGGTCGAATTTGGACTGTAACACTGGGAATAGCCAGACAAGAGATCTGGTGTTTAAATCAAGCAATTGTTTCCTTTCTCAGGACTAAATTATTTCTGCTGATTTCTAGTTATAGTCAGTTCTATTATTTAAATGTTCCATCTCAGGGACAATAGCAGATGAGAACGTTTAGGTGTTGTTACTGCTACCAGCCTCAGGAGTCCTCCTCCTCTGAAAAGCCTGGAACGGGGGAAGGGAGAACGAGGGAGGAGAGGAGAAGGGGTTCACCTGCCCTCAAGAGGTGGTGAGGCTGAGGACCACTGGAAGGAGGGTTTTCTTGTTGCTACTTTCCCCAGGGGCACCCGGGGGTGGATGTGTCCCCAGAATGCTGTCTATCTCGCAGGTCCTATCATTCTAGCTGTTCAAGAGTCCTGGCTGTCACCCTCTCAAAACCACTATTAAGGAAAGGTTTTTTCTTTCATTGTCTCCCTCCCCACTTATGACTAAGTCCATAACTAGGGCATACTCTGGATCTCCCTGGGTACTAGAGTGCTCAGGAGCTCAGGACCACTCCTCTTTCTGGAAAAGACAGTTACCCCAAGAGGGGAGAGGACCTGTTGCCTCTACACCTTAGGATCTTAAGCCAAGACTTCACTGTGCATGAAAATCCTCTATCCCAGACATCTGGCTTACAGGCGTGCACACACACGCACCCAAAGATAGACACTGCCCCTTTCCGGGCCCAATCACCTCCGTTGGTCTCTGCAGTGTCTCAAACTGAGTCATGCCTCCAAAGGGTCCTCTTCCTGAGTGCTTGTCATTTTCTAAGCACTTCACATACGTTATCTCATTTAACTCTTATGACTCTCTTGTTGAGGAAAGCATTCCCTTATGACCGTGTTATGCATGAGAAACAGGATCAGAAATGTTAAGAAACTTGTCTAGGGTCATACCGCTAGTAATAGAGAACCCAAAATTCAATCCCAAGTCTGCATTCCAGTCTGACTGATAACCTCTTCGCTATGACTCAAAGAGGTGATGCATATTACAGAATTTCAAGGTCTATCTGAGGAGGCACTCCTGAAGGTCGACTAGTCACTCAGTGGACAAATTCCTCAATAGATGAATCCTTTCAGCATGTCTGCCCTGCACTGGGCACCAGGGGGACAGAGAAGATTAGCAGACAGTCTCTGTAGTCCCCTTGGGTCCTTTCCACAAGGGAAGGGGGAGAAGTCTCAGTAATCATCCTGGGGCTGACATCCTGGGGATGACTGGTCTGAGACTTCCCCTCCTAAGGGGAAGGGGGCAACAGCTAGAGGTGGGGGGAGGGAGAGGAGTGCCCCTCTCATAGTAGACACCAGACAAACATTTGTTGGCTCTTGGAATATTATAGAAAAGAACAGCAATCACCTCCCATATGAGGAATATGGAGAATTTTGAGGCAAGGGTTTTTTGAGGAAGGGTTGATCAGAAACAGTCCTGCCAAGGAAAAGATGTGCTCTCCCCATCAGCCAGTGGGGACCCAGGCACCAGGTCCGGGGAGAACACTGTCACTAGAGGGCAGTGGCAGCTCACTCTTGGGAGTGAGGGAGCCCTGCCATGCCACCTTCTCTCTGGAGAAGCCAAGAGCAATCCTGCTGCATTATAACGCTGCCTGATGCGGGGGCCAGACCCGGAGGGGGACACGTGATTTCAACAGAGAATAAAGGCAACATTACTTTTCATGTTTCACACATGGCCTTTCATTTTATTTGACCCCGACAGTAGACGTGTCGGGTGCACTAACAGCATTAGTGCAATTTGACAGAGGACAACAGGAAAATCCTTGAGGTTTAAACTCATCCCAGGTCACTTGGCTAATAAAGATGCTATGGGGACAAATGTCAGGTCCCCTAAACCCCAGTTCGGGGCCGAATCCAGGGCCTGTTTGTAAACTTGGAGATGTGGGCTAAATGCTTTAGTGAAATTCCCACTATAACAATTCTTCCTTTATAGGCCATTCCTTTTCTTATTTGTTCCCTTGAGGGTTAGGAAGAAACAGGAAAAGGAGATTAAAATCAAACTGAACAATCACATACTTTGTAAGTAGCCTTGATAAAACTTTGGATGAGGCAAGTCATACTCATGACTGCCCACCCCCAGCCCTTGACTCCTCCCTCCTGCTGCCTTTCAAGGTCACACGCTGGTGATCTTGGAGATTCATGACTCGTTCTTCCAGCTGTGGATACAGAAACACATGCAGATATGATGGACACAAAGGAAAATGTACTGCAGTCTCTGCTGAGGACCAGAAGCAGATGCCCACATAGGAACTGACTGGGTCATCAGCCAAAAGTCCGAAGCCCAGGGTGATGGGCTTTACCCTGTGCCCCACCCCCTTCCCGACTTCTTCCTGGAACACGGCATCTACAAAGGATGGGCTCGTTTAGGAATATGACTCAAGGCAACGGAGGTGTGCTCTTTTAGCACAGAGACACACAGCCAACACGTGAGGAGGGGATCACATGAATGTCTACTCACCTTGTAGACATTCCATGTGCAAGATCCAGCGCCACCCCCGCCCCACCCAGGGTAGAGCTGGATGTAGCTGAATGTTTGCTGAACCTTGGCAGAGGCTGAGGAGAAAGATAGAGAGATCTTAGAGAAGGGCTTATACGATGAAGGAGTCATGGGAAAGAGGAGAAGAAGTCCTCCCTAGGTGAGGGGGCCGGGGGAAGCAGCCAGAGACCCTGACTGCATGGCCCACCCCTGACACCCAACTCTCTGCAGACTCTAAAGAAACTGGAAGATGCAACGTAAACCAGAAGAAATGGGCTATTTTATGTATTCTTCTGCATTCTGCCTGATGCACTGAACTCCTCCTCTTTCTGCTATTAATGGTGTCAAATTCAGTATACACCAGAAAAACACTCCTTTTAGGTTTGATTCAGCCCTTTGATTTTGCAGACTTTTGTGGAACAAGCTCTCTGCCAGGCGATATGGTAGGATCGAGGTAATTGAAGCATGGTTTCTACCCCTAGAGAGCTTGTCACTAATGGGCAACCTTGACATATATCAGAGCAATTTCCACCCCAGTGGAGCAGTGCAGATGCCATTGCGGAGATGGGCTTTGGGAGAACAGAGGGGGCCGTCCATTTTGCCCGTGGACCAGGGGAGGGTACTCAGGAGAGGAGAATTTTTAAAGGTCCAGCTCAAATAAAAAGATGAGCACATCGCAGGCTGCAGGAACAATGTAGACCAAGATATAGCATTGTCTATTCTTGGAAGTACTAGAAATCTGGTGTCTTATTTTTAAAACAAATAAATACTAAAGTAGCAAGTCTTACATTGATTCATGCCTGGGTGCCAGCCTGTCTCTGCTGTCCTATAATTTCTCTTCCCTTCCTCCCGCCCCCACTCCCTGTGCCCATTCCATTCTTGGTTATCCAACTTCACATTGAAAATGTGTTATGAAATAAGTAGTATTTGGTTTTTGGTGGCCCCCTCCCCTCTCAGATTCCTTCCTATCATATTTTCAAGACCTTGCACAGTTTCTTCCTTTTCCTGCCTCATCAGCTGTTTTGGGGGCTTCTCTCCCTCTTGTTCTCACTGCCCAGCCACAATGTACTTCTCTCTGTCTCTCCAATAGGTATGGCTTCTTTCCACCCCAGGGCCTTTACACATGCTGCTTTTTCTTTTCTCTGACTCTTCACATAGCTAATTCTTCTTCCTTCCGATTCCACTTTGAAAGTCACTTCCTCAGGGCTGGGTAAGGTCCTCCTAACATATACTTTCATAATGCCCTAAACTGTTCATAGGACTGGTCACAATTGTAACTATCTGTGTTTGTTTACAATCTGACTTTACTGCTAGAATGTAAGCCTCATTAGTGCAGAGATGCACCTACCTTGTTTATGACTTCATGTTCAGAGCCCAGCATGTTGCCTAGGATAGAGTAGGTGCTTAATAAATGTTTGTTGCATGAATGAATGAATGAGTGAATGAGTGGAGATCATTTTCCCTTCCCTTTTCACCCTGACATCTTGCTGTCATTTGGATATCCCAAGGGCCCAATCCAGAGATCTAAGTAAATATAAAAGACCATCCAGACCAGGTGAGGCAGGAATCTGCTCTTTGACAGAGAAAGGATCACTCTGTCCTCATGAGCACACCTCCCTTTTCTCCTCCTTATACTAAACCATAGGAGGACCCCTTATCTTGCTTATTTGAGGGGTAAGCAGGGCACGTGGGAGCAGGGGATGTGAGACCTAGTGAGTACACTTGGCCACTTCTCCCTTTGCCAACACCACAGGTGAAGCAAACAGCTGGATAAGCTCAGACCCATCCGTCATTTGGGATGAGAGAAGGATGCTCCCTGATAGGCACTGGTGCCTCCTTCAAGTCATTCCCTTCTCCTTTCCACTCCTGCCACCCCCTTAGTTCAGGCCCTCATCCCCACAGGTCTTGGTGACTGCAAAGCCCCTCTGTGACTGTCCGGTCTACAGTTTCTCCCAACTTCAGGCCCCACCATTGGTTTGCAGCAAACATGCTTACTTAGGAACCTACGGTAACTCTGTACTGCCTTTGTGGCCGGGTTCAAAGCCTTCAGCCGGGCTGCTCAAACACCCCACCGGTCCAGCCTTGTCTCCCACCACACTGCAGCGCCACCTTGTCATTTCCAGCACGCATCTCGTGAATTTCAACCTCTGTTTCTCCTAATCCCACCTCACCCAGCAAACCTCCCAAATCTGGTCCTAGTCATCCTTAAGGCCCAGGCTGATTTCCATGAATTCTTTCCTGATGTCTCCAGCCCACAGCAGACTCCTCATGGCCCCATCCCGGGTGTTAGTATGAGTTAACAGTATCCTATTTAGCTATTGATTGGTTTCCTATTGTTTTCAGTGTTTTAGTCTTGTTTCCTCTACTGGACACATAGTTGATGTTTCATCAATATTTGGTTGAATTATTGATTGGGGAAAACATAGAGATAAAGTTATTAGAATCTGAACAAGGCAATATAGCAAGGCTGTGTGTGTGTATGTGCATGAGTGCATATGTTATCACGCCAAAAGCTCTCTTCCACCTCCTTGAGAAACATTCCCGAATACTCTTCAGTTTCTAGTCACCTGTACCAATACTCAAGCAGCGGAGGCTCTGCCTCCGCTCCGGGCCTCTGATGTCTGGCGTATGGGCTGATTGGCACCTGTGAGGACATGGGCCTCCTGACCTCAGCATAAAGAGGCATCAGTTCTCCTATGGCACCCAACATCTGCTGAACCTATTACTCTTTGCACGGCTGAGAATGCATTCCTGGCTCTGTGGCTAGCCAAGGCCAGCAGTGTGCAGGGGGACTGGAGGGGAGGGGAAGGAGGAAGGAGATTCTGGGGGGCTGGAGCTGACAGGCAGTCCCTTGCCCTGTTCAAACTCGTATCAGAGCACATTACAAAGCACGAAACTGACTGATCTGTGGGCTTGGACAGTAGAAGTTCTGTGCGGATAGAGTCTGAGTCTGGTTTCATGTCCCCAATATCTAGTACATAGTCAGCGCTTGATAAATATTTAAGGAATGAGTGTACGTATGTGTGTGCTAGGGAAGACTCCAGAGAGGCGGGATTCAGCTCCCTACGGAGATAAACCTTCTAACATTGGTTGATGCCCATGGGCATTGCTCGATCGTCTCAGGCTGTGATAAACTCCCCAATCCCAGTGTCCCAACAGGAGGAGGACAGCTGCTAGTCAGAGACACTATACCCAGAGGATCTAAGCAGTGGAAACGCAGAAAAACATTAAGAACCAAGGAGACCTATAGACAGGGAGTTTGGGGAACAGCATGGAAGAAGGAATGATTAGTTCTAAGAGGGTGGGGAAATCATAGAAGGCTTCATGGATGAGATGGCATTTGATGTGGATTTTTAAAATCTTTAGCATTTCCACAGGCAGGGAATGAGGAAAGGGCATTCTCTACTAATAGATCAGCATAACCAAAGGTCAGGAGCTTTGGAAATGAGTGGAGTGTTAGAAATCAGTATCTCGTATGGTACTGCTGGGGTGTCAGCTGGGGGGATGGAGGAACTCAGGTGAGGGGGGATAGTTTTGTGCCAGATCTTGAAACGCCTTCAGTGATGGGCTAAGGTGTTTGGATTGTATTTTGCAGGTAATAGATACTGTTGAGGTGGAAGCAATATGTTTTATTGAGATAATTCTAGCAAGAATGAAATGGATTGGAGACACAATAATAATAGCTCACATTTATTAACAGCTTACCATGTGCCAGTCACTGTTCTAAGCAACTAGCATTCTGCCTCACTCCACCCTACTAGTGTATGAAACAAGTTCAGTAATTATCCAATTTTACAGAGGGAGAAACTGAGGCACAGAGAGGTTAAGCCTCTTGTCCAAGGCCACACATCCAGTCAATAGAGGACCATGGAATCCAACCTAGAAGACTTCTCCAGAGCCACTTTTAACTATCCCTGTTGATCACCCAACCCAGGACCGGTTAGAGCATAGCGTATCATAACAGCACCCCAGAGAAAGGACTGCTTGAATTAAGATTGTAGAGATGACAATAGAAAACAGGCAGCATTTACTTACTGCCTTTTGTGTAAGAAAGGGGGAAATATATATGTCATTTGCTTGTATCCACATAAAGAAATACTGGAGGGAGACACAAGAAACTAATACAAGTGGCCAGTGATAGAGGGGATGGCCTCTTTTTCCGGAGGGGTAGACAATGAGTTGAGTGGGGTGAGACACCTCAAAAGTATGTCTTTTAATACAAATCTGATTTCTGACCTATTTAAATGTGTTCTTTATTCCAAAAAAATGCATAAATGTTACAAAATAAAAAGGCACAATTTAAAAGCTAATTTAAAGGAACAATTGAAAGGGCATAACAGCCAGCTGGATTTGGAAGGCAATGAAGGAGACAATACAGCCAAAGGAAGCACCTGGGTTTCTAACTTGAGTGGGAAGATGGCAGCCCTTTAGCATAGCTGGGAGAAACAGGAGGAGAGTGGGTTTGAACGAAGCTGTAAGACGTCCAGGTCTGTTTGTGGCTGAAAGTAGACATGTGGATGTTGAGATTAAGGTCCACAGCCCAGATGGGGGTGTTGATTTGGGACATTCACATGATGATGGTAACAGCCCCTGTGAGTGGATGTTAAGATTCAGGGGTGAGTAGAGAAGAAGAAAGCAAGAGGGCAGAAGACAGAGGTTCGAGGAAGCTGCACGGAAGGAGCAGCCACAGAGAAGCTCAGATGGAGACTGTGAAAGTCTGGGCAAGGGTAGGATGCAGAAGGGAGTAGGAGGGAGAGAGGGAGCAGAGAATTTCGAGGGGGAGAGTGGTCTCCTAGGGTCTAGTGGGTTAGGACTGAGAAAAGGATGGTAGGATGGGATCAGAACACTATGCTTCTAGAAACAGAGGAGAGGAGCCATATGAGAGACTGTGGGTGGAACCACCCAACCTAGGGTCCCCCTGTGGGATATCCAAGGGCTTCTCTTCCGATTCTGCAAGAGATGACAAGCCAGGTGGGCACTGAGGGCTCTTCAGTCTCTACTTTCAGCCAAGGTAGATATCCGACTGCTCAGGAAGGTGTTGTTAGACAACTACTCCAGCAACTGAGTGCTTAAAGGGGAAACTGAGGCAGGCAGTCCCAGAAAGCTTCTCTGATTTTCTGTTATCACTCTATTTGGGCCAATGAAAACCTATAATTTCATGTTTTATTTTTGCTTTTTATTCTTCCTCTCTCTCTATCACACACATCAATGCAAACACAATTATGCACATGATACACACACACGCACGCACACATACGAGGCACGAAAGGGCCCCTTTGCAAAAGCATTCTTCTCGATCAGACTCGGTGCTGCCGGGAGGGAGGGAAAGCAGAGCAGAGGAAAGGAAGGAGAGAGGCAAGCCACCCTAGCTACTTTTCCTCCCCTTTAAGGCTGCCTGGTTACAGTCCTGGGAAAGAAAACCTCTGCATTCCTCCCCTTTAAGTCGGTTTATTGTTAAAGCACTGGAGCAGCTAATCCTCACAGACCTGTAGGAGCTGGAGTGGGAGCACCTCGAGCCGATTCCCTCTGAGTCCCTGGGTAAGATGAACCTGCTTCTCTTCTTGGTTTTAGGAGGTCTCTTTGCTTAGCATGTGGCCCTTAGAGAGTGGGTTTGAAGAGACACTTTTGCAAGTAACTTGGGTATTTATTTCAGCCCCTGTTCCAGTCTTGCCCGATTCTTGTGGGATCAAGGGTAAGTTGTAGGTGCCTTGGAAAATAAATCTGAATGGGGGTCCAGGGGGAACCTCCGTGGGGAGCCATCTGGCCATCACTTCAGGATTGGCTTGAGTGGGAACCTTGTGCACTTCTGGGCAGGGAAAGGGGAGCAAAATATCTGTATACGCCCCTCCTGCAATGCCTGCTTTCAGGATGCGTTCTGGGCACAGTCCTCCAGGTCCCAGGGAGGGGCTGTCCATCTGCAGGGTGTCAGGACCTCCCGCATGGTTACACCTCTGCCTCCTGCTCCACCTTCATCTCTTAACCTCTCTGACCCCATCTGTCAAATGGGGCAATGTCCATTCTGCCTACCTGGCTGGGTTTTTATGAGGATTAAGAGAGGCAGTGGGCAAAAGGAGGTTGGTAAACAGCCTGTGGCTCTGCAAACCCAAGGAAGGCGGACCAGCCTCAGTCCCTCCTGGCAGGGTCCATGGACGGGCTCCGGCTCCAGGTCCCTGGCTGTGTCAGGATGCAGGACTCAGCCACGGCGGGCGTTGTCAGTCACAAGACCACTCCTTCACCTTTCCCAGAGGTGCATCTGTCTCCCTTCTGTCTTTAAACTTCCCTAGTTTAGTTCTCAGGTAAAGATGTTAAAAGGAGGTCTGGATTCACCACCACCCCCATCCGCACCGTGGCCCCTTCTCTCCACGTAACTTTGACGCACAAACATTAACCCCGAGGCTCCCGGAGGCGGCTGCCAGGGCTCCCGCTGGTCTGGCTGCAGTGCGTGGCTGGCCAGCTGCTTGCTCTGAAGCCAGATAAATTGATCATGAGGAAAACCTCTGAGAAGGCTCAAGAGAGTCAAGCAGGTTCCGTCTTGGGTAAGGAAATGATCTTTCCTAGATCAGGGGCGGGAGACAGAACCCGGCCCCTGGCAGCCCTACAGCCCCAAGCTTAATAAGCAGGGCCAAAGATGAGACCCGATAGGCCATATCACAAAGTGCTTAGTAATACTGATATGGGGACCACACTTTATAGTTTATAATGTGCTTTTAATTAATCATCTTTAGGACAAGACCATCAGGCTGATGGGGCCAATAGTATTTCTCTCTTAGTTGAGATGAGACCACTGAGACTCAAACAGGCTTGCCTGGGGTTGCAAAGCTACATGCTGGCGGTGTCCATTTGGTCATAGTAGCATTTGAACTCAGATCTTCTGACATAGTCAGTGACCACTCCATGATATTACAGATAGCTATGGGTGTGTGTGTATTAAGAGCACTCTTTAGAAAGATGGGGCGAAACTTTGGGAAAGAAGCCTGAGGTCAGACTGAGAAAAGGCTTGAGGGGCTGGGGCACTCGATGCCGGTCCCAGCCTCAATGCTGAGAAATCTGAGCGTTCCCAGGGTCCAGCCTTTCCCAGGTCATGGGAGCCCCGTGTTCCAGGGGGAATCAGTCAGGTGTGGGCATTGCATGAAAGCAGCCCAAGGAGGAGGGCAGAGGTAAGTGAAAGCCCGACAAGCACCTCTAGGAAAGAGGCAACAGGTTCCGTGGAAGGGAGGCAAGGAGACCGCGCTGTCGGCGTCTGATGGACGGGGGCTCCCAACCCAGCTCTGTCATTTACTATCTGTTTGGTTTGGGGCATTTTTCTTAACATTCTGACCCATCAGTGCCTCAGCTATGAAATGAGGTTAATGATGCCTCCCTTGAAAGGCGGCAGTGAGGCATTAAAGGAGACGATGCAGGTGAAGCGCCTAGCACCGTGTCCCACCCAGGTGATCATCCCCGGCAGGGCAGGCAGCTGGTATTATAAGGCCTGGAGCAATTCTGGCCGGGACTGCAAAGAAGCCCCCTCTAACAGGAGAGCGCCTCCCTCGCTCCCTGTCCCCCCTTCACACACGCACACGCGGCCAGAAATAAATTGCCGCCCGGAGCGCGTGCGTGCGTGCGAGTGATGGGGCGCAGCCGCAGGCTGCCGGAGCCCGCCGAGTGAATGAGCCGCAGCATGAATGAGCGGGGGAGCGGCGGCGCCCGCGCTACAACTGCAGGCGCGCCGCCACCGTCAAGGGCGAGGGGCTGCGGCTGGGCGGCTGCCAGCGTGCAAGCAAGCCCGGGGGCCCGGGGATGCACGGGCTTTCTGTGATCTTCAGACCCGTGCCCTCGGAGGGAAGGCTGGTAACTCGGAGCTTCTGGCCACAGCCGTCCTGGGCTCAGCCTGTCTTTTGTGCACCCCTCCCCAGGTGGAGATCCCTCCCCTCCGCTTCCGGGAGGCGTGGTAGTTTTGTAGTAATGAGCCCCATATCTGTATAATACAGGCATCTCTTGCATGGGTCTTAGGCTTAAAGGCAGCCTGTGGCAGACACACAGTCAACATTATTACCCTTGAAAACTCCTTAGACAGGTGCCCCAGGGGAGACCAGCATACTCCCCTGAAGAAACCCAACACACGCAGCATTCCCTACAGTGTGGCAACAGATCTCTGTTTTCTTGGTTGAGTACCAGATGAAGTCGTTGGTTTGCATTTCAGGGCCATGATGTATGAAAATATGTATATTTTTCAACACTTCAGAATCACAGTGAGATGAGATGTGCACACTGTGAGAGGCATGTGGGAGCTGAGACCAGCTGAGGGAAGAGCAGATGCATGTCTCCTGTTGTGTGCTCACCTCTATTTAAATGATTTGTTTCCCTGTCTCTCTCTCCCAGTGCCTGGTATTTAACTCATGTACCTATAAGGTGGGCCCACTGCATAGCACCTTAGAGATTGCAGAATGCTTTCATGCCACTTGATGTGTTGGGCCTCCACAGGCATGCTGAGAAATAAACAGAGCAGGGATCACGATTCCCATTCCACAGATGAGCAAACTGAGGCCCGCTGTGCTTAGGGGCACATTAAGAATAAGTAGCACACCCTGCTCTCTCCAGTGACTCCCATGTGTTAACGTCTCAGCTACCAAACAGAGCCCTAGAGAATGCTCTTCACTTCCTCTGTAAGAGGAGCACAATAAACCTCAAGCCCCACACAAATTCTGGCTTGTCACTGCAGCAGGAGGCATTTGGTTAAGCTTAAATGGGGGCTTGAGCCTGAAATAAACTGTAGGAGGCAACCGGAAAAAACCTCCTTTCTCCATGATTTTGTGAACAGAAACTGGTGTGCAGAGTTGGCCTTTGAGATGCAGGACTAGAGGGAGGGCTGGGGATGGAGTTGATGATCCTTGGAGATTCCATCCACCCAGAAGTCTCCAGCAGCCTCTAGGGTCCAGGGCCTGGGCTCTGGTAAGCTGACCAGCCACTTGAGCTGCAGCCTAGGAACTGGAAATGAGTTCTGACAGCACACAGACCCAGCCGACATGCATACGACACTGTGAGGAGAGCAGGACTGTGACGGATGGCAGCAGGCTGCTGGAAATTTCATATATTGCTCAAACAAATGGAGAATCCCAAAGCATCAGAGTTGACCTACTTGCTGTTTTCCAAAGTAAGCTCTGAGCATCTCTAGATTCCCTGGATGCTAGTAGTTGTTAGAAAAGGAAGGAGTTTCACGGTCTGGTCAATTTGGGGGATGTTAGGTTAAATAGATTAAGTAGGTGTCTTTAATGGTCCTCAGAGCCTTTAATAAGCTAATGCGGATCTCGATTCTCCAAGAAGGGGAAGCAAATCCACTTTGCTCACAGAGAGTCTCTTGGGACTAATGTTCTAAAGAACAAACTTCAGGGAACCTTAATCTAGTCCAGTCTCCTCTTTTCACTAAGGAGAAAGAGCGAAACCCAGAGAAATGAAGTGTTCTGCCCGGGGCTGCCCAGTTCCTCAGTGCCAAGCCAAGACTGGAGCCAGAACTTGAGTTCTTTCTAGCGTGCCTCTCAATCCAGAGGATGGTGGAAAGTCCAATATGGGCCAGAGTCCAGGAAACTCTGGGACCCGGGCAAGAAAATGTCCCAGCTTTAGCCTTTTTGCTCCTTTGTAACTGAGTGATTTACGTACTGCCTGACTCCATGTCCCCAGCCTGGAGGCAGAGAGCACATTCTTATTAAAGATGGTCCAACCGATAACCTCCTTCCCAAGACCCAGAGGCCTTTCTGAGTCATGCTCCCGAGAAACAGGAAACCCTGGAAGCAGACCATAAAGCAGTCTTGGGGCAGGCTGGTTCCTTTGAGGGCAGTAACAGAGCCATACATGGTCCCGCGGGAAGGCTCTGAAGCCTGCTCACCACACCCTAGAGCGATTCACACCTCCTTGCTCAGAAGCTTCAAGTGAGAGCACCAGTGAAGGGACGGTAGCTCTTCCTATAGGTAGAGTTGAGAGCCATTATCTGGGAGTTGAAGGAGGCAGAGGTGCTACTCAAAGATTCTCTCCTTCCCAGTCCCCATCTCCTCTGGTTTGTTCATGTCCAGTTTAGGAACTCTGCTGTGGGTTTGGGAAACACACTTGGACTGGATTGGATCGGATCGGATTGGATTGGATTGCATTGAATTGAATTGAATTGAAACATGATATTCCCAAGACTCTGGGACATCTTATCAGGAAGGGTACCACTCTTAAGCAATTAGACCAGCTGATTCATTTAATAAGCACCTCAAAGGAGAGTCCTAAGTGGCTGTGACTCAAAATAGGAAATTTTTCATAAGGAGGCTGTGTGGAACAGGGTAGGCAGGAGTGAGGGTCCAGAGAGAAGGTCCAGGGCAGTGTGGGGTCATGAGGTGACCTGGCACCTTCAGGGTATGGTGATGGCAATGAGGAGGCCTCTGAAGATAAACCTCGTCTGCCTTAGAGTTCTGTCTGGTGCTCCTGCTGCTGCTGTGACCCACTGGGGCCTGGGAAGGAGAAAAGGGCGGTGATGTTCTATGGAAGAAACATGTGAGGGCGCCTGCCTCCTGGGCTCCTGTCCAAGCATCCCTCTCCAGCACCTCATAAATAGCCAGGCTGAATGCCACCAAGGATCACACAGCCTATCCCCAGAAGCTCAGAAAGGGCTGCACTCAGGGGCAATGTCCTCCCGAAGACTGCGGCCTGCCCTTTAGGAAGAATTTTTCCCTCTGTAGTCTCCTCTGCTGTGAAATTTTCCAAGAGACCAGGAAGACCATCCAAAAAATATAACTGAGCACCAACCAGGAGCCAGATGCTGTACTAGGCCCAAGCTTAGGAGACAGGAGATGGACCAGGTCTCTGTCCACATGGAGCTACTTCTCGGTGAGGATATTGACCCCAAACAAATAAACAGGAGAATTTCAGATTGTCATATGTGTTGCAGAAGAAATGATCAGGCTCGTATGATAGAGCATAACCTGGGGCTGAGGGGCTGACTCTAGATAGAATGGTTGGGGTGGGGGGTGGGGAGTGCCTCTTCAAGTGTCCCAGGGAAGTTCTGCTGACCAAGAACTGGACCCAGAATCCAACCCAGGCCCTGCATTGTCTGTCACTGAAGCGATGATGACAGAAGAAGCCAAGACAATTCTGCACTCTGTGGCTATTCTGCCCCTTCGTGCTGTTATGCTGTAGGCAGAGCCTCACAGTGAGAACTATAGAGCGGAGACCCCTACCGCCTTCCCTTCCCAGGGCACAGGGCTTCTTGCATCTCTAGAGCAATATAAAGAATATGTCACTGCCCATCGTAAGTCCAACTCCTCCCCAAAGCCTTACCTGATCAGCCCCCCGCCACGCCACCCAGGGCTTGCTTCCTCATTCACTCATTTAACAAATATGGACTGGACCCTTAGTAAGTGCCGGGCTCAGCAGCAGGCCCTAGGGATTCCAAGATGAGTAACACATGGCCCCTGCCCTTGACGCACTCACAGTCGGGTGAGGCAAACCCACACGTAAGCAATCAACCTACAATCGGCCTCTGAACCACTCTGGCCCTGATCCAATGTGCCTATTCATTTGCCAGCTCCCATCAACTAGCCTGTCTTTCTAGTTGTTTATTTATATACCTATGTTTGATCTTTCCAACTGGATTGCAAGCACTTTCAAGGGGAGCTTCATATTACAGAAATGTCTGTGTTAGTCCAGGAGGTACACAGGAGGTACTCAATAAATGCCTGTTGAACGAAGGAGTGTTACCTCCACAACTCAAAGATGGTCCCATGAATAAGGTCATTTCCTTTAGCCAGAAGCCATTTTTGCAGAATATTCTTCAGGGTCTTACCCTGTTGAGGAGCGAGGGTTCTGAACCAGCCAGGAATGCCAGCATCTACAGCGTCTCCTGAGGTCTACATGTGAAATCAGCTCTAAATTTCAGAGAATTCTATAGGGGCTGTTCCGGAGCTTTGAAACCCAGTGGTATTTGTTGCCAGAAATAGAGGGAGGGGCAGGGAGTACTTTGGAAACAAAGGAGAGCAATATTGGAGCTTCACCATTCTCAGAATTTGTTTTCTTTTCCTCTGAAACGGGCTAGTTTAAAGAAGTCAAGAGAGGAAAGGGAGGACTTTAACCGAAAGAAGCAGGATACAGCAGCAGAACCTGGGCCCCTGTCTTGGAGCCCACTCCTGGCCCTCCACCACACAGGGCACGGGGGCCTTGAGATTGCTCTGAGGTCAGGGCGGGGTGGGAAGGACGTGGGGTTTCAGATCTGGACCCCTGAGTTTTTCACGTTGCTCTGAAGATGGAACTAAACTGTTAGGATTGAGTGTATGGGAGGAGGGGTGGGCGGGAAAGATGTTTTCTTGGAGCCTCGCTTAGGCTAAGAATACTATGTTTTTCAGCTATTTAAGAGAGATGGGAATAAAGGAACAGTGAGTACAGATCTGCTGATGAGTTGGTGATGCCTCCTGGAGAGCAGGCAGTCATTCCAGGGGGCCTCCAGAAGGGGGAGTAATGCACACCCAGCCTGAGCTGGAAAGAAGGCTCTTGATTGGCTCCTTACCTGGGAAAGCATCTTCTGCAGCCCTGTTGCTCTATGGAGGAGGAATGAGACAGAGAGGGAGAACACAAACTGACCCTGTGGATTTTGCTCTTTTTAATGTCCACCCCTTTGCCATCATCCCCTACATTCTTCATGACTTCCAGCTACAGTGTGTCTACACAGTAAGAAGTGTTTAGTTCAAACCCAGATGCTAACCACTCTGATAAGTAGAAGCTGCTGGATCTGGGGCTAAGAATCTGCAGAATGGTATCTGGCTCAAGATAGCCCTCTTTTCAAAGAGTTCATCTTCCCTAAAGCAGTCTGTACCAGTCAGGGTCCATTTGTTTCTACCTTATAGACTGTGCCCTCCAAGTCAAGGGTCAGCCCACCATTGCTTTGCTGGGAAGTCCACCTCTGGCTAGCACCTGAGCCCTGAACTGCTGTGGTCCCTCTGGGCTGCCACCCTGCCAACAGAGCAAATCAACAAATGGGCCACCAGATCTCCATTCAGCTGTACCCCCTGCTGAGAAATTCTTAACATTTCTCATACGCATTGTTAATAATAACACCACCAATTATTATGTAGCTGGGTTGCTAATTTACACACTATACTAAAATGTGCAAAGAAAATGTAGCTTCATTTCCTATAAAATCTTTCTCATGAACTCCTACTGCTCTCTACCCCAAGTGGTAAGAGGGGAGTGGGAAACTTTACGTTTGAACTTGTCTGTTATGGCATCTCAATGTCTTCAGGTTTAACAAAGAGTCTCATTTTACTGACCCAGAGTCTTCCAAGAAGATACACGGACCTGAGATGGCCTTTCCTCCTCCTGCTCTATTTCAAGGTGGTATTTTATGTTATAAGGTGCTTACTTCACCTGCCTGTGGTATGGAGAAGGGGTCTCAGACTTATCAGGGACCATGGAGCCCGCAGTCCTCTGGGATCTCACCAGAGGCTGACTAGTGACCTCTAGGTGTACTGGCCCATCTGGCCCATAAGTTGTCATGCTGACACCCTCCACAAAAGGCCCTGATCCAAGCCCTTTGTTTCCACTTGATAAGACTGATTGCAGCCACCTCTTCTTCTGGACCCCAGGTGACAGGCCGACGAGCAGCTCTCCCTCCCGTCACCTGGGCCATGGGCAGAGGTGAGCTGGTAAATGTTTAACGACTGGTTCTTGGGGGGTGGTGGAGGAGTGAAGGAGAAGCCATAATTGTAGCACTTGCCTGTTTCCATGGTGTAAATACTCCCACTGTGGTGGATTTCAAGCTAACAACATGAGGCCATGAAGCGTGGAGCTGGGAAGAGACATGCACAGTTGACTGTCATGAGCTAGTACAAGCTGGCTTCAGCTCCCACAGGCCCAGGGGACTTTCTGGAGTCCCTGCAGGTCACGAGGCACTGTCTTGCTCATCTCCTTCCTCCAGGCCCACCTCATGATTACTTATACCCTGTTAGATGTGGCTGCCGTCAGAGTTCCTCCTAGGTTTGTAGTCTCCCACCAGCAGGGTCCCCGGAAGCCCACCCATCCCATGGTGATGGAGAGTCACCCCCATTCCTGGAGGGATGTTTTGCTCCAAGAGAGTGAAAGGAAAGATGTGTGCTTCTGACAACTACACCGTCTGTCTCCCCCATCTCCTTCCCAGGATCCACTTAGGCCAAAAGTATCGGTCTTCCCACATCTCTTCCTCTAGCAAGGACCTCACTTTGTGTCACGTTCTTCTTATTTCCAGGGTCTTAAGCCTCATAGTTGTGTCTTAATGGCAGAGGAGGTTTCCCTCTATCCTATGGAAACTGTTTCATGACATGAGTCCTGCAGATGGGGATTACCAGGGATGAAAATACATCAATTTAACATCCCCCAAATATTATCTGTTACAACTGTTTAACATGTGTGAGACAATGTGCTAATTCTCTATGCACACTATTTTATTTAACCATCACCATAATCATAAGGCGATTTGTTTCAATATTACAAATGCGTTAATAGACTCAAAGAGGTTAATAACTTGCCTAAGGCCGTTTAACGAGCAGAGGTAGGATTTGAACTCAGGTTGACCTCCAAACCTACGCTCTTTACCTGATGATAAATTGTGGAGGCACAAATTTTCTCTTTGTTCTGAGGCTGTTAGAAGATCTCGTGGATTCTGCAGGCACTTTTTCAAATGGAGAAGGAGGGTCATTGCCTACGAGGGGCAGCTATTAGATATATTCTTTACTTCTCCGTCAGGTCCAAGGAGTATGGGGGAGAGGGTGTTGGCAGAAATGGTGTCTCACCCATCACTCCCAGACGCTCAGTACCTGCCATCCAGCTGTAGTAGAGATAGCTAGGGTGGAGTACCCTAAGGAACAGAGATTTTTCTCCAACCCCCCCAACCACACCCCAAGTACATGCTTCTCTCTAGTATTCATGACCTCAGTAAAGGCACCATCACCTCCCGATGCTCCTACCAGAAATGTGACAGTCAGCTTAGACTTCTCTCACCCCAATGTAGGTACATCACCTGGTATCATAGATAATTGGACCCCCAGAACATATCCCGGGTCCACTTACTTCTCTCCTTCACTATCACCATTGTCCAAGCCACCATCAGCTCTCTCCTAGACTTCCGCCTCCTACCTGGTTTCCATGGATCAGCTCTTGCCCCCTCCACTCCCTTCTCCTCAGAGCAACTAGAGTGAGCTCTTTAAAACATCAGTGGTGTAATTTAATCCCTTGCTAAAAATCCTTCAATGTCTTCCAGCCTCACTTAGAAGAAAATCCAGGATCTTTAACGGAGTCTCTAAGGCCTTGTATGGTCTGTCCTCTGCCTGCCTCTCCCTGCCGTCTCACCACCCCATGCCATGCAGAGTTCACTCTGCTCCAGTCACACTGTCCCTTCATGCTCTTTTCCTCCCTTGGGCAAAATTTTGCATTTTATTCCTTCTGCCAAAATGCTCCTTTGTACACTCTATGTTTGGCTGGCTCCTTCACAAACTTGCAGTCTCAGCTTAAAGATGACCTGCTCAGAGAGGCCTCCCCTGACTTTCATTGAAAGAAGACCCTCCCTGCCAATCCCTCTCACAAGCCCAGATTTTATCTTTCATGATAAAACCCCACACTTTGTCACCATATGCATGTTAGTTTACTTGCTTGTTGCCTGTCTCCTCCAGCCTGCCAGCCCAGGAGGGCAGGGCCATCATCCTTGTTGCCCATCAGTACATATCCAGAACCTTATAGGTGTGATTGAATGCATCTGGTAACTCCAGAACTCTGACATAAAGTTAGGACAAGATTCAATTCAGATTTTAATGAATAACTATTTCCCAGCACTGTGCTCAATGTTGTGGGAGTTACAGAGGGAACACAATGCTCATTCATCTGCCATTCATTCGTCTAACCCATAACAGGTAGGAGAGAGGCAGGAGGAGGAGATCATAGAGCTGTGATAATAGAAAGGAAGACAGGCCGACTCCATGGTCTGAATAAACACCTTGGTGATCCCCTGTAACACAGGAAACACCTCAGCTCAGCTCAACTCCCCTCAAGCTGGATATTCCCATGTTGATCTATCCATGTACATGTTATTGCCCTTCAGCACATAGGTACGAAATGGAACTTCCACTACCAGACTCTAAACAGCTCGAGCACCTGGCCAGCACAAGGGCAGGGAGTAGACGTTCCATACATTTGTAGATGTCCAGTAATTTAGAAAGCAAGTGAAGAGAATAGTCTTATTTTCGCCAGTTATCCAGGTTTCACTCCTAATTCTTCCTTCTAGCTATTCCACATAGAATTGAGAATTTTAGATTCTTTGTACTACTGGTTCTCATCTTATTTGAAAAATTAGCTGATCAGACCCTCTCTTTCCTCCCTCCCTCCCTTCCTCAAACAAAGCATCCCCAGAAGCTTCAACTCTGGAGGCAATGGGTCGAAAGGAAGAAGATGACTGCAGCTCCTGGAAGAAACAGACCACCAACATCCGGAAAACCTTTATCTTCATGGAAGTGCTGGGCTCGTGAGTCCTGGGGCTGAGATGGGGAGGCTGGGCTGCCGGCTGTGGGGAGCTAGAAAAGACTTGTTCTGGGCAAGCAGCAACTGATAAACGGGGGCTGCGCTGCTGTGACATCATATCAATAGCTCTGAGGGACCTGGGAGGTCGAGAAGGGGCCTTGGGGTTAGAGTAGGGAAGGTCCCTGGGGTAATACAGAAGATGATTTAATACTCCGGAGCCCTCAGGGAATACCAGGCCTTTCCCTCAGGTTCTACCACCTGAGCCCCCTCCTTCCCCAGTGACCCTCACCCTACTTCCAGATCTGTGACAACCTGTGAGTTCTTGCCCTGGTGGCAAGAAAGAAGAGTTCTGGAGCATTTCCAGAGATTCAGTGACCTAGAACTTCCCTGGGCCTCCTCACCCAGCTTCTCCATTTCTCCTGGCAGTAAGCAGCTCAACGCCAACAGGTCTGCTGTAGATGGAAGAGAAGGGGCTTCTGAGGCTCAGGGAGCTGAAGGGCTACACACACTGGAATCAGTTCCCCACCACCACCATCCTCTCTGCTCCATATTTAAGTGCCATGTTGGAAAAATAAAGTCACGCTGTAGCCCAAACTCCTACCAGCCTCCATGGTGTCTGCGCCTGCCCCTTGACAATGATTACACGGCTCGAGGAGCAGAGACAGCTTGTCTGGAGCTGACTCTCCACTTAGTCCTGCCTTTCCTCCGGGAGGTCGCAGTCTCTGACGCAGGCTGGCAGCAGCTCTGGGCCACCAGCTCCCATTGCCCCAGAACCCCAGCTGGTCAGCTAATTAGTCTGGGCTAATTGGGCCTGGGGAAGTGAGGGGCAGTTAGTGGGCTGTCCATTCAAGCGAGCTTTCACTTTAGCCAACTCTGGCTAAGTTTAGCTCCCTCTGCCTTGGCTGGGAGGCAATGACCTCAGGCAATGACAGCTGCCCACGCTCTCAGCTGTAGACAGAGAGGAGCCAGGCTCAGCCCTGAGAGGTGGCCTCTGAGCCCTCCCTGCCCAGACAAGTGTTGGGCTCTGCACACACAAGGATCTCAGTGGAGGCGCTGGTCATCAGAGCATTGGTCCTCCATCAAGGCCCTTTGCCAAGACGGGGGTGGCTAGAGAGGGGGTTTTTGGCAAGAGGGAGAGACAAGACTGATGAGTGAATCAGAAATGATTTTCTAAGCATCCCAAAAGTCAAGCGAAGGGGGAGAAGGATGCCCAAGTTGACAAGAGCTTATTCACTGTGCTGTAGGACTGTCAGAGGACAGACATGCACTGTCCTCATGGAGCTCAAGGAAGTCTGCCACAGCAGCCACTAAACCTAGGGCTACAACAGAGTCACCCAGGGACTTTTAACTGTGAAAATGTTTAAGTCAATAAAAGGTAAAGTAATAGTACAGTGAACACCAACAAACCCACCACCTAAATTCAAAAATCATTAACATTTCACTGTGCTTGCTCTACATACACACACACTTCACTGAACAATTTGTAAACAGGTTGCATACATCATGGCGCATCACCTCTGAATCCTCCCATCTGCATCCCCTAAGAATAAAGGCCTTGTCTTCCAAATCCACAATATCATTGTCACGCTCAAAAAAATTAATAATTCCCTAATATTTTAACCTAGGTAACTTTTTAAAAATACTGATTCCTGGTCCTAGACCTGCTACACCAGGATTTGGGGAGATAGGACCCAGTGGCCAGAAATCTTTATTTTCAGTGCCTCTGGTGGCTCTAACACACCCAGCCCTGCACTGATTTGAGGGCAATGGGAGGACAAGACAGGAGGCAAGTCACAGCTGATGCAGTGGTTAGCGCTGGGCAAAGGGTAAAAAGAGAAGGCACCTCTGCGGTGCTCAGGAGGGGGACAGGCAGCCCGAGGATGCAGACGCCAAGCTGAGGTGCTGTGGAGTGGGGAGCCATTGGGCAAAGCAGCTTCCCTTGATCAGGGTGCACCAGAATCCCATGACAAAGATCTCTTCTCTCTGGTCCTCAGCTCCTCTGGAACAACCCACCAGGGAGAATAGGCTTTTGCTAAATCTGCTCAGAAACCATCCACAATTCCAGTGGCCTGGGGCAGCCGTAGGGACAACGGGCAGAGCTAGTCCATAGCAGGGGGTATGTCACCCAAGTCCCAGACCTCCTCTTCTCACTTCCCAGGAAGAGATTTTTCTCCTTGATTTCGTCCACCACCTCTGCCAGCACCCAGGCTTCCAGCAAGAGTAGAGAGCTCTTCAGAGTAGGAAACACAAACCACGTTCTATCGCAGCAAGCATTCCTGGTTCTGAAGGCTCTGCCTGTCTTGCCTTCTGACCCGAGCAACCTTGCCCTCTCAAAGCTAGTTCTCTGCTCCCCAATCTGACAGATGGCACAATTTAGTCTTCTAATCCTCTCCCTGCCCTGCCAGACACACTCCAAACACACACACACACACACACACACACACGCACTCACACACACTGTATAAAACAGCCTCAGGCAAAAGAGTAGTAACACCATTTCAAATTGCACAATTCTAGGAGGTGCCATTTATATACACTGCAATGCAAATGGCACCCCTGAAAGCCTAATCTGATCTCATTCCAAAAGAGTAGCCAGAGCGGGTGTCAGCTTTGAAAGCATGGGACCATCCATGAGTGGTTCTAAAGGCGCAGATGGAAGGGAGAATTATGAAAGTGGAGCCTAGAGTGTCACAGGTGCAAGGAATCTTTAAGGCCAGGTGATTCAATTCTCTCATTTTACAGATAAGGAAAGTAGGGCCTAAAGATGAGCACAACACATATCTAATCCCAGGCCAAATTTCTCACACATCCATCCATCATCCATTCATCCATCCATTCATTACACAGACATTTGTGGAGCATTTTCCATAAGCATCCAGGCATAGGACCTGGTGTCCATCCCCTTTCATCTCCCGTTACTCCCTGCCTTATACTTCACAAACGGTGCTGGACTACCCTCTGGCAGCCCCACCCCTACCTGCTGTTCTGCACCTTCATGCTTTTTCTCATGCTTCCTCACTCCCACCCGAAACATCACTTCCAATTTGTTTTTTCATTGGGCTAACTCTCACTCATCCCTTAAAACTGAGCTCAGGGTGTTCTTAAGTCAGAGGGTCATGAATTATGTGCTCCTCAGCTATCCCAAGTGGTCACATTGTACAAACTAGGAAAGAGTGCCCTTTTCTCTGGGCTGCTGTCTACCGGAGGAAAAAAATGTTGTAATAATTATTGTATGAAAATGTACAGAGGCTCCAAGGTGAATGGCATCTGCTGGAGGTGTGCAGTGTACAACCTGCCCAACCAGAGCAGCGTCCATTTCCTGTGGTCTCATAATACACCCTGCTTATCTGTATGTGTCTATATCTTACACTAGATTCTAAGCCAGACCAGCACTGATCCCAGTGCCAAACACAGAGAGGTTCTGTCAGCTCCACAAGCTTTCATTGAATACCGGATAACATTTTTCAAATCAAATGTGAATTGCTTATTTGGCTGTTTCTTCAGTTGGCTACAGGCTCCTTAAGAGCAGAAATACTTACCTCTTTCTCTCCAGTGTCTAGGACTCAGTAGATGCTCAATAAACCCTGATTGAAGAGAGGAGTGAATAAATGAATGAAGGGAGCAAGCTCTGAAGGCTCTGATTAACTCACTTCCAAGGGCAGCTGGGGAAACAGAAAGCTCAGACACAGGAAGCACCGAGTACTTTCTAATGCAGATTCTGAAAGTCCTTACACAGCTTGAGTGCTATTGGCTTGCATTCTAGAATATCCAGATGGCAGGGGCGAGCAGGCCTCAGCTGTTTCCTCACTTAAACCCTCTCTTCTCTCATGACTACCAGGTGTTCTCCCTAATGATACTCAAATGATAATAGTAATAACAATAATAGTATCTAACACATCTGGTTTAATAGATGTCAGGAAGGCTTTTAAGCACTTTACATATATTAACTCATTTAATCTTCTAAACAACCCTGTGAATCAGAAACTATTGACATTCCCACTTTCCAGACAAAGAAACTGGGTATATAGAAGTTAAGTGGCTTGTCACCCAAAAAGCTGAGATTCTAACATCAGCAATCAGGCTCCAGCATCCACCTCTAGTTAACTGCTATTCTGATGGCCTGGTCTCCAGAGGACCTCCTTCAAACCAAGAAGCCCCTAAGTTAGAATCCTACCATGTGTTTCCGTTGGATTCCATCTTCTTCATCTTCAGAAAGCCTGCCCCAGAGCTGCTGGGTTCTGTCTTTTGTTCTCATAGATCCTGCTGAATAGAGGATGCTCAGCCCCTTGCCTCTGATCATTGGTTCAAGGTGATTATCACCATCTAAAACTGATCCAGGAGTCTTTTCTTGCTCACTGTGTCTGAGCCCTGTCCCCCAGTGCTACCTCCAACTGCCATTCCAGTGTGCCACAAAGCACATAGACTCTGCAGTGGCCTCTCTTTAATGGGTTTGCCAAGTGGAGAAATCTCTCCATAGCTGAAGCAGTCTCTGGGAGTCATTCTCAAATTATAGAACCAGGAAATAGCAACTACCTAGTCCCTGTGTCTGTAGTAGAATCTTTTCCTTCCCACATGATATGAAAGAAAGGACACAATGGCAAATCAGGTAGGCTCTGCCGTCACTGCATCTCATCAGGTACTGGAAGGACAATGGAAACTAATTACCAACCACCTTCCTTCACCTACCCTTTGGTTTTGCCTCCGGCAATGTTCTCTAGCCAGCCAGGACTAATTTTTGTCTCCTGGTGTCTTCTACTCAGAGGAGCTTTTTCAGAAGTTTTCCTGGTGAAGCAAAGGGTGACTGGGAAGCTCTTTGCCCTGAAGTGCATCAAGAAGTCCCCTGCCTTCCGGGACAGCAGCCTGGAGAATGAGATCGCCGTGTTGAAAAAGTGAGTGCGTCTTAGGGTTGGTCAGGTACAACTGTGGGATCACAACATTTCCTTCACAAATGACCTTCGAGAAGGACTAGGGCTGGATTTCCACACCCAAAAGCGTTGCTCCCTTTGATTGCGCTGATGGGTTAGTTTGATCAATCAGCTAAGTTTAGCCAGACAGCTGTCTTGGCTGATTTTTTTCCCCCAGCAAATTGACTAGTGAACGAACTGGTAGCAGAACAGCTTTGCACGTGTTGACCAGAGAGTAATTAGCTTAAAGGAACAAAAGTCAGTTGAGGGCCCATACGAGGAAGAATCAATAATGAAGGAAGATTTGGAAATTAGCCTCAGTTTATACCAGGGCAATTGCAGGTTCAGCACCCCAACCATCATGATAGAGGCTACACTAACAAATCATCGGACGGTTACGGCAGGTCTCATATAACAAACCCTTGTAGACCTCTTACATGTGCCAAAACTGTGTTAGGCATCAGCGCCACCAGAATGAGGCTGACAAAATTCCTTACCCTCAGGCTCACATTTTCTGGGCAGAAACAAAGCTGCTCGTAACAAATTCTAATCCAGTTGAATGTGAGCCACACTAACAGAAGGCAGGGTTTGGAGCAGACGTTTATTCTGCCTACATGTGTGTTTTCATGAGTATCGATTATTAAGTACATTTTCAAAGAAGAGGGTCCTTGAATTTTGTGGAGGCGGGAGGAGCAGTGCAGAAAAGGAATTCAGGCTGAGAGTAGCATAAACTTTGACATAGACTCATGGAAGTGCAAGGGATGTTGGGGAAGAGTTAGTACTGGAAACCCCTTAACCTAGAGTGAGTACCACCAAGGGACAGGAGATGAAACAACGATCGGCGGGACCTCATTATAAAGGGTCTTGGATGTCATGATCAAGAGTGTTGACTTTATTCATGGACAGAGAAAAGTCATCAAAGGGTCTTACAGAAGGAATCACATGATCAGGTTTATATTTTAGAGTCATCCCTCTTACGCATGGTGAGTATGGACTGGAGGATGCCAGCCTACAGGATGGGAGACCAGTCACAAGACTTTCTCAATAATCTAGGCAAGGGATGAGGATACAAGCAAAGGTAGTGGTGGGATCATGTGGTGGCAAGGAGACTGCATTCAAGAGACATTTCAAAGAGAGAAGTGATTGGGTTTGGGGTTGGCTGATAAGAATGTAAAAGAGAAAAGCATTAAAAATGGCCCTGAGATTGAATGATTAAGTGCACAGTAATATCATTGCTTGGGATAGAGAACAAAAAGGATATGTAGGCTTGGAAGGAGGAAATAGAAAAAAAAATTGATTAGACATATTGAATATAAATATCCACCTATCTCTACATGGAGGTGTCTGGGAGGATGTTGGAGATACAGGTCTGGGCTCCAGAGAGATCAGAGCAGAGAGAGACTGTAGACTCAGAGAGAACAAAGACTATGCTGGTCTTTCTTATCATTGCTTTGTATCATCAATCCCTAACAGCATAGGTGCTCAATAAATATTTGTTCACTGAGTGAATCAATGATAAATTAGTGTTAGCATTGTCAACTTATAAGCGTAATTGAATCCATTGTGTAACCACCGCAAGAGGTCTATATTTTAGAAATATCTTAAAGATGATAGCTGCTATTGATTATGTGTTTGCTATTCCCCAGGCACTGTACTAAGCATTTGACATGCAATACCTTTTTAGTCCTGATATAATCCTAGAAGAGAGATGTACCTTGTAGACAAGGAAAGTAAAGCTTAGAAGATTTGGGTAAGCCAGCCGAAGTTTAGTAAGTGCCTAAGACGGATCTGAACTCAGACCCAACTGAAGTCAAGTCTAAGGTCTTAACCCCTGTGCTGCACAGCCATGAGTAAAACGTCTTAGAAATTGTCTTCCGGCACAGGATGTGCAGAATTGCTGCCTTCGAAACCAAGGCCCCAGTTAATATGATCGTTCTGCTTGCCTCACCCTCTGAGGAATCCCAGGCAGAGAAAATCAAGAGCCAGGTTTCCCAACTGCATCGCTATTGACATTTTAGACCAGAGAATTCTTTGTTGGGTTGGGGCTATCCTGTGCCTTGCAGGATGTTTAGCAACATTCCTGCCTCTACCCACTAGATGCCAATATCACTTCCCCCCTCCTCAGTCGTGACAAAAATGTCTCTAGATATTGTCAAATGTCCCCTGAGGGACAAAATAGCGCCTGGTTGAGAATCACTGGTCTAAGGCATCCCACAGAACTGACCCCCAGAACGGGCATCTGCCCTGCTTCTCACAGTATCCTGGAACAATAGTTTTGCAACACTTCCTCCATGATTACTCAGGAGGAGGCTTAGTTAACTTGAATCCCTCCTGCTGCAGTCGACTTTCTTCATGTGATGCTTCTGAAGGAGATCTGGGTACCCATTTTATAGAATAACCTAGTTTGGGGCGCTCCCTTAGCCTTCCTCGGTTCTTTTAGCTCTCCTCTTGGGTAAAGTTTAAAGAGATTCCTAAAGTAACAATGAAATGTTTGTTCCCTAAAGGCAAGATAATCACTTATCCATTCAAAAATAGAGATGGAACGCCACTCTGGAAATCTTTCCTCTGGGATTTCTTCGTGACTGCCTACTTATTAGGAAGGCTTCACAAGGACGTGATCTTCCTAAACATTGTCACCAAAAGTCTCTAACAGAAATAAAAGTCCAGCTGGGCTGGGTCTGCAAGCTTTGTCTGGACAACCTAAGCCACATACCTTTCACCATGACTTTTACTTTTCCCCAGGATCAAGCATGAAAACATCGTGACCCTGGAGGACATCTACGAGAGCACCACCCACTACTACCTGGTCATGCAGCTGTAAGTGAAGGTGACCCGCTTCCTCCACAGACGTCTCGTGGGGCCTGGGAGGCCTAGAGGAGGCTGGTCGGTAGTGAGGGAAGGATGGTGATTAAAAGACAAAATCAGGAATTAGTTCACGAGGCTCTGAAATGCCAAGAGTTCTTTGAGGCTCAGTGTGCCTCTGGTCGTAGACATGTTCTGTGTGGGCCAACGGGTAAAACCAGGGCTGATTATTGAGTCGGTACATTCCAGTTTAGCCTCACCAGTTGTTAAAATATTTCCCACCAGCCAGCAATTAGCTGGAACTCCAACCCATCTATCCTCCCCTGCTGCCCCAGCCCCTCCTCGCAGACTTTTTGGACCTCTCCACAAACCTATAGCTGAAGGGGTAATGCCTGGCATAGCAGGGGCCTCCAGAATCCTTCTCTGGCACCATGACTTGAGCCCATTTTGACCAGTCTGTCCATGTCCATCAAACTGGATATTAAAAGTTTTAACCTCACTCCAGGGTAAAATTACTGTGGGAATAGAAGCCATAGATAGATAAGTTTCAATTCAATATAGAGAAAGACTTTCTCAAAAGGGAGCCACCCAAAGTTAAAACAGGCTGTGATTGTGTATGTCCATCTGTGGGACAGAAATGGTACCTCATTATGAAGATTTCTGCATCATTGTCATATATAGAGGAGAGTTCTGCCTGAGAGTCTGCTGTAGGGGTTGGTCAGTGCTCCTGAGGACTCAGTCTTGGGCTCAGAGACACTTCTATTTATAAAGTAGACACACACACACACACACACACACACTCATCATTCTGCAATTTCAGTGTAGCTGGATGCAGTGCTTTGACTGACAGGCTGATTCCTCAGAAATTTTAATGAGCTAACTCAGACCTAAGCAGCCTATTAACTCCTAGGCTTGCCTGAGGCCCAGTGACTAGAGGTAGCAATCATGGGAGTGAGGTTGGGGGTGCCCAGAGCTGCACTAACAAATGAGCAGGGACCATGTGGCACCTTAATGAGGCCAAGTCAACAGAATTAGCACATAGTCATTCAGACAGCTAAGGGGAAACAGGGAACTGGGCGGATTTAGATGTCATTGAAGAGCCACCAAGCCTACCAGAGGGCCAGCTCCAGGGCCCAGGCTACTCCTAGTCAGGAATTTGTAGTTGTGTACAAAGAGTATCTTTCTCATGGGCCTGCAGCCCCTATAGCAGAGCCCAAGACAGAGATGCAAGACAGAAACGAAAGGAGTAAGGTGTGTGCATTCTGTTGGGAGAAGTCTATGCCCTCATAACTATATGATCCTGTCATGTGTGCCTATCCACATCCGATGTCATGGAACAGTGGGAAGGGAGGATGGACGGTGAGAGGGTTGGAAACTCTGGCTCATGGTTGAAGTAGTCTGGGATGTTTATCCCAGAGGAGGCCTCAGGAAAGCATTTCACTGTCTGCACATACTTTAAAAGATTCATGTGAAAGGATGGTATTCTTGTTCTGTGTGGCACTAATGGGCGGAATTGATATCTGCTGATAGAAACAGTTGAGTGCCATCAAAATATATAAAAATATTGAGAAAGTGACAAAAGATAGAATAGTCTGTCTTAGGAGGTAGGGCGTTCCCCACCACTGAGATGTTCCAGTACTGACCAGAAACTTCTTGGCAAAAATTGTGTAGGTGGCATTCAAGAGTTGAGGGCTGGACTTGATCTTAAAGCTCCCCTGAGTCCTAAGATACCATGTCATTTGAGCCTCAAAACACCACCAGAGCTCCACCCCATAATTCCAGCTTGAGGTAGCCCAATTTTCCAAAATGAGGAAAGAAATCATGGCTTAAGCAGTTACTCTCTTTGCACACCCTCTCTTGCCTACTTTGCCTGACTCCAGTTTCACCTCTCCTTTTCATCATGGCTTCCTGTGTCCTAGGCCAGGAAAGAAAGCAGCTAAGAAATAAGTCCACAATAAGGGATTATCAGCTCCTTGCTAGACCCTATCCAGGAGCATTTTGCATTTTAAAGGAAGTTTCCAGGGAGAGGTTAATTGTGGCCCAAAGAAATGACTCACTAATGACATCATTCAAACACCCAAAGGAGGGGTTCTAAAATTGGGGTGGTCCTCCTTGCATCCCTCGAATAATGGTCTGTGGGCACCTGCCTGTTCCACCGCAGCTGTGAGCCCCTGGCTACAGAACAAACACATTCATGTCCCTTTGACATGAACTAACAACTGGATGCCTGTCTTTGCCCTGTGCCCAGTGTTTCTGGTGGGGAGCTCTTTGACCGGATCCTGGAGCGGGGTGTCTACACAGAGAAGGATGCCAGCCTGGTGATCCAGCAGGTCTTGTCAGCAGTGAAATACCTCCACGAGAATGGCATCGTCCACAGAGACTTAAAGGTGCCCAGGCGGGAGTCCTTGGTGGGAAACAAAGAATGACCCTTTAGGAAGCTGCATGGGTCTTGGGCAGTCTAAGCTCTGTAAAATGAGAGGGTTGGATGAATAGAATAAGGCCCCTTCTGCCCTCAGATTCCTTAAACAAATCTTGGTTGACTGAAGAATCATTGTTAATTTGTACCCAAGCCTTTTCGTGAACTTTTCGCTAGGCCTCACTCTATTAGGATACCAAAATCAACCATATGTTTCTTGAACCCAGCCATAGTCAAAATCAAGCGTAATAAATACTTACTGAGGATCAACATTGCAGCAGGCATGTGCCAGACTTTAGAGAGATCAGAGACAATGAACTAAGGGTTAATTCCTCAAAAAACAAACAATCTCAGAGCCGGCCCTGGGACCAAGCAGTTAAGTTCGCACACTCCGCTTTGGTGGCCTAGGACTTCGCTGCTTCGGGTCCTGGGTGCAGACATGGCACCACTCATCAGGCCATGCTGAGGCGGTGTCCCACATAGCACAACCAGAGGCACTCACAACTGGAATATACAACTATGTGCTGGGCAGCTTTGGGGAGAAGAAAAAAAAAAGATTGGCAACAGATGTTAGCGCAGGTGCCAATCTGCAAACAAACAAAGAGTCTTGGGGTAGTTGGGGATGAGGAAAGGAAGGGATTAGGACATTGATGGCTACAAAGCTGAGCAAAGTCAGGACCATAAGCAGAATACAGAATGCTGAAGTGCAGGGCATGAGGGTGCAGGTAGGAAGAAGGAGGGAGGAATAGGGGGAGATGAGCTTGGCCTTGAAGTCAGGAGCCCAGGCTGCAGCTTCCTAAGAAATTACACACTGGGGGGATGGAAAGAAATGTGTGTTTCAGGTGATTATGTCCTATACTACGTGATATTTCTCTTCTCCCACAGCCTGAAAACCTGCTGTACCTTACTCCTGAAGAGAATTCTAAGATCATGATCACAGACTTTGGTCTGTCTAAGATGGAGCAGAGTGGTGTCATGTCCACCGCCTGCGGGACCCCAGGCTACGTGGGTGAGTCTGGGAGCAGGAAGGAGGTTGACCAGTTGGCTATGTTCAACCACATGGATATTATTCACAGAGAAGAGGGGTTGTGGGGAGACAGGGTTCAACTTCAGGGGCCATCCAGGTAAAGCATTCACTTATGAGGTTTAGGGCCAGCCAATCCATCTGTCTCTGGAACTACCCCTACTGCTCCCAAACCCTACATCTTTGAGACAGCCTGCAAATGAGCCCTTCCTACAGCCCCTGCCTTTACTTTGTCTCTCACTTTTGCAGACAGACTTCCTGCCTTTGTCTTCCAGCTAGACCAGGGGCAGAGACAAAATCACAAACCCAGCGATCATTATATTGTTGGCAGGTTGACCACTAGCCCCCCTTTCCTTTCTCCTCCTCTAGAGGAGACCTCAGACTCCCACTTATTGGTATCCTGGAGGTATAGTGTTGAGTTTGAATCTGAGGAACCCAGATGTGGGCCCTCAAATATATATCCAAGGAAACATCCTAGGACACTGGCAGAAATGGGCCTCCCAAAAAGTAAGAGCAGGCAAGTTACCAGGTGAGAGCATTCCTGAGATCCATGGGGGGAAAGCCAAAACTCAGAGCACCCATTCCTGCGCCTTCCTTCTTAGCCTGTCATCACCTGGTTGGGGATGGGAAGTGGGAAGCAGAACCCTGACTGAATAGAGGGAATCTGTTCTCTCCCCAAACAGAGGTGAGTCACTTACCATCAGGGATTGAGTCCCACTGGGTCCAAAGCACTGGTATCTGCAGTAAATACAGAAGGTAGCTCTCTACTGCCTCAAAGCCCCCAGTGAGAGGAAGACATGACTCATTCCCTCATGGAGTTACCCATCTGATAGGGCAGACTAAGCCCTGTCATCAGAAGGTACCAGAGACTGATGGGACAGGTCCCGCCTGCCCTCTGGGAGTTCCTCCCTTACCGAGGAGACGCAGTGCCTGCCTTCAGGGAGATCCCAGTCTAGTGGGAGAGAGACAGTCCTTACTTTGCAGACTTCCCCGTCTGAAGGGAGACACACAGTTCCTGCCCTGGGGATCCCCCAACTGAGTGGGGAGACACAGCCCCTGCCTTCAGAGAGTACTCAGTCCGATGAGATGGGGGAAACATAGCCCCAGAGATCCCCAGTCTGATGGGGGAGTCATAGGCCCTGTCATGGACCTTCCAGTCTGATGGAGGAAGATTTAGTCTGATAGGAGAGACACAGTCCCTGCACTAGGGGAGTTTTCAGTCTTATAGAAGAAACACCATCCCAGGGGCTGCCCTAATCCTCTTCTCTAAGCCTCTTCCTGGCCTTTGGCCCTCACCCCTCAACCCTCTCCTCTTGCCCCAGCCCTGACTCTGCCTTTGGTTTGCTGCAGCTCCAGAAGTATTAGCCCAGAAACCCTACAGCAAGGCTGTGGATTGCTGGTCCATTGGCGTCATCACTTACATATTGTGAGTAAAAGCTGGCCTTGGTTCAGTTCCTAAGAGTCTCAGAGCCTGTTCACCCGTTTTTCTCCCCTCGCCTGTCTCAGCTCCTCAAGCAGCAGCCACCTCCAAAGCATGTGCAGGTACACGTGCATACACATACACACACGCTGACTCATGCCCACAGCTCCAAAGGTTCCTGTCCCGATCTCCATCAGGTTATAAAAACAGAGTTCAGTGCGAACCCCCTGTTCAGCACCCTCTTCCTGCACCCCCACCCCCATTTACTATATATAAATGTGTTCAGCCCTGCTCTAAATGAGCAAGGAAAAAGCAAGAGGCCATGCCAAGCTTGAAGCCAAGTGTGCACGATGTTCGCATCTCAGCCTGTGGTGATGTCAGCTCGAGGCACCTCGATGGCCTGGGTGGACCTGGCCATTGCTCCTCTCCACACATCCTCAGGCTCTCTTCTCCAAACCCACTCATCACCCTTTCCCACCATCCCTCCTTACCTATAGCAAACTTTGCTCTGAGGAAAATAACCTGCTATTAGTCATTTACCCCTCAGCGTGGATTCAGTTCTCTATTTCCTCAGCTTATATTGAATAATTACTCTCATTCATTTATTTACTCAACAAATATTCATTGACTTTCTACTCTGTGCTAATCACTGGTTTAGGTACTAAAGAATAAAGAGCAAAAGAGCCTAAAATATCCCTCATGAAACTTACATTCAAGTGGACATCCTATCATCCTTCTTAAAGATATTTTATACAATGTCTAAGAGTCAGGGGAAGTACAAGGAGACGTGGTGAGGGTTTTGGGGGAATAATATACAAAGGGACCTTGCAGGACTGCCTGTCCCTAGCTTTGGCTCTCGCATAGACATTCAATGGGACCTGCATCATTTCTGAATCAGAGGCAGATCCATGTCCTGGTCACACTGCTGGTCAGGGACCCTGCTGCCTGCCTGTGTATGTGGTAGAAGGCTGGGCGGACGGGAGAGGCTGGCCCAGAGTTGATGGGGTTGTTCAGTAGCATACCTCCTTCCTGTTCCACTGCAGGTTGTGTGGGTATCCTCCTTTCTATGAAGAAACTGAGTCTAAGCTTTTTGAGAAGATCAAGGAGGGCTACTATGAGTTTGAGTCTCCATTCTGGGATGACATTTCGGAGTCAGGTAAGGCCAGTGCAGTTGAAGGACAAGATAACAGCCTCAAGGCAGAGATTGCCAAGAGAAAAGAGCTTAACAAAGGATGACAGTCCTGGCTCTTGAAAATCCCTGGGGAATCTTACAGAACAGGCTGCCAAGGAAAGTGGAGAAATCTTCATCTGGTTCAAAGAACAAATAAATTCTTTGCATCTAAGTTTCATGCTTTTGTTTTCCTGGAGGCAGAGCCACAGCATGCCTGGTGAAAGGGAGGGAGGGAGGTAGTTTAGACCAGGAGCCAGAAGGGCAGAGCCAGGCACAGGGAAGTGTTCCAGGCAGGAGTGGCAAAACCAAGGCCACATTTTGCCTTTTACAAGACCGAGGGCATGCAGTGTCTGTGTGTGAGAGGACAGTCATTAAATGTTGTTGGGTCCATTAAGCGGAGATCAGAGCTGGAAAAAGCTAGCAATTACATGTGAGCCCCAGTGCGGGTTCTGGCCCCTGAATCGGTGCAAATGTACACCCACGTGGCGTGCACGCATGCTGGTGCCTCGTGACAAGAGACGTATCTGCAGTGCTGTGTGGGTGAGGCTGCACAGACCCTGTCTTTGGTGGTTTATGGTGGGTTGTTGTTAGGTGGTTTGAATTTTTTTCCTCTTTTAAGACTCTTAAAATTGCCTCTTTGGAAGATTAGCTAAAGATGCATTCTCTGCCACCCACCAGCCCGGAAGTGAATTTCCATCAGTCGTGAAATCTGGTCCTTAGTTGTTGTGTCTTTGATTGCTTCCCTTAGCCAAGGATTTTATTTGCCACTTGCTGGAGAAGGACCCAAACGTGCGGTACACCTGTGAGAAGGCCTTGAGGCACCCCTGGTGAGTGAGGAATGGGGTGGGCTCTAGACCCTAGCCTTGTGGCTCCCAAAAACCCATGCTGACTCGTTCACATTGCATGTCCCTGGAATCTGCTTGCCCTGAGCTGTTTACTGTTGCGACATCCAAGGAGCAGAGCAGTGTTCATCAGGTCCAGCTGGAGATGCAAACAGCATTTAATCGAGCAAGTTTGGGTGGCAGCTTGGTAGTCCAGTCAAGTGCAGGGGGCAGACACAGCCAGGCACTGTCACCCAGCACTAGGGTGCAATACTCAAGGGACACCCAGGAATAGGCAACTCTGTTCTGTTCTTCAGAGCGTCTGTGGTCAAAACTTGCTCTGTATGAAGTGATTTGAGAATGATCATAAAGCAACCAATTGGTAAAGTAGTTAAATAAAAATCTTCAAATTATTCTCTTTTTCATGCTACAGCCCTGCTCAAGAATTTACAATAGCTCCCCACTCCCTACCATAGCAAGCCTCGATTCCTTTGTCTTTCCAGGTTTTCCCCAATCTGGCCTGATCCTTTATCTCCAACTTCATTTCCCAGGATTCCCAACACACCTTCTCTAGTGCAGAAAGGCCTAAAGCTATACTTGTCTCCATGCTCACCCCCACCCCATATTCCAAGCTCTTTCCAAACACAACTTGGGTCACACCATTTTCATCACCTAGAATGCCCTGCCTCTTGCCTTGCATGTAGCATCCTTCAGGATCCAGAGCAGCCTCCGTGCTTCACTGCAGCCCTGGCTCCTGCAGTCCAGACAGACCATCCCATCTCTATCAATTACCCAGCTTACCGTGAATTACGCTAGCTCAGGACATGAAACAAGGCTCCACATCCACACTGAAAGCCCCTA